>NC_044396.1:80340023-80982245 GCF_006542625.1 Nomascus leucogenys
GCTTTAGAGAAGACTGATATTTTGTTAGTGTGTTTAAAATACACTAAATGTACTAGACTGTGACAAAATAGTCTCAACACATATATCTGGCAAACACTTCTAAAGAGAATATATACAATCTCATACAACTCAATAATAATAAGACATTGTCTCTATCCAAATTGGTAAAAGTTTTGGACACTTCATAAAAGAAGATACAGAGATGGCACATAAACATCTGAAAATCTATAGTACATAATCTGTCATCAGAGAAATGCAAGTTTAAATCACAATAAGTTATCAATATATTCATTAAAATGACTGAAATGAGAAAGACTGACAATATCAAGTGTCAGTGAGAGGGTAGGCAACTGAAACGCTCAACATTGCCAGTAAAAATATGTATTAGTCTGTTTTCACACTGCTATAAAGAAATACCTGAGACTGGGTAATTTATAAAGGAAAGAGGTTTAATTGACTGCCAGTTATGCGTGACTGGGGAAGCCTCAGGAAACTTACAATCATGGTGGAAGACGAAGCAGGCACGTCTTACATGGCAGCAGGTGAGAGAGAGTGTGTGTGAGCACAGGAAAAATTACCCTTTATAAAACCATCAGATCTTGTGAGAATTTACTCACTATCACGAGAATAGCATGGGGGAAACCACCACAATAATCCAATCCCTTCTCAATAGGTTCCTCTCTCAACACATGGGGATTATGGAGGTTGCAATTTGAAATGAGATTTGGGTGGGGACACAGAGACAAACCATATGAGAATTTAAAATACCACAACAATTTGAAAGATATATTTGGCAGTTTCTTGTGAAGTTAAGCACTTGCTTATCATCAGTCAGCCATTCGAATACCTGCTATTCTCTTTATTTGCCCAAGAGAAATAAAAATATATGGCCACAAAAAGACTTGTACACAAATGTTCATAGCAGCTTTATTTGTAATAGTTTCAAACTGGAACAGTCCAAATGTCTGTTAACAGACGAATAGATACAAAAATTGTGGTATATATGTACAATTGAACATTTCTCAGCAATGAAAAGAATAAACTATTGATACTACAACATAAAAGAATTTCAAAATATGTTGAGAAAAACTAGCCAGACACAAAATACATATTTTAGTATACTGTACACATGAAATTCTAAAACAAGAAAAATTAATCTATAATGACATTTAGGATTTGTGCAAAGCAGATTAGAGGTTGTCTGGGGCTGAGGCTGAAACAGATTGGCTTTAAAAGTTCAGAAAGAAACTTTCTGGTGTCAAAGAAATGTTTTATATTGTGACTTTGATGGTGGTTATATGGTACAGTCAAACATCAGTTGTCTGATGTTAGACCAGCAGATAAATTTGCCAAAACTCATCAACTGTGTATATATGTACTTTATTGTATGCAGATTTTGTCACAATAAAATTGATTTTAAAAAGGCCAAATAGCCAGCCTTTGGGGATACAGTAATAATAATAATGATATTAATGGTTAATATTTATTGCATGCTTACATTGTAGCAGATGTTGGGCCAGGTGTTTTGAGAGCTGATGCTCATTTAATTCTACAGCTATCTTTAAAGTAATAGTGATATTATCTCCATGTTACAGATGGAAAACCCAAGCCTCAGAGAGATTTAATAATTTTCTCAAGGCCATGCACTAGTTATTTGTGGAGGTGGGGTTTTAAATCAGATCTATAAGAGCCTCAGACTTTAGGCTCATTAGTTAGAAGGCTGAACCATGTAACTCCAAAAGTTCTTTCTAATTTAAGATTCTAGGAATATTCACAAACATCAGTTGTCTGATGTTAGACCAGCAGATAAGAATCATGTAGTCTGTTGCCTAATTTAAACATATTTTTTATTTACTAGGGAGTAGCAACCACTGTTGGACAGTTGAAACGACCATTTGATTTATTGGATAGATCATCGGAAACATCATTTGGAGCATGTGATTGCCAACTCTCAGGCTGAAAAATAAAATGTGGTTGTTTTTGCCATTAGGACTCATCTTGCTGTGACCTCACAGAGCATTTATGAGTAGACCTGGTGTGATGTTGATATAATGGTATCTGCGCTATCCAAAAATAAATCAGACAGCTCCACATGTCTCCTATTCCTGGATCCAGGCTAAAGAAACAGCAGCTACTTGCACAGCTGGGTCTAGGAGTGAGAGAGTCTCCTTTGTCCTTTCCTCAGAAGATGACCTACCAGTCTCGTCTTCTTACCCTCTTGGCTCCTCTCTGGATTTGCTGGTTCTTAAGGAAAAACCTCATGCCTCAAGTATACCTAGAGGTCAAACTGTAGGTCCTCGGGGGATTAAGATATTGGCCTTCAGCATTTCTGATCTTTTAGGGCACTTAAGGATCTAAATATTATTTTGAATAACACTGACCTGTAGTATTAGTAATCTTTTGTGATCTTGATGGGGTTAGGAAATTATTTTCAAATGGGGATTTATTCTCTGATGAAGGGGGTATGTTCTGTGACAAATCTCACTCCCATATCAGCTGCAACATTCTCTATGACCACATCACTTTGTGAACATCAAGCAGGAAAAATGAAGAGGCCTGGCAAAATATCCATTCTTATAGAACATTCAGCTTTCTTCTATGTAGGAGGAATTCATAGGCTAAAGATTATTAAACTCTGCCTTGAGAAAGCCAGTTATATTGTTTGTTGTATTGGTTGAGTCAAGCTTCTGTAGAATTGATTTTGCCAGTGATTGCATAATGTGTCTTAAAGATAGTGAATAATCTCAGGTTCACAAGAGTAGATAATTCTCTAAAACTTGGGTAAGTTAAGAGGCAATTGGACAGATACATAGCAAATAATGTTGCACTATTGAGTACACTTTTGAACCAAAAATAAATCATGCTTTCTACTGGACCCAATGGACCAGTCCCATCTATCTGTATCTATATCTATATCTATATCTATATCTATCTATATCTATCTATATCTATCTATCTATCTATCTATCTATCATCTATCTAATCATCTATCTATCTATATCTATCGTCTTCATTAGAGTGGAAAAAAATGGCAAGGTGATTTTATTTTCATTTGTAAAAGTTCAAATTTGCTTTTCTACTGTCTTCTCTCCTCCACTCCCAAACCCTGCTTGAAAGATTTATTATCAAGACTCTGGAACTCTTAAAGCCCTGACTGAGCAGGTTCAAGTGTGATAGAATCCTGGAAAGAATCCCTTAAGGGCCTCAGAAAACTCTTAGACTGTAGCCTCAACAACATGACCTGCCTGAATCACGGCAGAGGACATGGCTCTGCATGGCCCCAAGAAAAGCCACAGAACCAGAGACTTAGAAGGAGCCTTAGCAATCAGGGGGCTCTAAGACCAAATTCTGTAGATGGGAGACTTGTGGCAGAGAGAGGTCATGTAACTTGCTCAAGGTCACACCGCAATGTAGGAGCAAAAGCTAGGATAGGAATCAAAATCTCCATACTTTGGAAGGCACCTATTTTTTTTTTTCTATAAAAAGATTCTTCCTCTTCTTTTGTGTTCACTGTTAAAGCTATTTTACATTTTCTTGATTTGTTCAGCTTTGTGATTCTCATTTGTTCCTTGAGTCAGACACATAGAGTTGTGGTGTTACATCTCATATTCTCACCATTGACATCTAACAATATGTACTAATGTTTTGCTTTTACTAAAAGTCAATTTAATGCTTAGAAATTATAAACCTTGGACAAATCCCTTGATTTCTTTAAGCATTGTAATCTAAGAATAAATTGAGGAATTTGCCCAAAACTTAGTTTATAAAATAAGGCTGGATAATCCTAAACACTTAGTAGATCAGTTTAAAGATTAGAGAAATATATGTTACATTCCTAGCAGAACATTTAGCATGCAGTACATGCTCTGTAACAGGTTGGCAAACTTCTTCCATAAAGGGTCAAAGTAAACATTTTACATTTTGCTAACCATTTGGTCTCTGCCACCACTGCTTAATTCTGCTATTATAGCATGAAAATATTTATAGAGAATGGAGACCTGAACAAGTATGGCTGTGTTCCAATAAAACTTTATTTACAAAAACAAGTGGTGGGCCAGACTTAGCCCATGGGCTTTTGTTTACAGACTCCTACTTTAAATGGCAGCTACTCAATAGATACTGCTGTGATTATGCTAGAAACTGATGTGTGTAGCAGATGATGATGAGTTTCCTTCAAATGCCTTCTGAAAAATTGATGATGTGTTTTTCCTGGAGAAGCAAGCTGTTCATTGAGTCATTAAACCCCTTATTGTATATTGTTGAACAGAGCATTGTTTTGCAGCCATACAGATTTGTAATGCAGTGATATTTCCAGGCATGCTGAGGAATGTTCTACTTCTGGCACTACCACTAATGCACTTTGTAATCTTGGGTGCATCTATTTTCATCTCAGAGCCTCAGTTTCCCTCTCTGTAAAATAAGAGATAAGAATGATTGTCTTACACTCTCATTCAACTCTAAAATATCATGAGTCTGTGATGCAAATTTTCCATGAAGAACCTATTTGATGTGAAAGTCTCATGGACTCTGAGGAGAAAAGACACATATCCTTAAGTCTTGGGGATTTAATTCTCCTATTTACTTGTGAATGTGGAAGGGGCAGAAGGGGAGAGGGTGGTCAGAGTACCAATACTGTTTGTTTTTATATCACTTTATTTTGGATACAATCCAAATCCACTGGCTTGAAAAAATCAACACTCAACTAAATACTTCTTAAATTGTCAAATAACATTTTCTTTAATTCAATAACACATGCCAATAACCTACAAAGAATAGTGTTAAGGGAAAATCGATACTGAAGAGTCCACACCTTTGCTCTCAAGAAGCTTTCCTTCTCATGGGAGAAGTAGACAATTGACTATAAAATAAAACCACATGGGACATATTCAAGAGGACAATAACAATAAATTCTAATAGAACAATTATAATAACCAGCATGTCTTGAGTGCCTATTATTAGCAAGATACTTCTCTAAGGACTTCACCTAATCTCCTTTGATGCTGATAATGACTGTATGAGCTAGATGCTTCATTTGTCAAATGAGAAAACTGAGGCACAGCCAGTGAGTGGCAGAACTGGGATATGAACCCAACAGCCTGGCTCTAGAGCTCATGCTTTCAATCACTCTCCTATATCATTCCCCAAGCAACCCAGGCTTCATAACATGGGAGTGAGGCAGAAGGAGAGACGTGTTCCACCAGAGAGGGAAGATGGGGTAGAGTAAACTTTAAAGGATGAGGATGAGAGAGAGAACATTTTTCCCACGATGTAGCAACATACTCCTTGTCATTATTAGGAAAACTGTGAGCAGAGATGTAATACATTGTGTCTACATTTTTATAGAAAAATAACTAGAGCTAGAACTGGAGCCCAGCTATCTTGCCTCTTCTTCAAAGCTTTCCTTATTTGTTTATGATATCTGATTTGAGTAACAAGTCAAGGTTTTTGACCCACTTGGAATCTATTTGAACTATTGATTATTTTATATTTTCTAGATAGTGACTTTTTTATTGATTCTTTTATATTTTCTAGATAGTAACTCTTTTTTCAACCTAAGTAGAAATATTACGGAAGAAAAATTAATCGTGATGACTTTTAATGGAAAACAGGTATCGATTTTTATAATTATTTAAAATGTACTTCTAAACTTTACAACAAAAACATAATATTTATCCATGTACCACTCAGAAGCAAATCCCCATGTATGGTGGCACTTGAGGAGCTGCCCAGGGCTTCCTCCAGACCTGACTTGTCAGGGGTGGGCTTTGAAAAGTTCCTGCAAGTTTTCTAGACCATGCTCCATCTTCCTTCATCAAGCAAATGCAAATGAATCACACCCTGATCCTTATGAAAAAACAGCGTGAAATTTCTGTCCTTATTTTCTCCTCTTGATACACAAAAACTGCATCAGAAGCAGCCTTGGGGAAAGGAGATAATCAACTAATTTTTTATTCACATCCCAGTGTCTGTAGCATTTTTTGACCACCCTCAAGGGTACAGACTATTAGAGTGAGAGATAAATGCAAACATGATCCTCAGGGATCATATCTGAAGCTGAATTTGGGATTACAACCCCGAGGAACTGGGCTCATGGTGATGTTGCCAATAACAATCTCAGCTGAGTAGTGTGGCTGTTCAACTTGCTGTCAAACACCACTCATATTGCTGCATTTTTTTCCTCATGGTCATTCTGTGTGGGTGGATAGGCTTTTTAAAACCCCCATTTTACAGATGAAGTTCAGTGAAGTTAAGCAGTTTTCTCAGGGTCACACATTTTGAAAGAAGAGAGAATACGTAAAATGAAGAGAATGGGGGGTGCAGGGGCATGTTTTTCTTTGGTTTTGCAGTGGCAGGTGAGCAAAGGGAGGGGCATGAGAGTCAGATGGGAGGTAGCCTGAAACTCAGCTTACTCTTGTGTCTGCCAATAGAAGGTGGGGAGTATCTCTCAGTGAATGCTGATTTATGTGTGAGTAACAGAGTGAAGGAGGAAAAAAAGGAAGCCTGGTTTCTAATTTTATCTTCTGTGGCACTTTACCAGAAAGTCCCTCAAGGTGGCCGGAAGTTGGAAGCCCTCAAGGGGAGAAGCTCTAGAGCGGCATGCAAAGGCTTGGGCAGATGAGAGGACACTGGGAGGTGACCCACCACGTAACCATCCACCTGGGCCTCTTCCTCTTAGACTTCTCCCCTGCTGCTCATTTGCATAATGAATCCCCATATGGGGTTGTTTTATTTACCTTCACAAGGAGGATGACTGCTTTAGAAAAAGATGAGATGAGGAGCTTTGATTTTCCAAAGCCCTCTTTCTACTTCTCCTGCCCTCCCACTCCCACCCTCTCTCTTTTACTCTCTCTTGTCTTTGCTTTCTTATTGTCATTACAAATGAGCACCCTGCTCAAGTGACAAATCTATTTCTTCCAGTGAATGGTTGCTAGTGGATGTTTATCTCTTTGAGAGGTTTATTCCAGGGGGATTTACAGCTACAGTGCATTTAAGCATCCCCAGCTTCTATTTCTTTCATGAAAGAGGGACATTGGAAGTTCAGGAAGTATACTTAGGTTGGCTCTGCTTTGCCAGTTATCTAGGATTTCCTAAAATAGGCTTCCTCAATTTTGTGTAACGTGCTTGGTGGACCCTGTGCTAGACACCCAGAATCCAGAGTTGGAGAAGATCTGGTCTCTGCTTTGAATCCATTCAGCCTTTGCTAATGTACATCTTAGAAGTCACAGTTACACAAGAGGTACAAAAAAGAGCCCATGGAGGACAGAGCTTTAGGAAATTTGTGAATTCCAGGAGATTTATTGTAAAATTTCATTTGCAAGTGCATATCTCTGGGAAGACAGTTCATAACTTTCACTGGATTCTCAAAGCATTTATAAATTAAAAAAAATTAAACTATGGCCTTTGCAATCACAGCAAAAATTTTAGATAACTTATCCCTAGTTATTTACAAGTAGGATATTCTCTTTCTTGTCACCTGCTCTGACCTACTGGGTTTCCTGCATTTGGGGCCTGGTCGACTCACCTTAAAGTTTATCTTCTGAGAGTAAACCTCTTACAAACCAGGTCTATGTTTTGTCGTATCCTTATTCCCAGGACAGGGCCTCGTACTGTTGAGTTTTTACATTTTTTATTGCACTTAGCTCTGTATCTTTCAGGAGATAGGAGCTCCATAAAAAGTGGTTCACTTAATTATGCTCTTGTCACCCAATTATCTATATAGGCCCTTGCATGTCCCCGATTCTGCCTCATCTCTGGCCTCTGTGAGATATTCTGATCTCTCCCAAGGCAGAGAGAGAATAAAGAACATTCCTGAATTGGGGTGTGTGCACACACACATACTTACTATGGAAGTTCTCGCATCCTAATGCTTTGTTGTTTAACTATCATGTGGAGAGAGGTGTTTGGACACCATATTAATAATAGCTCTTAGTGTGTATGTGGCACATTCCATTTTCAAAGGCATTTATAAACATTGCAAGATGAAAGCTTGCACCACTCATCTTGGGAAAAGGGAATGTTAATCACCACCATGCCTGTTCCTTAGAAAGGGTCACAGAATCTGAGAGCTAAGAGGGATGTCAGAGTTCGCTGGAGCAACCTTCAGTCTCTACATAAATCTCCTTTCCCTTGGAGCATACCAGGAATGGTGAGGTTTTCTCTGCAATCTCTTTCTTCAGTCCAAGCAAACTCTGCCATCCTGTAATTTTCAATTATCTATTTGTCGGTCTATCTATTAATCCATTCTCTTCTCCCTCCTTTCTTTCTTCCTTCTTTCCTTTAATTTCTTCTTCTCTTCCTCTCTCCTGTCCTCCCTCCCCCTCTCTCTTTCTTTCTCCCTCCAGAGCCCTGTTGAAATTGCAGATACAGGAACAAAATGTTAAGCTGCTAAATTTGGAGCGGATTGCTACATATCAGTAGATACTGTAACACCTGGGCAGACTGGGAGGTATGATCACCCTATGTGTGGTAATATTTCAGGCAGTGTAGCACCCTGCCACCTTCAGGTTGCTCCTAGCCTTGGTTCTCCTCTGTTTGCTATGGTTCTCTGATTTACATGCATTCAGGACTTCAGTTCCAGACCTTGCTTCTCTCAGCTGGCACAGCACTTTCAGATGTTACCCTTGAAACTGCTGCTCTGCCTAAGATAAGTGTGTTATTCTCCCTAAAGCACTGACCTAGAGAACACTGACCAAGCTGTCTTTTCTTTTTGGTGTATTATAATAGTTAAAATAAAGTGAATGTTTGTAACATGCCTGATATTTCTCAGATACTGTGATAAGTACTTCCATGTACATAATCTTCATCAAAACCCAGTGAGGGAGGTAACACTTGTTATTGCACCTGTAGATCAGGAAGCAGAGGCCCAGAGGTATTTAGTAGTTTTCCAATGCCTCACAGCTAAGAAGCAATAGAGCTAGGATTTGAATCCAGATCTGTCTGGACCTATAACACATACTATTAATATTAATATGGTATTAGTATGCTATTTGGATGCAAAGAGTGGGTATTTAATAATTATGATACATTCCCTTCCACCCTTTTAAACCAAGCATCCCTTCCACTATTTTTTTCCAACAGGAACCTTCTATTTTTAGAGTCTATCTACCAAATAACTATATTTATAAAATAGTAATTATTTTTTCTAGTTTCATATTAACTACAGAAATTGATCTTTTAAGAACAGCAAAATAGCTAGTATTTTACTAGCATTTGTATAGTGCAGTGATTTTTATACATATTATTTCACTGACTCTTCAATAACCCATGGAGGTTGATATTACCATCTCCATTTTACAAATGAGGAAGCAGAGTCCTGGTGGAGCTGAACTCCTCGCAATCACACTGATACTAAGAAACGGAGCTAGGATTAATACTCTGTTTGACTCCAATAAGTCTGTTCTTTGGAGCTAACGCCTTCTTATGGCTGATGGTTGTGAAATGACCAGTGCTTCCAAACTGAGCTATTGCAACTCCAGGAAAAAAAGGACAAATATTTTTTAAATTTTTAAATAATCTGTGCAGCTGCGCTATGAATAACTGTATTATTTGCAAGGACCTCAGGTCTATTACACTAGATAACCAGTTAATTGCACTAAGATTATTTACAGAAGACATATTAGAAACATCATTGCCAAACTCTGCATTCAGATTTAACACAATGTTTACTTAAGTAACATGGTTTTGTAATAAAAGCAATAATAATATAAATAATACAATCATAACAATAGCTGCTACTTATGGAGAACTATCACATGCCTAGTTTTGTGGTAAGTACTTTATGTACATTTTGTCCTTCAAATCCTCCATCAAAAATCTGTCATCTTTACAGGAGTTCTAGTTTCTTCAAAGGTAAGTAAAATAGACAAGGTAGTGCTAATATGGGAATTAGGTGCACATCTATCTGACCCCAAAGCCAGGGTTTTAAATCAGTGCCACACTGATTTAAAGTAGAAAAAAAAAGCATCTAATTTGAAATAAGCATAAAGCATTTCTAGGCATTTTAACAAGGGTATCTTATACCTTGAGACAAAGGAGGACATTCTGAGGACATAGGGGTAGGTGTAGGGATGAGAGGCATAGCTGACATTTCACAAATCCCAAATTCTAGTGGTGGCCATTCCCTTCCAAATCTTAGATTCAGAGAAGCAGTTATTCCAGAATGGTTGGTGCTTATCTTTTTCAATTGATTGGAAGCTTCTTGAGGACAAACTGCTGGAAGACATTCTGTAGACCCTGGGAACAGTGTATGGCATATAATAGAGGCTTAACAAATTTCTTCTGAGTTAGTGTGGACTTACGGGAGGGGAGATTGGAGATGTTGCTATTTTCACAGAATGTGGAGAGGCAGACCTCATGAACACATATCAAAAGTCTCTGTGATAGGAGAAGAATTTGAAATTGAAGTGCAGGTGAGATAAAGAAAGCCCTTGGGCTCCTTCCTGCTCAGCCAGTGATTAGCTGTGTAGTTCTGAGTGAGCCCATTTTCCCTCTCTGGCCCACAGAGGATGACGTTAGCTGCTTATCTTTACAAGGGACTTGTTATGAACACTCTAAGGCAGAGCATATGTGTAACTTAGAGTAGATAATAAAATGATATAAATACAACAGCAGTGAAGTCAACCACAACAATGATAAAGAAAGCTTCCTTGTGTTGATTACCTACCTGGCATTTTCACACCTTGTCCTCACAACTGCCCTGTAGGTTATTATCTCTCCAGTTTAGAGATTAGGAAACTTTGAGATATTATCATTATTAATTACATAATTATTACACACACACACACAAAGTCCTGACATTTGCTCAGTTTTCTGGGAGGTGGCAGAGTAAGAGTTGGGGAACCAGTGACAATACCTTGCTGGCCAAAGCAAACCTTCCAATTAAGTCTAATTCAGATTGTGCTGGGAACATCTGTGCCGAACTGGATTCACAAGGGGCTCTTGAAAAGTAGAACTTACTCTTTTAATCCAACATTTTGCACAACCCATTGTTCAGCGAAATGTCCAGGTCTTTCTGGAATGGGTCCACTAGGGATGCCTGGATTAAATTAAACTGCTCATTCTGATGCCAACTGGCCACAGGCTTTGGCTAACTCCATTACCTCATCCTCTTTGCTGTCTTGAAGAAACAAAGATAATGACACTTTCCCAAGGATGGGGCTCGGTAAGCCTTAGTTTGTGAGTGTTTGCAAATGGCTTTGAAGATGGCAAATGTTATTTAAGGACTAAGTATTATTACTTATTGTGGTTTCAAACCCTGTTTCTCATCCCCATTGTCAGTCTACAAAACAATAAAGAACAAGGGAGAAGAGCCTCTGAAGTATCCAAACATCTATAAATTAGGTAACTTTGGCCTGAGCTCTGTGATGGTATCTGCAAACCTAGCATTAGCTTTTCAGCATTTTCGTGTGGGCAGGTGGTTGCTTAATTTGCACTTTAACATGCCAGCAGCAGGTCCTGGCACAGATTGGGCACACATTAGTGATGCAAGTGCTCTTTAGTTAGACCTGGATTGCTGAGATCAGGCTTTCCTGTGTTCTCTTTGTGATGCAAATGAGGTTCTGGAGGATCCCCTTGTCCTTTCATCATTAACATTTAATGGAAGGGAATTAACATTCATTGAGCCCTTCTTTGTGCCGGGAATTTTATGAACATGATCTCATTTATTCTCACAATAATCTGCTGAAATAGATCTGAATGGTCCCATTTTACAGGTGAGGAAACTGAGGCGCATGGCAGTTAAATAATTTGTCCATAATCTTTTAACTATTAGGGGCCTGAGCTAGGATTAGAATCCAGGATTGTGTGGCTCCAAAGGCCTCGCTGTCTTATTACATCAAATTGTAGGCAACATGCCCTACTCTATCTCCCTACCCCAACTGCCTGATAAAGTTCCCTCCATCTGCTGCTAAAATCTCTTCTGCGCTCTTTCATTGCTTTCAAACAGAATAAAGACCACAGCCCTAATATGGCCCTGCACAGTCAGACTCTGGATCCCCTTCCAGCTTTATTCAACCTCATACTCCATTTCAGTTCCTTGAATATGCCAGGACCTCTCACCTCTGGGCTTTGGCACAAACTGCCTGCAAAATTTTATCTTCTAACTTCTGCTAAACCTAGCTAACTTCTGCTAAACTTTCACACATCAGTTTTTGGGGAGGATGTGTTCTCCGAAACTCCAGACCTATAGGTCTCTAAGTGTAGTTGCTGGACCAGCAACTTCAGCATCACCCGAGAACTTACGAAAAATGCAAATTCACAGGCCCCACCTGGACCTTCTGAACCAGAAACTCTGGGTATGTGGCCCAGCTCTCCAGGTGATTCTTTGCCTGGTTAAGTTTGGAAGTTTACCAGGGTTTCTTAACCATGATATGATTAACAGATAATTTTTGTTGTTGGTGGTTGAGGAGTGGGGGACTGTCCTGTAGCTCCCCAACCCCAAACCCCCAAATCCTACATGGTAGGATGTTTAGCAGCCTTTTAGCCTCTAACTTCTCAATGTCAATAGCACTCCTGTTCATTTCTTCACCTTCCCTCATGTAACAACCAGGAATGTCTTTAGACATTGCCTAATGTCTCCAGGGGGGACAAAATTGCCCCTAGTGGAAAGTCATTGCCTTAGACTAAAGTATGTCTCCCTGTGAGACACTCCTGTAGCACCCTGAACAGTTGAGATTATGACTTAATAACTTACTGGAATCATTTGTTTAAGGCACGTCTCCATGGCCACATTTTCAGCAGCTAATACACTGCCCGACACCTAGTGGGTTCTCAAGAAATATTGTTGAACTGACTAATTGATGTAACAGCTCTGTGTTGCACCTTCTCAAAAACCAAGACTGTATCTGAATTTTTGAGATGAGTCAGGAATCGGCGCTAGAGTGGGATCCCAGGCAAACAGGATCCATGAGATGCTTCCCAATTTGAAGGCAAGTGTTCCTCTTTCAGAACTCTAGGGACAGAGGGCTGTTGCATCTCTAGCTAGATTGAACCTACATCACTTCTTTTAAAATATAGTGGCAGAGAATATGATTAAATGCAGGAGAGAAAAAAAAATGTTCTCTTAGAATGATGCAGGAGGTCCTGACTAAAGATAGGCTGGGTGCCACTGGCACCGAAAGAGAAACAAAACCGCATGCTGCCCGCAAGAACAATAAGGAGATTGTTGGTAAAAAGAGACTTGACTCAGCATGTCTTGCCTTGGCTTCAGTCTGCCTTGGCTTCAGTACCAGCGGTACATTCAAATTAAAGAGGAAGGGAAAAGGCAAATTCTGATCTTTTTGCCACCCCAGATTTCCTCAGACTGAGAAATTGTTTCTAGAAGGAAGGTAAAGGAGAGCTGCAGAGTTGAGGAAGAATGTCATTCTTGCTGGCATCCCTTTTCTAAGTTGATCATCAGCATCATCATCGTAGCTATGTGTCATGTGGCTGTAGATGTGACTGACTTGATAGGGGGGCTTATGGAGGTTCCTCTAACTATTGGAAGTTTGCCCCTTGTAAGGGCTCTGATTTGGTTTAACTGTGTCCTTACCCAAATCTCGAATTGTAGCTCCCATAATTCCCATGTGTCATGGGAGGAACCTGGTGGGAGGTAATTGAATCATGGGTGTGGGTCTTCATGATGCTCTTGTGGTAGTGAGTAAGTCTCACAATATCTGATAGTTCTATAAATGAGAGTTCTCCTGCATATGCTCTATCGCCTGCTACCATGTAAGACGTACCTTTCCCCTTTTTCACCTTCTGCTATGACAGTGAGGCTTCCCCAGCCACGTGGAACTGAGAGTCCATTAAACCTCTGTCTTTATAAATTACTCAGTCTCGGGTATGTCTTTATTAGTAGCATGAGAACAGACTAATATGAGCTCATACCACCACTGAGAATGAGGCCTCCTGACTTTCATAAAAAATATTGGAGATACAAGGCCAATATCAGGCTTCACGTAACCTAAGTGATCCTTACAATTTGGGACTTGCAGTTGACATATGAGAAAGTATAGACCTAAGAGGCGAATTTTGTTTGCAAATTTATATATATTTATTTTTTTCAAAGAATATTTTAATTTTTTTCTTGAAGAAATTTTGAAAGAAGAAGCAAAAATGGGAAAAATAAACTTATTTTATTTTAAAACATTTTTACTCTATTTCATTTTTTGGTTTCAGTTTTGTTACCAGTCTATACTAACAATTTTTTTCCTCCTTTTTTTACTTAACATATCTTTTAAGCATGTCACCAAGTTGATGCAAAATGATATCACTTTTAACTTGATACCTAAACTAAATTTCAACACATTTTCAAATGTAAAATCATTAAAATGCCACAGCCTTAGAAACAGAAATGCAATAGTCTACCATTCACAAAGCATGAACTAATGTGTTCACTTAAAGCTAAAGCATGAACTCACGATTCCTTTAGCACTAGAGCTCTTGAAAACCCAATTATTATAAGTTTACTAATTCAAAATTTGTAAGAATTTACATATGGCTGGAGCTATACATATATGCATAGGTATAATTTGAATCATCACTATGTTCTATATGCCAAATTAATTTAACAAATCTCTATAGTTGGTGGTTGTTGCCATAATCACCTCCACAACATTTATGTGTAAGACCTTTATTTCCTGAAATTAAGAGCATGTCCTTTGAAATGAGGACAGAAGTTCAATCATTGGCTCAAAGAATGTGAACACATCTAATCTTGATAAAATGTCCAATGAAACTGCTTCCCAAGGATGTAATTTTGTTAGCAGTATTTATCTATTGAACATACTCTTATTGGTATCAGGTGATATTTAAAATATACGGTGGGAAAGACTGTACCTCAGTGTTTGCATTTCTTGGATAATGGGTCAGATTGAAGGGGACAAGGAAGTGTGTGTATTGGTTTTAGGCAGACATGCACAATATGGGAGCAAAATCCCTTTGTTCCTTATACCCTATGACATCAAGAATCTCCGCTGGGCTTTGATTAGAGTGAAGATGTTTTTCTGCCAGAACTATTCCTTCATGCATACGGTCATAAAATCCATTTTAAAAACTGATAAAAATAATGCCTGCCTCCTCTACTTCCACCCTCAAAATAAACTCAAATACCCTTGAGAACTGGATCTCTTACTGTGGGAGTTAAGAATAATTTGTTGCAATGCATATTTTTTCACAGAACCAAATTACTGAAGGGAGTTGTAACCTGGTTTCAAATACTCTTGGGTCTCCTCACTCAGGGCTCCTTTTTGTCATTGTCATTAGACCAGAGAGGCTGGTTTTAGAAGCCAAGTGTAGTTTCCCAGCAAAGAAGTGGAGAGATGTACAACTCATACAGAGAGGGGCCTGCTTCCTTCCTTTCTTCTTTCCTTCTCACTTCCTTCCTTTCTTCTCTCCCTTTCTCTCTCCCTCTTTCCTTTCTTCCTTCCTTCTTTCCACCCTCCCTCCCTTCTTTTCTTCCTTACTTCTTTTTTTATCTGTCATGAAGTATTTAGTCTGGGCGAGAATATGTGGTAAATAGGGACTCACTAGAATAATTCATACTACAGAGTCTCTATTAATATCCATGGTTTATTAATTAGTTAGGGTAAAGTCCAAATTAGCTGACTGAATGAGGAATGTGGGTTTGGGTAAATTACATTTTTAAACTAACCCAAGGATATTTTGATAATTTTTTTCTCCTTCAATTCTTTCCTCAAACACTCTTTTACTTACCCCTGAAATGGATCTCTTTACTTTCATTTCTTAGGAAGAGAAGTCCTGTGGTGGCAATTAAAGGTTCTTGGACAGAAAAACTTACAACATGTTATTTCTGTGCAGGGATTCCTGTGTAGGACCAAAGATGCAGTTAGGAAAGACTAGGCTTCATTTCTCTGGCCTCCAGGGCATACTCTGGGAACTGTCATTTTATTGTTATTGGGCTGATTCTAACATATTTGCATATTGTGTAAATATACCACACTGTTTCCTCTTCTTCCTGGACACACAACCTACATTTCCCAGCCTTTCTTGCATTTAGGTGTGATCATGTGACTAAAGTCTGACCAGTGGAACATGATCAGATGTGGAAAACAAGGAAGAGCTCCATAAAAATGAGCATGGAGGAAAAAATGGCAGATAAGAGACCGGACTAACTTACAGCTGCCACTCAGAGGGACAGAGCAGCATGTGGAGATCCACACTGTGAGCTTTTCCTCTAAGAACTACCACAGGAATATACCAGGAAAGCCAAGAGTATCCTCAGAGCCTTTGAAGGAGGTGGATTGCTCCTGCAGGCTCCATGGGACAGCCAAGGAACTGTGAGTCTGCTTGCTTTCTCACCTGAGAAGCTTGTAGCTTTGGGCAAGTTCTCAACAAGAACTGGAAGTAAAGTTGATGCTGTAGGCGGGGCATAGTGGGAGTGAGACCGTCCTTTCAGGCTGTCAGCTGCGTGGGAGCTGGGTGAGGCCTGTGGCTGCCGGCTTTCCCCACTTCACTGGCGACCTGAGTGATGCAGCAGGTACAGCCATAATCCCCCTGGGAACATAACTCCACTGGCCTGGGGATCACACCTCCATCCCCCACAGCAGCCACAGCAAGCCTCACCCAAGGAGCATCTGAGCTCAGATATGCCTAACCCTGTCCCCACTTGATGGTCTTTCTCTACCCACCCTCATAGCTGAAGACAAAGAACATAATCTCTTGGGTGTTCTATGGCCCTGCCCACCACCTGAGAAACCTGAATACTTATCCAAAGGTGACCCTAGGGCAAACTTGTATCCTCCCTATACAAACACAGCTGATGCACTCTTGAAAGCACCACCTCCTGGCTGGAGGCCAACCAACACAAAACCAGCACACTTAGCAAAAATACAACCAAGGACCCTCACAGAGTATACTTCACTCCCCTGCTACCTCCACTGGAGCAGACGCTAGGATCCACAGCTGAGAGACCTTAACACAGATCACATCATAGGACTCTTCGCAGACACTCCCCAGCCAGCCTGGAGCCCAATAGCTCCACTGGGTGGCTAGATCCAGAAGAGAAATAACAATTACTGCAGTTCAGCTCTGATGAAGCCCTATCTGTAGGGGAAAGGGGAGAGCACCACATCAAAGGAGCACCCCCTTGGGACAAAAAAATCTGAACAGCTGCCCTTGAGTCCCAGATCTTCCCATTGACGTAGTCTATCCAAATGAGAAGGAACCAGAAAAACAATTTTGGTAGTATGCAAAAACAAGGTTCTTTAACACCCACAAAAGATCATACTAGCTCACCAACAATGGATCCAAGACAAAATCTCTGAATTGCCAGAAAAAGAATTCAGAAGGTTGATTAATAAACCAATCAAAGAGGCACCAGAGAAAGGTTCTACTTAATACTACTTAAAGAAATAAAAAACATGATACAGAATATGAATGGAAAAACTATCCAGTGAAATAGATAGCATTAATTAAAAACCATTACAACTTCTGGAAATCAAAGACACACTTAGATCACAGCCTAGGCACATAGTCATCAAGTTATCTAAACTCAAGATGAAGAAAAGAATCTTAAGAGCTGTGAGGCAAAAGCATCAGGTAACCTATAAAGGAAAATCTATCAGATTCACAGTAGATTTCTCAGCAAAAACCCTGCAAGCCAGAAGGAATTAGGGTATTATCTTTAGCCTGCTTAAAGAAAACAATTATCAGCCAAGAATTTTGTATCAGTGAAACTAAGCTTCATAAATGAAGGGAGATACAGTCTTCTTCAGACAAACAAATGCTGAAAGGATTCACCACTTCCAAGCCAGCACTACAAGAAATGCTAAAAGCTCTAAATCTTGAAACACATCCTCAAAATTACACCAAAATAGAATCTCCTTAAAGCATAAATCTCACAGGACCTATAAAACAATAACACAATGAAAAAAGACACAAGGTATTTAGGCAACAAATAACATGATGAATAGAATAGTACGTCATATCTCAATACTAACATTGAATGTAAATGGCCTAAATGCTCCACATAAAAGATACAGAATGGCAGAATGGATAAGAACTCACCAACAAAGTATCTGCTGTCTTCAAGAGACTCACCTGACACATAGGGACTCACATAAACTTAAGGTAAATGAGTGAAAAAAGATATTCCATGCAAATGGACACCAAAAGCAAGCAGGAGTAGGTATTTTATGTCAAACAAAACAAACTTTAAAGCAAGAGTAGTTAAAAAAGATAAAGATGGACACTATATAGTGATAAAATAATTAGTCCAGCAAGAAAATATCACAATCCTCAATATACATGCATCTAACACCGGCAATCCAAATTTATGAAACAATTACTACTAGACCTAACAAATGAGATAGACAACAACACAATAATAGTGGGGCACTTCAATACTCCACTGACAGCACTACACAAGTAATCAAGACAGATAATCAACAAAGAAATAATAGACATAACCTATACCCTAGAACAAGTGGACTTAGCAGATATTTGTAGACCATTCTACCCAGCAACTGCAGAATATATACTCTATTCATTAGTACATGGAACACTCTCTAAGATAGACCATAAGACAGGCCACAAAACAAGTCTCAACAAATTTAAGAAAATCAAAGTTATATCAAGTACTCTCTCAGACCACAGTAGAATAAAATTGGAAATCAATTATAAAAGGTACCCTCAAAGCCATGCAAATACATGGAAATTAAATAACCTGCTCCTGAATGATGGTTGGGTCAACAAAAAAAATCAAGGTGGAAATTTAAAAAAATTCTTTGAAGTGAACAATAATAGTGACACAACCTATCAAAATCTCTGGGATACAGCAAAAGTGGTGCTAAGGGGAAAGTTCATAGCATTAAATGCCTGCATCCAAAAGTCTGATAGAGAACAAATAAACAATCTAAGGTCACACAAGAAACTAGAGAAACGAGAACAAACTAAACCCAAACTCAGCAGAAGAAAACAAATAACCAAGATCAAAGCAGAACTAAATGAAATTGAGACAAAAAAATTACAAAAGATAGGGCATTAGGAGCTTAACCAGGATAAGAAGAGAGAAGATCCAAAAAGGTCGATTAGAAATGAAACGGGAGATATTACAACCCATACCATAGAAATACAAAAGATCATTCAAGGCTACTATGAACACCTTTATGTGCATAAACTAGAAAACCTAGAAGAGATGAATAAATTCCTGGAAATATACAACCCTCCTAGATTAACCTAGGAATAAACAGAAAGTCTTAACAGAGCAAAAACAAGCAGCAAGATTGAAGTGATAATTAAAAAGTTACCAACAAAAAAGTCCAGGATCAGATAGATTCACAGCTAAATTATATCAGACATTCAAAGAAAATTGGTACCAATCCTATTGACACTATTCTACAAGATAGAGGAAGAGGGAATCCTACCTAAATCATTCTAGAAAGCCAGTATCACCCTAATACTAAAATCAAGGAAGGACATAACCAAAAAGGAAAACTACAGACCAATATCCCTGATGAGCATACATGCAAAAATCCTCACAAAATACTAGCTAACAGAATCCAACAGCATGTCAAAAAGATTTTCCACCATGATCATGCAGGTTTCACACCAAGGATGCAGGGATGATTTAACATCTTCAAGTCAATAAATGTGATACACCATATAAACAAAATTAAAAACAAAAATCATATGATCATCTCAATAGATGCACAAAAAGCATTTGACAAAATCCAGCATCCCTTTCTGATTAAAACCCTCAGCAAAATCAGCATATAAGGGACACACCTTAGGGTAATAAAAGCCATCTATAACAAACCCACAGTCAACATTGTACTGAACTGAGAAAAGTTGAAAGCATACCCCCTGAGAACTGGAATAAGACAAGGATGCGCACTCTCACCACTCCTCTTCAACATAGTACTGTAAGTCCTAGCCAGAGGAATCAGACAAAAGAAAGAAATAAAGGGAATCCAAATTGGTAATGAGGAAGTCAAACTGTTGTCGTTTGCTGATGACATGATCATATACCTAGAAAAACCTAAAGAGTCATACAAAAACCTCCTGTAACTTGTAAATGAATTCAGGGAAGTTTCAGGATACAAAATTAATGTACACAAATCAGTAGCTCTGCTATACCCCAACAGCCACCAAGCTGAGAATCAAATCAAGAACTCAACCGCTTTTACAATAGCTGCAAAAAGTAAAATACTTAGGAATATACTTAACCAAGGAGGTGAAAGACCTCTACAAGGAAAACTACAAAACACTGGTGAAAGAAATCATAGACAACACAAACAAATGGAAACACATCTCATGTTCATGGACGGGTAGAATCAATATTGTGAAAAATTACTATACTGCTGAAAGCAATTTACATATTCAGCACAATTCCCATAAAAATACCATACCACCATTATTCTTCATAGAACTAGTAAAAACAATACTAAAATTCATATGGAACCAAAAAAGAGCAAAAACAAGGCTAAGCAAAAAGAACAAATCTGGAGGCATCACATTAGCTGACTTCAAACTATACTATAAGGCCATAGTCACCAAAATAGCATGGGACTGGTATAAAAATAGACATATATACCAATGGAACAGAATAGAGAACCCAGAAATAAAGCCTAATACTTACAGTCAACTGATCTTTGACAAAGCAAACAAAAATATAAAGTAGGGAAATGACACCCTATTCAACAAGTTGTGCTGGGATAATTGACAAGACACATGTAGAAGAATGAAGCTGAATCCTCATCTCTCATGCTATAAAAAAAATCTACTCAAGATGGATCAAAGACTTAAATCTAATACCTGAAACCATAAACATTCTAGAAGATAACCAGGACAAACCCTTCTAGACATTGGCTTAGGCAAAGACTTTATGACCAAGAACCCAAAAGCAAATGCAACAAAAACAAAGATAAATAGATGGGACTTAATTTAACTAAAAAGCTTCTGCACACCAAAAGAAGTAATCAGCAGAGTAAACAGACAACCAACAGAATGGGAGAAAATCTTTGCAATCTATACATCCTACAAAGGACTAATATCCAGAATCTACAAGGAACTGAAACAAATCAGCAAGAACAAAATAAACAATCCCATCAAAAAGTGGGCTAAGGACATGAATAGACAATTCTCAAAAGAAGTAACACAAATGACCAACAAGCACATGAAAAAATGCTCAACATCACTAATTATCAGGGAAATGCAAATCAAAACGACAATGCAATACCACCTTACTCCTGCAAGAATGGCCATAATAAAAAAATCAAAATATAATAGATGTTGATGGGGATGTGCTGAAAAGGGAACACTTTTACACTGTTGGTGGGAAGGTAAACTAGTAAAACCACTATGAAAAACAGTGTGGAGATTCCTTAAAGAAATAAAAGTAGATCTACCATTTGATCCAGCAATCTCACTCCTGGGTTTTCCCACCCAGAGGGAAAGAAGACATTATACGAAAAAGATAGTTGCACACGCATGTTTATAGCAGTACAATTCACAATTGCAAAAATATGGAACCAGCCCAAATTCCCATTAATCGAGTGGATAAAGAAAATGTGACGTGTGTGTGTGTGTGTGTGTGTATATACACGCACATATATATATATATATATATATATATATATATATATACACACATATATATATATACTACTCAGCCATAAAAAGAAATAGTGGCATTCACAGCAACCTGGGTGGAATTGGAGACCATTATTCTAAGTGAAGTAACTCAAAATGGAAAACCAAACATTGTATGTTCTCACTCATAAGGGGAGCTAAGCTAAGAGTATCCAAAGGCATAAGAATGATACAATGGACTCTGGGGACTTGTGGGGAAGGGGGTGATGGATAAAAGACTACTCAATGGGTATAGTGTATAGTGCTTGGGTGATGGGTGCACCAAAATCTCAGAAATCACCACTAAATAACCTATTCATGTAACCAAACACCACCTGTTCCCCAAAAACGTATTTAAATAAAAATAAATAAATAAGATATCCTAGTGTTAGTGAAGGATATGGAGCAACTAGAATTCTCATACATTGCTAGTGAGAGTGTAAACTGATACAACTCTTAGGAGAACTGTTTGGCTCTGTTGAATAAGTCTGAATATACACATGTCCTATGACTCAGTAATTACTCTACTGGAAATGTTCCCAACAGAAATATACATTTACAATCATCAAAATTTATAGTAGCACTACTTGTTACAGACCCAAACTAGAAACAACTTTAATATACATCAGACAGTAGACTGGATAAATAAAATGTAGTTATATTCACAAAATGAAATACTATCACAAGGAGAATTAATGATCTTCAACTACATGTGACAATAGGAATAAATATTACAAACACAATGTTGTGAGAAATAAAGCAGAAATAGAAGTGTTTATGTTGTATTATTCAACTTGTAGACAAAATTGTTCTATGGTGGTAAAAGCCAGGACAGAGGCTACCTTTGTGAGAGGTGAACAGAGTAGGAGGAAAAGGGAGGTTTCTTGGATGCTGATTTTTTTTTTTTTTTGGTTCTAACAGTTTCTTTTTTTTTAAATTTTATTATTATTATATTTTAAGTTTTAGGGTACACATGTGCACAACATGCAGGTTTGTTACATATGTATACATGTGCCATGTTGGATATTTTATTTCTTCATCTTCATGCTGGTCACATGGGTGTTCTCAGCTTGCAAAAATTTTTTGAGCTGTAATTGTTTTCAAGCTCTCTCTCTGTCTGCGTGTGTGTGTGTGTGTGTGTGTGTGTGTGTATGTGTGTGTGTGTGTGTGTTGTGCTTCAATTAAAAAAAAACTTTACTTAAAAAAAATTTGATCAGAAATGTTCTACTTTCTGGTTTGCTGCTTAAATATCTCTCATGGTCTCTTCCATGGTCTTTCCTGTCTATCATTTTGGGGCTGACATGGACAAGCCATTTTTGGAGCTCCATGTTGAAGATGATGGAGCCAAAAGAGGGAAGACTGTGTTTCTTGGAGTCAGGAATACATCCACTTGCTGATGAACACCACCCATTTTGGATTTTATATAGGTGGAAACTTCTACTGTGTTTGGGGCAATATACATTTTTGAAATTTGTTTATAATAGCAACTAATGATACCTTGAGTAATGTTTTTATTACTTGTTAATACAAGTAAGATTAAAACGTGAAATTCATTTAAATTATGTGTCTTAGTTTTATGAGTTGGCCTTCAGGGAACCAAAGTTTTCTTATGACCAAAAGACAGTTATCTTTCAGATCTTAGAATTAGTCAATGCCAATGCAGGGGAGGAGGTTCCAGATGGTGAGATCAAGGGGTTCTGAGGTTTTTTTTGGCCCCTCCTACACTTTTTCAGCCAGAGAACTTATGCCTTCATGAAGGAGAGAAAGAAAATATCATCACAGGTTTGGCCTGTTAGCTCTGTTGTAATGTAAACCCCGAATGTTGCACTAAAATCGTATTAGTCATCTGATACTAGAAACAATTCTGAAAAAAGATAAAGCTAATACTGGCCTGTAGGTAACATTTGTGAAGCACATTGAGATCCTGGCTAGAATGCAGGGTCCTGTTGCAGAGGATAAAATAAATGGATAACCTGAAAGAAGGCACTGCCTTTCAGTAGGGAATTCCTATGGATAAGACACAAAGCTCCTCCTCCATGTTGTCAATGCACTAAGTTCTCTAGAGGCATTGGCAGTCCACATTTAAATCATAGCATTTGAGGGTACAGTTTTTGGGGCTGAAATTTTAATAGAGTCAGTTGACAATTTCTGACTTCTAGTACAGGGCTTTGGTTGGGTAGAAAGTAAAAATCCAGAGATTTGGGAAAGAGAAATAGGACTTGCCACATTTCTTTGAACATACAATTCAACAGAATGATGAACGACATCATAAAATATACAATGGAAACCCTTATCCCGCAAGTTGTTGCTAAATGCTTCTCTGAGTGTTTGTCTGGGCTGATGTGGTGCTTTCTGGACTGGATAAGTTACTTCTCTTTTCTTTGTGGATTCATTCTCTTTCAGTGACTGAAGATATTCATCCCATTCATAAATATTATTATTTATAATAAATAAAAATAATAAATAGTAGTATTTGACTGGAGGTTGTATATATTTAACTGGGGCTCATAAATATGCCCTTATATTCTTTTTCCTTCCTATTTCCTATAACTCTTCTGAGTTCTTAATTTAAATATTTGCATATACACACTTATTTATATTTTATAGGTATATTTTTCTATCAGAAGGAGCCTTGACTGGAGTCAGGAGGTTTTGATTCAAATCCTGGCAATGACTGGTCAGGGTAATTTGTCATCTGCAGAATGAGAATTGTGGAAAGGTTGGAACTTATGTTCTCTGTGAGATGCGTGCATGGTGTGCAGGAAAGGTGAGTCCTCCTTTCATAGCATGTCTTCTAGGTTCAACATTTCATGATCAAGTGACATAACCTGTTCCTGATTTCATTGCATTGGTAAATCTTCTTTCCCCATTCTTGCCTTCATTCTTCTCTCCTGGGAACAATACAGGTTCATTGTGTATTTTTCTGAAAATAAGAAAGAAGAAGAAGGAGAAGGAGAAGAAGGAGAAGAGGAGGAGGAGAAAGAAGAAAGGGAGGGGAAGAAGAGGAGAAGAGGAGAGGGAGGGAGAGGAAGAAGAAGGAGAAGGAAAGGAGAAGGATGAGAGGAGGAAGAAAAAGAAGAAAGAAGAAAGAGGAAAGAAGAAGAAGAAGAAGAAAAGAAGAAGAAGAAGAAAGAAGAAGAAGAAGAAGAAGAAGAAGAAGAAGAAGAAGAAGAAGAAGAAGAAGAAGAAGAAGAAGAAGAAGAAGAAGAAATAATTTATAGTCTTACTTCCTAGAGTTTACCCTCACTAATAACTTGACATATTTTCCTAGGGTTTTTACCAGGTAAGCATATACTTAAAAAAAGGAGAAATTATGAAATTATATTGTACATATTGTTTTATAACCTAATTTTTCACATTAATAATTAATCACCAATATTTTTCCTTGATGTTCAAGATCCATTCACATTACTTTTAAAGATTGCATAATCTTCTACACTGAGAAAAGATTACAGTTTATATAAGCTGTTTCCAAGGTTTTTTTTTTTAAAAGATACACAAGTATCAGTGAAGTCTTTAGCTGAGGCTAAATCTTTGTAGATTTCTGTGATTATTTCTCTAGGGCATATTCTTAGAAGTGAAATTATTGGGCCAAAGAACATAAACATGCTTAAACTGTGTTTTCAAAAGCGTGGTGGCTCACACCTATAATCCCAGCACTTTGGGAGGCTAATGCGGCCGGATCACCTGAGGTCAGGAGTTTCAGACCAGTCTGGCCAGCATGGTGAAACCCCGTCTCTACTAAAAAAAATACAAAAATTAGCTGGTAGTGGTGGCAGGCACCTCTAATCCCAGCTACTTGGGAGGCTCAGACAGGAAAATTGCTTGAACCCGGGAGGTGGAGGTTGCAGTGAGCTGAGATCACACCACTGTACTCCAGCCTGGGCAACAAAGAGTGAAAGTCTGTCTCAAAAAAAAAAAAAAAAGAAAAAAAAAAGAATAGAAAAGAAAAAAGAAAAAGAAAAGAAAATACAAAAATTAGCCGGGTGTGGTGGCATACACCTGTAGTGTCAGCTACTCTGGAGGCTGAAGCAGGAGAATTGCTTGAACCCCAGAGGCAGAGGTTGCAGTGAGATCATGCCACTGCACTCCAACCTGGGTGACAGAGCAAGACTCTGTCTCAAAAAAATGTTTTTAAGCACTCCCTTTTCGATTTTGAGGGTATTGACCATAACAGTCCAGGTGAGTACTTACTACATAATTTGTGAAGTGGAAGTGTCAAAATCAAAAGTACGTAACAGGGAAGGGGTGAAGTTCCTGGAAAAGGCAAGCCTCAAGTATTTTCCTACACGTCATCTAGTCTGGAAAATGGAATATTTCTATGGTCCTGAAGCTCCTAATTTTGCCTGCAAAGCTCTGAGAACCAAAGTAGGGTTAGAGGAAAGTGCATGTGAGTTACCAAGACAACATGAAGTCGTTGGAAAGAGCTCAAGTATTGGAATTGGAG
Source organism: Nomascus leucogenys (assembly GCF_006542625.1). NCBI lineage: Eukaryota > Metazoa > Chordata > Mammalia > Primates > Hylobatidae > Nomascus > Nomascus leucogenys. The sequence goes on from NC_044396.1 coordinate 80,366,041, forward strand.
GAATGACTTCAAGAGTTTGCAAGGCTACTTTCTACCTGTGTGAGCTTCAATGAGACTCTGAAACTTTCTGAGTCTTAAGTTTTCCCTCCAAAGAGGTTAACAATGGGCTTTCTCACTACAATAATGTGAGTTGCTTGTATTCATCAAAAATATTCATCTGGGTCTTCAGAATGATGGATAAATGCTAATTATAAACATTACTCACATTGAGTGTACTCAACATCAGTTAAAAATGTGACTTTGGGAAGAGTCTTCCAAAAAGAAAAAACTCCAAATTATTTCATTGTGAACTCTTAGACTGCCTCTATCTCCACTCCCAATTAAAAATTACATTTTAAGGTTAAGTTACTTGTAAACACTTTCAAGGTACAAACTTAAAAATAACATAAATAGATGCATACCTTACTCTCTTTTTAAGAGGAATTTTTGGTTATTGGCAATAGATACATATGATAGATACACTGTGACCAATAGATCAGAGAGTCATGCGGAGGAGAGCACAGATCATGGTGAAAAGTCTTAATTGTAAGTGGCTGAGTCATAAATCCCGAGGAAGGAGTATTAAAAACCAAAGTCTTGATAGCATTTACTGCAATATGAAACAAATGATAACTAGCAGTGTTGCTATTCTCTCAGACTATCTCTTTTACGTACTTTGATCAGAATCCAAGTCCATACAATGCAATCACAGTGCATTTTAATGACTTGTTTTGTGTCTCCTGCTGGACTCTGAACTCAAGGCCAGGGGTTGGGGCTTCTCAGCTTAGTTTTCTCTGGAGCTAGCATAAAACTTGGAGCAAAACACAAATCAACAAATATAAAAAAGTATTTGAACAACTTATTATAGTTAACAACACATACTCATTTATTCTTTTACTACTCAATTCATTATTTATTAATCGAACACATATTTACTGGATGCCCATTAAGTAATTCCTGTACTAGTTACTGGGGGTACAATGGTAGGAAAAATCAGTGGACTCCTTCCCCTGAGAATTTCCAGCCCAGGCAGGCATTTACATGCCAATCAAATAATTGCCCAGGAAGGTACATGTGATAAATGTCATGAAGGAAGGCTAAAAGATACCATGATAGAGTGTAACTTGGTGTCCTGTCCTACTTACAGTGGGGGATGAGAAAAGTTTTCTCTGAGGAAAGGATAAGTCGACTGAGCTCTGAAGTGGGAGTAGATCGATTGTGGCCCAAAGCACATTTTAAGCAGAGGAAACTACAGGCACAAAGGCCTTGGGGTGAGACAGAGCAAGGAGAGTGTGAGAAACCGAGTCCTGGTCAGTGTGGCTGGAATGCACGAAGGGCACCCATAGTGTCAGGAGGTGAGGAGGCTAGCTCTCCAAGGGATAGACTTCTAGATCATGTAACAAAGTTTGCATTGGAGTAATGGGCCAGCTCTCCAACGGATGGACTTGTAGACTATGTAACAAAATGTGAATCGGAGTGATGGGAAGTCATCAAAGAATGTTTAGCAGGAGAGTGACAGAATCAGGCTCGCACTTAGAAAATCAGTGTAGAGAAAACTTACCTGATCCCCCTCTGTTTCTTTGCATATATCCTGTGTGTTTGTGTGTGTGTGTGTTTGTGTGTATGTGTGTGTGTGTGTGTGTGTGTGTTCTCCTTGCTTATATCCTTTTCTCCCTCCATCTTTGGATTTTTCTGCAGAGGCCGTGGGTTGTCTCTTTTAGAATAACACTCAATTTCTGAAGAGCCAGGGACCACTGAAGAATCAAACTGGAGGAATTTCACGACTGCCTCTGCCTCTCCCCTGTCTCTATCTGGGCTTATCATCTAGCATCTCTCAGTAGAAAGTCTTTCTTTTGCCTTGGGTAGACATAGCTCTTGGTTTTTGAAGTACATACAACAAGTCAATTTAACTCACAGAAAAACCCTTTGGTCACAGACTTTCTGACTTGTGATTTGAGTTTTCACTCTACTTGATGTGTCCAGCCTTTTACCATCCCTCTCCTCTCTTACCTGCCAATCCAGTCACTCTCCAAACCTCAGGTGTTATCCCAGTCAGGATTTCATCTCCACCGCCCTGTCCTGTGTACATCCTTTGGACCACTATGGTACTTTAATTCGCTATCCTCTAAACTTCCTTCATTTATGAAACACCTACACATTTTTTTCCAATATTAGAACACCTTCTGTCTTAGTATTTATGGAATGTTACTCTTTAAATAAAATTTATTTACATTCATATATATTAAAATTTAATTAGAAAGAAAATTTTTGCATATATAAACAATGAAATGTTTGAAAAGAATGGAAAGGCAATGTCTTTTACTACAAATAGAATAAAATTCTCAAAATATGTATAATGTTATCAAAACATGGAATACACACCTATGTACCAACAAAAATCATCTTATATCCCACCAAAGTTGTGTGTGCTGCATTTTGGGAATAATATAAATGGGTTTCCAACACCCCTCATTTATTACCCCAGTTTCCAAAATTCATCATGTTCCTGTGAGAAGGCTCTATTTAAAACCCTAATCTGGACTTAACATTTTCCTTTGATCCTGCAATTCTAGTATTACCCAGTAATAAGAGCAATGGCCACCATGACTAAGGCTACCATTCATGTGCATGGGGGCTATACGTGCATTTTCTCCAATCCTTACAGTCTCTGAAGGGCAGGGATTCTTACCCCACTTTACATGTGCAGAAACAACCTTAGAGAAATAAATTTAGGGTCCCAAGTTCATAGAGCAGTTTGTGACAGGACTTGAATTGGATTCTGGATAGGTTCTTTACTTTACCCAGGGGTGCCTGGAGCCAGAACATATAGGCTGGATAGAGCCAATTGTTAAATGGTTAGGAATTTTGGAAGCTGATTTTTAAACAGGCATTATTAAAATTAATATATATCAACCTAAAAGTAAATAAATTATATTGAAAACAGAGCTAACAAATATTCAAAACTCATCACTTTCTGATAATTTGACCTAGTCATGATGTCATATTGGTAGCTGGAAATTGGCCATGGGGATAGTATTTACACTACAAAACTTGGCTAATGGCTGGGCACAGTGGCTCACACCTGTAATCCCAACACTTTGGGAGGCTGAGGTGGGAGGATTGCTTGAGCCAAGAAGTTCGAGACCAGCCTGGGCAACATGGGGAGACTTGATCTCTAAAAAAAACAAAAATTAGCCAGGCATGATGATGCACACCTGTGGTCCCAGCTACTCTGGAGACTGAAGTGGGAGAATCACTTGAGCCCAGAGGTCAAAGCTGCAGTGAGCTGTGGTCACCCCACTGCACTCCAGCCTGGGCAACAAACAAGAGCCTGTCTCAACAAAATAAAACTTGGTTAATCCTACTAATTAGGGCTTTCCCCAACTCCTATTTCCACAGAGCTGGTTGTTAAACATTTACTAGCACTGGTTGGATAGGAAGGGGTGATTTTTTCATGCATGATGTCAGTTCACTGCAGGATGTGAATATTGGAAAACACTAAAAGAGTCCGATTCAATGGAGTGTAAACTCAAATTGATATTAAACCAAAAGGAGATAAAAGCACAAATGATCTCCTGTAAGGTCATTAACTTGAGTGATTTACTGGAAATACCATGGTCAAGTCACAAACTTTTTTTGTGAGTAAGAAGAAAATTACAAGTCTAAGCATATTCAACAGTGAAACTTATTTGTGTCAGTGTGTTTTGGCCCAAATGATATACACATGATAACACACTGCCTTTTTTTCTGACAAATAAGTGTTTCAAATGTAAAATAAACATTTTAGGGCTTTCTGAACAGTTTTCCCAAATAGAACAGGAGACAGCTTGCTTGTGGACTACTGATTTCATCTAGTCACAATCTATCACTGTTGATTGGTTTTAATATATACAACTTTTGAATGTTAATATGCCAGTTACCATGTGACTCATTAACCTACGTTATTTCATTGAAAAGTAATGTAGTAACTATTGCTGTCATTATAATGTTAAAGAAAGTACACCTCATAAAGCTTAGGGGACTTACCCAAAGTCAAACAACTAGCAAAACAAATTCAAGAGCCCAACAAAAACTGCCTGACTCCAAAGCTTGAGTGCTAAGACAAGCACACATTGCTGCCTCCACCATGTGAAAAGGACATGAACTATATTGAATGAATAAATGAATGAATGAATCATCTTGTGTTGCAGGTGGATCTTAATAAATGTTAACTTATTAAGGAAAGAAGGAAAGAAAGAAAGAAGGAAAGAAGGAAAGAAAGAAAGAAAGAGAAAAGAAAGAAAGAAAAACCGTAACTTGAACTGACACACTCTTGCCCTCTCATTTTGTGATGCCCTCTGCCATGCTATTATGTGGGAAGAAGGCCCTCACCAGATGCCACCCTCTTGATCTTGGACACCCCAACCACCAGATCTGTGAGCTAAGTAAACCTAAGAAAACCATAACTCTGTGTAATTCTTTCACCAAATTTGATTCTTCACACTGAATGAAATAGTACATTACATGTAATGAACTTTGCAGCCCAACTACATGTCAAGGTTTTTGAGACCAGCTGGAGTCTCCTGGTTATAACAATGAGACTGAGTGGGAAATCATCAGAGAAAATTTTGTTCAACACATTTCCTCCCTCAAGTAATCACCAAGGCATCAATCCAGGGAGCCCTCTGATATGATTTGGTTGTGTCCTCACCCAAATCTCGTCTTGAATTATAGTTCCCATAATTCTTATGTGTTGTGGGAGGGACCCAGTGGGAGATAATTGAATCATGGGGGCAGTTTCCCCCATACTGTTCTTGTGGTAGTGAATAAGTCTCACAAGATCTGATGGTTTTATAATGGGTTTCCCTTTTTCTCTCTTGGCTCTCATTTTCTCTCTTGTCTGACACCATGTAAGATGTGCCTTTTGCCTTTCGCCATGATTATGAGGTCTCCCCAGCAATGTGGAACTGGGAGTTCATTAAACCTCTTTTTCTTTATAAATTACCCAGTCTTGGTTATGTCTTTATCAGCAGTGTGAGAACAGACTAATATATCCACTAATAAATTGGGGAAAAAATAGGGTCTACCCGTAAGGTTGTTATGGAAGTTAAATGAAATTAGAAATGTAAATAAGGATTCCCAGAGGCTCAATGTTCACAGGGGGAGACAGAAGCCTACACAGCTTGTTCTTGAAAAACACAAGCTATTATAGCAACATAGATGGACATAAATTTCGTGGAATTGACAAGCTTCCCCTCAATGACTGTATTAATGGAAGAGGTGGCCTTGATTGGATGGATTGTTTTTAGGGTGCCCTTGAGGGTGAGTCAATCCACAGATTGGAATTTGAAACGGGACATTCACTATTGGAAGGTGATCATGGTTGGATTTCTAGGAAGTCTTTCTGTAGTGGCCTCATAGATGAATTTTCTATCTAAAGTGATCAAAGTCTGGGAAGAAAGAGCTTGCTATAAATGAAGACCTAAAAGAAAGCAAACAAAGAAGAGGATTCATTATATAGTGGCTAGGAAAAATGAATAGAGGAGTAGGAAAGAGAAAGGAGGCATTAGGGAGAATATGGAAGAACTGAAAGAAATGCGAGAAGAAAGGAAGTGACTGAAAGATAATTAAAAATGTATAAAAGGGGCTGAGCATGGTGGCACACGCCTGTAATTCCAGAACTTCAGGAAGCTATAGTGGGAGTTTCGCTTTAGCTCAGAAGTTTGAGACCAGCCTGGGCAAGATAGTGAGACTCTGTCTCTACAAAAATAAAAAATAAAAAATTAGCTGGGCATGGAGGTGTGAAACTGGAGTCCTACTCAGGACTGAGGTAGGAGGGTCTCTTGGGCCCAGGAGGTCAAGGCTACAGTGAGTGGTGATCGTGCTACTGTACTCCAGCCTGGGCAAAAGAGCAAGACCCTGCCTCAGTATGTACATATATATTCTAATATAAGGGAGAGATAATATATGTATACATAAGAGAAAGAGAAGAGAAAGACAGAGTTAGAGAGAGAGAAGAGAGAGAAGGAAAAGGAAGGGGATTGAGAAAGAGGAAATGAGAGACAATGAGAAAATAACTATACAAAAGAACCTATTGTGTGCTAGGTATGGTGCTAACTGCTAGATAGGTAAAGTTATTTAGCTGTAATAACTAAATAACTTCATTTTACCCCCAACTTTATGTGTGTTTAGGTGATTCATTTCCAGATTCAATTGCTTGAAGTGGGTTGAGTCTGTAGAGTTTTCTCTCATCAGCTCTTTCTCCTTACATAATTATTTATTTACTTCATATTCATTGAACATAGGGACCAGGCACTACTCTAATTATTCTTAATAATTAGCTAAAGGAGCCCTGAGATGTTTTCATTCTAGTGTGCATGTATGTATGTGTATGTGTGTATCATTATCATGATCATCTTATTATTATCAGCATCATTGTCTTTAATGTGCATTTCTCCCTTGAGAGTCTGCAAACAATTTTTGTATCAGTTATCACGTTGTGTGCTCCCAATATTCCTGATGAGGCAGAGATTGTTTTCTCCACTTTGAATATAAGAAAATTAAGATCCAGAGAAGGTAAACGACTTACTACAGGCCACATAGCTAGTAGCTAGGACTCATCCCGACTCCTCATCCAGTGCGCAGCCCACCGTGTGCGTAGGAAGTCAATGTTGCTGACACAGACTGAAAAGGGTTGTCATACAATACTGTGGCCTATTGGGCTCAGTGTGCACAGAGCAGACCTGCATTACATCTCAGCCACTTCTTAGTTGTTTGACCTTTAGCAATGACGTAACCTCCGTGAGGCTCAGTAATTTATATAACTTGGGGGTTATAATGGTATAAGGCTTGCTGGATTGCTGGAAATATTCAGTAAGATAATGCATAGAAATCGCTTACCCAACTGTTTGACACTGAGTTAGCTTAAGAAATGTTAGCTATTATTATGGCAGAATCTGCCACTCTTTCTTTTGCGCAATGGAATGTGGCAGAGAGGGCAGATCAGGAGCATGTGTGTCAGTGTCCTCACTCATCCCATTGACTGAAGACTCCTTTGCTTGCTACTAACCCCGCTGGGCACCAGGCCAGGGCTCTAAGGGAAGCTCCTATTTGTTCCAGCCAAGAGGAATCAGCTGCCACTTTAGTTGACATTGTGTAATGGGGTGCAACCCATGCCAGCTATGACTCCCTGGGGTCATATGCTCCCAGGTCAGGGTCTTGAAAACCTTCTCTTTTTTGAGGGCTTGAGATTCAGCAGTCCATGGAAAAATGACCCCAAAATATTGTGCGTGTTTGTGTAAAAACGTGTTGGTGATGGAGTTAGTCAAGCAGGGATCTGGAGAAAGAAAGAAGTGCTGGTGGAGTACAGAGAACTGCAGGCTCTTGCTTTGCAAATCGGTTAATAAACCCTGTCCCTTGAGAAACCCTAGCCCTTGTGAAATTGCCTTGACAGGACTGTGATATGGTGTTACAATGAGCTAGGGATGTGGAGTCAGATTGGGACTTCAGTATAAATAAAATATAATTTGTAAAGCCATGCTATGGGGTATCTGTTATGATCTCTATTTTATAAATGAGGAAACTGAAGTTCACATGTTGAGATGCTCTGAACCTAGTTTTTCCCTTCTCTCTCCCCAAGATGATCTCATCTGGTCACATGTTTAACTTACCATCTACAGGGTGAAAAAGCCAAAATCTATTTCCAGGCTGTCTTCTCTGAACTCTGTACTTATATATTTAAATGCCTGCTTTCCATTTCTACATGAATATCTAATAACCATCTCTAACCTGTTATGTCTGAACAGAACCCTTGAATCCTCTTCCCCAAACCTCCACCAGCTTGTTCATCACCAGACCTACATGTTCCATTGATTATCACCACCATACATCATGTTCCTTACACCAAAACTCTGCTAACCTGGCTGCTGGTTATTTTTCTAGGTTTCACAAGTTTCCTCATCCACCATGTCCACTCTGTTAGTAAGAACTCTTAACTCTAACTTAAAAACATTTTCCACATCTGTCTGCTTTGCTCCAAATAAACCAAAAGCACCCTAGTCCATGCTCCATCTTCATCCACCTGGACCATTATAATATCTTTCTAACTGATTTCTCACCTTTCTTTGGCCCTCTATAACTCATTCTCTACACAGCTACCAAGTAGATACTTCCACCAAGGAAAATAAGCTCCTTCTCTGATCTGCTTACCATCCTCAAATGGCTTTCATAGCACTTAAAGTGAAATCCAAACGTCTTATGCTGAGCTTTCAAGCTCCTTCCTGATCTGCTCCCTGGCTACATCCTGGATTTCATTTTCTCGTACTCTATCTCTGGCACTCTACGATCCAGCTAAACCGGTTTTCTCTGTTGCTCCAACATCCCAAGTTCTCATCTCTGTTGGGGTCTCTGCTCTGGGTGTTTCCTCCACCTGGCTGCCTCCAGTCTTAGATCTCCACATTGCAAGCTCCTTCTTACTGTCCATTCTCAGCTCAAATATCATGTTCTCAGGGCAAACCCCAGCCCCTCAACCTGGTGTAGATCTTCCTGAATAATTCTTCTTCATGTCACTCTAGCTTATATTTGTCCAACTGTGTGTCTCAATCTGATACTATCTTATTTATTTGGTTTTTCATTTATTGCCTGCCTCAATTATTGCACAACTAAAATGTCAGTTCCGGGGGAGCAAAGACTGTGCTTCTTTCACTTCACTGTCATGTCTGTACATGGTCTGATATACAGTAGATACTCAATAAAAGTTTGTTGATTGGATAAACAACTGCTATTCTGAGGTTCCTAAGCTTACTTCAGCTAAGAACAAATTCTACAGGGTATTAATTAGGAAGAAGGGTCAAATGGGTGTGCGAACATGGTCCCAAATATTGTCCTAAAACCAAAGTAACATTTTTTTTTAAAAAGTTTTATTACTTTGGGTAGATTTTGGAAGATAACAAAATAAAAAAGAAAAGTTGTCTTTTCTCCTCATTCTGATTGTGGTTTTACACACCTCAATACAGATAACAAAAACAAAATGCAACTTAAAAACAAGATATATGAAACAAATGTGTGTCTCTGTTGTGTGGTTTTTCTTGGGTGGGGTCCTTGGGCAGGGCAGGACCCAGGCTCATGTGCATCAGTTGGCCTGAGTCACTCTCCCTGCCCTGAGTCCAGCAGAGTCACCTCCACCTGCTTTGATTCCAGCAGCTCCTCTTCTCAGCATGCCCTGTCTTTTATTTTCCTTTTGCCCAAGTCTGTTCCATCTGGGTTATACTTTACCCCCATCCCAGCAGCCAGATTAGCAGAGTTCATATCTCTGTGTTAAAATCCCGGCTTATTCTATGTAACCTTGAGCAGACAGTTTGCCCTGTCTGAACAGTAGTGTTCTCTTATGTAGAATGGGGACAATACAGTGCCTACTTCACAGAGCATTTGTAAGGAATAAACTGCTTGGTTCTTGTGGAGTACTCAGTGTGGCACCTTGTGCATTCCAAATATGCTGCCAAAACTTAAGGATTATGTCCCTCTGGGCTTACCCTAAAAGACAACCTTTTCCTAAATCATGTGGCTCTTGAAAATTCAGGTATTCAGTTTGAAGCATAAAGAGTTTTTCTTCTAAATGTCCAGCTGTTTTATGTGTGCAGGCCCTTCTGCACCAAAGAGTAGGTTTCTTGAGAGAGAAACCATAGGATACAAAAATATAAGAACCCTTTTCACCTCCTTCTTAGTTTGCTTCTTCTCAGCCCAGACTAACTGCCAGCATTTATAGAATGCTTTACATTTTGCTGCTGCCACTACTGTTATTACTATCATCACTATTATTTATAACTGCTACTTCTACTATTACTACTCCATTCCTTCTTTTGTTATTACTCTTAACGCTGTTGCTACTACTGTTATTACTAACACTAGCTAACATTTATTGAGGAATTACTACATGATAGACAATATTCTATGCACTTTACCTTTGTTACCCTGTTTAACAAACACAATAGTCAATGAAGAAGGCGGTGCTCACAACAGTTAAAAATGCGAGTTGGAAGTCAGATTTCTTGGCTTTTAACCTTGGTTCCAATGATTAATAGCTGTGTGATTCTAGAAAAGCAACTCAATCGCTCTGTCTCAATTATCTTAAAATAGAGATATTGATAACAGAATTGAATCAATTAGATAATGCAAGTAAAAAAGTTTTTTTTTTTTTTTGCAAATGCCGAATAGTGTCTGGTATGTAATCAACACTCAAGTTATTATTGATACTAAAAACATTTTTTAATTGTATTTAGGGGATATTTATCCCCCTGCCCTCCTGCCCTTCTCTGTGTTCCCATAGTAGTGTTCTTTCTGCCATCTACTGCATAGCCTACAGTATTGTAATCATCTCTTATTTATTGGATCCCCTACCAGTTAGATACCACTTTTGAGCAGGAGAATGAGCCTTGTTCACTGTAGTAGCCATGTCACCTATCACAGGCCTGGCACATCCTAAATTTTCACTCAACACTTGCTGAATGAATAAAGAACTGAATTTTTGAGTGTGTAATTTGAAACAAGTCTTTTGCTAACCTGTTATAATATTTAATGCTCATAACAGCCTTTGAAGGTGGGACACATTTCTACTCCCCATTCCACCCTTTATTCCTTTCTCCCACAGTGGCAAAGGTTTTACTTTCCCCATTTTAGGGATGGGGACATTGAGATCCATGATGGCGAGCAACCTGGCCAAAGCCAGGCAGCTTCTGTACAGAGAACAGTGAATCTAAAACTTTGAACTCTACATGTCTAGCTGCATAGCACTGACTTAATAAATACTGCATCGATTAGATTGAAGTTGGGAAACTCAATGAATATTCTTGAATGATAAGGGTTATGCTGTCCCTTTCCTTTGGAATGACATCTTGACATCACTGAGGACAGAAAGAATTTAGAGTCCCTCCAAGGGCCTCTGAGTATTCCCAACAATGTGAATTAGTGAGCATGTCCCTAACTATATTTGTGAGATAAGAAAATACCTGAGTCCATGCATTTGAGCTCCTGGCTGCCAAAGGAGTTGACTGCATGGCTGATCCACATCAATGTAGGGAAATTGCCTGTTAATCTTTTATTACCATGTTCTTGTTCAAAGAACACAGTTTCTAATTTGCCTGTAGTGTATAGACCCAGTCATTGAAAGACCATAAACTATTGGTTCTAGTTGGAGATAAATCTCTTAGTTTAAACATTTGAAAGATTAAACACACATATATATTCACATCTTCATTATAAAAGGCAATAAAATAAACCATATAAGTAGAAAATTTAGACAAGGAGGAGGAAAAAATAACCATTAATCCAATGACTTTAGCACAATTACTCTTAGTATGTTAATGATTTTCCTTCTACACCTCTTTCTATTTATTTTTACATTTTCATTTGTTATAATAGCATTCATATAAAACTGCTTCCCTACTTTCTCTTAGCAGTTTAACAGAATATTTTTCTTATTATTCTAATACAGTATTTGTCACCATAGTATTTCAGTGGTTAAATACTACAGTGGACCTCTGCTAAATTTCCAGTTTTCATTATAAGAATTTTTTTTTTACATTTAATTTTTATTTTCAGAGCCTGTAATGAAGAAGAATGGAAATGCAAGCTCTTTTTTATCATTGGTTGGAGCTCAAAATGCTGTCCTATTTTTAGGGTTAGGATTTCATGGTCTTCATATTTGCAGATAATAGTTATAAAGCCATTATATTTTTATGGAGGGACTTTAGAGACTAGTTGATCTAATTATCTCATTTTGTAGGTGAGGAGACTGAGGCCCATTGCCTATGTTCAGGGGACACAGTTGGGAAAGTGTGTGTCATTTTAAGGAACATCAGAGAGGCCAGTGCAGCCAGACCGTAGTTGGCAAGACGGCACAGAGGGAAAGTGTGTGTGGGGGCAGGGAAGGAGGGAAAAGGAGGAGGTGGAGGGCCCCCTCATGAGGGCTTTATGATTTCTAGTAAGAAACTGAACTTTCACTCTGATGAGAGGGAGAGCCACTGGCACCACTCTGGCTTCTGGCCTGAGAATAGCATGTAGGGGTCAAGGGTGAGAAGCAAGGAGATCATTGGAGGCAATTGCAGAACTATAAATAGGCAAGAGGTGATGATGGCTTAGGCTGAGTGTAGCAGGAAGGTGGCCAGAGGTGGTCAATTTCTACATGTATTTTAAAGGTTGAGATGATAGTATTTGCTAGTAGATTCCATGTGGAGTATGAGGAAGAAAAGGAGTCAAGAAGAGTTGATTCCAAGTTCTTCTGGCCTAAATGGCTGAATACTTGATTTTTCCATTAACTGGGACTCAGAAGACTTCAGGAGACATAGATCAGGGTTGTGGAGAGGCGGCAGGGAGAGCCTCAAATCAATAATTTAATAATAATTTAACTTAGAGCATGTTAAGTTTAAAAAGTTTATCAGATATTCAAGTGAAGATGTCAATCCAGCAGCTGCATGGACAAGTCTAGAGTGAAAGATGGAGGTACAGAGATATAAATGTGGAGGTTTTGATTGTTGAATGGTGTTCTAAGCTATGAGACTGGATGAAATCACCTTGGAAGTGAGAGTAGATTACAAAAGGAAGAAGACCAAGGATTCTTCTTTGGAGAGATGAGAAGGAGCCAGCAAAGAAGACCAAAAAGCAGCATCCAGTTAGGTGTTTGATGGCTGCATAAGATCCATCATATGGAGGCACTGCAATTGACACGGCCATTCCACTGGGGAAGGGTGGTAAGCTGTTTTCATAAGGACTCAAAACCACTACAACTCACATTCTGACAAAGCTTCTTTGTATTCCCCTGAGCTTTTGCACAGACATCATCTGTATATTGGGACCTGGTAGGCTGGTGCCCTAATCAAAGCCCTGGGAACACCTCATTTGGTCTCTGACTGACTTAGTATTTTACGTAATTTATTACAATTAGACTTGAACCTGGTTTAAGTTAACCTTTACACTGTCTCTTAAGAGAAAAAAATTCATTCAATTCAATCCAATAACCTTTATTAATTGTTTAAATTAGTTATAAGTTAGCTGTAAATTAGTTAATCTATACTGGGTAATGAATAATATAAGCAGTATTGGCAGTGAGCACATTCAATCTACTTGGAGAAATGAACTGGTTACGAAGGCTTTCATGCATTCATTGTTTGGCTACAATGATAGAAACTCTGGTATTATATCGTTTTAATCTTGTTGCTCATATGCTATGCAGAAACTGTAGGGCAACAGAGGATGTAAAATCACAGGTTCTATATCATCCAGGGCCACAATAGAATCCAAGCTTCTACTCACTAATGGTGTAGCCTTGGAAAAAATACCTTCTCATCTCTATAATGAGACTATCATACTTATGCCTATCTCAGAGAGTTGGAGAAATTACTTGACATATGGTATATTCAACATATGGCACAGAATAGATACTCAATAAAGATGAATTCCCTTGCCTTTAATTTGCGTTTAGTTTTTACAGCCCAGCTAAAATGTCATCTAGTCTCCAGAAGGAAATTTGCTATTTCTATTTATAATAATTGCTTTCTTCTGGAAGCCCATAAAACAATTTTCTCTTATTTCACTGTCTTGAAGTGAAGTTAGGTATTTGCAGCTCTTTCACCCAAAAGGCAGATCTCATTCATGGGTGTATTTTCCCCTGAATCCCTGGAGCAGTGTGTGGTACCTAGTGTGTGCTCAATACTCTCATCTATTTCATTAACTGTATCAGAGAATTTCAATTTGGATCTTTTTAATAAGTAGTTAATAAGCTGAGGCCACTATGTGCATTTGAAGGTAATGGCATGTTTTGGAAAATTCTTCAAATTTATGATCTGTCTTCCCCTCTCTATTAGTCTGAATTAAGGAGGGTCAACTTGAGCATGTTTAATGGGATTCTCTTTCTTAGATGTGTGTTCCTGTATCTTGGGTAATTAAAAACCACCGCTATCTAAACCAAAAACCAACCACAAATGCTGCTTAGAATGAATTACATGGTTTTAATTTCTCACTAGCCCTGGCTTAAATTTTTTTTGCTTTTGCTTTGTTTGGTTAAATGAGGCCCCCTGGACCCACCTCCTCCTACGCACACATACACACATACACACTTGACAGGAATGAATCACCAGGCTTACTTGTAGAGTGATTGACAAACTCTGGTCAAGGTGGTGTATGATTAAGCACTAGCTTTTTCAACCTCAAATGCTATTTTGGGGCAGAAAGAAAATTTGTCTTGCAAAAAGAAATAAATAATCTTACTTAATTTTATCATACTCATACACATATATTTGGATGATAATAAGGCAATCCAGGTTATTGAATGTTCACATGGGACTATTCTTGTGTATGGTGCTAAGAGATATACAAAACTTAATAGTCTCTAAGACTGTATTAGAAATACAAACGGACCACCACTGATTGAGCTCTTACGGTATACCTGGCACAATGCTATGCATTATACAAACATTTTTGAAATTATTTTGTGTTCTCATAGTAGCCCTGGGAGGCAGATATTATTTTTTCTAATTTCACACATATGGAAATTGAGTATTAAGTAATTTAACTAGCCTAACCGGGTCATGCGGCTCATAGGTGGAACTGGGTTTTTAAAAATCATGTTTGCTCATTCCAAAAGTCTGTGCTTATGCCTACCATGGAGTATCTATTTTGTAAAACAGATTTAAAGATGAAATGGTTACAAATATTGTCCTTCAGGAGCTCTAAGTCTAGTAAGTGTCAAAAAAGAAATGAAAAATAAGTCTAATATTTTAAAAAGTGTGATCTTAAGAAAGACCTAGAAAAATGCTGTAATAAGGAGAGATTATTTACTAAGTGCTAGCTTCTTCAGTCTTAAGTAAGCTATCGTTTCCTTCAGAAAGGCATTCCTGACAGGCTGATTCTCCTCCCATCTCCCCACCCCACCCCCACTCATCTTGTGATGAGTAGCATGTGCTGAATAGCATGGAAGTTAAAACTGCTTAGCACGTGGTAGATGCTAAACAAAAGAGTGAATGGGATGCATGCTTCATGGAAGGATTGGGTATGTGTGAAGAAGAGGTGGCTACCTAGAGGGCATTCCCAATAGGGGGAGTAGTTTCAGCAAGTTGGTAAAGGTTTGGCTTCTATGACACATAGAGGAGAACAGTTTCATTTACTATGATAGGCTCATAAAGGACAGTAGGCTGGAGTCAGATAAAGAGCACTTTCAATTCCAGGCCAAATGTGCTTCTCAAATCAAGAGGAGAGCAAACTGCACATTTCTTAGCAGATCTGTGATTTAGCAAGATTAATCGGACTTTAAGATAAATTGGGATGGACCAGAACATACGGAAAAGAGCTTTGGAGCTGAGACAGACCTGGGTTTGAACCCTAACCTGGTGATTTACTGGGTAGCCTTGGGCATAGAACTTCACCTTTCTCAGCCTCACTCAGCTTCCTCATCTATACATCAGAATAATTGGGAATACATATAGTATTGCTATGGAGATTAGAGTATGAGTATGCTATGTGCTTATCTTCCTGGTAAGTAGTAAGAGCTCAAAAAGAGTAGTTATTAATATTATAATAGATCAGGGAAGGAAAAGACAGAAAAAGAGATGTTTTTAGCTAGATTTGTGCAAGAGTCTGGGTGAGATTCCAGGAGGAACTAGACAAAGGCAAGAGGCAGTGATGATGAGGCAGGAAGTGAGACCAATGCAGCAGATTGAAGTTAGAATCAGAAGGAGAGAAGCTGGCTAAGCGGTAGTTAGTCTAAGAGTTATATTGTGAAAACTCTTAGAGTCTTCTTTGAGAGAAAAATTTCATCCACAAGAGAGGATTAAAGCAGGCCAGACTGAGAGCACAGAGCCCAAAGGGAAACAGTGTAGTAGGGCACTAAATACACAGAAAAACCAATGGTAAGTCATAGCCAGAGCAGCTGTAGTTGACTGAGCACTTACTTCCCATCAGGAACCCTACCGGAAGCCAGCATTTACTTTGTTATTTAATGCTTATTTTACTGATCAGGAAACCAAAGTTTGGAGAGATTCAATAATTCTTCAAGAGCAGAGATGTGGTACATGGCTGAGCTGGACTCCAAACTCATATACATCTGACTTTAACATGTGTGCTTTTAATTCTTTTACTAGAATATGGAAGAGATCATGGTTATTCAATAAAGGTGTTAAGTTGAGTCTTAAAGTATGAGGTGTACTGTCATAGAGAGAGTAGGAAGGCGCGTTTGAAGCGTGTAAAAGAACAGGAATGGCATACTGGATATCAGCTCTTTCTATCTGAGGCAGTGAGAAAACTACCATAAGAGGCCTGGGTTATATGTTATACTATCTTTTCTCCTGGAAAAAAAGTAAAGTGATTCTTAGTTTTTCAGAATCAAGTTAACTATGAAACAAATATATTTCCAGACAGACTCTCATTAAATAATATATGTTTATGCAGAACAAAATGAGCAACAGGCCAAGCGCAGTGGCTCACGCCTGTAATCCCAGCACTTTGGGAGGCCGAGGTGGGCGGATCACCTGAGGTCAGGAGTTTGAGACCAGCCTGGCCAACGTGGTGCAACCCTGTCTCTACTAAAAATACAAAAATTAGCCCAGTGTGGTGGTGGGCATCTGTAATCTCAGCAACTCAGAAGGCTAAGCCAGGAAAATCACTTGAGCCTGGGAGACAGTAGTTACCGTGAGTCGAGATCAAGCCACTGCACTCCAGCCTGAGTGACAGAATGAGACTTGGTCTCAAAAGCAAGCAAGCAAACAAACAAACAAAATAAAAACAAAAAACCAAATCAGCAACAAACTGAGTTTGACATTTATAAAGTTGGTAAAATTGGAAAGTTGGGGACAAGTATTAGAAGTGTTGCATTGGCCTGGTGCAGTGGTTAACGCCTGTAATCCCAGCACTTTGGGAGGCCAAGGTCCATGGATCACGAGGTCGGGAGTTCAAGACCAGCCTGGCCAACATGGTGAAAACCCCTCTCTACTAAAAACAAAAACAAAAACAAAACAAAAATTAGCTGGGCATGGTGTCAGACACCTATAATTGCAGCTACTCAGGAGGCTGAGGCTGGAGAATAGCTTGAACCAAGGCGGCAGAGGTTGCAGTGAGCCAAAATCACACCACTGCATTCCAGTCTGGGCTACAGAGTGGGAATCTGTCTCAAAAAAAAAAAAAAAAGAAAAGAAAATGTTGCACTGTAGCACTATTCTCTATTCTCTGCTGTCATCTCTTTGTGTGCGTCTTTTTTTTTTTACTTCTTGATCCATTAAAATTTCCTTTAAGATGGAAAGTCCTTCGAGTCTTTTCTTATAGGTCCTCCTTGCCCTATCAGTCTCCCCTGAATGTCCCCACCTCCACCCCAGACCCATCCCTGTAACTTACAACATCTAACAGAGCTTAGTTACAACAGCACACCTCATCACTATGTGCTACCATTCAACACATGAGCTACTTCAATGTTGAGTTACCTTCAAGTTCTTTAAAATAAACAAATCTTTTATTGGATCAAGACTTCCTGATCAGAGCTTTGCAAAACAAGCTTACTTGATATCAATGGACCTTTATCAAAGTGAGTGAATATACAAAGAAGACATTGAGGGGGAGAACAATTCATTTTACTACGAAATCTCTAGGCACCAGAACTTGGGGATGTCTTGTAGAGAATGTTTACACTAATGGCAACAATTTGCCAAGTGCACATATAAATTTAATTTGGGGAGGCAGTGAAAAGTGACAAGAATTAAGCATAAATACAGTGGGGGAAGGTTCGGGGAAGGTGCCTTCCAGGAGACTTAATTTACCAGGAGCTTTGAAAACAAAACACGACCATAGATCATCTAGTGCCAGGAATGGCTTTCTTGTTGGGCTGCAAGGGACATTCAGCAGAGGCCTTGTGGGTTGCATGTGAAGGTGTCATCCAAGGGTTGGAAAGTCCAGATTCATCCTGAAAGCAGACACATTTGCTTAATGATTTGTTTGTTGGGTAAAAATGAGCTCCTTGGAACTGTTTTTAGCTGTTTCTCATGGAGGGGCAGTCCGCTGGTTTGATGGCCAAAACATTTTGGGCCAGGGATGGGAGACTTTATCCTCCCAAAATGCCCTTTTTCATCTTCTTGCTCCACAGTTTCAGGGGCTTCCTGAGGTTCATGGCAAATCCCTGGGAGTGCCACCACAGGGGCCGACACAATATGATCTCAGCTTATTTTTTACACTGCTCCTATCTTTTGTCATCATAGCTACAGCTCCACTTACCTACATATCCACGAAACGGAAAGTCAGCAGCTTGCCTCCCAATTTTTATACCCATAATCAGCATAAATATATTGGCTCCCGTTTTCTTACCATCTGATTAGCCATACCCATCCCTCCCTCCTTTAAGGCACAGCTTCAGTTTTAACTTTAGAAGAATGCTTTTGGAACCTCCAACCCCACAGCAAACTCTCCTTCCCTTACACTGACCAGATTCACTTAGGGTCCTTCCAGTTCTGAAATCCTAAGTCCAGAAAATATTGTCTGTATCAGAGCTCTGCCAGTCATATTACTTCTTCCAGACTGTCATCTTAAAATATTTAAGTAGCATCGATTCCATTTTTCATCCACCTACATAACTAGATCACAATCTCCTGTGGGGGCCAGACTATATATTATATTTCCTATGGGATCTTATTCCAGCTACTTAACGTCTCTGTTCCCTGGCTTCCTTACCTGTAAAATGAGAGTAGTAATAGAAACTACATTGTAAGGTTGCTGTGAAAACTAAGTGAGGAAATACATGAAACAGTGCCTAGAAGAGTGTTGAGTAGAGAATATGCTTAATTTACTATTATCAGGCATTTCATGCTCCTTTGCATCTACAGCCTTCAGGAGAGTAACATGGTAAATGCTCAGCTTCTATTTAGAGTAGGGTTTTTGCATATGTTTATTTAACTCAAGAAAATCAACTACAAACTCTTTTATATATAATTATGATACTATTTTATAGTATCATACATTTTATTATATATGTGCATATGCACTAACTACCATATATATCATATATTTATAAGTATATGTTACGTATATTATTATGGCAGACTATATATATTTGTTTATATATACGTGTTTTATATACACACATATTTAAAGTATATTGTTCTTTCTGGGCAATTCAAAGAATTCTCAAGGGTAATTTTAGTCGTCCATAATTTTTGCACGTTATATGAAATCCAGCTCCGTATTATTGAACTCTTACTATGTACTAGATGCTTTACAAACATGATCTCATTTAATCCTCATGCCCATTCATTTTACAGAAGAGGGATCTTAGGCTCAGCATGGTTAATCAACTTGTCCAAGGTCACACAGCTAGAAGAACAAAGATGTTCAAACCAGAATAGTTTGATTCCTAAGTCTCTGACAGTCCATTCCTATTGACTGATCTGGTCTGTGGGATAATAGGCATGCCCCCATTGAAAAGTGGCCAGTGGTCAACAAGGGAAATGGGCAACTGGCCATCCCTGAAAATATGGCCTTGTCATTTGGCTCCATGGGAACTTTGTCTAGTTTCCATAACCTAGGGCACCTACACTGGGCTAGGAACAACTCTTTTGATCTATTCTTGTTTCTTTGGGGGACATCTGGGATGTCCTACATGTAATGCAAGCTGAAGATGGAAGCTAGTCCCTAACTTGGTGTCCACTGGCAGATCCCGGCCAGGTTTTGACTTCATTAGTATGATGCCATATAGTGTTTCTTTTACTGCTGTTAAGGAGATATCTCCTGACAGCATGCGATGAGATTGTTCTTGGAGGAAGATCACAAGGAATCCTGATCTGGAACATGCTGTATCTGAGCTCCTGGTCTGATTTGACTTGACAGAGTAACTAAGTAAAAGAGAGTTGGCTTGTGGCTCAGGACTCCCCACAAACAACTTTCTTATCTGAACAGAATGGTAATATGCTAGTTGCAGAAGTTAACAAACATTTACTTTGTGTTAAGCCCAGGAGAAAAAAAAAAGTTAATAGGACATGACTTTTTGCATGGGCTTATAACCAGCTGTATTCCATAATAAATTCCATGTTTCCTTTGTACTAAGTTTGTTGACAGTGCTTCTGGGTGGCTTGCTTATTGTCTATAAATTCTGTATGTCCGCTTGTCTTGGCTAGAAAGAAAGTGACCAAAAACTATGGGGCAGAGCAGATGGCAGAATGATCTCTGAGTGAGGAGTTAGGAGGCACAGCTCAAATTCTAGTTCTATCTCCTGCATTAGAGATATAAAAGCTTGAAGAGACTTAATTATGTCACATGGGGCACATAATTAAATCTCTTCAAGATTTTTTATCTCTAATGTAGATAATGCTTCTAGTTTTCTCATGGTGTTGTTGCATCATATTTGGTAATGCTCTTTAGAGTACTCTGTAAACCGTAAGGCATTCTGACTTCATATGAGGTTAAATGTACTGTATTATATTATAGTCTACATTTTGGAAATGTAGAAATTTATCTTTTGTTAGCTGTAGTCTTTTTTATTCACCAGACCATTAAATTAATAAGACCATATATCCCCTGACTTTTGGGTAAATAGGAATTAATGGTCATATTTTCTGTCTTTTAAGAGCTGGCAATTAGTTAAGAACATAGCGATTAAATCCCCTGGAATGGATCAGGCACCTAACCAAGTTTCTGAGTGTCAATGGATTCCATGATTATTCTTTCCAAGGCAAAGACCTGTGACTCTAAGTTTTGAAAGGATTTGTGGGTTGTTATTGACTAAAGAGGGACATCTCACAGAATGAATGGAATCTATATTACAATTCAGTGGTTTATGCAAATTGTGAAATGTACAATTTGAAATTTCAATTAATCCTACCACATCTGAACTGACTTTCTATCTTCTGAAATGGAGTTCTGGATGCCACCCGCTATACACCTGCAGTCATTCATTTTGGAATATGAAATCAAAGTCACCATTGATTTAGTGTGTACAGTCGGGAGTGTATTGAACTACTTCCGGGGAACTAAGTTTGATATCATGTTTATTTCTTCTTAGTAATGACCTCAATAGACTGTTATCCAGCACAGAAGGAGTATTGGCATGAAGATTTCAAGATCCGAAGTAAATAAGTTTTTACTTTTTTTAAGACTATAAAAAAGTTAGCTGAAGGGGCTTTGGATTCAGTGTGCTTTAAGTCCTGGCTTTACCACTTATAAGAGTTGTGCTCACGGCCAGTCACCGTGGCTTATGCCTGTAATCCCAGCACTTTGGGAGGCTGAGGCGGATGGATCACTTGAGGTCAGGAGTTTGAGATCAGCCTGCCCAAATGGTGAAACCCTGTCTCTACTAAAAATACAAAAAAATTAGCCGGGCATGGTGGCAGGCACCTGTAATCCCAGCTACTTGGGAGGCTGAGACAGGAGAATTGCTTGAACCTGGGAGGCAGAGGTTGCAGTGAGCTGAGAGGGTGCCACTGAACTGCGCTGTACTCCAGCCTGGATGACAGAGCAAGACTCCACCTCAAAAAAAAAAAAAATGATTTGTGCTCATGAGCAAATTATTTACCCTTTCTGAGTTTTATTTTCTTCATCTTTAAAATAAAGATAAAAATGATACCCACCTTCTCGAGTTGTTGTTGGGTAAATGAGAGAATGCATATAGAAGGCCTGTGTTGAGATGTTCAAAATGTTGACCTCTCTTACCACCACCACCATCATCATCATCACTATTGCCTTTATCATCGTCATGATCATCATCACCATCACTATTGCCTTTATCATCATCACCATTACTACTGTCTTCATCATCATCATCACTATTGCCTTTATCGTCATCAGTATCTTTATTATTATCATTATTACCTTCACCATCATCTATCTTAACTTCCCCACTTGTTCCTTGGCTTAGTAGAGCTCACTTCAATTCTTCTATTTCATTCTAGCCTGTCATCTCCCGTATCAAATAGTTTCTCATTTTTTCTTCTTAAAACATTTTTTTCATGTCTTTAAGAAACTCATCTGGCCTAGCCACCTGAAGCTAACTATTGCAGGTAGGAGTAGATTATGCCTTTTGATGCCCATGGAGAAATGGCCAGAAACTGCTTTTGGCTTTTAAAATTCCAGCAGCTGGGAGATAGCATATGGTCCCAAGGACAGTTGTAATACAACACTTCTTTTTCTGGGACTTCCTTTGTTCCTCCCTTGCACTCATCCAAACTGGTACCTAGGATCCAAGAGAGTATATCACTCATGATGTAGGGAACTAGTCTTCTTGACCACTTTGTGCAAACTGCCATTTGCTTACTACCTTCCAACCTTCATCCTCTCATTTCCCATTAATTTGTTCACTTATTCATATTCAGCAGTTACTTTGCCCATGTTGTGTAGTAGGCTAGCTGTATAAAACAGAGGCATGGTGTCCTAATGAAATGTATAGTCTAGTGAGGGGTGTTAAATAGTAAGTAGGCAATTACAATTCAGTATGCTAAAGGCTACAGTGAAGGAAGCATGTAGTGTTGGAAAGCACAGAAGAGAGGGTACCTGACCTCTCTTGGTGGGTCAGGGAAGGAATGTAGGAAGAGTTGATGTTGAAGCTTGGTCTGGTCAGTAAAAGAGGGAGGTTGCCAGTGGTCTAGTATGAGAAAACAGCATGAATCTAAGGGACAACTCCATCTCTTGGCTCTCCCAGAGCACCAGCAATCAATTCTGCCAAGATTGACTACTTTCAGTTATTGAGCCTTTTTCATATTTACTTCCTCTTTTCTTGAGAAGTTGATCATAGATCTCAGATATGAGGCAATACGAATGACAACCACTTGCTAACCTTGGAATTCTTCCTCCATGGCCTTTTAGTCAAACATGCGTGTCTCATGGAGAGATTCCTAGAGGTTGTGATAAATCCAGCTAGGACTCTCTCTGACAATGCAATTATGTATCCCTTCTTACCATAAATGGAAATAATTCTGTCTCTGTTTCTCTCTTTCTCTGTGCCTCTACAGTGAACATGAACACTACACTTGAGACTACAGATCGAAGAGTCAAAATGAGATGTCTAAAATCATATAGCAAGTTGGTAGCAGGGCAAAAAATTTGAGACAGATTTCCTGTATGAGCAACATCTTTGCATGAATAATAAATTTTCAAGCCTCCAAAAATTTGCTCATGCACTTCTCTCTACCTGGAATGTCTTTTTTTTTTTTTTCATTCTGCTAGGCTCATCTCAAAGCTTCCTTTAGAGACTTCTTACAATTCCCCACTCTTCACCCCTGCTTCACCACCCCAGTCCTGGAGAGAATTGACCACTTGCAGCACTGTGCTCCCTAGCCTTGGCTGAGGTCTCTGTTTTAGAGTTCATCTTTTGCTGTTACACTTGTATATGTTAGTGTCTATAAGTTGTGTAAAGACTGGAATTATCTCTTAGTCATCTCTGTATCCCTAGGATGCAATAGGTGTTCAATGAACCTTGCTGAATGATTCAACAAACAAATCCCAGAGATGTCATATCTTATTTGAGTCGAGGTGCCTTTCAGTTTAAAGCCATCTGCAGGGTTTTGTTGAAACCCCGAAGAAGGTCACATCCCTTCCAAATAAACTTTTATCTTGACAATGTTCTTGGAGCTGGAGAGTTGTGTGGACCTTGCTATTGGCCAATATGAAGATGGGAGAAAACTCCTATGATGGATGGGCTCAAGATTGCCATCACGTACATGGACTTGATAAACCAGTATTTTACAGAAGCAAATACAAACCAAGGTTACTAGCTCAGATAAATACTGGGAATCCTTCCTCTGTCTTAAACAGGATTTCCTTGGTGAAATTTTGTCTTATTGGAAACAACACCATGCTCTCTGTTCCCTTCAACTGCAGTTTTCAAATCCAGGGGTTTGAGTCTGGGCCCAAGTGGCTGACTCCAAGTAGAGTGGTTTCAGAATCTGAGAAGAGATCTTTCCTTAGCTAAGTGTAGCACACCATCTCTCTCTCTCTCTCTCTCTCTCTCTCTCTCTCTCATCTCTGCCTCTACAGTGAACATGAACACTACACTTGACACTATAAATCAGAGAGGCAAAATGAGAAGTCTAAAATCATATAGCAAGTGCAGCAAAGTGTAGTAGAGACTTTAGAGTCTGAAAGACTTGGGTTCAAAATCTGGCTCCACTATGACCACTTCGGGAAAGTTACTTTGCTGCTCTAAGCCTCAGTTTCATATCTGCAAAATGGATGTTTTTCTGGAAGAGTTTTGGAGAGGATTCAAGGTGACAACAAAAAGGGACAGTAAGCAGAACGAGATGTGTACTTGGTGCTTTGTAAGGGTGAGCTCCCTCTCCTTCCAGGGATATGGGGAAGCCGAGATAGAAGAGAGATGTCAAGATAATCTTTTCTGAGAGTGCCAAAAGCTGCTAAACCAAGAAGCATTTTGTATGAAAAGCCACTTCTTTTGCACCTATTTTTTGTTTCCTTTTTTGGATAGTGGCAAGGGTCAGTGTCTTCCTCTCATAGGCTGTCTCATTTCCCTACCTGCTCTCAGCTCAGCTGCCTGAAACCACCAATTGTTCTTTTTCTGAATGGAGCTCCCCGTGGGGCCCCTTTCCCACCACAGTGGTTGTTTGTGCCCCTCCCCTAATTCTTGCACCTCTGTCTCCCACCCCCGCTGTTTCTCTGTTCAGTGACCATTTCCCAAATACCAGGAACTCAAGGTTTGTAACAAGAATAGCAACCTTTTTATTACTTTGGTCCTGGGCTGCGACCCTAAGCAGCACATCCTGTTAGAACAAAATAGGTACTGAAAGCAATAAATATAACACCACACCGAGCACCCCTCCCTGTCACATCCCCCACCCTGCCAAATTCCCCAAGAGGTGTCACAGGGGTGAGATTGAGGGAAGGTGTTCAGAACAGGCGCCATCTCCTCTCCCCTCCACTTGTTCGCCTGTTGAAGAGGATATCTCTCCTGTTTCTTTACATTGGTAACCCTATGTACATAAAACAAAATTGAAAAGGTGCAAAGTGGTGTCCAGTGAAGATCACCCTCCTCTCCTATCCTGCTTCCTTAAATTCCCCACTTGAGAGGCAAACTACTGTTACTGGTTTCTTATGCATCTTTGCAGTATTCTACACATATATGTATGGTGTTATTTTTTCACACAAAAGGTAGCATGATTTTGCAGCTGGCTTTTTGTACTGAGCACTGTATTTTACAACTCACCTCCCAGTCAGTAGATAAAGACTTCTCCCCTTCTAAACTGAGAGAGAGTCCTCATTTATATGCATGAATCAGAGTTGATTCAACAAGTCTTCTGCTGACGGGTGTTTACATTGTTTCCAAAAATGCAGCTAATAACTTTGTGCATAAGTCATTTCCCCGGAATTAATTTTAAATCCATTAAGAAAAATATGTAGGTTGGAGGTACTATGAGCTGGCTCAGGAACACAAACACCTGGAATTTCTGGAATGTTCCCCACCAGCTCTGATTGTCCTCCTGGGGAACTCTCACTCTACTTTGAAGGTGGGCTCATAGGTTACTTCCTGCCTTGAGCTTTCCAGATCAGTCTCAGGCAGAGAAAGTTGCTTTACATCTTTTGGATTTCTAGGTGGTGGCTGTGTAAAGATCCCTTGGGGGAGCTTATTAAAGCACAGATTGCTGGGCCCCACCCATCCTAGAGTTTATCATTCCAGAGGTCTGCAGTGGTATCTAGAATGTGCATTTCTAACCAGTTTCTAGGTGCTGCTTCTGCTACAGATCAAGACCACACTTGAAGAACCATTGATAAGCGATTTTTCTACCTCTGTGATCGCTGCTGAGTGCAGCTCTTACTGAAAACCACTTCCATCCTCTCGCCAGGCTGGATTAGCCCCTTCTGAAATACTTACCCGTCTTTCCTCAATAGGCCGAAAGCTCCATGACGGCAGAGACTGGTCAGGTGTTTATTCCATACTTTATCTTCAGGGCTTGATAGAGCCCCAAGGAACGCAGTAGATGCTCAGTAAATGTGTGTTAAGTGAATGAATGCACTGAAATTATTGATTTATTGCATTTCTCCTAGCAAGGTTAAATGCCTTAAGTCCAGGGCCTCTAGGTCCTTAAATGCTTCCCTTCTCTTAGCTGGCCTATTGCTCTGTAACTAGGGTCCCCAGTTTTGCTCTGCCTGCCCTTCAGGCCTACTGTCCCTAAGGCAGACAGACAGACTGATATCTTAGTAATGTAAATTGTAAAGATTAGCAACTATCTCTGTTTCCATCAATAGGGGGCTCCTTAAATAAATGATCGAATATCCGTGTCAGTAGATAAAGAACTCCATCTGTCTTTCTTACAGCTGCACACCCTTCTTTTTTTTCCATGCCACCTAGCTAGTTAAGTGCTATGGCATTGGAGGGGCAGTGGAATTTGGTATAACTAAACTATGTGTTCCAAATCTCTACTTTGTAGATCACATTTCCACTAATGTTTGTTTTTTTAATCAATAGTTTTTTATTGACATCAATTGCCCCCAGATCTTCAGTAAAGTGTTTGAAGATACCGTGGTGCTGGTTGGTGGCAGATTTCTTATGGAGACAGCAAAGGGACTCTAGGATCAGGTCAAGGAGGATTTGGTTGGCTATGCTTAAGAGCTAGGACTTTATTCTACAGGCACTAATAGATGGGGAGTATGATGTAGGGGGCTATGGTTGATATGCATTTTAAAGAATTCCTTTGGCTGCATCACACAGCTTTCATGCAAGGAGACCAAGGCTGGAGGTAAGGAGAGCAGTAAGAGACTCTTCCAATGGCTAGGGGAGCAATGATGATGAGAATCTCAGCTCAAGAGCAGTGGGAATGGAGTTGGAGAAAAGTCTAGAGTCAAAACTGAGAGGATCTGGCCTTTGACTACAGGCACAGTGTATGGGGTGTGGTGTGTTTGTGTGTAGAGTGTATGAGTGTGTGAAGGCTATGAGAGTGACACTAGTGAGAATCAGTGAGGATTAACTAGATAGTTGATGTTACCACATATTGAGTCTTACCATACAGAGGGAACAGGTTTTTAGAGGAGTAGGAAGATGAATTCAGTGTTGACCAAGTGGAGTTAGAAATCATTAAGGGAGAGATCTTGCAGGGGGTTGGATATTCTAGTCTGAGGAAACAGTCAGAGTGGCATAGATATATATTTGAGCTTTTGGTATATTGAAATGGAATTTTCCTAAAATATAATGGACTGACAGAAATCAGAGAATTTGGAGATCACCAATATTTGAGGGTTCACAGAGGATGTAAATTCTAGGAGGAGATGGAGAAGGAACAGTGACCAAGGAAGGAAGGGTACTAGATTGAAAGCAAGAGAAGAGTTCAAAGCCAGTGGATGGCCAGACAATGAGGGTGCTGGTGACCGCTGGGGAGAAATCCTAGGGCTGTGGAGCAGGAACCAACATACAGCATGGGAGGAAGGTGATGACAGCAAGGGAGTGGAGGCTCAACCCTATCAGCAAATTCAGATGCAGAAGGACAGAGAGCAATTAGGCTCTACCTAGATATGTCCAAGCTGGTCTAACTGAACATTTCTTGATTTTTGTTTGCTTTGAAACCTGAAGGCATTACATAAGTACTTTTGTAACACTATCACTGTACCACTGAAAAATCTCGAAAACATTTAAAAATGCAACAAACCTAAAGCTTAGAATAAAAGAAGAAAAACACTCCAAGGTTACTCTTTGATTTTTATGGCATTTTTGTCCACATCGTATGACAATCACTGCAGGGACACAGGAAAAATGGTCATTTGAAGAACTGTTTTAAACATCTGCTCAAGTTGCCTGGCAGTCAGCTTAATTAAATATTGGTGCCGATGGGAACTGTGCGGATTGATTCCCTCCCCCGCCTCTCCCTGCAACTGGGTGTCCTGGGGCAAGTCACTTTACTCTCAAGGAAGGTGGCGTGGTTTCTCATCAGTACAATGAGATCCTTGGAGGGGAACATCTCTAACTGACCTATTGTGTCTTCATAGCTGAGGTGGAATCCAGTTTGTTCAGCGTCAGCTGGGCACAGCACAAGAAGGAAACAGTGAGAACTTGGAAAAACCTTCCCCTCCCCTTCACACCTTTGTGTGTGCAGCAACCTGCTGTTTTGTGCCACGTACCAAATGTCAGTGTATCACAAGTTGCATGGCTGATTAGATTTTTAAAAGTTTGCTGGAATTTTGCTTTTCCGACTGATTTGTCCAAGGTCAAAATGAAATTGCTTTCAGAACAGTCTCTAGTTAAAGCAATAGAAGTTGAAAATACATGAATTTACAACTGGATTTTGTTATTAATTGTAAGCCGCCATAGAGCAGTAGTTCTCAATCTTGAGATTCTGCTGCATCAGAATCACCAAGAGGATTTGCTAAAACTCACAGTGCTGGGCCTCAACACCAAAGTTTCTGATTTAGTAGGTCAGAGGTGGAGCCTGAAAATCTGCATTTCTCACAAATTCCCAAGTAATGCTGGTACTGCTGGTCCAGCAGCTACACTGCGGGAAACACGGGTGTGGAGGAAACAACCTGGCCTTCAGACCACAGGTGACCTATTGTCTCTGAGCCTCAGTTTTTTTATCTAGTAAACGGGGACATACATACCCAACAAACCAATACTTAAAAAAAAAAAAAGAAGAAGAAGAAATGAAAAAAAAAAGGAGGAAAAAAGAAAAACAAGGTTATTCTTTTTTGTATGGCATTTTCTTTCAAGCTGTGCACAGTGGGGCAGGGAGAATAATCTTTTGAGCAGTATTTCAATCATCTGTTAAGTGACCTGGCAGTCACAATTCTTTAAGTTTCCATAGTGGGAGAACTATGGATTTTTTTCCCTCCAGCCTTGGTCTACAGCTGGGCGACCTTGGGCAAGTCACTTCGTCTCCTGGAAGGTGGCTTCTTCTGCTTGCTTTTTATTGGCCAGAAATGGATCATGTGGCCATGCCTAGAACCAATCACCTCATTTATGGTTTCGGTCTCCTTCCTTAAGACCCCAAGGTTGTTGAGGACTTAGGACTGCTTTTCTCAGTTTTGTGGGCGGGCACGTTCTAGTGGAGATCGGAAATAACTAGGTTCAAATTGTGGCAATGCTTGTGAACCTGAGCAAGTGACTGGAACTCACTGAGATCCCATGTCTCATCTCTAACATGAAAATACAAATAAAATGTATTTCCCTGGATGGTTGTGGAAACTAAATAAAGTCAGGGACATAGATGCTTAATATTTTTCTTGGACATATAGTAAAACATCAGTAAATCATAGTTATTACGTGCTTATAAATGTATAAAACAATGAGATAGTTACTCAGTAAGTCCTGGGACCCATCTTAACTGAATTATGCCCAAGCAGAAAGTTAAGGTATTAAAGGAACAACCCAAAGAACCAAGAAAAAGAAGAAAAACAAAACAGCTCACCTTTCCCCAAAGAAAACCTCTGAATTTTCCACTGTTAGCAGCAATGGACGGGTACCATGCTGCCTGGGAAGAAGAGGAGAAACAGCTGGCACATCACAGAGAAGCACCAGCCCCAGAGGTCTCCTCTGTCTGCAGAGGCAGTTTTTGCAGCAGGCCCTTTGCCAGATCCTAGAGGGGAAAGAAAACTCAAAGAAGCTGGGAAGGGAGGGGGAATCAGGAGAGAGCAAAGGAGACTTTGCAATTATCTCCCTGAGACTGTTTAGAATGCAATGTTCCTCTCCACCCCCTTTCCTTTTCACGTTGTAATTTTCTTCACAGAAAGAACACAATGGAGAACATATTCCAGACTGCCAAGCTTGCTGCTACCTCCAACAACCCAGACATAGGAGATAAGGAAAAAAACAGAGGCATTTTTCCCCCCTGCAGAGATTTCAGAGATCGAAGCTCAGAAATCCAGTTACATTTGAACATCGCAGTACCTGCCCACTTAGTGGCTTTGTTCATCATGCTTGGCAAGTTTAGACAGCTGTTTTCCTTGCCTAGGGGGCTGGGGAGGGGCTGCCTCTATCATGGGATTTGCCCCCAACCCCTATCGACTTGAGAGACTGGGGAGTCAGCCTGAGTTGCATGGTTTGTTCCACCTGTTTAATTGTCCACATTTTCTTCTCACTTGTCTCTAGGAAGTAGGAAGAGACTCTGGACTCATGGCTCAGTCTCAGATAGTTAAGTGGTCCTTGGAAGAGCATAGGACAGAGACATAAGAGGACTTCAGGATGCAGAGTGCCCTCTGAGGTCCCTGTCTGGCCTTCTCCATCTCTTTTCCCACTCGCTTCCCCTTGGCATTTTCTCACCTGCCACTCTGTGCCCAGCTCGTTTCCCAACCTCAAGCCCAAATGAGCATCCAGGTTGTGTTTTAGCACAGATTACCAAGTTACCTCCCGGAGAGGTTGCATATTTCCTTCAGCAGAATATATACGTAGAATCAGAACGTCCATTTTATTTATCTCTTCTTTGTACTCATATGGACCTACCTAATGGAGTGGCTTTCCTAGGATGTATCTTGGTGCTATTAAGTAAACAAAGTGCTGTCTTGCTAACGCTTTGTTTTCCAGAAGACCCTGTCATCTCTGAGAGGCCATGTGGAGCAAAACACAGTCATCTTAACTGAGGCCATCCCAGACCAGCTAGCCCCCTGCTGGCCCACTAGCTGATCAGTAATATATCATAAGTGAGGAGTGTGTCAAGATCAGCTGAGCCCAGCCCATGTCAGAATGGCCCACCCAACCCGCTGACACAAGAGAAATAAGACATGTTTGTTGTTTTAAGCCATTGCCACTTATGGATCATATAGTATGTGTTAGAAATTGCTAAAAGCAGAGACATGACAGCAAATAAAATATTACCTCTGCTCTTGAATGCATCACAAGCGTACAAGATGAGATTAATATGGGAAAGTACTACAATGTCTAGTTTACAGATGAGAAAAAGTAAAGTATAAAAAGTGCTATGGTGTGCTTAAATAGATATTGTGACACTGTGGTCATGCTAAGAGGAGAATCTCAGAACCTGGCTATCCTTAAGTATTTATTCAGAGGAAAATTGTTCATCAATGAGAAAATGGAAAGAACATTTTCTTTTTCATCCTCTCTTTCTTTTCCATTTTTTTTTAAATTTATCACTTATTTGGCAATGTGGAGGGTATACAAAATTTCTTGTGCTAGCTTAGCTTGTAGTTTATTTGGAGAGAGAAAAAATAAGTGCCTAGGATTTGAATAACAATGCAAGAGTGTGAGGGCACTGCTCATCAGCCAAAATGCAGCACTTGCTTTAAACACATCCCTCATTAGATAATAATCATATCCACTAGACACAAGCTCCTTAAGCCCAGGACTTATATCTTACTTAAGGCTGCATCCAAGCACTAGCAGGGGACCTGTCAGATATTAGGAATTCAGTGAATAATTAATTGAATGAATAAAGAAAGGAGTAGTCTAGACAATTAGGTAAGTAATTTGATTTTGCTTTGGCTTTAAGAAGACGATTTCTAAAGAACATTCCTTTACATTTTCCTTTAACTTTATTTAACAGTAGATTCAAAGTATTTTATGTCTATAAAAAAGGGAAGAACTGACATTTGTCAAAAATTTGTCATGTTCCCGCTACCATGCTAGGCCTTTTATGTTCTTAATGACATTAAACCCTCATAAATGACCATAGGAGGTAGATTTTATTACTGATGTTGACAGATGTAAATGCAGCGGCTCAGAGAGGTTTAGTAACCTGACAAAATTCCACAGTGAAATGTGGAATATACAGCATTTCTATCTTAAAACCTACTCTCCCTGCCCCACTCCATGGTGACATTGTACCTTGAATATCTTCTAGATCAATTCCTCACCCAATGACTTGTAAATCTTTTCAATTTGATGATGATTTGCAAGAACATTCAATGAAGAGAAAGAAGAGGAAAACCACAGTTTAGAAGAGGACTCATACAGTTTTCAGCCAGAGAAGAGTCAGATTTACAGAGTTCATGGAATCCTAGTTGGGTAGATTAGCAAGTGGGGGGATATAATGACAGGGTCCACACACATTCCTACATTGAAGAGTTTATGCATGTCTTCCTGCTTCCACCAGCTGTACTTGCCTCTGATTTAATTATATGCTCAGTGTACAGATGCCACTAGAATTGCAGGCCATATCTTGCTTCCCAGGAAGGGTTATTGGTTAGATGACACTCAGCTCATGGAATGCAGTGAGGGTATGCAGGGGTGAGGGGGACAGGCAAAGGATGTTGGTTTGTTCCTTAGCAAAGGAGATAGATTTGAATTTTTGTGAACCAAGATTCATTAATTAATTTACTCAAAAATATTTACTGATTACCATAGTGGTCATGGATTATCTTTGTTCACCTTACCAGAAAGATGGCCATTCAGAATACACTATTCTCCTGGACACAACAATTAGTCCAAGATTTAGCATATAACCTAATCTGGGCAAGTGTACAATATAAAGAATTAACATGAACATTCAAGGAAAGAGTGTCTCTCAGATCTTAAGCTGAAAGAATCTTGAAAACTGGAGTTCTCAAAGGCCATTTTACCCCTCATGCTAAGAGAGTGTGAGAAGAACACCAGCTCAGAGCAATGCAAAGCTGAGACATGAAAAGAGAGAAATATTTGAGCGCCTAGATCCTGCCATGCCTGAGTCCCTGGACTTTTATAGCTACATCAAGCAGATATCCTCACTGCCCTCAACACTCGAGTTGGGAGCTGGAAATATGAGGAATGGGAATTTCCTTTCCTTTATCTGAATATAGGTATTGTCTTCAACTTAAAATGGTTATCACAGAACAAGCAGAGGAAATGGAGTCAGAACTATGGAATTGAATCCTAGTCCTATTATTTATTTCTTTAAAATCTAACGATGGGATCTACTGGTCTGGTCCCAAGGAGTTAGGAAGACAAGGATCTCTCTTCTCATCCCACAGTGAGCTCTCAGTCTAGTGCAGCACATGAACTTGCTAATTGGCTGAATAAAATTTTGGAAAATTAGTTGGCTTCTTAGAACCTCAGTCTTCTTATCTGTAAATGGGGAAATGTGAGAATCAAATGAGCTACTGGACATGACAACACTTGGTAACAGTGAAGGGCCTACTCTGCAAGAGAAGGTCCTGTCCTGGTCACCAGTGTATCCTTTAAGTACTCATGTGCTTAATTAGGTGCTAAATGCCTAACAACCACATGGTTAATGTTCAACTTGCTTGTTGAAAGAATAAAATAATCTGTTATCTAGCAAATCCTCCTCAGCTTGATGCTGAAACATTATTTTATTTTTACAACCTGGCTTAAAATGTTCACTAAGGAGGGTCTAGCTCTTGTTTGTCATGAGAAACTGTAATCTAGAAGCTCCCTGGGGACATTTTAACTCCATCTATATCAGTTGACTATTGCTGTACAACAAACTACCACAACAGTTATGCTTAAAAACAAAACAAAACAACTATTATTTTTCTTGAGTCTATGGGTTGACTGGACAGTTCTGCTAATCCCAGCTGAGCTTGGCTGGTATCACCTGGGCTTGGCTGATCTTGTCTGTTCCTGTGCATCACTGCCAGCTAGTGGGCCAGCCAGGGAATGGCTGGTATAGGAAGGCTTCAGATGAGCTGTGTCCCCTTCCTCAACAGGCTAGCCTGAGCTTGTGTTCACTGTGGTGGCATGTTTCCAAAACACTGCAGAATCGTTCAAGGCCTCTTGTGGCCTAGGCTCAGAACTGACTCACTTCCTCCATATTCTTTTTTCCAAAGCAAGGCATTGGTCAGCCCAAATTCAAGGGGTGGGGATATAGACTTCATCTCTTGAAGGAGGGAGCTATAAATCACTATGGCCAGGGCAAAGGGGCAGGGAGGATAGGAATGAGAGAATGATGCCACTGGTCTATTCAAGAATCTTTGAGCTAAGGTAGGAAAGTGATTTAATGCTGTTAACTCAGAAAAGAAAAAAGGTGGATCCTTTTATCTCTTCTCTCTTTATCTAATCCCTGCTGTTTTGTCTCCTGACACTGCTGTAGTGCAACTTTCATGATCTCTGCTGCCTAGATAATTAGGGTGGATCTAAACTAATCTTTCTGGCTACAAACCAACTTAAAGACATTTATTTAGCACCTACTATTTATCCAGTGTCCTGTTAAGCTCAAAGGGGTAGAGAAAGTTGTTCTAGGCGTATAGTTCTTCTGTTCTGGGCCTCAGCCCAGGTGGGGATACAGATATCTATCTATACTGCTGCCTGTCACCTGCAAATCCCTCTCCACCTTACCACCAAGGTTATTTTAATAAAGCTCTTCATGTTGCCTACAAAATAAGGACCCCATTTCTTAAGCTGGTATTCAAGCCTTCCATGAATTGCTTCTAAGATCTTTCTTTCCATGCTCTTGACTCCTTACTTCTGGAAAAGAATCCAACACTTCTATTGCATCAGAATATTTAATATTTCCTACAGTTCCCTGGCTTTATTACCTTTAATGTTTTCTCTACTTGTATATTCTCACTTTTCTTCTCTGGCTGTTGAAATGCCACTCACTCTATTAAAACCCTGCTCAATTGTAAACCTCCTTTATAAAGTCTTCGCTTCCTAAGCTACCTAGAATTGATCTCTTATTTTTCTCTGTTTCCATAGTCATTTTTTCACGCTAATGTTATCATCTACTTATGTTTTCCATCACACTAGATTTCATCCCCATGACAGCAGGCCTCAGTCTTCCCCACCTCTGTGTCCATCAAGTTACCCAGGATATCTGCCTCATAGTAGGTACTGAGTCAATGCTATCAACTTTATTTGAATCTCTTCCTCCTTCCCTCCTGCTCTGCAACCTTGCTTCCAAACTTGGAGCTGGTAAGAGTCACGGCTACTTTCCAGGACTCTCTTCAGCCAGCAGTGTAAGCTGCACTTGAGTTGAGATATGCTGTAGGCCGCTGAATTGGCATGAGCTATAGGCCTAAAAAGAGTCCTGCTCTGTAACAGGGGACCAGTTATGAATTGTAATCCCTCCTCTGGCCACTCTCCTGAGGCTTAAACTCACGTTGCCTCGCTCACTTTATTTTTGGGTGTCTGGCAATTTAAAAGATGGCTACAGCCATCTTTGGTTTATTATACTTACGCACAGCCTTGGAAACACTGTGCCCTGATTATAATGATACAAAAATTATAATAATACAGATGAGGATTCTTCTTTATTCCTCGTTTGAAACCCCTTGTTTTAGGCGAGTGGCATTGTTTTTTTTTTTTTTTTTTTTTAGGTGAGTGGCTTTTAAACTTATGCGTGAGTAAGAATCATCTGAGGAACTGGAAGCATGTGAATTCTTGGGCGTTATCACCAGAGTTTTTGAATTCCTAAGTTTGGGCAAGGCCTAGAACTATGTAATTTTCTCAGACTCCCCAGGGGATTTGGCTGCTGCAGACCATATTTTGAGAAAAAACTACTACAGAATTATAAGCATCAGACAATGAAGAGAAATGTTGGTAGCATTCTGGCAACTAATGTGATGCCAAAGTTGCCATCACATCCTGGAGACCAAGGAGGTCTCCAAATACCTCTCCTTTCATCATGCTACTCCTCAGCTCAAGAACATGCAATGGCTCCATCTTGCCTCTTCCAGATCAAGTCCAAACTCTTCCCCATGCCATTCTAGACTCAGCCCTTCTATAATCACTTCTCTTCCTGGTCTTGCTCAATCCAGATGCATTGCTGAAACCAGGCAAATTCTCCTGCATTTCTGTCACTCACCCTTGGCTGCTTCCTGACACCTTACCTTCTGCTGTTGATAGTTCATTTCATCTCTACTGCTTTGCTTTCTGCTTGTTTTGTATCTAGTTACTTCTTCATTAAAGATCATCACAATTCTGTTGAATGCCTTCCTTATACCAGGCACTGTCCCACATATTAGTTGATTTAATCATCAGATCAGTCCTAGGTTAGAGGTGTTTTCATCATCCCCGTTGCCAAAGATAAGGTTTTGGGACTTGCTCACAGTCATACAACTGGTCAATGGCCTTCAAACCCACAGTGACCCATCTAAGTGCCATTGTCGTTTATCTAATGCTGTGTCACTTATGTGAAACCTACTTAAATCTAATTCTTCCTTCAAGGCTCCAGTCAAATACCATCTTCTGAATTAAGATAGAAACCCCATTTTCTAAATCTGTAAATTGAGGAGGGCTGCCTAGCTTGAAGGCCAGTATGGGGATTAAGGGCAAAAAGTATCTAATATACTGTGCACAGAGCCAGCCACAATCTGAGGGATTTAGTGGTACTGGCTGTCTGGACGCCATTCACCTAGAAACCCACACAAAATCCCTTTCAGCGGGAGAGATGAAAATCATGTGGCTTTTGAGGAATGATGAGATTTAATTATCAGAATAAACTTTCTGGCATCAAAGCACAATTTACCCTTTTCCTGCAGGTCACAGGTATCATTCAAGGATAAAGATATTAGGAAGCATTCTTACAGCTGGAACATTTTTTATCTCCTCTTCAAAGAGTAATCTCAGGACAGCCACAGCCATGGAAACAGAACGTGGCAGGTGTAGCTGTGCCCTGGATTAGAGGCCCATTTTCCCCAGCGGGAAGGAGAAAGGCTGTGGTCAGGGAAGATGAATGGACCGGGGCCGTTTTGTCACGGTCTGCAAAGAACACATTCTCCCTGCGCCTCGATCAATCAGGCCTCGTATTGAAGGCCTTTTGCTATCACTTTTGAGTGACTTGCAGCTTTTTTGTGTCACCAACAAGGGGCTTCTCATCTGCGTGGGTGACCCAAAAGTGTGATCCGGCTTGCAGCAGTGCCTGGCCCATAATTAAGAGTAGATTTATTTGTTTCTTTGTTCCTTCTCAGCCATTGGGGATGGAAGTTGTTTGGCATTTTCCCTAAGAAGAGCTCACTTGCCTGTGTTTTCACAGCTTTGCCTGTTCAGTCAAGTGTGGAAGAAGCTGTTAGGTATGGTCTCTCATGGGGAAAGGAGAAAAACGCAACACTGAGAGACAATGTTGCTGGTGCTTCGATGAGACATCAATGTGGTGTGAAATAACCAGGGTGGGCTATAAAGTGAGGCCAGTGTGGCTTCATATCTGGCTGATTGGCAGACTATTCACATGTCTGTTGGGAAACCACTCACTACCTCAGTTTCCCCAAACTGTAAAATGAGGTGATCGTGCCTACCTCATCAGGTTGTTATAAGGATGAAAAATAGGTTAACAAAACATCTGAAGCATAGTAAAACTACAGTGTCAGGAAATAACAGAAGCCAGATTTCAAATCTGTCAGCATTTATAGTAGCATGCAGGCATACATGGCCGTTTCTTCATTTTAGTTCAGCCAACATCTGCAAGGAGCCTCTTGTGCTTTGGGGTACTAGGCTAATCTCTGAGGACATAAATATGGTGAAGATTCTGTCCTCACAAGGAGTTCATTCTGAATTTACATCTACTATTTATACAGTAAGTGTATCCTTGGAGAAAACCAGAGCCCATATAATTTAAAGGGCTCACATGCAGCCCCAGAGCTAGTTATTTCCAGAATTCATATCCAAGGCTTCTGATAATACTTTTTCCACTGACCGACAACTCTTATTATAAGAAAGGAGCAGGGCCTGTTATATCATTCTGAACAAAGGCTCTGCTTAAGCCCAGCTACCCAGAGACCAGAGCAGAGTGGATTATTGAATATAACAAACCAAATAAAAGCTGACTGAAGGCCAAAATGTGATCACATTGGGAAATGGAGCCACTGCTTTCTTGGGCTGAGCTTGTTGTCTGCTGGCTCCGGGAACACCTGGTCACCTCCTCCTCACCCAGGCACTGCAAACAGGTCATTTTGATGATCTAAGAGATGAGCCTTTGGTGATGTCAGTCTCTCCCTGGGCACAAGGCCCATAATTACATGCACTTGATCTTTACTCCCTATGTCCCTGGATCTCAGCACAGGAATGACTCAGCAATGGAGAGCCTTTGGCCCTCCTCCAGAGAAGGGTCTGCATTGCCTCCACGAAAATGTTACTGGCTGCATCTCCTGGCCCATCCAGGTGGATAAAGTTATGCCTTTTGGCCAATTTAGACCCCATTTAAAATTTACCTGCACTGTAGAGACAGTACAGAAATTTACCGTGTGTGTTTCCTTCAGAGAACTAGGATGAGGATTTGCTATCTTTGCCCCTGTGGATTTACTTATTTTCCACTAAATTTCACTATGAGGATATTCAAACATAGAGAAAAGTAGAAAGTAGTCCTACACCTACTAACAAAATTCTGCCATTATCCTTTTACTGTAACTTGCATCATTACATATTTATTGATTTGTCTATCCATTGGTCTATCCATCCATCAACCTATCTAATTTCATAAATAAAATGTAAAGTAAGCTGCTGTATCAGTATATGTTCTCCTTAATACTTCAGCATTTTAATCATTATCTAGAGTTTAATATTTTTATATCCGTTTTTCCTTTTGAACATGCAATGCAGTGTACAAATGTATAAATCTTAAATCTTAAGGTAAGTTTTAAAAAATGCATATGCTTGTGTAAGGCAACCCCTAATGCACATCACTGGGACCCCCCAAATCTTCCTCAACTCTGTCAATTCCTGCCCCAACACCCACCCCTTACTAGAAACAAACACTGTTTTAAAGTTGTTGTTTTTTTAACCACATTATTAGTTTGTTCTATTCTAAGACTTCATACAAATTGAGTCATGTCGTATGTTCTCTCTTTTGTATAAGATCCTTTCACTGAAGATAATGTTTTGAGATTCATTTTCTATGTATTCAGATTAGGGTTTAATTACTGAGAAGATTAAGACTTCTGTGAGGATTAAAAAGGATATCATAGTTAAAATACTTAAACGCGACGGCTGGCACATAGAAGGCATGCTATAGATATCAGCTACTGATACTGTAATTGCTATTTATTCTTATGATTTTCACATCATCATACCTGTGGGAGTTGTCCTCAGAAAATATTCTAGATGCTAATATTGTGGTCCAGAGCTCCTTGGAATTATATTCTCTCTATGTCTCTCTCTGTGTGTCTGTCTCATCTATCTATCTGTCTGTCTGTCTGTCTATCTATCTATCTATCTATCTATCTATCTATCTATCTATCTATCATCTATCTATCTATCTATCATCATCATCTATCTATCTATCTATCTATCTATCTATCTATCTATCTAATCTATCTATCTATTATCTATCTGTCTATTATCTATCTATCTATCTATTATCTATCTATCTATTATCTATCTATCTATCTATCTATCTATCTATCTATCTATCTATCTATCATCTATCTTTACTTTTCCAAATAGATTTTAACCTTTTTAGGAGCAGCACACATTGTACTTACTACATCTTTTTATCCATCGTAATGCTTTGTAACATGCTAAACATGTTGGTGACAATTGATATATGCATTTCATACTAGGTGAAAATTAAGGCTTTACCTGAATGGGAATAACTTGCTTAGGAAATGGCAGGGAGGCTACATTGGTCTGGAGTAGTTGCAATGTTTATCATGTTCACATCCCTGTTTCGGATGTCAAGAGTCCTGGGTTTGAATTCTGATTCTGTTGTGAATCTGTCTTTCCTGAAGCGACTTACACAGGACTTGTGTCTCTGGATTCTTATTACAACTCTGTATGATAGATCTTATCATCTCAATTTTACTGATGAGGAGACTTAAGCTCATGGAAGTATCCTGAGCAGTGGAACTGAGGTTTGAACCTAGACCTGCCTGTTTTCTAATTCCTGTGCTATGTTCTTGAAACTATGGTCTTTCTGACTTAAAGTACATATGGAGGAGAGAAGTAAGGCCAAGAAGTTGGACAGTTGATGCAACTACCAGTATGATGGTCTTTCTGACTTAAAGTACATATGGAGGAGAGAAGTAAGGCCAAGAAGTTGGACAGTTGATGCAGCTACCAGTAAGAACAGTGAACAAGATTAATAAAAAATGGTTCCAATGTGTATACCTAGTACAACAGGCATATGTCTAACCTTTTTCACATTGACCATTTCTTTTGGTCCTAAGTCAGCCTGGGAGGTAAACGGGCAAAGCTTATTCTTGCCACTTCACAAGTCAAGAAGCTGAGGTTCAGAAAGGTAAGTGATTTACACAATGTCGCAAAACTAGTAGGTGGCAGATGGTTACTGGAGGAGAGGGATGGAAGGGGGATTTGAAAACAGGTCTCACTCTTCAAGTAAAGGATATCCTGGTTGTGCTCTTACCTTTTGGAGGAGAGATAAGTTGACAAAAGATATCTGTGGGCAAATACATTTTAAATAATATGTTTAACCATTACTACTTCACATGAGGTTGTCAAAATGGTTTCAAAATCAACTCATTTAAAAATGTACCTGTTGATGTGCCAGACCCTGGGCCTGTTGGCCACGCATTCCCAGCAGACTTGACGGAATGAACCTTCCCCATGAGTGATGCTGTGCCATCACACGTTCTTCTTGTGAACCACTCAAAAGGGTTTAGTTCATTTATTCTCTCAAGAATTTTATTTACTTTATTCTCTCAAGCTATAGGCCTGAGTCATTTCATTAAATAAGTGTTCTGCTTTGGCCTTCTTCCAGCTAACAGCTGCGAGATACCAGACTGGCATGAAGCAGTGGAGTGGAATCATCTTAAATTTAGCATCATGGAAATCTGTTCCTCGTGAACTCATGGGGGCGACTCAGCATCCTCAAGACAGGGTAGTCAGCTACACAGCCACTGGGCCCAGGAGGGAGACCTTCTCTCAAGGATTAGAAAGGGCAGCATGGTTTTTCTTTACTTATACTCTGCCTGGTTGAAAAGCGTGGCTAGCCTCTTCTGTTTAGAAAACAACAGAGAAGTCAGTGGGTGAACCCAAGGAGGAATTGTAGGGAAGAGGGGAAATGGGAACAAGAAATTTACATGTATTTTCATAGAATCCTGTGGCCACCCTGTAAGGAAAGAACACTTGTTGTCCTCAGTTTATTGTTTATTCTGTAAGGAAAGAACACTTAGTGTCCCTAGTTTATTGTCTCTTGGGGGACCAACTCATGCTAATTTGTCTGGGAATTTTCCAGACTTACCACTCAAAGTCCTACTCCTGGGAAATCTCTCAGTACTAGTCAAGCGGGAATAATGGGTCACACACCGTGGATCTGAGATTCTACCTCTACTACAAAGACTCTCTTTTCAAACTTTGCACTCTCCTGCCTCTCATCCATGATGTCCTCTGATTGTCCAACCACTTTGCAATTTGGGGATTATTATACCTGCTTTACTAATGGGAAAGGAGGCTCAGAGAAGCCAATGGCTGGTCCAGGGTCCAGGGCCTAAGCACTAACAATTCAGCTCTGAAATCTAGCTCTCATGGGCTCTGAGGCCTCTCTGTGCAACTCTCCTAAAACCGTTTGAAAGGTCAAGACTGACAGGTGTGAAGAAGAGGCAGCAGCTTATCTGAGGACTCCACCATCCGCTCTCAAGCTCCCCAGGTGTAATTCTCTTTCAGGACTTTAGCTTTTTATTCCTATAGGTGTTTATAGCTTTCTGACACTGGACATATGCAGAGTCACAGGGGCGGAGCATAGTTCAGGGCACAGGTGGGGACTGCTGGGGTCCAGGGGGTGCTGAGAGGAGCCAACAGAAGTGTAGTCATTGTCATCTGCTTCCCGGCAGACAGGCTGGATGTGGGATCCAGGCCCTGTGAGGGCTGGACCGCTCAGAGGGCCAGAGGACAGCAAGGAGGGGCCAGAGGGGCAGGGCTGGACCTTTTTTTCAGACAGGAGGTGATCTGTTGAAGAAAATAGGCTTCATGTGAGTCTGATTTGACCCGACAGCCCAGACCAGCTGTAGGAGCTGGACACGCTGGGAGGGAGTGTCTTCTGTCCTTAGAACGTCCTTCCCTTGCGTGTCTGCTCTGCTTTTTCTTCCCAAGTCATTTTAAACATATCACATGGGAAAGAGGTTACACATGCCCTGTATTTACTCATCCTCTCATCCAACATTTACCAAGTGCCCACTGTGTAGCAGGGCACTGTGTGAAGTGCTGGGAGTTGGAAATGAAGAAAGCATGGCTTTTTCACTTACAAAGTGACAACGTATTAAGAAAGCAGATATGGATGCAACTAATAGTGCGGTGTATAAGGACAATGGGCTTGAAAGTTTCTCATATCTGAGTTCCCATTCTGGCTCTGTGACCTTGCCAAGTTACTCAAGACTGTCTCTGAGCCTCAGGCTTCTCATCTGTAAAATGGGGCTAATAATGCTGCCTCACGATTACTGTGAGTGTTCAGTGCAATGATACCTGTCTTGTGCCAGGTCCAACGCCTGTTGCATGGTAACTACTTAATTCACAGGAGTCATTTTTCCAGTTCTACCAGTAGCCAGTTCTAGACACTTGGGTAAGTCAATTAATTTCTCTGTGCATCCATCTTTCTTCTGTAAATTGGGAATAATAATAGTAACCACCTAGGAATGTTGAGAAAATTAAATGAAGTAATACCTGTAAAGCACTTCAAGCAATGTCTGGCATATAGTATGTATCAAATATGTAATAATTATTATCACCAATACCAATGGTAATACATGCTACAGTGGATGAAAGCAAAAACAGACATCCTAGGAGCAAATCATAAGAAAAAGAGTTGGAGACATTGCAGGGTGAGGGTGGCATGTGTATGATATGGGGGTGTGAAGATGCCCAGCATCCAAAGGACAGGCTTCAATGGGAAGATTAGGGTCACACATGGGCAGAGGGTGAGTGGGCTTTAGAATGAGCCAGAATTCAGGTTCTGCCACTTACTAGGTGTGTGACCTTTTGAAAGTGACTTAACTTCGCCAAGCTTTCTCCTCGGTCACAGATTGCTAGCAGTTTCTACTTTTTAATATCAGTCTAAGAATAAAATGACATAACTTCTGCAATTGTTCAGCCAGTGTCTGACTCAAAGGAGGCCTTCAATAGGAGGCAGCTAATTATTATGATTTTTTAGTAGAGGATAGGATGAAGGGTGGGAGGAAGCCAACGGAGAGTGACTACGCTGTGGAGGAAAACTTTGATGAGGCTGGGAGGTGCGATCTCTGACAATTTAAAATATGGAGATGTTGAATGTGGAAGCAGTGGGAAAGCTCAGTACTGTGACTCCTCGAGGCTCTTTCTTGATGCTGTACCATCTCTAACTCTCTCTGAGCCTCAGCTTCTGAGTCTTACATCCTTCAGTTTTGTCACATTCTAAATTTACCCTCATCATAATTATTCACACTGTGTCTCATCAGCTTGTGAGCAGAAGATATAGTGGAGGCCAAAACTTGGGGAGGGGAAAGAAAGAAAAGAAAAGAAAGACAACTTCTAGCAGTAGAGCTGCCCAGTGTTGACTGCAAGTTGCGGGTATTGGCCAGTCCCCCTGAAATAACTCCTAGGGGCAGAGTTGGCTCAT
The DNA here is from genome assembly GCF_006542625.1 of Nomascus leucogenys. Lineage (NCBI taxonomy): Eukaryota > Metazoa > Chordata > Mammalia > Primates > Hylobatidae > Nomascus > Nomascus leucogenys. Next base: position 80,409,306 of record NC_044396.1, read on the forward strand.
GTGTCTTTGAACGTTAAAATTAGAGAGAACCAAGATTAAATGCTCCCGAGAAACTGACCAGCCTAACATTTTTCTCCTCCCTCTCTCTTTTTATAACTATGACCACAGTAGTAATTCAATTGGAAACATATTCTGTCCCTGATTGCTCCAACACTGGCACTAGATCATTCCCAGGGCTTGAGTTTTTTTCCTATTAAATGCACACACTGCTGTTATTTTCTGCCAGGGCTAAAAATACATCTGACCGAGCAGCAAAGGCTCAGCCGGGGCCTCCTCCCTGTTCTCTTAGAGGGCAGGACCAGGCAGAATGAGCAGACTGATGGGCCTTCCAATTAGTTTAGACAGCATGTTGTTTCCAAGGAAAACGGCCCCAGATACTGATATAATGGTAAAAATAAAGACGGAGTTCCAGCCTGAAAGGATGAATAACGACAGCCTATATATCCAACCCCATTTATTACCAGTCTTTTTTCACTTCTGGCTACTACACTTCATCATTTCAAAGCACTTCATGTATTTTCAAGGCCTCTAGTCTTTGCAGATGCTGTTCCCTGGTCGGGAATGCTTTTCCTCCCTCTCCTGTGGATTTATGATTGTGTCTTAGTCTCAGCTCAAGCACAATCTTATTTTCAGAGCCTATGAGCTGATGCTGTGTCTCTCATACCTTCATGTTTATTCTGCCTTCTCTTGTCTGAATGCATCATCTGCATCATAATCACCAGCTGCAGGTCTGTCCACCCAAAAACCTTGAAGTTCTTGAGGGCAGGGACAGTGTCTTATTGACTATTATATTTCAAGTACCTAGCACAGTGCTGGGCCCAACAGGACTGGCACTAGGGTGGGGCAAGCGAGGCATTTAAGGACCCAAAATGTAAGAAGGTGCCACTCTCAGGTGCTGACTCTGTGCTTGTACCTTTCTGAGATTGAGTGCTTTCTTAGAGCTCCCATCCTAGACTCCTAGCTTGTCTTATCCCAGTCCCGGCCTTGGAGCATGAAATATCAATCAATAAATGATTCTTAAGTGAAGGCTTGTCAACCACCTTTTCCTCTTGGAAATTGTCCCCTCAATTGGCATTTAGGATGGTTCTGGTTATCTTCGCACCTCTCTAACAGGAACTTCTCTGCAATCGTTTTGGATTCTTCTCTCTCCACTTGCCCCTAAAACATCGCTGATGAGATGCTGCTCCTCTGTGTTCCCACGGTCATGTCAACGTACCACCCATGTGTCCATTCAGTCACTCGTTATTAAAGCAAACACTGTTTGTGGAGTGCTTACCAGGTGCCAAGCCCTGTTCTGGGTGCTTCAAGATAGCCTAGAGAAACCAGAGAATATAAGTTCTTCTGTTTTCAGGGAACTTACATTCTATGATACACACAGAGACAAGAATACAAATATATCAAATACAGTGTTGTTTGTCACATTGGTCTATCATTCATTATTGAGGTCTAAGACCTTGCTTTGTTCATCTTTGTATGCTCAGCTCACCACGGTGCCTAGTAACAGATCATGTATAAAATACAAGAATAAATGATTGATCACTTAAATAAATGAATGAAAATGTAGCTTAAGTATCACCTTTTCTATAAAATATATTCTAAATTTATCGGGAAAAGTCTGGTTAACTCATTCACTCACTCACTCCTTCATTCATTTAACAGATATTTATCGAGTGTCTCCTCTGTACCTGAAATGGTTTGAGACATCTTATAAATTTCTGCCATGGTGCCTACCACAGTTTAGTACCATTATTTGTTGATTTCCTGTCCCTAGCACTCCACAAGGGCAGAAGCCTTGCCTAATTCATCTCTGGATCTCTCAACCTAATACAGCAGCTAGCATATTGTAGGTATTGAAAGTAAAAGTTATTTGAAAGAGAAATTTCAACAATTAACAAAGAAATGAAATTACCATACTATGCCATGGTGGCTAAGTGCCCTCTACTTCTCTGAAAATTCCTGGGTTAATTGTTTATTTATCTTAACGTGCAATGAAATGTAAAGGATATCCAGGTTGTGAAAAGATCTTCATCCTCATTCTGAAATCCTTCCTGCAACTTTCTACTTTCTGTGACTTCGGAATATAATTCATTTTTCTCAAATTATAAGGATTTTGGAGGAAAACTTAGTAAAAGGCAAGAAGATTCTCTGCAGCCTTGTCAATTTGCAATGTCCTCAATGTAATAACTCAATGAGAGCTTCTCTCTGAGGTCAAAAAAAATGTTTTCAAATGGACTGTTACAAACTTTTTGACTAGATTTCTTACCTATTCATGGTCAAGACTTAGGCACTAGTCTTAGAACTGCCCACAACTCATTGATGATGTTGGACAAATCACTCTCCTTCTTTGGACTTCACTTTTTCTTTCTGGAAAAGGAAATTGGGCTGAAATGTATACATTTCCTGCAATTCTGATCCTTGGAGGAGTCTGTGAGTCTCCTCCAGAGAAGAGGCTGGTTTATAAGGATTCTTATTTTCCTCCCAGTTGGTTGATAGGCACAAAAATGACATTCAGAGGGGGTATGGCTTGCTGTCCTAAGATGGCCAGTTCATGGACATTTATTGAGAATTAACGGTGTTCCAAGATCTACTAAAAAGGGATGTTTTTGTAAAAGGCTGTGTTTTTACCTAATAAAGCTGTTGTTGAAATATTTCAATCTCTTAACTAATTCCTGGGAATATACTATAATTCAGGTGGTGTCAAGTGGGCAAAAAGACAGGGCAGTGAGCTTCAACTGGGGGCTCACATCCTAATTGAGGATAAAACAGAGCACAGAGGAAGAACTCAATAAAAGCTCCAAAGAAACTTTATTACATAAATCTTCATTCTGAAGAATACCCAAAATGTATTATTTAGGAGTCAGGAGAGGGAAAAATAAAACTTCTAAGAACTTAAGTGATTAGGAGAAGGGTTCGTGACAAGGTGGAACTGAAATTGGACCTTGTGTGATGGGTGACAAGGTAAGTGGGGAGGAGGGGAAACACCTCTGAGAGTGAGCAGGAACTAAGGGAACCTTCTTTCCGGCCTGTGCAGTGGTTTATTTGTTTAATAAGGCAATGATAAGCACAGACCTTCTCTGAATTCTTGAGTTGATGTGAATCTGGGAATTGGGTCTAGTATCCAGGATTGGCCAGGGCAGAGCTCATGTCTCATTGCCACAATGATGTGGTCTTATGTGTGGTATCCATCAATATCCTGTGTGGGCAGGTGACCTTAATAACTTTCTCTACCTTCTGTCTGCTTATGAGTGAGTTGTACTGAAGGGGATTCTCTTGTGGGAGAAGAAAGGAAACGCCTCTTTTCTCTATGAGACTAGGTAGAGACTCAACATTTATGGTGCCGTTGGACCTTACAATTAAGCCTACTTCTGCTCTTTGAGTCCTTAGTTCTCAAAGGTGTGGGAGATTCTGGAGGATGAAAGAACACTACCTGCCCAACTGGAAGCTAATTAGCTGAGAAGTCTTGGAGGTAAGATATTCTGGCTTCTATTATTAGAGCCTCCATTTTGGCTTATTACAGAAAGCTTTATTGTAAGAATATAAGAACATGTGTGTGTGCAATTGTGGTTTGGACATGTTTATGTGTGTGTGTGTTGTATGTATTTCGGTGATCACGAGCCATTTTTTTCTAAAAGTGGTAAAGAGGGGAGATGGTCCTTAATGATAAGCCTCTAGGAAATTAGAGTCTGATTTATCAATTTAAATAAATTTGCTACTAATATTTATTTTTATTGCAAAATGTACATAACATAAAATTTACCATTTAACAATTTTAAGTGAAGAGTTCAATGGTATTAACTATATTTATATTGTTGTGCATCCATCACCACCATCTCCAAAACTTTTTTTCACAAAACTAAAATTCCATCCTCATTAAACAATAACTCTCTATTTCCACCTGCCCCAAGCCCCCTGTTATCACCATTCTACTTCCTGTCTCTGTGAACTTAACTACTCTAGGTACCTCATATAAGGGGAATCATGCAGCATTTGTCCTTTTGTGACTGTCTTTTTTTTTTGGTTAGCATAATAACCTCAAAGTTTGTTTAACTTGAAGTGTGTGCCAGAATGTCCTTCCTTTTTAAGGCTGAATAATATTATTTTGTGTGTTTACACCACATTTTTCTTATTCATTCATCTGTTGATTAGTATTTGGGTTGCTTTCACATTTTACTACTGTGAATAATGCTGCTATGAATACGGGTATACAAATATCTGTTCGAATTCTTGTTTTTGCTTCTTCCAGGTATATACTTAGAAATGAATTGCTGGATCGTATGATAATTCTGCTTTTGGTTTTTTGAGGAACTGCCACGGTGTTTTTCACAGCAACTGTGCTATTTTATATTTCTATCAGCAATGTCCAGGGATCCAATTTCCCCACATTCTTGCCAACACTTGTTATTTTCTGGGGTTTTAAAAAATATGTATTAGCCATTCTAATGCGTGTGAAGTGGTATCTCATTGTGATGTTGATTTGCATTTCCCTAATGATTAATGATATTGAGCATCATTTCATGTACTTATTCAATTTATTATTTTTAATGTTTCTGTATTTGCTCTTGATCTAAACTTTTCTTCTGGACTACTAAGCTGATTTATACTGAAAAGCAAATTATTTAAATTCAATATTGTTCAGTGTAACTCCATAGGCATTTATGGAACACTTATTGTGTGCAAGAGATGGTATTCTGCTCTCTCCTGGAACTCCATGGCTGCTCTCTTGGGGCAATCATCTAACAGAGGAGACACACAGATATATAACTTGCAAACCAATCGGCCTATGAGAACTGCTACCAGAGCAGATGACCAACTAACTATAGTAGCAAGGCTGAGATTCTTGGAATATGGAGGTCAACTCTTAGAAGACTCTGATTCATTCACTGATTTATTCATTAATTCACTCATTTATTCAGTAAACAGTTTTCAAATACTTGCTTTGCTTTAGGTAGTGTGCCAGGTAGCAGAGATGTAGAAAGGAACAGTCCCTAGAACAGCCCTGCTCCTTTACAATGGCCAACTTTCTCATTTACCTGTAAGCAATCACCAGAGAGCCTTAGATCCCTGGACATGGCCCTCTTTTCCCCTGCTCCACCTTACTTCTGTCCTAAGCCTTTCCACTTCATTCTGCTTCATATTCACTTTCCTACCTGCTTTGTATCACCCCAGGCCTCCGTCATCTGTCCTCACCTTTTACTCCTGAATTCACCTTCCCTCTGTGGAAGTAACGCTGATGGTGCCTCTTTGACTGTGGTACTGTCATGGTGACCTTCCGTGGCCCTGATTTGCTTTCTTTGCTTACTCTCGGTATAGAGTATGCTCTGAATAACTGTCTGCTTTGTTCCAGCTCCCAAGGAGGGAGGCTGCGCCAAAGCTGGCTGCTGCAACCAAGTTCCCTTGGCCTCTGGAAAGGAGAATTTGATGATTCTTACTTCTAAGTGGAACACAGCTTGGTATGGAATTGACTTGTCAACACATAATGCAATGTGCTAAGTGCCAGAATGGAAGGCTTATATGAAAAGTGATTTTGGAACCTAGGGGCCAGTCAAGATGCTCTTACCAAGTAGACCTTTAAGCTGAGTTTTGAGGTAGAAGGTGACACATGGGCAAGAGATGGAGTAGGACTTTCAAGGCAGATAGAACAACATAGAAGGCATGGGAATGGTAAAAAAAACTGTGGTGTGTGTGTCTTTGGCTGGTGCTGGTGGCAAAGCTATAGATACTTTGAGCTAACTGTAGTGCTCAGTGCTGATGACAGGATATTGGAGCATTCATAACACGGCAGCTTATTAATGAAATAATTCTTATTTTTTATGAGAAGTGGCAAAGTCATGAGTCCACACATACCTTCTAACCCCCAAACCAGACCAACTCCTTGAATATTATTTTGGGGCAGTGTTCGATGATCAAGAGGCAGGAGTCTATGAACTATATTTAGTCATGTGCTCGACAATATGGGGCCACCCTCTAAGAGCAGAGTTTCTGTGTCAGCTGGGGAAGTACTGATGTCAGGATGAAATCCTTTGAAGATGTCATCCCCAGCTTGGAAATTACTGGTAACAAAAAATGTAAGACTTTTATATTGTTTTTGCACTGATTCTGGTTGGCCGATTACAAGGTGCAGGGAAAGCATTGTGAGCTAAAAAAGCACCACTTTAAATATTTGCATGTGGGTTGCTGTATAAGATTTTCTATATTTAATGCAAAAATTGAATGAAGCCATTCTAATGGGTATCTGACTCATTTGGAAAGTGAACACTATAGATTTGCCACATGCCAGTAAACACCCATGCATTTCTGTACTTCTTTAAGTAGATGCTTCAATACTTGCTCTCACATTAGTATTGTTGCCTAGTTGGCACACTTTAGTGGGAGTGGAAAAAACCATTTTATGGGTGTGAGTGGACACCAGCCTGGGAGTGAGAAAATCTACATTCCAGATCTGGGTGTCTTACTGGGTGCTTGACTGTGTGACTTTAGGCAAGTCCCTACAGGTGGACATTGAGAAGGAGTTGACATTGCCTTTCTCTAACTTGAATGGCACAAAATGGAAATTGAGTTAGGACAGAAAGAAGCAGGCTAGACACAAATAGGCCTTAAATATCACAGAAAATTAAATCCCTGCAGAATATAATCACGGGGCTCAAATGCAACAAAAATATGAATAAAAGGAACAAAAATATTAACTCTGATTTACAACCTTCCCTAAAAATTTGTTCATAATATTAATATTACAAGAAGGCTGAGGAATTAGTATCTTTAAAGCTGGTTCATTCATTCACGGTCTTCTTAAAAAGGACTTATTGCGTGGATGAACTGTTAATTGCAATTTCAAGTCGAGTGTTAATAGGTGATATGTTTTGACCATTTACTGTGGGTCAGCGCTGTTGTAAATAGTTAACATTCATTATCTAATTTTATCTTCACCACCAACCTTATGAGGTAGTGCTATTAATATCCCCATTTTGCAATGGAGGAAATTGAGGTTTGCCAAGGTTCAGCAGCTTGTCCCAATCTGATGGCTGTTAAGCAGCAGAAACTGAAGTATTGGTCTATCTCATGCCATAATTGCTTATCTGTTATTGCCTGTTCAATTCTTCACATTTACAGAACCCTGAAGCATTGGTTTGCATCTATATTTCCAAGGACTTGAGATTCGAGAACAGTCTTTTCATTCAATATCCATCTATTCTACATTTTTTTCCTTGTAATCCGTGATGAGACAGCCGTATGCCTAAAAAGAACCTTCGTCTATCATTCCTTAAATCAAAAACTTCCTTCCGTGGTGTCCTTTTATCTTTAAGATAAAATTCTGGCTTTATAACATGGCATTTAATGACCTTTTAGGCCTTTTCCAATGTAACTGTCTGGTGTGAATGCTGTATCCCAACCCAACTCCCCTGTGGTCAGAGAGGTCTAGTCATTGTACATCCTTGAAACACTCCTCTCCTCCTGCCACCCTACTGACTTAGGAAAGCTCCCACTTACCCTCCTCCAGGCATCTATAACATGCCTTTTGGAGGATGACCATTTGTGTGGTATCTGTCAATTCCCAGTCCTTAATGAAGCCCTACCTTGATGTGTCAAGACATCCACTTAAATCCTGCCTATATTCATTCGTTCACTCAGTTACTCATTCATTCAACATTTATTGAACATCTATGATGTGCCAGTCTTTGTGCTAAGGATGTCCTGTTAAAAACCAGATAGTGCTCCTGTTGTAGATATTTTTCTCTTTAATTATGATGCATTTTTATAAAGGGATAGTAATCTTCTTGAGAGTAGATATTTTTCCTTTTCTTTTTCTGCATCTTTGCGTCTTCAATATTGGCACATAACAAGTTACCAGTAAATGTCTTTTTTTATTTTTGATGAATTTCTGAATCACATTGCTTTTTAACCTAGTTTATTCATATAATATCTGAGGAAATCAAAACATTTGTGTCTTTTTGGCAAGAATTTTATGACTACAAACTAAGGTACTGGTCTGTCTCATGCCATAATTGCTTATCTGTTATTGCCTGTTCAATTCTTCACATTTACAGAACCCTGAAGCATTGGTTTGCAATGCTAAATATCATTTGTGAAAATATTATCAGGGTTTCAGAAGGTATTTTTTTGTTTTTCTTGTCTTTCTTTTTTTGCTAATTACCTTCACCACACTGAATGCAAAGCACCCAGAAAGATGTTACATAAACGTAATGGTTAGGAGGTTTCTTGGTGCCCTTTACTTACCTATAGATGAGAACAGTAAAAGCTAGTTGACTTGGTATGAACATTTCCTTAAGAGTCTAAGGTGTTTCTGGGTCAAAAGTTCAGATGGGTTTTGCAGAACTTCAGATGAAGAACTTCTTCACTGTGGGGGTTTCAGCCTCAAAAATGACTTGAAGTACTTTTACATCTAACTAAATTCAACTCAACCATTTGTTATAGCACTTACAACCCTGCACATTGGACTTATAACTTAGATATTGACTTTCTGGTAATGGTCTTACCCTAAAGCAAAAGGTCTAAATGAAGATGCCTGAAAGCTGCATCTCCTGAGCAATTTTTCTGGGAGAGAGAAGCAACACACACACACACACACACACACACACACACACACACACTCACACACACACAGAGAGAGAGAGAGAGAGAGAGAGTTCCAGAGACAAACAAGTTGGAAAGTACTTCTTTACTAAGTACTTAGTAAATATCATCTTTTGTATATTTACCAAGCACATTTGCATACAAAAGACTATGAGAAGTCCATATATAAAGAGGCCTCACTAACTATATTACCCCAAATTATTGGACTGTACAATTTTCCCCATTCCCATACTACTTGACTCTGGCTTCTTTCCATGACTGTATGTCTTCATTAATTCATTCAGCAAATTTGCACTGGCTACCAAGGAGTAGAACAAAGTCCCTATCTTCAGTAGCTCAGAGTCTATTGGGGAAGCAGATAAGTAAACAGTGGGTAAACAGGTCTGTGATGTGAGCTCTAATGGACGTATTCATCAGGAGCTGGAAATCAGACATTGTATTCAGGAAATTGGAATAGAAGTAGCCTTGCACCAAGTTTTTTAGAATAGGAAATTGACCAGGCCAATTGTCAAGCATAGGAGATTCCAGGCAGCAAGAAGTACATGAAAGTCATTAAATATGAATAAGTGACAAGTCTGTCCTGATTAAGATACAGGGTTGGAATTGGACACTAGAATGTGATGATATGAATGAAGAAGCCTGACAAGATCCTGAAGAACCCTATTTCTCATCTGGGTTTGTCTTTTGCTTTTTCAGAACTGATCCTTGGGTTGGGCCTGGCAGTTCTAGTTTGGCTTTTCATGCCCTCTTACCAGCAGCAGGGACGGGAGGCACACAAGATGATTCAGAATATGGGAAACTGGGTTCCAGAGTTGTAGGAGTTGGTCAGAATAGGAGGTGGCTGTAATGCCACTGGAAAGTCCCCAAAGAATGAGTGCTCTTGATAACAAATTGTTTTTCTCTCTCAGTGATTTTTGATATAACCAAATGATTCATGCTTTTCTACCTACAACACCCAGTACTGCTTCAGACACGGGTAATGCGCTCACCACCACTCTGTTCTCTGCTTGAAAATTATTGTGCAAAATGGTTTCCCTAATAGAAACTGTCATTATTGCCAAGTGGTAAAATGGTACCTCAGGTTCTTTTTCTCTCTCTAGATCCTGGCTGCATAATAATTTTCCTTTTGATTTTTTAAAATATTTTTCCCTCAGCTATATATGTATGTATCTGTAAGCTTATAAGTGAGATAAAATATTGTTCATAAATGTTGTTACATTTTCTCATGTCCAGCAAAAAGAAAACTCCCTAGCAAAATGATCTTGTAAATGGAAAACTCTACAAGTTATTTATTCCCTCATCTGTAAAACAGTAGGGCTGGGCTAGCTTGTCTCTGGGGTCCCTTCTAACATTAAGGTAATGTTCCTGGTTTCCGTGGGAGTTGGACAAAATTGTGGACAGCAGCTGTGAAAGATAATTGCCTCAGCAAGAAATTTGTCCCTCACAGACTCTGGGAAATGGTGAGCATGTATTGTATTTCATGTTATGACTGGAAGATGTGAACAATAATTATGAGAACATCCATAGAATTTCCCCTGGGGTATAAAATACAGATAAAAATCTCATAATATTAACCTTTGATGGCAGATATTAATGAAGACTGGAACTTTCTATGGAGCTCCCTGAGATTGGGACTGTGCTACTTGTCATCTGGATCTACTTGTCTATGTGGATGCCCAGGCCTTGGTTGGCTTCCAACAATCAATTCATTCATCCATCTGACAAATATTTACTGGGCACCAGCCTTGTATAGGGCATGATTCTAGGGGCTAAGAAGAAGGATAAATAAGAGCTCACAGTGTGGAGGGGAACTCAGATATGCAGTTCATTCAACAGACATACATTGAGTGCCTAGAACGTGCATGGCTCTTGACAAATAGGAATGAAATAAATGATAACTGATACATGTGCTCAAGTTTTGAGGTTACTAATCCATGGTGTCTAGACTCAGAAGTTTCACAGAGGAGATAGCATAAAACAAGATTTTAAAGGAAGAGTTGGGGCTCACCAAGTTGCTAAGATGAAGGCCCTTCTATGCAGATGGAACAGCATCTCCCAAAGTACGGAGGCATAAAGAACGTGGTGTGGTTGAGGTAGTTGCAAGTGGTTGTGATGGTCACAGTATGGCTGAAGATAAGACTTGGAGGCTTGAAAGAGCCTCATATGCTGCTTCAGGAAATCCGGAGAGAAATAGGGACCCACTGAAAGATCTGGGCAGAATGCCTCAGTTGCTCATCTATAACACAGAACTAAAAAAGCCAACATTTATAGAAGTATTGTGAGTATCAATAATAACAGTAAGAATAGTGAACTTTTTAAATTTTTAATTTTAATTTAATTTACATGAGATATTTTGATACAGGCATAAGTTGTGTAATAATCACGTCAGGGTAAAGGGACATCCATCACCTGAAGCATTTATCCTTTCTGTTACTATCTAATTATACTCTTTTAGTTATTTTTAAATGTATAAATTGTTATTGACTATTTCACCCTGTTGTACTATCAAACATTAGATCTTATTTATTATTTGTAACTATTTTACCCAGTAACTATCTCCACTATGCCTCCTCACCACTATTACCCTTCCCAGTCTCTGGTAACCCTCATCCTACTATCTCCATGAGTTCAATTGTTTTAATTTTTAGCTCCCGCAAGTGAGTGAGAACATGCAAACTTTGTGTTTATGTGACTGGCTTGTTTATTTAACATAATGTCCTCCAGTTTCATCCATGTTGTTGCAAATGACAGGATCTCATTAAAAATGGTGAACATGGATTGAAGGCTGCCTGTAAACTAAATACTGCTTTTAACACTGTGCACACTTTATCTCATTTCAATGGTACAACACCCCAGGTCACAGATGAAGAAATGGAGGCACAGAGAACTTAAGCAACCCAATGTCACCAGATAATTGAGTAGAAAAGTCAGGAATAGAATCCAGGCAGCCTGAATCCAGAATTCTGCCCTCTTTCATAGTTTGTTTTATTTTAAACTTTTAAAAGTTGAACAATAAAACATTTGAAGAGAAGTGCACAAATTATAAATACACATTCAATACATGATCACACGGGTCAGCAAACTATAGCCCACAGGCAAATTCCATCCTGCCACCTGATTTTGTAAATAAGGTTTTACTAGACTGCAGTAATTCATTTATTAATTGTTTATGGCTGTTTTGGGGCTACCACAACAGAGTTAATAAAGCCAGAAAAGAATGGCCCCCAAAGCCGGAAATATTTGCTAACTGTTCTTCCTCCTAAAAAGTGTTGCCAATCTTTGTGTTATCACATTGTGAGGGCAACTGGGAACCTATCACCCAGGTAAAAAAGTAGAGCATAACCAGTGTCCAGGAGCCCCTCCACTTGCTTACTTCCAAACACTCTTCCTTCCCTCCAGCCCAAAGATCATCCCCACTTTGATTTCCAACATGATGGGTTTGTTTTGCCTATTTTTGAACTTTATACAAATGCAATCTCACAGTGTGTAAGCGCTTCCCTTTCAACTACTGTGCTATGCTGAAGTGCTTAGCTTAAGTCCACAAGAAAAGGGAGGCCAATTTCCATTTTCTCTGACCACAGAGCAGGCAAGAACCTAGAAGATTAGTCATGCTCCCTTCTTCTTGGAAGGGTACCCACAAGATTCACTCTTCTCAGGTTGCAAGTTGAATTAGGGTCCTCTGTGTCCATCTGTATTCATTTCCTGTTGATGCTGTAATAAATTCTCACAAGCTTAGTGTCTTAAACAAAACAAATTTATTCTGTTCGAGTTCTGGAGGTCAGAAGTGTGAAATAAGGGTTGTGGGCTAAAATTGATGTGTTGGTGAAGTCATGTGTCTTTTGGAGGCTCCTTTATTCTCATTCTAGACTCTCCCACTATGAACCCTCAATCTTGTAACTTAAGTTACCATATTTATGCTGATAACCCCAATTCTCTCCCTGTGGACTGCTCCCTCTTCTGAATTTCAGAAATGTATCTTTGACTCCTCAATTGTGCATCTGGGATCTCCTGAACACCCTCCACACACCTCAGCCCCACCATCTCACATCTTTATGCCTCCATCACCCACCCATCTCATTGATTGGCACCACTTTCTACTAGTTGCTAAATGCCTCAGTTGCTCGTCTGAGGTTGCTAAAAACTAGAATCCTAGAAGTCTTTTTGGGGAGGTTTGGTTTTTCGTCTCCCATTCAATCATCAAATTAGACCACTAATCTCATTCTGTCCATTCTGTATTGTTAGTATTTTTTCAGATTATCTACTCCCCATTTCCATTGTCATTGTTCTTGGTTATGCCTTCCCACTTTTTACCTAGCTTGTTCTACCTATACGCCAGTCACAGCCTTGCCCTTCCACATGGTAGCCCACATGGTCTTCCTTAAAGCAAAACCTGGTTCTCTCTTTTCTCAACAAAAGAGTTAACTTTTCAAAGATTGGGGTTGTGCCTTGTTCACTATCATGCTTGCTATACCTAGCAAAGAGCCTGGTAACAGTGAGCTCTCAATAAATACATGTAATGAAATAGAGCTTTTACTTCTCTGCCTCTTTCTCACTCTCCTGTCTCTTCAGGCTTTCCTCCATTCTAAACCCTCAATCCTGTCCTAGGCTTCCTCTCTCTTTTCTATCACCTGCAGGATTCAACATCATCTTTCTTCCAAGAGAACAGATCTCTGCCTTAATCACAGTGCCGGATCCCTAGCAGATTTCTGACATAGGTTGATGAGTAAATGAATCCTCACATGAATAAATAAGTGGACTTATGAGGTTTACAGGGAACATTTCCCAGGGGACACAAACAGGCTTAGCTGATTTGTCACTTCCATTTGAATTGTGTATGGCAGAAAATGACAGTTGATTTTGGATGGAAGAGATTTGGAAAGCTGATGTGCTCTATTCCCCTGATTCCAGGAAACATTTCTCAAAGTGTGGAAAGTCCTGTGAGATGCTCTAGAAATCCAAAGAATATTGCACTGATTCACCCTCTCTTGAGAACTGACAATGCACATTAGCATGTTAAAGATGAACAATGCTACAGTAAAAATACCTTTTCAACTTTTACCCTAGTTTTTAGTTTTATCCGAGTCTTTCCCAAACCTGGGTACTGTGGAGCTCTTGTCTTCCCAATGATATCTACTAACGTTCTGAAGATCCAGTGGCCCAACTGATACACTTTGAGAAATGTTAGCCTAAGGAAACATTTGTTTTTTGTGTAATAACTTTTACAAGGTGAAGAAAATTTATTGCAATGAATATTCTTCCTGCTGTAAAAGCTGATCATGTTCAGAAGAGTCTTCACAATGACATTTTTTTTTTTCAAACCTGCCAGAGCAGAAGCATGTTTTAATATTCTCTTTGTCAAAGTAAGCTTTTCCTTTAGTTAGAGGGGTGGAAGAAAACTGAGGTAATTATATAGTGACGGGAACTTTTTTCCTCCCATTGAGCTCCAGTGTCAGTCTTCTCAAACAAAGGTGCCTTTGAAATTGTGAATTATAAAGTTGATTTTTCTAACTTCTGGGCACCAGCTGGGCTCAGTAGGGAAGGGTCTCTGGTATGGAGGAAGGCATTTTTAGCCAGAGGTCTCTTACTGTGTCCTTCAAGGACTCTATACAGCTATTTTGCATGTCATTTGTTCATTTCACAAACATGTAGGGAACCTCTATTCTGATAGGTGCTGGCAATGCCCAGATTAACATAACCCACTTGTCGCCTTTCCAAGTGAGTAAGGATTTGAATAAACTCATAAGCCATTCTTTCTTTTCATATTAATACATTTTAAAGTCACTCATTTTGTACCACACACACCATGTTATGTGCCTTGAAAGCTCTGATGAATTCTCGTAGATACTTAGGAGGTGGTTAGCACAGCCATATCATATTTCAGGAAACTGAGGCTAAGGGACTTAGTCAGGAGGCACAGTTGTTAAAGGATAATGTCAAAGTTTGAATCAAGGCATATTCATTCCATGGCTTATTGCTTTCACATTTGTACAGTGTGATATCATTGGTAGAATGTTTGAATGTTGAAGGTTTGCTAAAGGCCAAGGTTGGGCTGTTTTGAAACAAACAGTCACTAAGTCCTTTGTGCCTGGTTTTTGGTAGCTATCACACAGCTGCAGCAGCAGCAGAAAAACTTTTCCATTCTATCTTAGACTTCATGCAAATTCCCTCATAGCAACACTGGCTTGTGAAGAATTACATTTCCTGCTGCAGTGATTAGATAGGAGGACGCATTTAAGTCCTATCAGCCAGAACTTAGCCCTGTGTTTTACTGGAAAGTTTGTTAATAAGCTTTTCATGCCAGCTTTCTCCCTCTTTGCATTGGGATAATAATTCAGGACTCTCTGCTTTTCATTTACTTCCATCTACATTATTTCCTTGAGATACCTATTGCTCTATAGGCAAGACAGGTGGTATTATTCCCATTTATGTGAGGCAGAACCGAGGACTAGAGAGACCTGGGAGCATGACTGAATGCCACACAAACTGCACCTCACAACCACCTTCATCTTAATACTTACAAATGGTATGATCAACTTTTCTCTTGACCTCTTTTCTCTATGGCAGTGAGAATATCTTGAGGGCAGAAACTATGTTGTTCACTTGCATTTCCCTAGGATGTAACAAGAAATCTAGAATATATCAGTGTGTAGAAACATTCAAGAAGTGGATCCTTGAATAGTATCCGTGATTCTGATAACTCCTAAATTTTTGCCTGTAGTCTGAATGTGCCCTGGAAGCTCAGACTTTCATATCTAAGTGCCAGCTTCACATTTTCATATGAGCATCTTTGGCATCACAAGAATAATATGGTCAAAGTAGAACTCTGGAGTTCCCTTTGCAAAACTGCTTTCCCTAGAGTTTGTCCATCCTAGTAAGTAGCTTCATAGTTTTTCATGCCAGAAATCTGAGTTATCCTTGATTCTTTTTTTCCCAACAACTTCCAGATCTAGTGGATCACCAAGTGCTCTTGACTTTCCATTCAAAACACATCCAGAATTTTCCCTTTCTTCCAACTCCTTTCTTCCACTCCAGTCTAAGCCACCACTTTCTCTTGCTTGAGCTACTGCAAGTATTTTCCTCACTGAACTCCTTTCTACTCTTGTGATTCTACAATCTTTTCTCCATGCAGTACTCAGAGTGAGCTTTTGAAATGGCAAATAAAACCAGCTCACTCTCATGTTTAAAACTCTTGGCTGGACTCTCTTGTCACTGGAAAAAACAAAACAAAACAAACTCCAATTCCTTCTTTTTGGTTTGTGACTCCCTCTGATTTTCCCCCAACACCCTGGTAGCTATAATTTACCTCTGCTGGTACTCTTCATGTTCCAGCCATGGTAACCTCCTTGATATTCCTTAGCCTTTCTGGGTTCACTCATGCCTAAGGGTCTTTGCGCTGGCTATTTCCTCCATCTGATGCCTCCTGTCCCTTCATCCTATTTACATGACTGGCTGCTTCTTGTCATTCAAATGTCAGCCTAAAGTGACCTCATTAGAGAGGCCATTGCTGACCACCCAGTTTCAGATAGCCACATATCTACTCTATTAAATCATCTTACTTTTAAGTCTCTCTTTGGACAGCACTTACCATAATCTGATATTCTTGTTTCCTTTGTCTATTTCTCCCTCCACCAACCACCTGTCCACCTACTAGATTACACACCCCAAGAGAGATCCTGACCCTTAGGAGACAGGGATCTTCCTGTCTCTTTCATTGTTATGTCCCTTGTACAGTACCTGGGACACAGCATGGGCCCCACGATTATTTATGTAATGGGTCTCAGAGGTGTCACTTTACACTGTAAGCCATTGTTGGTATTTTTGGCAGAGTAGATGGTCAAGGACTCAAAGGATGTTTTCTAAATTAATTTTTGAACAACCTGGGATGAGATACATCTTTATCTTTTATTTTTCAGATGATGCAACTGACACATAGGTCAAGCAACTTGCTTAAGAGCATAGAATCGAGTGATCAATTAAACTTGTAAGGTGAGGAAAGAAATGAATCAAGCATAATTCAGATTTCTGGTATGAGAAACCATGGAGCTATTTTTTGAGATGAGAGAATGTAGAGAAAGCAGATTTGTAGGGGGTAAAACTTTCTTCTGCTTTGAGCTATTTATTCTCATAATAGCCAAGGATACACTCTTCGTCCTAGTAAAAGGGTCAGGATTTGAGCTTCTGTCTTTGGACACTAAACATTATGCTGCCTTCCCCAATAGTGTGCTGAACTTTTACAATTTTTTTCCTTCTCTGCAACGAGGGTGCTCCCTCTAAGTAATTTTCCATATAACGTAGAGAGGTGGTGGGTCACGCATTTCTGCAGTCTGGAGATAAGAAGGATAATATTCCAACTGGGAAGTGTAAGTGATACCCCGTAAAAGAAGGCCAAGGAGGCTGTTTGCTTTGTATTTCGATGGCTGATAAATGGGGCCTTTGAAGATTCACAGGAAAATGTGAATTTCATGGTCAGAATGAGGAAGGGGGACCGCGCACAGGAAGAGCAACCTTCCCCTCCGCCCACGCTCTAGTCTGATAATAATGTTCCCCCCGATGTGGACAGTTTCCAAAGAATTTCACATTGCTTCTCGTATGTGAACCTCACACCAACCTGCAAAATGGAACTTTTTATTCCTGATAAAATAAAGAGGAAGCTAAGGGTCTAGAGAAGTTGTTGTCCAAGGTCCTAGAGTTAGGAGTGAGATGGGGCAGACATTCAAAGCCAGTCTTCCAGCTAATGGTCCTGGTTCCACATACTGCTCTTTTCACAGAAACCCTGTGGCCACTCTTCTCAGGCCCTCTGCTGCTGACCATGTACTTCTATCCTTTCTACTGATCTCTATTGCACCCACCTCGGTTCTGGAGTTCGCTTTCTTGCCAAAATGACTGCAATGCTGTTTATAATCCCCTAGGGCCTCTATTGAAGAGCTACCTGTCAGTCAGCCATAGGGAAGGTTATTGAGAAAAAAAGTCAGTGGGAATGGTCAAGGGAGGTGTGAGTTCCTTGGTGGTAGCACTCATAACTCTGTGTCTTATGCTCAAAATTAGTGGTTCTTGAACTTTTAGGAATGTTGTGAAGAGCTTGTTAAAACCCAGTTTTTAATAAACATGCGTGTACATGTGTCTTTACAGTAGAATGATTTATAATCTTTTGGGTATATACCCACTAATGGGATTGCTAGGTCAAATGATATTTCTGGTTCTAGATCCTTGAGGAATCTCCACACTGACTGGATAAAGAAAGTGTGGCACATATATACCATGGAATAGTATGCAGCCATAAAAAATGGGTTCGTTTCCTTTGCAGGGACATGGCTGAAGCTGGAAGCCATCATTCTCAGCAAACTCACACAGGAACAGAAAAACAAACACCATATGTTCTAACTCATGAGTGACAGTTGAACAATGAGAACATATGGACTCAAGGAGGGGAACATCACACACCAGGGCCTTTTGGGGGTTGGGGGGAGGGACAGCATTAGGACAAATACCTAATGCATGTGGGGCTTAAAACCTAGATGACGGGTTGATGGGTGCAGCAAACCACCATGGCACATGTATACCTATGTAGCAAACCTGCATGTTCTGCACATGTATCCCAGAACTTAAAGTAAAATGATTAAAAAAAAAAACAGTTTTTAAAAACTGAATTGCTGACTGAGTAGGTTTCTGGGCTGGGGGCTGAGAATGTGCATTACCATATGATTCTACTGCTGCTTGTCTGAGGCCTACTGAAAGTAAAACTGCTCTAAAACCAGACCTGTTGCCCTCCTTGGTGGAGGTAGGGTGAGGTAGACATTCATTCACAGGTGGTATTGATAGAAGTATCTATTGGTACAGCTTCTCTGGGGGAACAATTGGCAATTACAATCAAAATCTGAAAAGTATACTTTTCCCAACAGTTCCACTTCTGGGAACTTTACCTTAAAGAAATAATTAAGGATGTGAGCAAAAATTTAGACACTATGTGACTGGCATTGTAGGTATTCAATAAATCTTTGTAGAATGAGTTGTTGAGTACAAAAGGTACTCCTTGCTGAAATGTTTATAATAGGCAGAAATTGGAAGCAAACCATACATCTTTTCAATTGGATATGAGGCAGCATTAAACTGTTAGAAAGGATAATCATAATATAGCAGTATATGCAAAATGCTTGTATGTTTCATTTTGTTATACATTTTTAAAAACATTCATAATAATAGGATATCAATTAATTCTTGTTTATGATGAATGGGGCTTTTGATTTTTTTTTCTTTGCAATGAACAAATATCGTTTGTGTTACTAAACAAACAAAGCCAATTTGTCTAAAATCAGCATAAAAGAATAACTGTTCCACTGAGAGCTTCACTCTCTGACCCAGTATCATTTTCTATACTTGCCACCTTGGAGGAAGCTGCATTTATAGCTGTGGACAGAGGAATTTTCTTTGCCTTTGAAGAGGCTGTTGCAGTCCCAGTTAATGGAAACCAGACGCATTTGAACCTTAGCTTTCCGGAAGGCTGGGTTACGTTTTATTTTGGAGCCCACCTTTCACTCTGGCATGAGCTGTCTTTCCCTGTAGGGCTGATGTGCAAGGCTGGCTTTTAGTGGAGGTGAGCACCTTGGAGTTGTAAACATTAACTGTGTTGGGCATCATGTTAAAGTAAACTGCAGCAAATCGTGTACTTCTCCTTTCAAACTTCCAAATTAGTTGGATGATATTAACCAGCAATGATTGTTAGATTAAATTTTCAAGAGAGGTTACTGTTTGCCATATGATGATTTAAAAAATAAACAAAACATTGATATCTACTTTTTCTTTGACAATAAATATTATCACCCATAACACAAACAATATTTGGAGTTATTAGCATGGAACTTCACTCATCTGGGCTGTTAAAATGAACAATGTTGCCTCTGGTGGGTTGAATTGTGGGTTAATATATATTTTCATTTTCACGGAACAGATATTGATTTTCTAAACACAAAATATGTAATAAAGTATAAAATAGTTAAGAAGGAAGATGTTACTAGGGGAAATGTGCATCTGGGTTGTGGGCAAATTGAGTCTAGAGATGAAAATGTAGAACCTGCCAGAAATCTTTGTGATTATTGATTGCTTCAAAGATTTGTCTCAATTTCTAAATTTGTACATTGCATGGATTTTCAAGTCAGACATTCAAGTTAGTGTAGTGCTTTCAGCATTTATTCGCTGTGAGACTTGGAGAAAAAATTCTCAACCTTTTTGGGCTATAGTCATCTTATTTGCAGAAAGAGAACCGAGAACCTAGAACCTCACATTAAGTAGATCCCTGGTCAGGAAATGTTTGTTTATGGTTATGATGTTGATAGTAATACAAAATAATAGCAAACTTTTCACCAATCAAACATATTCATTCCTATTTACTCCCTAAGCTAGGAAAGTAAAAATGCATTTATAGAATTTATTTCATTGTAAGAATAAATATAAAATTATATAAAATAATAAAAAATTGGGAAATACCTAAAAATAAAAAAAAACTTTTTAGTATTAACGTTTCAACACAACCACTAATACTTTTTATATCATAATTACTTTTTATAAAGAATGCCACCAAGTTGAGGAAAAAAAACTTGAAGTTCAAATTGTAGATTGGATGAGAAGGCTTTCAATTTCCTTTTGACCCTGCCTCCCTTGATTCCAATGATTTAGGAAATTCAGTTTGGAAACATCCTATTTTTCAAGTATTTTTGAGGCTTAACTGAAAAAATGATGGAACATTATTTAAGACACTACATCTTAACACTGATTTTTATTAGAAGCCACTGAAGATACAGTAACTTCATTCATTCATTCATTCAACAGTTAAACAAATGTTCATGGCTTGTATGTATTTGGAACTAGGCAAAGTGCTGGGATTATAGCAGTGAAAAACAACAACAGTACAATCTCTGCTTTTGTAGGCATGGTAGTCTGATTCAGGAGACAGATCTGAAACAGACAATCACATACATAAACACAGATTCACACTAACAGGAATCCATCAAGAAAAATGGAAGGTTTTAAGAGATGGTGTAACCAGGAGGTTAATTTAATTGAGGAGTCAGAGGAAATCTTTTGAATGATATTCCTGGTAGAGGATGGGTAGAACTTAATCAGCCTATGAGATGGGGTGAGAAGGGGGTAGACTAGAGGAATAAGAGGAATGGGAGTTTAGACTCTGAAGTCTAAACTTGGTGTATTTGAGAGTATGGAGGAAGATCAGTGTAGTTAGAACACAGAGGTGTGGAGGAAGCACAGTACACCACGAAGCTAAGAGTGCCGGGGTGCTATGGCACAGAGGGCGAGGCTGACTGTGGAAAAATATTTGGATTATATCTTTTTTTTTCTTTTTTAGAGATAAGTTCTCACTCTGTCACCTAGGCTCCAGTGCAGTGGAGTTATCATAACACATTGCAACCTCAAACTCCTTGGCTCAACCAATCCTCCTGCCCTCTTGTCTCAGCCTCCCAAGTAGCTAGAATTACAGGGTTGCTCCACCATGCCTGGCTAACTTTTTATTTATTTATTTTGTAGAGATGGAGTATCCCTATGTGGCACAGGCTGATTTCAAACTTCTAGATTCAAGCAATCCTCCCGCCTTGGCCTCCCAAAGCTGGAGTTACAGGCATGAGTCACTGTGGCTGGCCTTGGATTACATTTTAAGGGCAAAAGGAGACACCAAAAGGTTTTGAGTAGACAAGTGGCCTGATTCAGTTTACAATTTCAGAGAATCTCTCTGTGGCTTTATAGAGATTGAATTAAAGGAGGTAAGAGGGCAAGTGTGGAAGCAGGGAGGACAGTTAGAAGGTCCCTGGAGTGGTCCAGAAAATAAGATGATAATGTCTTGATTTAGGATGGCATTGATGAAGAGCTGAAAAAGGAGATTTGGGTACTTTGGAAGTGAACTTGATAAGAACTGGTGGGCCGGGCGCGGTGGCTCACGCTTGTAATCCCAGCACTTTGGGAGGCCGAGGCGGGCGGATCACGAGGTCAGGAGATCGAGACCACGGTGAAACCCCGTCTCTACTAAAAATACAAAAAAGTAGCCGGGCGTGGTGGCGGGTGCCTGTAGTCCCAGCTACTCGGAGAGGCTGAGGCAGGAGAATGGCGTGAACCCGGGATGCGGAGCTTGCAGTGAGCCGAGATCGCGCCACTGCACTCCAGCCTGGGCGACAGAGCGAGACTCTGTCTCAAAAAAAAAAAAAAAAAAAAAAAAAAAAAAAGAACTGGTGAAAAGTTAAACATGAAGGCTAGAGAGAAGGAGGGATCAGGAATGTCTTTCAGATTCCTGGCTTAAGAAACTTGATGGACAGTGGTTCTCTCAATGAAATAGGGAGGACAAAGGAGAAGATTAGGCATTAGACGAAACTTTCAGTTTGGAACGGGTTGCTTTTGAGATAGATGTGAGACATCCAAGTGGAGAGACAACTGAATATACAAGCCTGGCAATTGCATATGTCTTGCTTCTTTTGATGATTCTGAGAACCAATGAACTTTGCTATCTCTTGTAGTTTTTGGTTACTTTACATCTAATAGGTAGCTATGAAGTAATGTGAGGCAATTTCTACATACTATTTGATTTAGCCTTATATGCAGTGAAATGTCCTTCTCTAATTTCAGTTGAGAAAATTGAGACCAAGAGGAGTGAAAACATGAGACAATGTATGGATTCTGGAACTGGGTAGAATCTGCTAATAACCAGTGGAACGACGATTCAAACCCAGGTCCTGTTCTCACCTGAATCCAAATCTTCTCATGCCATATCTGCTATTCCTTCCTTCCCTCCCTTCTTTTCTTTTCTTTCTTTCTTTCTTTTCTCTCTCTTTCTTTCCTTCTTTCTCTCTTCCTTCCTTCTTTTCTTTTTCTTTCTTTCTTTCTTTCTTTCTTTCTTCTTTCTTTCTTTCTTTCTCTCTTTCTCTCTCTCTTGCTTAGTCTTTTCTCTTTCATTCTGTAATCTATCATTCTTTCATCTTTATCATCAATATAATCTATCTCTGATCATCTGTATTTGTCTATGTAATCCTTTTAAAAAATCAATTCATCCTTCCATCCATCCATCCATCCATCCATCCATCCATCCGTCCATCTTCCCAGAAATAGATAAATCCTCAAGAACTGAAGGGTATTTAAAAGATGGTCACTTTATAGATGAGGAAACTGAGGCCCAGTAGAGAGAAATCTCTTGCCCAGAAGCACTCAGTGTTGGTTAAAATTTTACTTTTTCACCCCTTTTCCTTAACCAGTACCTACCTACCTACCTTCCTTCTTTCCTTCCTTCCTTCCTTCCTTCCTGTTTTTCTTTTGCTTTATTTCTTTCCCTTTTTTTTTTTTTTTGTGCCTCCTCAGAGAACAGCTCTACTTGAAGCCTAAAGAGAACACTGCCAGGCCTCTGGAGGTAGAGTTTTTATCTATTTCCAGCATTTCTCCCCTCTGGTGTTTAAATGTGTGGGGTTCCCCTTTGAAGTTCTGCAGAGCAAAAGCATCAGCAGGCGGCCTCTCAATGACTGAAACTTCCAAGGTATCTGCAGTCAGTCTGCTAACACAGTTTTTCTCCCCTGCTGCTGGGGCAAGGCAGAGGATGGGTTTGTAACAGGGGACAAGATAATGATCAAAGAAAAACTTAGAGTGAAGGCTTCTTGTGTAATTGATTTGGAGGTGGAGGAGGAAGCTGCTGGCCTCCTGGCTGCAGATTTGGAATCCTGCCAGGAGTTAACTCTTCAGGAGCTGCCCACCTGAACAGCCTCAGAACAGGAGAGATGAAGCACCAGCAGAGAGTTATCAGAACAGTGTTCTCTTCTCATCAGAATTGTCCATTCCTGAATCATCTCTGCTTTGAATTTACCCCAAAGCTGAATGATATGAAAAAAAAAGAACAAAAGGGAAAAATATTAAACCACTGTTCATTTTTATGTTGCATCAATTTAACCTAGTAGTCAAATTGATGCTCATAAGCTCAATGATTATGTCTTGGCTCATTATTATAATGCACATTTATCAAGAGCCTGTCTATGTGCTAGGCACTAAAGAACCAACAACGAAAAATAGTTTCTCCTTGATGTGGCTCTGGTCTCCATACTTAGTCTTTTTATCCTACCATTCTCCCCCTCATCAGAATATGAGCTAGTTTCCAAATGAACAACATTTCCTTGGGTCACAGACCTTCTTTGTACATGCCCTTGTCTTAGCTGAGCAGGCTCTGATACACCCTGGCTTCCTTTGAACATCTTGACCATCAAGTCTCATTGCAGGGAATGACTATGCTGAATCTTCTTTATTGGTCTCTTCTTCCTTTACATTTCCATTGCAATCTGGTATAAATTGGCTTTATCAAAGTTGTTTTAAAATGAATTGTTTCAGCAAGTAGGTGGGGATCTCCTGAGTGCAGAGACCGAGTCCAATCATTTCCATTTCACTCACAGACACATGGCACCTGGCATACAGTAGGTGCTCAAAAAGTAATGGTTTAATGATACAATGAGTGAGTGAAGAACTCACACTCCTTTAGAGATCTCAGCTCTACTCTCTACTAACCTAACATACTGGTGTAGATACTACTGTGGAGATATATATATATATATATAACTTTGGATGCTCAGGGGAAGATTAATCACCTCTTCCCCAGGATAGAGATAATAAGCAGATTTAACAGATAATATTTTTGCACTGGGTCTTAAAGTGTGAATAGGTGGAAGAGAGAGGAAATGGCACCCAGAGGTGGAGAACAGCAGAAGCAAAGGCAAGCAACTGGCCATGGTTAGTGTTAAAATACTCTGGAAGTTGTGGGAGTTAGGGGCGGATAGTACCAGAAGGAGTGGGAGATGGCAAGGTAGAGGAACAAAACACACAAAGAAACTGGTATTATTTTTAAACTTTTTACACAAAATTTAGAAGCTTCCAAAAAACAAGAATTGTATAATGAGTTTGCAGCTTCAATGATTATTAATTATTGCCCAATATTGTTTAACCTATAACCCCACCCATTCCCCACCTCCATGAATATTTTGAAGCAAATTTCCACAGGTTATACTATTTAACTGATAAATATTTCAATATGCATCTTTAAAACATAAGGACTCTATTTTATTTTTTAAAGCATAACCACAATGTAATTATCACAACTCAAGAGTTCTACAACAATTACCTAATACCATAAAATATGCAGTGTTCAATTTTTTATTGCATTTTTTATTTTTTGCATTTTGTTTGAATCATTTCAAATAAGTTCCATACACGTCAATTGGTTGATGTTTATCTCTGTAAATCTACAGCTTTTCCATTTTTCTCTTTTATTCCATTGAAAATTTTTATTTTTATTCATTTGTTTTTCATTTTGTGTCACCCTTCAATTGTTTTAGTCATTTGTTTATTTTCATTCATTTGTGTTGTTGAAGATACTGGGTTGCTTGTTCTAGAG
This sequence comes from Nomascus leucogenys, assembly GCF_006542625.1. Taxonomy (NCBI): domain Eukaryota; kingdom Metazoa; phylum Chordata; class Mammalia; order Primates; family Hylobatidae; genus Nomascus; species Nomascus leucogenys. The sequence continues at coordinate 80,434,309 of NC_044396.1, forward strand.
TTTCTGACTCCAAAAGTCTGGGTTTTGCAGACTGCATCCTCGTGACCTCATTTAGCATGTTCTTTTTTCTTGGAGCCAGGTTCTATTTTTTTTGGCAAGAATACTTGATCGAAGCCATGATTCAACAATTCACAGAAGTTGCAAAATGGTGATATTCTAATTCCATGTTTGAACCAAATGGTTCCTGAGGCCCCTTCCACTTCTGAAAAGGCTGTCCCAGATACAGACATGGAATGTGGGAAGGAAAGAAGTGAGGGAGAGCACCTATTCTGCAGCTGGGGTCCTTCTATAGGCACCTGTCTTGGGAAGGCATGAGCACAACAGATGAACAAATGCTGATGACACATTTTTCCTCCTTTAAATTTTCTTCCTGTTCAACTTTAAAGAGAAGAGTTAAAGTACCAGTGGGTGGCGAATAGGGAGAAATGTATAGAAGAGAATTAGTGAGAAGGGAAAAACAAACATGCTGCTATCTCTGTGTGTTTCTTTCTGGGTCTCAGTTTTTCTCATCTATAAAATAAAGCCCTGCTGTAATTTGAATGTGTCTCCTCCAAAATTCAAATGTTGAAACTTAATGGCCAATATGATGACATTAAAAAGTGGGACTTTTAAGTGGTGATTAGGTCATGACAGCCTTCTCCCCTTATGAATAGGAGTAAGGTCATTATAAAAGAGGCTTCAAGAACCTCCTACCATACGAAGACGCAGTATGTCTCCCCTCTGGAGGACACAGCAGCAAGGCGCCATCTTGGAAGCAGAGAGCAGTCCCCACCGGACAACCAAACCTGCTGGTGCCTTGATCTTGAGCTTCACAGCCTTCAGACCAGTGAGAAAATAAATTTCTGTTCCTGATATATTACCCAGTCTCTGATATTTTTGTTATTCCAGCACAAATAGACTAAGATAATACCCTTCTAGCTCTGACAGAGCCCCATGACACAGAGTCAGAGCATTTGTACAGGTGTGCTTATAAACATCTGAAGAAGGAAAGAAAGAAGGAAGAAAGAAGGAAGGAAGGAAAGAAGGAAGGAAGGAAGGAAAGAAGGAAGGAAGGAAGGAAAGAAGGAAGGAAGGAAGGAAGGAAGGAAGGAAGGAAGGAAAGAAGGGAGGAAGCAAGGAAAGAAGGAAGGAAGGAAAGGAAGGAAGGAAGGAAAGGAAGGAAGGAAGGGAGGAAGGAAGGAAGGAAAGGAAGGAAGGAAGGGAGGAAGGAAGGAAGGAAGGAAGAAGGAAGGAAGAAGGAAGGAAGGAAAACACATACACACAAAAAACTCCTGAAAATGCAAAGTTTTATACACAGGACTGCTCTACTAATCCACAGATCCACAAATAAACTTCAGTAAATTGACTTCATAAAACATTTTCCTTGATTGCAGTCATATTAGCAGATATATTTTATGCTGTTATTAAATATTTTAAATGCTGCAGCTTATGAGACTCTAATAAGATTTGATGTCTATATAGCTGAGACTACAAAGTAAGCCCACTTTTGGATTCAATAGTAAGGTTTGGGGGGTAAATGGTTAATTATCTTACATTTGGATTACAAAACAGTTTCCTTAGTGGTGTCAATAGCTTCATATTAACCCCAATTTATAGTAGTATTCTAAAATATAAATTGGACATATTTTCCTTACTTAAAACCTTTCAAGGGCTCCTCATTACTCTAGCAATAAGCTCTAGACTTTTAGCTTTCATTGCATTACTTTCTGCTCCTTCTCATGTTTGAGTTCTGTCAGCATTCTTGGTTGCAACAAACAGAAACTAATGAGACCTAATTTAAGCAAAAATAATGTACTGAAGCAATAGTGTAGCAGCTCCTGAGTGTGTCTCTCTGTATACCCTTGGCACTCACCATTTTGATAGAAGTCGAGAGCGTTCTGTTGGGAGCATTTATGACTCTACCTGCAGAATTTTTCTTGACACTTTTGTAGGCAGACTGAATGTTCCAGGGAGCTCATGCTTGAGAGAATTCCTCAACCAATGATGGATGGAAATTATACAATAAATACCCTAGGTTCCTCATTCCTCAGATGGGACAACTCTGAAGAATAAATCAGAAGGATTGAGCTCTAGGTTGCTCCAGCAGTAACCTGTTTAATCATGTGCAATATATTGGATTTCTTTCTCTATTTTTTTTTAATTTCTCTCTTCTCCACTCCTTTACTGTTTCCTTCCAGCATCACTTCCTCAATCCTTGTTTTAAGGTCTACTTCTAGGACATCCAGCCTTGGGAGATAGTGAGTAGCTCTCAGAATCACCTAGAAGGTAGGGGAATTGGGCTTGGGAAAAAATTGTAACAAAGGCAAGTGATGAAACAAAACCACAGAATAAATTACCCCGTACACTAGTCCAGCAAAGATACCCAGCTACTCTTGCTATACATGACTGGAAGTAGAAAGCCACTGGATAATTTTACACCTGCTATACATAGGCTGTACCTACCACCACACTAGAACCCTCAGGCCACCCTGTGGTTACCACTGAAACCATTTGAAAATAATCAGTGACCTGGGAAATTCTCACCACTACTACTGCTTGCATCAGAACAAGATATTCCAATGTCTTATCTCTTAAGTTCTTTGCTCTAAGTTCAAAATCTTTGGAAGATGCAACTGAATGAGTGAGCATAGATCACATTCCATAGCTCAGTTACAAGAATATGGAAAAATAAGGATGTATACATTTTTAGCATATATAGTGGGAGGTAGGGTTTGGTTTCTGATTAAGGTTTAGAAAGGAGGGACATTTCAAAACACAGAAGTGGGTTCAGACACAGAAGAACCTAAAAGGGGACCAACTTCCACCAAATAACATGGAGTTCCTTTAATCCTAGTTTGTCATGGCATGCTGACTCAGCATGCATATCTCCCTCTGCTTTGAATGTTCCTCTTGGTCTCGAAAACTACTTTTAGAATTCAGGCTCAGATGCTACTTCTGCAAGGCCTTGCCTTGTTTCACAGGAAGGATTGAGTCTTTTAATTCTATGTGCCCTGGGCTCATCCTGGTCATGGCATTTATTGAACAGTATTATAGTGAATGTGTGTCTTTCTGCTATCCACAGAGCTTCTTGCAGACAGGATAACTCCCTTGCTTAACCCTTAGTATTTGACACAATACAAATCACATTGTGAGAGATCGAGAATCTTTACCTAATAAAAAGCCAGTGACCTGTTTCAAAAGAGGATATTCTACCATTTAAAATTATGATGATCAATGTGCACCAAGTATCCAGGAAACATTTGGTTGAGGGAAAGCCCGAAGTTACTTTCTTTGTCATACTAGCTCATGGTAGCAGGACTTTGATCATTTGAAAAGGTCCCATGTTAACAGCTTACAGGATCTAACCTCATGGTTTTTAAAGATGTCGTATTAAAGACAATTCATTAATCTAATAATTCAACAAGCATGATTAGTTCCAGGCCTGGTGCTGGATATCAGGAATGATGTTGAAGAAAGCACTTTTCTCAAAGGAGAGTTGTGCTGGTGGAGGGCAGGCATTTTTATACCCCCTTGTAGTAGTGTGGATGCATCCCTTACTATATAATATAAAAAAGTGCTGTAGGGGCACTGAGGAGGGAGAAATCAACTTGTTCTGGGAGAGTTTAGAAAGGCTTCCTAGAGGAAAGGTTTTCAAATTTAAGTTCTGGAGAATTTTATATGGCAGGAACATTAACAGAGGAAGGGTTGGTGGAGGGGAGAGATGAATAGGACAAGGACAGGAGGTGTAAACATTCAGGAGCTACTGGGGGACTGTGTGCTGTCCAGTGTTCTGAAGTCTGGGCTGTGGTAGAGCTGCCTGGGCAGAGCTGAGGCTAGCGGGGAGGAGAAGTGAGGTTGTATGCAAGCCTTGAATGCCATCCTGAGAAGCTTAGACCTCATCCTTTGTAGGAAATAGGAAGCCACTGGATCATTTAAGGCAGGGAAGTGTAAGGGAGGAAAAATAATTTTCTATTTTTTATGTTTTTTTAACTGAGATTCTCCATGACAAAAGACAGATTAACAAGAGAAAAACAAGTTTATCAACATGTACAGCTCATGAATACAGTTGGTCCTCCATATCCATGGTTTCTGCATCAACCAAACATGGATCAAAAATATTAAAAAAACAAAAACAATGAAAAACAACACACAATAAAATATAATACAAATTGAAAAACTACAACAATTTACATAGCATTAAAATTGTATTAGGTATTGTAAGTAATCTAGAGATGATTTAAAGAATGTGAGAGAATGTGTGTAAGTTATATGCAAAGGCAACACCATTTTACAATGCGGGACCTGAGGGTTCACGAATTTTGGTATCGTGAGAAGCAGGTGCGGATGTGGATTGGAACAAATTAGGAATAAATCTTTAGAGTAGATCTCAAAGAAAGAGCTTAAACTTCAGATTTAAATACCATCATTTTCAGAAACTAAGAAATAAGTATGTGGAAAAAGGTTTGGTTAAGAGGAGGTGGCCAGGAAAATCACTGAAAAACAAAGATAGAGTTTTGTTATGAAGATTTAAGAGCTGCATTCCCTGTTGTTTAAGAGTTGTCATTCTTTTCCTAGTGCAGAAAGGGAGATACTCTTGCAAATGGAGAATTCCATTATAGATGTAAATTTCTCTTTAAAAACAGTAATCTTTCAGAGCTACTCCTGTGTCTATAGTTTTTCAAAATAACCAGTTCAAAATAATCCTTACACCAAAGAGGCATATTTTGGGGTGTCATATTTTGATCTCCTACAGTCATATTTTGGGGTCATGTTTCTTTAGCCTCATTAGGATAAGCTCCTGAAATAATCATTGAAATAATTACTTCATCTCTCTGAGAGACTAAGGCTCTGAGAGATTGGAGTTCCATCTTTCACGAGTCACATGGCCTTCCTTAAGCAAGGTGAGAAACCCGTCTGTGTCCTCCTTTTTTCATCTGCAAAATGAGATTAATAGGATTCTTTAAGAATTGAATAAAATAAATCAGCCAATTTAAGATAATGCATGGCAATGCTTAATATTTATCCACAGCTACTATTACTATTATCATTATCGGTTTATATTAGAGCAGTGTCTTTGGCAGCAACAAGAGCCACAGATTGGAGGAGAGGTAAAGACAAGAGGCAGAAAGTAGTGAGGACATAGTGTGACCTGGGAGTCCCAAGAGAGATGAGTGGACTTTTGCTCAAGCCACAGCAGTGAGAATCAAGAAGAGAGATCTGGAAGTGAGTGTCAGGGAAGGTGAAGGAGTCAAGAATGACTAAGAGGTTTCTGGGTTCTTAGACTAGCATACGACATGCTTCATGTTTTACCCTTGATCTACCTCTCAGTCCTATCTAGTGCAATGCCCTATTGTTTGCCACATGCTCTAGAACTGCTGCTCTAATATATACCCAAGAGAAGCCATGTTGTTCTAGACCTCCACTCCTTTTCTCAAGAATCTCCTGTGTTTGGAACAGCCTTATAACCTCTCTTCCCTAACAGTCTGGGAAAAAGAAACCTTTCCTTTTTCCTGTTTCCCAAGGCTGCATTAGGTTCTCCCAGAGCATCTTGTCCTTACTCTGTCAAATACTTGTCACACCTTTGGGATTGCTTGTTTATTTGCCTGTCTTGCTTTAGAAATTGCAAGCTCCCCAAGGCCAGAGACCATATCTTATTTAAATTGTATTCCTGGCAACTGGCATGACACTACATAATAGGTGCTCAGTAAATGTTTGTTGACCTGAACTTAACTAGCTTAGGCCAGCAGCTATTTGATAAAGTCCAAAACCAGTGGTTCTTAAATGTAGTGAGCTCCTGATAGACTTCTCCAGAGATGACAGGATCAGACACAGGCTGGCAGCTGAGGGCTGTAGGCTAGGTGTATGAATTTTGACAAAAGTTCCTGGGTGGCTCTGAGGCACATGTTGGGTTCACTTGAACTCACTCTTTGTCCCTCTGTATTGTCTGTGAAAGGCCCTATTGTCCTGCCTCTTTCTCAGTGAGGCTATGAGCATGAGTAACATAATAACCGGTGAAAATGCTGTATTATTTATGCAACATAAGACTGCAAGTGAAGTTCCTAGCAGTGGAGTTATTAAGCAATGCATTCTTGGCTAATGACTAGCCTGTTGGGGGCCCACTTTCAGAACACCTTTCTCTTCCACATCATTTCCCTTCTGACTTTTCTTTTCTTTTTTTTTTTGGAAAATCTGTGAAACTGCCTTTGCAAAATCATGACATTAAGAGAAATCTGACATAGCTCACCCCATCTTGCTTCTACCCTGTAAGCTGTCCTTGTTCATTCCTAGGCATAGATGAAGTTAGGGGGAATTTATAGTTTAAAGTAAGGATGATAACACTCCTTCCTCAAACTGCCCTCTTCTCATTCAGGACAAAAACAACCTTGGTAAAACTAATAAAAGTCCACAAGATTAGGATTATGAGAGGGGCCTGAATTCTGCCAAGATATAGTCATGGTTAAATAATAACCAGCCATTGTCCTGGAGCTCACAAGATTTGTAAATTCCTCAATTACTTCTATAGATAACATCAGTATTGTAGAAACTAAGATTGATCTTTTGACATGTTTTTTCAGGCTTTTATATTTCTGGTGATCAACTGACTTCATGCTGCCTCGGGAAATAGGAAAAAGGAAAGGTTCCTCAATCAATGCTGTGACCCCCTCCTAGAGGCTGACCCAGCACATAAGGACTGCCTTCCACACCCCTATGATTTCGTCTTCATCTAATCAGCAGCACCCATTCCCTAGCCCCCTGCCCACCAAATTATTAAAAACTCCAGTCTCTGAATTTTCAGGAAGGCACATGGCTAGATTTGTATTAAACAGTTCCTTCCTTCCTTCCTTCCTTCCTTCCTTCCTTCCTTCCTTCCTCCCTCCTCCCTCCCTCCCTTCCTCCCTCCCTCCCTTCCTTCCTCTCTTCTTTCCCTCTCCCTCCCTCTCTCTTTCTTCCTTTCTTTCTTTTAAGCCAGGTCTCACTCTCCTGCCCAGGCTAGAGTGCAGCAGCATCATCTTGGCTCACTGCAACCTCCACCTACCAGGCTCAAGTTATCCTCCTACCTCAGCCTTCCAGTTAGCGGAGACTACAGGTGCACACCACTGTGCTTGACTAATTTGTAAATTTTCTTGTAGAGATGGGATCTTACTATATTATCCAGGCTGGTCTCCAGCTTCTGGACTCAAGTGATTCTTCTACCTTGGCCTCCCAAAGTGTTAGGATTACAGGTGTAAACCACTGCTCCTGGCCTAAATCCTTTCTTTACTACAATACCACTATCTCAGTGAATCAATTTTATCTGTGCAGTGGGCAAGAAGAATCTATCAGGTGATTATTACAGGGCTTCTTTTTTTCCCCCAAGAAGATCATATTTTGGGTTTCAGGATATGACTCTGACATCATGTTCCCTTGGGGTGAAACCTGTTATTGTAGAAGCCACTTGGAGACATCCCCTTGGAAACTTGCCAAGAACTTCCCAGCATTCAAAGGAGCTGCTCACAGTGTCAAGCAGGGGCAGGGCTTGAGGGGACCAAAAGGGATGGGAGGAAGGCACAATACACCACATTACTTTTGGAGTTGAAAAGCAGCTCTTTCATCACTGGCCGTGTGATTTCAGTTCAAGCCCCTCTTCTCCATCATGTTCATTTCCTACTCTTTATCATGAAACTAAAATTTCCTCTCCAGGTTGCTAGATACAGTAATATAATTAGGAGATGATTCTAAAGCAAATAGCACTCAATGAACGCCCCTTCCCAATCCTTTGTCAGATTGGATACTCCAGAAAGCCAGGACAGAATTAAATGGATGAGAGGTTTGTTGGGGGAAATGCCCATGTAGGATAAGGAGAAATGGAGGCAGAGCAGGTGGAGAGGCTCAGAATGTGATGTGGGGGTGACAACTGTGAGGGCAGAGAGGGAAAGAGGAAGAGGGATGAAGAGCCTCAGACCCACAACAGCACTGATAGAGCAGGCAGTTGGGGAAGCCAGGAGCAAAGACCGGCTGCTAGAGGAGTCTTGCATTGGGTGAAAATGGCCTGGCTCTAGTGTCCTCACAGTGCTCAGTCATTAGATGGGAGCTGCCTGAGTCTCCTGAGCACCATGGTGGATCCTGAAGGCTCAGCAGCTGGTGGCTGTCTGTGGACTTCCTTCCTTCCATTCAGCAGGTTCTCTGTTGAGGGGACATCTGAGCAGGTTACTGTCTTAGCATCACAGCTTCCACACACCCCTCTTTCTTCTTTCATCTTTTTTCTTGTCTATACCTTGAGGATAAAGACTTCTGTTACTCACTTTATCAGTCTGCTTGGGCTGCCATGACAAAACAACACAGACTGCATGGCAAAATTTATTTCCTCATAGTTCTGGGGGCTGGAATTTCAAGATCAAGGTGTCAGTAGGATTCGTTTCTCCTAAGGCCTCTCTTCCTGGCTCGTAGATGGTCTCCTTCTTGCAGTTTGTGTGCATGCAGCTCTTCCTCTTCTTATAAGGACATTAGTTTTAGTGAATTAAGGCTCCACCTTTATGCCTTCATTTATCCTTAATTACTTCCTTAAAGTCCCTATCTCCAAATACAGTGACACTAGGAGTTAAAGCTTCAACATATAGATTTGGGGGAGACATAATTTAGTCTGTAACTTATTCATATGCCTCATTCAGTAAATGTTTCTTCCTTTCCTCCCTCCCTTGCTTCTTCGATCTTCACATTAAAAGCCTGCCATGTCAACCCAGTGTGCTTGGCATGCAGAGACAAAATATACTATTCCTACACTTAGTGAGATGACAATCTGTTGTGAAGGAAGTACTTGGGATTTGCAATCTATAATGATAGGTGCAATGATAAGACTGAGCCTGGACACTGGATGAACCAAAAAGCAAAATCTCTAATCCTGCCTAGGCTTGCTGAAGTGTCCAAAAAACACTTTCTGGAAGAGGTGGTATCCAAGTAAATTTTAAAGAATGGGTAGAATTTAGCAAGCGAAGAACATGGAAAGAGCATGTGCAAATACAAGGAACTTTGAGAGATTATAGTCCACTAAAGCAACTACTGTTACACCAGTGTGCAGGGGGCACAGGAAGAGCCCTGAGGGATATGCTGAGAACCAGGAATGCAGGGGGGTGCAGCTGCTGGTGCCAGTGTTGCTGGTGTTGGTGCTGCTGGTGCAGGTGCTGGTGCTGCTGGTGCTCGTGCTGCTGGAGATGCAGGTGCTGGTGGCGCTGATGCTGCTGGTGCTGTTGGTGCTGGTGCTGACACTGCCTGTGATTCTAGTTTTGCTAGTGCTGGTGCTGTTGCCACTGATGCTGGTGCTCCTACTGCTGCTTGTGCTATTAGTGTTGGTGCTAGTGCTGCTGGTTCAGATTATGGTGCTTGTGCTGGTGCTGCTGGTGGTATTGGTGCTGGTGTTTGCACTGGTGCTGCTTGTGGTACTGATGCTGGTGCTGGTGCTGCTGCTGCTGGTGTAGGTTCTGCTGCTGGTGCTGCTGTTACTGTTGCTGCTGGTGGTGCTGGTGCCAGTGGTGCTGGTGCTGGTGCAGGTGCTGCTGGTCCTGTTTGTGGTACTGGTCCTGGTGCTGCTGGTGCAGGTGCTGGTGCTGCTGGTGCTGCTATTAGTGCTGCTAGTGATGCAGGTGCTGGTGGTGCTGATGCTGCTGGTAGTGCAGGTACTGGTGCTAATGCTCCTGGTGCAGTTACTGGTGCTGCTGGTGCTGGTGTTGCTTGTGCTATTGGTGCTGATGAAGGTGCTAGTGCTGGTGCAGGTGCTGGTGCTGCTAGTGCAGTTGCTGGTGCTGGTGCTGGTGCAGGCGCTGGTGCTGCTTGTGTAGGTGCTAATGCTGCTGGTGCTGGCGCTGGTGCTACCTGTGTTAGTGCTGGTGGTGCTGGTGCAGTCACTGGTACTGCTGGTGCTGCTGCTTGTGCTGGCACTGATGGAGTGTTCATCATAAGTCTGATGCTCTGCTCAGAGTTTGGATTTACCGTGAATTCTCGTTACAGCATCCTTTCCCTCTCCTGCTTTCCTTCCTGTGCTTTGATACATTAACAAACTAATTCCCTAATATTTCAGGGTACCTGGACTTAATCTAAGGCTCACAATGCCTTTTCTCATGTTCCCACAAAACCACAGATGCAAATGACATGCTCATAGTAAGGCATCTTTCCCTTCCTCTCTGTAAGCAGAACCGAAGCTCACAGAGATGCATCTGCTCTTATGCTATAAACAGTGGCATGTCACCATCCCCCTGTTATTAGTGTAACTGCTGTGCATGCCAAGTAGATGCCTTTATCTTAGGAACTGTCTGTGAAATGGCCCAGAAACATCATATTAAGACTCAAAAGATGCAATTTAAATTTCCTGTGGCTGTAGAGATGCCACCAACACGGTGATTACATGTGTTGAGCAAGTGCAATGCAGGAGGGTTCCCTGTAATTGTGGATCCCAGGCCATGGACTTCAGATGGAGGTGAAGACCTGGTGAAAGGGGTATCTACTGCTGGGCTGTACTTGGGTATAGTAGGTACTCGGCACATATGTGGGAGTTATTCATTTCAGAGATAGAAGGGGCTAAAGGAGCAGTGAGTGGAGGGATTGTTGCTGTTAATGAGAAAGATTAGGCTCAGAAAGCCATTTTTGGCATAAGGTCATGATCACACATTGAGGCAGAGTCAGGACTAGAACTCAGAATATCTAAATGCAAATCCAAACCCACTCATTTGTTCATGAAATATATTTTGAATGCCTACTAAGTTGTAGGTTCTATGCAAAGTAATCCACATACATGGGGAATAAGAAAAGTATTTTTCTCTAAGAGTTTACTGTCTGGCTACATCTTAGAGGCCTCCTGGCATTTCAACAAACAGACACCAAAGCCTGGCCCTGGTTCCAGAGTTTCTGATTTAATAGGTCTTTGAAGGGGCCCAGCTATTGATGTTTTCCCAAGCTTCCCAGGATGAAGAACTTTCAGTCGAATGCTGCACTGTCCAACAGGTGGTTGTTGCAATGTGGCTAGTTCATAGTACCATGAGCTATTGAGAGGTGAAGCCAGCTGGACTTCTGGGTTGGGTGGGGACTTGAAGAACTTTTCTGTCTTACAAGTGGTTTGTAAAATGCACCAATCAGTGCTCTGTAAAAACGCACTAATCAGTGCTCTGTGGCTAACTAGAGGTATGTAAAATGGACCAATCAGCACTCTGTAAAATGGACCAATCAGCACTCTGTAACAGTAGTTGAAAGTAAGCCTCTTCCCCCAGGGACCAGTGCCCAGCTAGCAGAACTAGTGGCACTTACCCAAGCCTTAGAACTGGGAAAGGGAAAAAGAATAAATGTGTATACAGATAGCAAGTATGCTTATCTAATCCTACATGCCCATGCTGCAATATGGAAAGAAAGGGAGTTCCTAACCTCTGGGAGAACCCCCATTAAATACCACAAGGAAATCATGGAGTTATTGTAACAGTGCAAAAACTCAAGAAGGTACCAGTCTTACACTGCCAAAGCCATCAAAAAGGTGAAGGAGAAAAAGCAGAAGGAAACCATCGGGCAGACACTGAGGCCAAAATTGCTGCCATGTTGAACCTCGTATTAGAAATATCTGCGGAAGGGCCTTTGGTATGGAATAACCCTTTCCAAGAGATTAAGCCCCAGTATTCCCCGACTGAAACAGAATGGGGACTTTCACAGGGGCTGGATTTTAGTTGCTCCTTACCAGCATGCCCACAATTGCCTTTGCATCTGCGAGTGGGTCTTAGGTTCAGGGTGTATTTTGAGTTTAGAGACCAGGCACCAATTAGCATATTTCTGGGCTTGGAGCTGTCCCAGCAAGATAAATTCCTTGAAAATGGCACTGAAGCACAACAGTTTTAGGGTAGGCAGTGGCAAATTGGAGGACCAAGGTTGGTGCAGTGCTTTTTGTACCTGAATTTTCTGTTCCCTATTTGCCCTCCTAAGAATATTAATTGACTTTTGGACTTGAATAGGGGAACCTATTGTCTATTATATTGTTTTTGGCCCATATGTCTGTCTGCTTTGAGTGGAGAAGTTCTACAGTTCTAATCGTTGATCCCAAACAGGAAAGGTGGTAATTAAAGTGGCCTCTACAATCTGGAGTAAGTTTAGGGCAACAAAAGAAAAAATGTCCTAGGCCTTCTGTCAGCCACTTACATGCCTTTTGATGTCCCAGATAGTGCCTAGGGTACAGATTATGAGGGACAGGTCTCATATAAGTATACTGATACCTATTTGCATAAGAATAAGTCGGGGGACACCATGGGCAAGGGTCTTTGTATTGCCACTCCACTCAACTTAGGCTCCCAGCCAAAAGATTCTTAGACTCAGGGGTAGGAAAGATCCTAGAAGATAGGGCCTAAAGTATTCTCTGAGGACATTAGGACCCAGGAGGCATGGGAATGCATGCATGGGTAGCTGCAGACTAGAGGCTTCTTGCTGTGCCATGATCTCGACTGGGTCAGTGCTGGGAGTTTGGGGGACAGTTTTCCACCTCTAGCCAGCCCTTGGCTTTTCCCAGGAAAGGTAGAGAAAGGTTGTACTGGTTTCAGGCAAACCAGTGCTCTCAGCCTGGAGGGCTGAGGGTTGTTAGAGAGCCCTTTCCCAGAAAGCCTCACACCTGTGTCTTAAGTCCAGTGGCAGTGCTTGTTGCTTTTAAATGGCCGACGGGTGCCTGATGTTTTCCTCCAAGTTCTAGTGAGAAGATAGAACAGAATAGCAAGTGAAAAGCGTTCAATGTTAATCACTGCTTTGGAGAAATCCCAGGCGGGCCCCCAGAAATGAGACAAGAGGTGATCTCCTGATCAAAGATCTTTTCTCGATTGAAGGGCTGGTGGTCTCATGGGCTTCAAGGAATGAAGCGATGGACTGCAGCGGCAAGTGTTACAGCTCGATTAGAGAAATGCACAGACCCAAAGAGTGTGCGGTGGCAAGATTTATTAAAACGAAAGCAAAAGTAAAACAAAAGCAAAAGTAAAGCTTCCACGCAGTGGAAGGGGACCTGGAAGGGTTGTCCCAGGCCCTGTATTTTTAACCTCCTTGTCAAATTTGTTTCCTCCAGGATCAAACCCATCACACTACAGATGGCCTTACAAATGGAACCCCAAATGAGTTCAACTAACAACTTCTACCAAGGCCCCTGGATTGACCCACTGGCCCTTTGACTGGCCTAGAGAGTTCCCCTCTGGAGGACACTACAAGTGCAGGTCCCCTTCTTTGCCGCTATCCAGCAGGAAGTAGCTACAGCGGTCATTGCCCCATTCCCAACAGCAGTTGGGGTGTCCTGTCTAGAGGGTGGATTGAGAAGTGAAGCCAGCTGGACTTCTGGGTTGGGCGGGGACTTGAAGAACTTTTCCATCTTACAAGAGGTTTGTAAAATGCACCAATCAGAGCTCTGTAAAAAAGCACCTATCAGCGCTCTGTGGCTAGCTAGAGGTTTGTAAAATGCGCCAATCAATGCTCTGTAAAAATGCACCAATCAGCACTCTGTAAAATGGACCAATCAGCAGGACATGGGTGGGGACAAACAAGAGAGTAAAAGCTGGCCACCCCAGACAGCAGCGGCAACCTGCTTGGGTCCCCTTCCACACTGTGGAAGCTTTGTTCTTTCACTCATCACAATAAATCTTGCTGCTGCTCACTGTTTGCAGCTGTGTCACCTTTAAGAGCTGTAACATTCACTGCAAAGGTCTGTGGCTTCATTCTTGAAGTCAATGAGACCATGAATACACCAGAAGAAACCAACTCTGGACACACTATGAGACTTGAAATGAGCAGAAGAGTTTAAAATATCTCAACAATAACTCTTTGTGTTGATTTCATGTTGAAATAACAATACTCTAAATATATTGGGTTACATAAGATATATCATAAAAAATAATTTCACCTTTTATAAAAACTTCAAAAAAGTGGCTACTAGAAAATTAATGATACATATGTAGCTTACATAATTCTATTGAACAGTGCTGGTGTAGAGGAAGATTAAAGAGACTGACATCTTTTTTCAGTGACTGTACAATATTTCTCTATGATTCATTTATGCATACACAGAGCCTACATACAAGGGCACAAAGTGGTACAAAGAGGGTGACCCCCAATCATACCCCAGGCAATATAGTGGAGGTGGAAAATAACATTTGCCCTGGAGATACACTGCCTAGGTTCCAATACCAACCGCAATGATTATTTTTTGGATGACCTTAAGTATACTAAATCTCTGTACCTCATTTTCCTATCTATAGAATGGGAAGAAAAAGGCTATTTAATTTTCCATTGAGACAATGTTCGATATTATCATTATTCTCCTCTCCATTGAGATTTGGCTCTGGGATCACCTTCTGTTGAACCCAAACATTTCATTTATGAAACATGTAATTGCTCCCAACTGATGCAATCCACAAGCATCATTTTAATTCCATTTCATGGTCTGTTATCACAACTCATAAAATATAATCTCTTTCTCTACTGACTTCCTTTCTGTTAAGTCTTAGGGAAAAGAGAAGTCAGGTGAAAATTAGAGGAGTTGCTGGCCAGGAAGAGTAGAGATGAAGTTTCTGATTCTCTTCTCCCAAACTCTTAATTTAAATGATATTTTGAGTTGGGAGAATTCCAAGTGGAAGCCAAGAAAAAGAATGAAGGCAATTTTTTTTCTAAAGTTTCATTGAGACCCAAAAGTTCATTTTTGGTAGTAGGAGTATCTGGTTGAAGACTGAACACTAGGCTGAATAGATCGATCATGGCGCAACTTGTGGTGGCATTTCTTTCATTGTCAGGATGATGGGCTCAGGGTAGAAAGGGTCTGGTTCCTTCAAAAGCCCGCACTGCCTGCTTTGCTCTATGCTACAGGAGAAAGAATGCTCCTGAGTCTTGACACCAGCCCTGTTCTTCCAAGACTGCCAATTTTCTTAGGAAAATCAAAGCTCTATCCACCCCCCTGCCCAACAACAACAACAACAACAACAAATAAGGAAAGTAGTAGGAATGAGAAAAAGTTATAATCTCATCAGAATCTTCCTGCAGAGGTTCTTGATCTGCAGCTTGTCTGGAATGAAGAAGGTCAGCCAGAGACCTGGAGAATGAGCTTGGAGAGAGGAATTCTCTTCGGGTGGTTTCAGCAAGAAGAGAGTACACTCTATATAGTGAATATGTTCAGACAAGTCCAGATCCACTCCCTGACACCAGAGACTAGGTAATCCACCTTGGAGACTAAAGAGACTGTTAAGAAAAATCCCATGATCACTTTTATCAACTTGCAGCAGTTAGAAGAATCTGGAAGAGTCTGTAAGAGATGAGCCTGGCACTAAATATATGAACATAGGCAAATTACTGGTTTCTCTGGGCTTACCTTTGCCTTAGTTTAAAGAAATATTATGAAGTTTAGATAAGAAAATCTGCATAAAATTATCGTATTAAACACTATGATGAGTGCTGCAAAGAGAATAAAAGGCCTTGGTGATTCTGAGCAGGCAGAAATTAATGTGATGTGGGGTCACTGGAGATTCTGGGGAATGAGCTGGGTTAGACACAATGGATTTACTGGATATTTGCTAATTTTTAAATTTGTATCTTTTTATTACAATAATAATACATACCTATAAAAACAGAGGGGAAAACAAAAAAGAATTTCTAGTCTTCCCACTTAAAAGTAGTACTTGTTAACATTTTTGAAAATTCTATACCATATATGACTTAGTTTGGTGAAATAGAAGAGAAAATTTAGTTTTTAAATATTATTTAAACACAGATGTTTGGCTTGGGCAAGGAGGATATTTGGGTCTTGGATGGGAAATTTGGGTGAAGAAATGGTTGGAGACAAGTCATATGGATTTTGCAAAAAAGGCACCAATAATTTTCCCTTCTTGCTTTCTTTTTTGGAGGAAATCCATAAACTCTCAACTTCTCTGTCTCCCCTTCCTGCTTTCTGATCTTCTGATTTTATGAATTTCGTAAACACGTTGACATGATATGCTGTGGAAAAGGTGATCTCTTACTTGGTAAACAGAACAGAGAGCTCGAGGGCCCTTCCATCCCTGGTGGAATTGTGGCACTAGAGAGGGCTGTTTCCTGTTAAATGAATTGCACGTCTGTGCTGGATTCCTGCATGGGCTGCCTGCAGGGTTGTTAATGACAGGAAAATGTTGGAAACTTCAGGTATGAACCCTGTTATACTTGTAAACTTCTATGTTGCCTTTTCTGGCTCTTGGTTTTCTGGGGTCTGGGCATCCTCCATCCCCTCTACGTTTTCTATAATGGGCATTGTCATACATGATATGTAGCTAAGAAGTCTGTAGATTTAGATAGCTTTCTGATTCCAAAGAATGGGGTCAGGTAATGGGACAGGGAAGAGAAAGATGAGTGGAGTGTATATGTGTGGCAGGTATGCGGAGAAAGAGAGAGAACAGAGAGTCAGTGAGATAAGATGATGAGTGAGCAGCAAAGTATGAAAGGTAGAGAAAAAAAGGGAAGCATGGGAGAGGAAAAACACAGAAAGAAAATCAGAGACATAAAGAATGGACAGAGAAGAGAGAAGGAAAGAAGGAAGACAGGAGAGGAGCTTGAGATGCAAAGAGACACAGTGAGGACAAAGAAGATAGAGACAGTCGTTACCACTTAATGAGTAATACCAGATTAGATAAAATATTCACAAAATGAAATCGGAGCTATAGACAAGTTCAGATGCCACTTCCCTGACCCCTTCTGTCTTCCGACTCAAAAGTGAATGCTTTGGAGATTCACACCCTCTGTCGTCATCACATGGAAAGAATTGATGGATGGTACCAGGAGAGGAACCTTGTTTCTTTGATGGCATTTCGTTCCATTAAAAGCATTCTACTGATCTGCTTGGATTATTCCTGAGCTTCTGCAAGACTGAGGAACTTTCCAGAAGGCTCTCAGCACCTTCGAGATGATCCAGGTGGCTTCTCCCTCCTCTGAACTATTACTTGTGGTCAGAGTCTCCAAGCATTTCCTGAACCAGGGTCTTCCTTTCTTCCAGGAGACGGCTGGAAATGTCCTCCTTGAGGGTAGCGGCCACCCTGTATACATCCCTTCAGAGCCCAGCGCTGGTAGGTAACAGAAACTCACAAAGTCCAAGAGACCACCATTTGACATCTGACCTGCCCAGTGCCAACAAGAATGTTAGGGGAATTCTCGTCATCTCCCTGAGCCTCTGCTTCTCATCTGTGTGCAGGTACTAATACCTAACTTGCTGATAGTACCATCAGCGAAGAGCTGTTAGAGGCCATGAGAGGGTGCTCTCCCAGAGCTTGCTATAGCATGATTTCATGGTTTCCCCTTCACTTCCTCCCACCTCCATCTCTCCCTTCCCTCTCATCAACATGGGATGAAACTGATGCCACCTGTTGCCACTAGACCTTGCCCCCTGGGGAGTGCTTTCAATCCTGGTGATTGGAAGGTAGAATTCTTTACTGCTCCCCCATAGTAGTTTGCCTTTGGGGAAATTGTGTGGATGTGCTGCTGTCCACACATCCCCTGACCTTTCAATCAAGCTGCCTGGGGAACTTTTTGTTTTCGTACTGGACAAGTTATGTATGGGCTAAATTTATCCCTGCCTTTGCCTGGATTCTAAAAGTATGATATTTCCTTAGCTCCAGAGGAGCAGAGAGGTCAATCCTTTTACTATAAAAATAACTTGAGCTGTCAATTTCCCATTATAATGATGACTTAAATGGCCTCCTTACCTTCTGACTTCCTTATTTAGTCTTTGGATCTGAGTGTCCTCATTTAAAACGGGGATAATAGCATTTACTTTCATGGGGCTATTTGAAGATCAAGTGAGGGCTTTTTAAACTGTTAAACCTATTCAAATGTTAAATATTATTGTGACAGCCTGTGCACAGTTTATTTTAGTCTGAAAGTTCTGGAAATATAGAAAACATCTCCATCTTTCTGCTGTTGAGTTCCCAGTGCCCCTGCAAAATGCCAGGTAATCAGTTAATGTTTTCTTAACAAATAACTGACCTCAGATCATCAGAGGTTTTTCATCTTTCATCTTTGCTGCCTCATACTCATTTTTTAAATCGTTTTTTTTCTTTAATTAGAGCCTGTGACTGTCAATATCCCTGACTCTATCCCTTGACCCATAATTCCCAGCCTCTGTCCTAGCTTCTGGGATAGAGTTCCGTGGATAATTCAGCAATTGCAGGAAAATTTGGGCCCCCAACAGTGGACAATAGAACTCAAAAGATGCAAATACAAAGATAATGGACCACTGGAGGCTGATCCAACACAGAATACACATTACCCTGTGCTACACTCAGGAATAGGAGGGTTCCTGTCTAGTTGCAAAGAAAGGATAAGAGGTCATATCAAAACAGCACAGTCATCTGAAAATGGAACGTATGTCTACAAAAGTTACAGGCATGACAAGCCAAGGATGGCTGGATGTAGCTTGACCTTTCCAGCATAACTCACTGTTGGTCCCATCTTACTAACAGGAGCTGTATACACTTCCAATGACACCTCATTCATTTCACCTAATCAGGGTATATGTTATACATATAGAAGGCCAGCACAATCCTGGCTGTCTCTATAGGTGTTCGGTAGAGTTGACTGATTAAATGGTTATATGCAAGAGATTTCGTATACCCATTCCCTGTATCGCTTTTTCTCTCTAGACCTTAATACTCTCTAACTTGCCATCCATTTTTCCTATTTATCTTGTTTATTGCATGTTTCCCCCAAGATTTGTAAACTCCATGAAAGTAGAAATGTTTATCTTCTTGTTTGTTTCTTTTCTCTACTGTATACCCAAGTTTAGAACAGTCCCTGGCACATATTAACAAGCACTAATTACTGTTTTTTATGCTTAGTTAAGCGACTAGTTTTCTAAATAAGTGGTACTTACTCCTTTATATAAAACAGAATTAAACAAAAATATTTAGATATTTTTTAATGTAAATACCTTAGAAAATATTACATGGTTCCCTGCCTTCTCAAACAGAGCTTAAATAATAATAGATAATATGTTTAACACATTTTGCTTAGTAAAAGGTGTTTTATTGAAGTCACTCATTAATCTTCTTAATAACCTTTTTCTATAAATGAGGGAAATAAAGCACAGAAAGGCTAAGAGGTTTGCCCAGAGTTCCCCAGTGATTAAATTACAAACCCAGCATTTGTATCCAGGCAACCTGGTCTCAGAGCCTGAGGGCTTAACCATCACACTATACTATTTCTGAACATGAGTTAGGTTGTTCTCAAAGAGTCAATGCCTCCATTATGAAGGCAAAATCTCCTATCCCAGTGATCTCCCAAGAGATCTTGAGATGAGAGAAGCTTTTTGCCACACCAACCACAGAGTAGTGTAGTTTTCTAATTGACATTTCTTCTCCTTCATTGTCAACGTTTACTAGTTGATGTTGTCAGGACTTTCTTGAGAAGTCCTGTGGCAATGATACATCTGGTCTGCTGTATCCAACAGGAAACCACATCAAGAAGACTTTGTTTTGGTGCCCCAAGAGGATTAACCTGCTAAATCCTACTAGCAAGTTTCTGGAGAACTCTATAAATTGTAGCAAATCGATAACCTCTGAAGTGTAACCTCTACTCGGATTGCAGCCATTGAGAAGATGTTCTCTATACCTTCAAGGACAGAGGTATCGTGGTGTCAGGAGGCAAGTGACTTCTTCAAGCACCGATGTCTATTTTGCTTGTGATTCTCTGTCCTGCAGCTTTGATTGTGTAATGTATGCTGGGTTAATTTTAAGTGTCTGTGTGTTGTGTGTGTGTGCGTGTGTGTGTGTGTGTCTATGTGTGTATGTGTGTGTCTATATGTATGTGTGTGTGTCTTAATGATTTTTCTTCTTCTATTCTCTTTGCATTCCAAAAAGGCAGTGATATGTAAAAGCAAATTGGTGTGACACATGCGTCTTATTTATAAAGCACAAGGCCCTGCCCTCACCTTGGCAAACCAGAAAAGAATTTTTGTCTTGAAGGTGTGTCAGGTCCTAAGAATTCCATAAGTATGAGTTGTTCTGGACTAGGGCAATAATGTAGATATTGAAGCACTCAGTATGGTTTCTTGACATGAATTAAAGATATTAATGTGCATGAGCTTTGTGATGGCTAAAAATGATTTGCCCTTAGATCTGAGTTTGTGATTAGGGGTGGTAGATATTAGTAGAGACCTACCTTCTATGTAGATTATGTAAGTTTGTTTGAACCAGTTCACTGTCTTGACATTATGAAGTTCATTCTCCAGCCAGTAAGTAAAAAAAAAAAAAAAAAAACACATAAAATTGAGGTCAAAACTGATTTATGGCCACTTATTTCTTTCCTAAATACAGTTTTTTCCCTCTTAAGACATAAATATTAACAAGTATGGGAAGAAATTCAATGATCATTAATATCTTCATTTGATGGAATCAAAGATCCATCCTGTAGATAATAGTTTCACCACTAATTTTGCATTAGGCATAGTACCAAGAGCTTTATTGAATTATCTCATTTAATCCTCACAATATGAATTTAAAGCATGCATGGAACAAATATGGGCAAATCTTTAGGAAAACTTCTCCCTTACTCTGTATCAGAGAAGCCAAACTTGGAGAAACCTGTAATTGTTCCCTCTGGCTAGGAATCTATCTCCTGATTTCTACTTTCAAACCTCCCACTCATCAAATACTGCCTCCCCCATGATTTTCCTAAAACATACAATTTAATTTTCCTCATTTATAATACACCCCCAAAGCCATCTTGTTTTGTTGTCCTCTGTCATTGATCCTATTCTGTCAGACAGTGTGGTTCTCTGAGGATGTGTGATGTGCTCTAAGCAAGGACTTTGGAATCACGAGATATTGGTTTGATGTTTCTGAGGCTCACTGAGTAAGTGGTACAAAAAGCAGCATTACTTACCTCTGAAGTCTTATGAGACCTAATCAGAAAGCCTAGAGATAATACTTTGTTGACTGGGAACATGGTTTAAAAAAAAAAAAAAACGTATTACTGAACACATTGAAGCAAGTGCCAAGCTGAATTCATTTTTTGTGTGTTCTAGGAAACCTTAAAAGATGCCTGGGAACTAGCCATCTTGTTCAATGTATGTCAAATAAACATTTTTATGATAGAACCAGATACCTTCTTAATAGATAAACTGCTCTGAAACATCTCAAGAGCTTGTTCCCCAAGACTCAGAGGCAGGATAGGCAGATCCTTAGCAGGTGCTGGGTTCTTTGAAGCAAATGAGGCACCAGACTTTGCTTTGATGGCTGGGAGGACACAAGACAGAGGGAGATGCTTTCATCAGCAAAGGAGAAGGTACTCTTTTTAAAAGGCTTCCTTAATGTGACAAAATCCTTGATCATGAGGCCAGAAGACTAATTGTCAGGCATGTGAGAGGCATGCTCTATATGGGGTAGAAGGGCAACATTGGGCCAAATTTGATTCTCAAATGCAGGCATGTTTGGTGCTTCTGCACCTCTGGAAGGAAGGCTGTGCTTGTGCAGTGATGGAATAATTTCCATGGCAACAGAGTGTCTGGTGTCAGAAGAATAGAAATGAAAGCTCCATGTGCCAACACTATATTTATGTGATGTTTATCACATTGATTCCTACAACGCAAAGAGGGCCTGATCTCTCAGCAAGCATGCTTTTGTCCGAATGATGCCAATGCAGAAATCATGCCATTTCTATCAATATTTCACATCTAAAGGTTGGGTATACTATTTTTGTCTTCTGAAGTTTCGATAGTCTGAACGGAGACTTTAGGCTCCTTTCTACAGGTTTTGTTAGACCTTCAAGGGGTGGCACCAGGAATGGTGAAGGAGGCGGCTAGGGTCTGGGTTTTGGTTTCCTAAGAATGCATCAATGTCACTGAGCAGCCACTTTCTGCACAATGAGGAGAGTGAAAAAATGTACTCAGAGGACTGAATGGACCCTTAACTCCTAAGGGCCCAACCAGACAGAATGTGAATGAGCAGAGAGGCTGGTCTGATCTATTGTAAGTACTCTGCTCCCTCTTGTTACAAGTATCTTCCTGAAATTGATACCCTCGTCTCCACCCCTAAGAAAAGCCCATGTCTCAGCCTTGAGTCCCAATCTCTAATGCCTTCCAAGACTTTTCTCTCTCTCTCTCTTTCTCTGTCTCTCTCTCTCTCTTTTTTTTTTCTCCCATGATCTGTACCCTGAATACCTCAAACCAAAGACTTTGCTCTTGGCTTCTTTCCTGACCCCAGGCTTCTCCACAAACCACAGAGCCCTATAGTGTTGCTTCATAGGCCCTTACCCTTTCTAACTCATTCCTGTCTTCCCAAACCATAGGCCTGACACATCATGGGAAACCCAACCACCTCTACCTTGTTCTTTACCCCAGATACTGGGTGTCAAGCAGTCTTTCCAGAAGGAAGGTACTTTTTATCCTGTTGGTTGGCAAGCTGCCCACAGAGAGAATGTAGATGAGCACTTTTAAAACTGAATGAGGTCGGGCGTGGTGGCTCACACCTGTAATCGCAGCACTATGGGAGGCCGATGCAGGCGGATCATGAGGTCAGGAGTTCGAGACCAGCCTGGTCAGCATGGTGAAACCCCATCTCTACTAAAAATACAAAAAAATTAGCCAGGCATGGTGGCATGTGCCTGTAGTCCCCACTACTCAGGAGGCTGAGGCAGGAGAATTGCTTGAACCTGGCAGGTGGAGTTTGCAGTGAGCCGAGATCACAACACTGCACTCCAGCCTGGGCACCAGAGCGAGACTCTCTCAAAAAAAAAGAAAAAAGAAAGTAAATGAGTAGTGATTAAAATGTCCCCAGATTATTGTAGTAATGGTTGTGCATATCTGTGAACAAATAAAACCCATTCAATTGCACACTTCAAGTGGGTGAATTGAATATATGGGGTGGGAATTACATCTCAATAAAGCAATTTTACAATAGATCTTATGTATGACATGGTGACTATAGCTAATAACAATGTATTGTATATTTAAAATTTGCTAAGGGACTGTAAAAAATTGTAAGTATATGAGGTAATGCATGCTGTATCTAGATTGATTTAGCCATTCCACACTGTATATATATGTTAAAACATTATGTGTAGACCATAAATATATGTACTTTCAACAAAGCTAAATTAAAAATAAAGCTTTTTTTAAAAAGTGGGTAGACAAATACAGCCATCACATAAAACTCATGCAATAAAAATTTTAAAATAAATGTATTTGGAAAAAATCTGAGTGGATTTAGAGAATAATGCTGTATACATCATATGTGTGTATGTGGTTTGGTGGTATGTTGTGGTATATAATATGTGGATGTGGTATGTGAATGTGTTCATGGAAGTTTATAAAAAGTTGGCATGATGGAAAAAGCTTTGGTATTTCTCCTGACAAATCACTTCTGAGCTCCTTCTTGCTGTTTGCTGCTACTGCTTGAATGTTCAATAAACATTTTAGATCACTTTATATCTTTATATGAGCCAGGCACTCTTCAAAGCAGCAAGGACACAGCAGTGAATAAGATGGGCAGAGTCCCCGCTCTCAAGAAGTTCATATTCTACATCGAGAGACAGACAGAAGCCAAATCAACGAATGAATAAACAGTGATTTGGATGGCGATAAATGCTAAGAAGAAAATTAAGCAGAGTGATGGGATTGCAAGAGGTTGATGGTCAAAGATAGCCTTTCTGAAGGAGCTAACCATAGTAAAGGGAAGAAATTGCCTTGCAGTCAGGGACACTAACTGCAGGAAAGTCCCAAAGGAGGGAATGAGATACAAGAATTTGGGGAGCAGAAAGAAAACCAGTGTGACTTCAGAGGCAGAGAGTGGATACAGATAATATTGGCTTTAGAGTCTGGGGTGAGATGCTTGGATTTTGTTCCAAGTGTTATGGGAAACCACTAGGGAGCTTTGAGCTGGCATGGAGCGATTATGTTTTCAAAAGTTTATTCACTCTGGCTGCTGCATGCAAATGGTCTACAGAGTTGCACACATGAGAATAATAGGGTCTGCTAGGAGATGGCAACCATCATTCACAAGAGAGTTTTTGGGAGCCTGGACCAGGATGGCTGTGATGGAAATGAGGCAAGTGAAAATAGATGCTAATAATTGGAATAAAAGGGTGAAGGAATGCTTTGAGAGGACATGCAAGCAAGAAATATAGATTGGATTTCTTCCTGAAATTAGGAGTCCATTGATCTTAACCAGACTGGAGTTTTTTTGAGATGAGAAAGATGACTGGCTAACCACATTAGACTCCATTCTCACCAGATTTTTTAGACAGTGGTTCAAGTTGGGTTTCTTTCATGGAAAGTCCATTGTTTTGTTCCTGTAAAGGGGGTTAATAGACTGTAACACCAGTTTAATTATACCTGTTTCCTTGACAGCTTTCTTCAATTTAATATTTACTAAGTTTAGCATTTAGCATGTATCTCAGTATAGATGGAGGTCATTTAAAAATTCCCTGAATGCAAACTTAAGATTTTAAACTTTGCCCATCACAGCCTTTTATAGCATATCTTGTGAAAAAAACTGAGTCTCCAAGCCTTCTGGGGTCTCTGATTATTGCTTCTTTTTAATTTTGGTGAACCTGATAGTATTAAAAACAACAACATAATTTCAACTACTGTTTATTGAACACCAACTAAGCACTGGGTTTCTTATATTAAATTAGGTTTAATCCTCATTACAATCCAGCACGTAGGTGTTATCACTCTTATCTAGCAAATGGGGATTAAGTGGCCCAGGGAGAGCAAGTAATGCACCCAAGATCACACAGTTGTTGCAGTACTTTCCTAGGGCTGCTGTACCAAATTACCACAACCTGAGTGGCTTAAAGCAATAGAAATCTATTGTCTCATAGTTCTGGAGTCCAGAAGTCTAAATCAAGGCATTATCAGGGCCATGCTTCCTTGGAAGGTTCACATGGGGAGACTCAACCTCTGCTATTCTAGCTTCTGGAGGCCCTAGGCATTCGTTGACTTGTGGTTGGTTCACTTCAGTCTCTGCTCCTGTCTTGACATGGCCTTCTCTCTATGTCTCTTGTCTAGGTGTCTCCTATAAAGATACTTGTCACTGAATTTAGGACCCACCTAGATAATCCAGAATGATCTCGTCCTAAGATCCTTTACTTAATTACATTTGCAAAAACCCCTTTTCCAGATAAGGTCACATTCACAATTTCCAGAGTTAGGACATGGATATATCTTTCTGGCAGGCCACATTCATAACACCTGCTTACTTGTAAGTGGCAAAGCTTTTTCCTTACACTGAAGAGCTGTGTTCACACTGAACTTGAAACATAAGAAGAGTAGATGTGCCCAGCCTTTCTTCTTTCATCCTGGTAGTCTCATTCATTCTGACAGCCTATTTTCAGTGACTATGGCCAAAGAGCCAAACAGTTTTTCATCTAAAATAAACTTAGCAGTATAATACAGTAAAAGTTATAATTATAGGTTCACAAGGGAGGAAGCCTTCCAAATGGTGACAGATATTTAAAGAACACTCTCGTGTTAAGAAAGGCTGGTCTTGCTAACTCTAATTACAAAGGAGGGTAAATAATTTCAAAATACGTCTTAAGAGTTTTAGGTGCAATAAAAAGCCAGCGTTAACCAAACATTAACTGACATCTCCATGGATTGATGACACAGCTTTTTTCTTTCCTTCTTTGTTTTTTTCTAACGTTAAATTAAAAGCTAGTTGTACCATTAAAAAATTAGGTCAAATTTTTAATCCTCAACAGCTTTCCAACCTCTGCCTCCATTTGCATTAAGTCACAAGTCTAAAGAAAACCCACAGCAACTGGGTCTGTGCATCACAGAGTGAAGCAGAGAGCCAGTCAATCACTCTCTAAAGCAGCAGGGCATCTGAGCAAACCA
This sequence comes from Nomascus leucogenys, assembly GCF_006542625.1. NCBI lineage: Eukaryota > Metazoa > Chordata > Mammalia > Primates > Hylobatidae > Nomascus > Nomascus leucogenys. The sequence goes on from NC_044396.1 coordinate 80,460,104, forward strand.
AACACTCTTAGTTGAGGGGAATTCTAGGCAAGTAGTTGCATAAAGCTAGCTGGATGGATCTGTCTCTAGTTCGAGTGGTCATCTTCAAGACAGTTGATTAGTTGGCCATTTGTTGCTTGCTCTGCGGGGTTCCTCTCTGTCTCTCAGCGATGTGAGTGTGCCCATCCCGGGTGATGAATGGGGCTAGAATCTCCAGGTAATAAAGAGCCATTCTCCTCTCCTCCACTGCCAGAATGTTGGCGTCTCTAACATGGCTCTCATGTAATGTTTAAAAGAGAAAGGAAAGAATAAATCTGAGCATAGCTAAGACTAAGCTAAACTTTTGACTTGAGTGGTCACCATGCTTAATGGCCTAAACTGGTTTCTGGTGAATTATTGATAGATAGATAAGTAGATAAATAGATAGATAGATAGATACATAGACAGAGATATATTTATCATAATATATATTTAATATATCAAAATTAGGGTATATTTATCATTATATATTTATATATGCAGTTAGAAAATTTATTAAAAAATCATAAAATTATAAAACATGTTAAAGGATATTGGAAAATGTAAAAAGCCAGAAAGAAATGCAGTTCATTAACCATACTATTTGTTGGATTTGATAGCCTGCTTTTTAAAATGTAACACTATATTATAAGCATTTATAATGTTGTTGTATAATCCTGAGGCATGTCATTTAAATTACTATTGACAATTCTGTAGAGGAGTTATGCCACAATTTTACCTATCTGAGCATAACTGTTGGATGTTTGGGGTATTTTTTCTTCCCTACTCATTTAAGGAGGGCATGAACATAGTTGAATCTAAAATCTTTCAAAAATCTCTGTCTCTCTGTCTCTCTCATGTATCTATTATCTATCTATTTCCCCAGGGTAGGTTTCCAGGTGTGGTCAAAGAGTACAAATCAACTTCATAGGACCAGCTGGGTAGAGCTGGAGTCTCCTTTCCTTTCTTCTTTCTTTCTTTCTTCTTTCTTTCTTTCTTTCTTTCTTTCTTTCTTTCTTTCTTTCTTTCTTTCTTTCTTCTCTTCCTCCTTTCTTCTGTCCCTCTCTCTTTCTTGTTTTCCTTCTTTTTTCCAACTTTAAAAGTTACTGAGACAATAATCTCTCTCCAGTAATCCTGGACTTTGGCTGTTGGGAACATGCTAAGGTATGATTGATCATAAAAATCAAGGAAAGGACTTATTTTTCTCAATCAACCCCCAAGAACGTATATATATCCCAGGGGCTCAAAGAGTTCTAGAGCTGGATCTGGTTCATCACCATCTTTTCTTTTTCAGATGTGGAAACTGAACACAGAAAGATGAAGAAAAGTTCCCCAGAATACAACTGTGCCTAGACTCATAAACCCAGTTTCCATCCTTATTGAGGGCTGCCTCTGTTCCAGGCACAGTTACTCTGCTCTGCAGTATGTGCAGAGCACATAATAACATTTATCCTCTGAAGAGCCCCCCTATATAGGACTTTTTTTGTTATGCCCACTTTACAGATAAGGAAATGAAGTACAGGATGGTCAAATTGAGTCTCTTGACTGAAATGCCAGGTCTTTTTCCACCACACCACGCTATATGTCTGTCCTGGGACCTGAATGGAAAGCAGACGGGAGAGGAGAACAGTCAAACATTCCTACAGCAGGACTGGGAAGGTAAAGGTTCTGCCCTCTCAGGAGAAGCAAACAGACCTTCCTAGCAAGTTTGTGCAGCTTTTTATGAAAACAGAAAACTCTCCAAGTGAGAATGGTAACATTTCATTTGATTTTTCCTTTAAAGAAACAACCATCCAGGAAATTGAGAACCATCTCCCACTTCTCGGTTCTCCCCACAAGCACGGATCATTGCAGAACAGGAAGGCCTTCCTTTGTGTTTTCTGTGTTGCTTCTGCCACTTTACTTCTCCCAGAGACCCCCTTTTCTCTTTAGCTGCCCAAGTCCCACATGCTTTTTAGGATGTACCAATTTGTGTTCTTGTCTTCAGGTCTTGCCTGCTCTTATCGTTCCCAGCCACTTGGATTCATTTGTTCAGCCAATAATGGCAGGGTAGCTACAGTGTGCCAGCCATTGCATTTGGCCCCGGGGCTCAGCAGGAAACAAGACAGGCAGGGTCTGTGCCGGGGAGACTATGTGTCCTTCTGGGTGCCTGTGACAGGTGGATGGGTGCAGCCTGCACCTGTGCTAATGAGGCACCATTTCTAATCCAGGCTGTGCTTGTTGAAGCAGCAGGATGTGAGAGGAGTGTAGAATGTGTTCCCTGGGGGATATGATTTTGAAGTGTTGGGGCTCAGAGCATGATACCTCCTGGCACCTTGGCAACTGAGAAAGACTCATGAGTAAGAAGGTCACTCTGACCTTCCCCAGCCTTTCTATGTGAAGCATGGTCATAAAGGAATTCTCTGATCTACCTTGTCTGAAAGTAGATCATAAGACCCTCATTCCAAAGGGTTCTGCCCCATATCTGGGGGGAAGGAATGCTGCTCAAGAGAGACCAAGAAAAATTTAAACAGAAAGGCCTTGTTGAGTTTCTCTACATTTATTATCATTAGATCATAATATTTTTGTTCAATCATACTTCTACATGGCTGTCTATTCTTCATGGAACCTAAGCATAAAAACGCATTTTCCCTGAGTCTTTGGGTCTCCATTTTGAAGGCTCCTGTATCAAGTGAAACTTTGATAAGTGAATTTTCTATGCTTATTAAAAATTAATCTGTCTTTTGTTACAAGGGTCTCAGCTATGACTCTTGTGATGGCCCAGGGAAAGGTATTATTTTTTCTCCTCTGCAGAAGGAATAGGACATTAAACTAGAAAGAAATATTTTGGAACAATTCTAAAGTCAAGCCAGGGCCAGAGACGTAGCAATTGAGGCGAGATTATCATATGCAGGAATTTGCTTTCATTTTCTCATTTAACCCTCACAATAACCCTTATGGACATATTGCAGATGAGAATGACAGCAGAGCTGGTTTTTACATGAGCTCTATCTGGTTCTAAAAACCAGGATTTTTCAGCTACAGAATTCTGCATTATTCATTCATTTGTGTATTCTAAAATCTTTGTTTTTTTGGACTAACATTTTAACGTGTCAGAGACTATACTAAGAGCTGAAGATACAAGTTTTAATAATAGTTCCTGGAACTCACATTCTAAAAGGGAAGACAGACAATAAATATGTAAATTAAAAAATGTGCAATTTCATAGAGAAATAATACTTCAGAGAAAAATGAAGTTGGGGATAGAGAACAAGGGGACAGGGACTAAGAACTCCAATACAAAGGACACCATGGGGGAAGAAGCATCTGGAAGGGATGCTGATAAAGTGACATGAGCAAGGTATTCTCAGATCTCAAGATCCATGGCCAGTAAAATTAAGAAAACAACTTATGGACAGACATAAAGTTGAAGACCTTTAAATTTGGCAATTAAAAATACATAAATACATTAAAAAAATTCCCAAACCATTACTTTATCACTATGAATTTATGAAGATCTTAACATTTAAAAAAGTGAATATATTTAGCTTTATAAAAATAATTTCACTCTTTTTTTCTCATTTTGTTGCAGATTGTTGAGTACTTGACCATGGACTGACATTTGAAAACCATTACTTTTGCTCACAAATGTTCTGCGTTTTGAGGAAGGAGAAGAATTGCACCCTGGTAGTTTAGCAATAGTAGTAATAGATAGTATTTATTGAATTCTTTGAATGCTTTAGATGCTATGCAACAAGCTCTTTGCATTATTGAATTGAACTCTCACAGCAACCCTATAAACTAGGTATATAAGGGATGATACTAGCCCTTTCCACTGGTGAAAAACTGAGACTTTCAAAGGTTTAGTTTGCCCAAACAAAGTTAGTACATGAATGATGTGGTTTGGATCTGTGTCCCCACTCAAATCTCACCTTTAATTGTAATAATTCCCACATGTCATGGGAGGGACCTGGTGGGATGTAATTAAATCATGGGGGTGGGTCTTTCTCATCATTCTCATGATAGTGAATAAGTCTCATGAGGTCTAATGGTTTTATAAAGGGGAGTTCCCCTGCACAAGCTCTCTTGCCTGCTGCCAGGTAACATGCCCCTTTGCTCTTCGTTCATCTTCCACCGTGATTTTGAGGCCTCCCCAGCAATGTGGAACTGTGAGTCCATTAAACCTCTTCCCTTTAAAAATACCAGTCTTGGGTATGTCTTTATTAGCAGAATGAGAATAGACTAATTTAGTAAATAACAAGACTCTAGTCTAGAGTCAACCTCTTAAATATGAGGATCTATAAGAGGATGAGAACCTATCCTCTTAAATATGGGAGGGATTTGAACAAGAGCTTGGCTGAGTATGGGGAGGAGATAGAAATACATCTTTTGGCATTTTATTGGCCCTGTAGCCTTTGGTAGCTTCAGGACAGGTCATATGTTCCTCTTGCATCCTGCTGTAGTGGACATATCTTTTTTAGCTTTTTCAATGTCTATTCCCCCTATTTCTAGCAATGAACCCTTGTTTTACTTTGGGGACTACCTCATTCCATTGACTAGAGTTTTGGTGGGACTGCCACTCATGGTGTCCCACTCTCTCCTTGCCAAGGGGTGGGCAGGTGACTTGAATGAGGCCAGTCTTTTGCCATTCAATACATCTCTTTAGTAGAGTAACAAAAACCCTGAAAACAGAAGAAACTGATGTGTCCCCTTTCCAAATGCCCTCTGAAGAAGAGACTGTCCTTCAATTCCAGGAGCTGCTTTGATCCTTGTTCCATTTTAATTGTGTTGGTAGGTTTGTTCTCTTACATTCATCTTCAATCATAATACATTTCCTTTTTGTATAGGTCAGCCAGAGTCTTTCTCTGTTGCATGCAACTGGGTGGCCGAGCCTGGAGAATTAGAAACCCTAATCAGAGACTCCTAAATCAGAGAGATCTCTATTCTTATCCAAACTCCACTATTTTCTAAGTAGTTGGCATTGGAAAAGTTACTTAATCTTTCTAAATATGTTCTCTTACCTATGAAATAAAAATAACAGGGTCATTGTTAAAATGAGCAGACATATATAACATGCTAAACAGAATGCCTGGACTTAATCACACAATTTACTTAGCCTTTTCTTATCAATTCCTTAATAAATATTAGCTTCTGTGACTTGCATTGGTAAATTATAGAGAGCCATGTTTTCCCTCAATTCAAACTAGAACCAGATAGTTCATACAGTACCAAACATAGATAAATATTAGGAAAAAATCACGCAATTGAAATTTTACAATATCAGAGCCAAGGATAAACTGAAAACACATCAAAGCAGAAGACTATAGAGGATTTATTGTACTAGAGATTCTACAGATTTCAGAGCATTAAGAACTCACAAAATCTTACAATCCATTATCTTAATTTCAAGTATTTAAATACTTATAATTCCCTGTTTACAGTTGAGATAACTGATGGCCTTTCACTTGACCAGTGTTTATTGAGTATCTATTGTGTGTGTCGCATTGTGCTAGGTTCTTGGGATAACAAGGTAAAAGATACAGCCAGTAATGGAATGAATCCAGAAACACAAGAATGTATGGACTCTACAAGTGTATCTGAATAATGAAATAAATACTGGAAGGGCGATCAGGACATCTGGTCTGTAGTCTTGGATCTAGGGATCCGTGCTACTTGTTAGAACACTAGCCAAAGAAGCAAGCAAAATCCTCAGTTTTTCAGTTGGTTATCACAAAGTTTATTTCTTGCTCACAAAGAAAGTTCTATGTAGTCATTCTTGGTTAAGTGTGGACATTTTTCCACCTGATAATTCAGGGACACAAGATTTTTCCATCTTGTGGCATCGCCATCTTGAAGAACTTCCGGATTCTCTGTATTCAGTCAGAAAGTTGGGGAAGGGAGATTGGAGGGAGCACAGTTACTTTTTAACCCAACATTGTTTAGGCAACTGAGATGCCTGGGGTGGATGCCTGTGGTTGTCCTAGAAGTCCATTGATAAGAGTGATCACATGTCCTCACCTGGATGTAGGGGGATTGGGAAATGGACAGCCACTTCTCAGCAGAAACTCTATAGGACAAAGTAAAATAGAAACCCTTGGTGAAGATCCAGCTATCTCTGCCCCTCTGGTGGCAGAGCTTATCTCCCTGGGCTTCCAGTCCCTAATATTAAAATGATTACTTTGACCTCAAGATGACACATTCCATGATTCTAAAACTCTCTGAAAATTAAGAGATGATAGGTTTTTATTTGCTCTACCAAATTTAAGGTTCCATTTGTCTATCAACTTACACACACACACACACACACACACACACCCACACACACACAGTATTAATAATCATATTACAGGCTAAGCAGCCCAAACCCAAAGCTATGAAATCTGAAGCACTCCAAAATCTGAAACTTTTTGAGTGTTGACATGACTCTCAAAGGAAATGCTCACTGGAGCGTTTCAAATTTAGGATTTTTGGGTTAGGGATGCTGAACTAATATAAGTATAGTGCAAATATTCCAAAACTCAACAACAACAACAACAACAAAAACACCTCAAATCCAAAACACTTATAGTCCTAAGCATTTCGGATAAGGGATACTCAACTTCTGTATTACTTTGATACTCATTTGTAGCTTTTATCTAGAAAATACTCTATATATCTTAATGTAATATGACACATATCATACCTTGACAGGTAAATATTTATATATTTGTGTATGTTGGGGGATGTGTAAAGTTTGTCATATCTAAGGAAATGTTTTTCTGGCTTTATTCATTTTGAGGACAAAAGATTCTGATATTTTGTCTATTGTTAAAACTGCAAGCTTTAATTCAGAGGTTAATTTTCTTCTCTTTATTCCACTTTCTCTCTTTTTTATCTTTTTTCTCCTCCTGTTTCTCCTCCTTTTCATCTTCTTACCCATTTCATTTTATTGAAAAGTTGAAGAGAGACCTAAATCAACTGACTTGGTAAAGAACAGTTCACTTAATGTAAATCAGGGGAAAGTGTGAATTTTATGTCTGAAAGTCTTTGGATACGCAAATTGGACCAGGCTCCATATAATGTAAAATAGCAAGCAAGAAAATTAAAGGGAAATTAAATCTTACTTACAAAATTTTACTTTTAATATTTCCCTACATTTGTCCTTTAATGAACTGGTACAGAACATTTTGATTTTTGCCAGGTTTTTTTTTTTTTACTACATGGACTTGACCTCCGTATCTAGCCAACATTTTGCAACCACAGTTTTTATAAACATTATGTTTGTCTCATGCATTAATCCAAATTAGACCGGAACATAACACTGTAAGGATGATTAGTCATCTCTTATGGTAGCTGTCTCACTCAATCATTGACTCACAGGTTGGAGATAGTGTTGAGAAAATTACCTCTGAGTCCCTGTAGCTCTGTCTCTATCTCTATTTTTACTTGTTTCTTTAACTATATTTAGTATTGGTTTTTATTTTGGGGGACTAGATTGTTTTAAATAATAATGTGCGATGAGTTGGTAAAAATCTGGAAACAGGCCAGGTGTGGTGGCTCACGCCTGTAATCTCAGCACTTTGGGAGGCCCAGGCGGGCAGACCACAATGTCAGGAGTTCGAGACCAGCCTGGGCAACATGGTGAAACCCTGTCTTTACTAAAAATACAAAAATTAGCTGGGCACAGTAGCAGGTGCCTGTAATCCCAGCTACTCGGGAGGCTGAGGCAAGAGAATTGCTTGAACCCGGGAGGCAGAGGTTGCAGTGAGCTGAGATTGTGCCACTACACTCTAGCCTGGGTGACAGAGCATGACTCCATCTCAGAAAAAAATAGAAATAAAAATAAAAAATCTGGAAACGATTTCCGTTTTCCTCCCATGGCCACGACTACAAGATATGAGATTCTAGGCACTAGGCATTTAAGCAATAATATGTTAGCCCTCTCTCCAGCAGCAGAGACAGATGTGCAGAAGCGGTGTACTGAGAAGTTAAGTAACCCGTCTAAGATCACACTGCTTAAAAGTTAACAACACTGGGATTTCAGAGTTGATGCTATTAACGACTACTCTGTATTGACATTTTTGTTGAGACAGAAATGATAAGAAGGTGACCATTGATAGGCAGAAAGACAGCAAATGCAAGTCCCTAAAGTCAGATTCCTCTGTTAGAATCACAGAACATAAACATTTCCTCTTGGGAGGGCTTCAGAGTTCATTCATTACTCTTGTTTAATAGATGAAGTGACTGAAGATTTGCAAGGGGCAGGTCACCTAGCTAGACAATGGATTCAGGTGCATGCCCCATTGCTTCAGAGTCAACTGATGACACTGGAGGTAGGAGGTTCTCCTAAACTCCAGGTTTTATTTGCTAGCTCTTTGCCTTTTTCTTAATAAGCCTTGGCAGTGTGTGTTTTTGTCTCAATCTATTTATATCCCTGCTCAGATCTCATTTTCTTCCCTGGTAAGCAATAACTTGTTCACTCTGCCTTTATTGACTATCTGCAGGTCTCTCATCCCATACTGGGGCAAGAGATAGGGTTCTAGTATGGAGATAATAGAGCCTGTTCTGTTGCTTGCTAGATATTTGATCATGGCAGAATCATTTAACTTTTTCTTTTGTTTCTCCCACCTGTAAAATGGGGCTAAACGTAGTGCATATCTCACTGGGTTATAAGAATAGTAAAATGAGGTCAACATGGAAAGAGCTTAGAGCAGTGACTGGTGTATGTAAGAATAAGGTAGTGGAATATTCTTATTTGAGGAGATTATAATCTAAAAAAGGAGATGGGCATTAAAGAGGTTTACAAAATTATGACAAGTGCTGTGTTAAGGGAGACCCAGGTGTGTGGGCACTTGCACAGGACAAATACTTTGCCCAGCCTGGAGGACGTGGGAACTCCAGGAGTCTAGGTGGATGTCTCATCTGGATGGGGTCCAGGGGAGAAGTGAGCAGCTCCTTATGCTCCTTTAGAACAGGGTAAGCCATGGCCGGGCATGGTGGCTCACGCCAGCAATCCCAGCACTTTGGGAGGCCGAGGCAGGCAGATCATGAGGTCAAGAGATTGAGACCATCCTGGCCAACATGGTGAAACCCCGTCTCTACTAAAAATACAAAAACTAGCTGGGCGTGGTGGCATGCGCCTATAGTCCCAGATACTCAAGAGGCTGAGGCAAGAGAATCGCTTGAACATGGGAGGCAGAAGTTGCAGTGAGCCGAGATTGCACCACTACACTCCAACCTGGCGACAGAGAGAACAGGGTAAGCCGTGTGGTGAAGGACAGGAGTCGGTTGAGCTAGGAGAGATACATGGAGGTCAAATCACGTAAAGCTCTGTGTGTCAGGCTGAGGAGTTCAGACTTTGTCTTCAAGCCAAGGCAGTGCAATTCTTAGACAAATCTTTCAACCCAACTGTTTTGTGATGGGGAGCCCAGAAAAGAGAATCAAGATTCACTGAGCACCAGCTCTGCCCTATATGCTTTATCTCAGTTCCCTCACTTATTCCTCACCACAGACTACAGAGGAAGTATTATTACAGATAAATAAACTGAGGCTTAGAAAAATAAGCTACCAAGACGTTGCATAATTAGAGGCAGAGCTGTGATTTATGTCTTACTCTGTCAGACTATGGATGTTTCTTCTACCATGCATAACACATCAAATCCTAAAGAAAGAAAATAAAAGCTAAATGAACAAAACTGAAAGCACCCAAAATCTTGCATGTGATATGGGGGGATTATGTTCCGAGGAATCCAAAAGTGTTCCTAAAAGTTTAAATTATGCAAAAATGATTATTTAAAACATTAAAAATTGGCTTGAACTTTACATGCAATTAGAATTCATTTTCTTGTGTAATTTTTGCCCAAAGAACCTATTTTTTTTCTACTTATTTAAAGTGACATTAGAAAACAGAAGAAATTTATTTTAAAATGCAGGAAGATGACTGACTGGTAGTGATTTTGCAAGAGACTGAGTAGATAATTTAGCATGAGACTGTGAGCGTGACTTTGATAGGATTTTACAAGATTTCTTGAAATATCTGCCAGGCGAGTCTTGAACACAAGACCGTTTCTTCTCTCAACAAGGGAGCACAAAGTAAGCCCACTCCTGAGAACTGCTCTCTGGTTCTGTAAACTTCTCTCCCTTAGTAAAAATCTGGAGGGGTTTTTGGTGCCAACTTTTATAATTTCCCTACTTTTAAAGACTTCTTCAGACTCTTCAATAAATCTCATCTTTTAATATGGTCCCTGATGATCTGTTTCATGAATTTCCTATGTGTGACTTAATTTGGTATTTGTTCTTTACTTTCCAGATGGCCAGCTTCAGTCCGTGGAACCTTCCAATACTACCAACAATTCCTCACTTTCAGCACACAAGTGGTATTTATCTTTGTCTCAATTGGCTTACTGTCAGTGTCAGTGCTGTCATTTATTACCATTTCCCACTCATCTTTATAAAACACTGGGACAAATTGCAATAAAACATTGCAATAATTACACAAACTTGACTGCAAAATACGGTGTTGATGCAGTGTGTCTGAGCTCTGATTGTGAAATTGGTTTAAGGGTGTCAATGTGAAAAGCAATTGTGTGGAAATCAAGGACTGCTTTAATACATTTATTTCACAAACACATTGTCTTAAAGTACCTTCCCCAGAAGTAGATTCTGACACAAGGATTTGTGTGAAAGTGGTGTTTATTAAGAAGCGTTCCTGGAAAAACCTCCAGAGAACTGGCGAAGTAGGACAGGGCAAGGAAGAAAGGGAATCAAGGGTACAATGCACTTATTACAAACACCATAAAGAAAACCAGCAAGGAAGGTCCTGCAGGTGAGCACTGCAGACAGGGAGATCACACGTTAGTGTTTTTCTGATCAGGGAACAAGGGAGCTAGAGTGTTTACAGTTATCACCCCATTCCTTGGCAAATGGCTAAGGCTATGCAAGTTCCCAGCCTTTAGCTCTCTATGTTTTCATGCAGGCAATCCAAGCTGGACTTCAGCAGCCTGGGGCAGCCCTCGGAAAAGAGAAGCAAGTGCTGGCTGATGGACATGAGAGCACTGTCAGTGAAAGTATGCAGGAAAATGATAAAAGCTTCCAAAGAAATATGGATGAGGCCCTCTTCCCAGCACTCTCTTAAGGTGAAGTGGAAAACAGAATAAACATTGCCTCCAACCACTCTCATGGAGCTGACATCTGGATAGGGGGAAAATAGGCAATAACAAACAAACAAACAAATAAATTAATTGCCCTTTTTGATATGCACAATGAAAAAATAAGAAAAGGCTGATATGAAGAATAAGAAATCTGGGGTATATGGATGCTCAGTAAAGAATTCTCTCTGCATGTGAGTTTTAAGCTAGTGGCCTAAATGATAAAAGGGAGTTAAACCATTTGACAGGTGGAAAGAGGAACGTATTTTATGCATAACGAATAACATATGCAAAGTCTCAGGGTGGAAAAGTCAATGGCATGTTCCAAGGCTTAAGAGAAGATCAGAAAGGCTGGAGCCTAAAGTCGGGAGGGTGAAAGCGTATTTCAGTTATGTATTGCTGCCTAATAAACCACTGAAAACTTAGCAGCTTAAAACACAGTTCTCTGAGCTGCAGTCATTCTGCTGTCTTGACTAGGGTTGGATGGTCTAAGATGGCCTTGCCCGGGCAGCTGCTACTGGTTCTTGGTGGAGCCATGTCTCCAGTAGGTTAGCTTGGCCTTCTTCACATGGAGGCACTATTCAGGGAGGCAAGGTCAGAGGCTAAAAGTCTCCTAAGGCACAGGCGCCTTGTTGCAGTAGGCACAGTGTCACTTCCACCAAATTCTATCAGTAGTCACAAGAGCCCACTAGATTCAAGGGATGAAGAAAGTTACTTAATCTCTTGATGGGTGGTATTGCAAAGTATGTGTCCATTTTTTTTTATCTACTACAGACAGAGACTGTGATTTGAGATGTGCCAACGGTCAGATTAAGCAAGTCATTGTGGAACATGGTAAGATGTTTGGATTGTTGAGATGTGAGAGTATCCAATAAGCAGTATCCATCATCATCAAGATATAAATTAACATAGAAATCAGATAAATTGTAAGATGCATGCAAATCAAAATCCTTCCTTTATCTCATAGGATTTAAATTAAGTCTGTGGAAGACAAGTGGAGTGTCTAACAAGGACCTATAGTATTAAAAAGAATTATTCACTGAGGCACTGAGCAGTCCTTTGATGACTAGACACATTATCTTTGAGCAAATTGCTTCACTTTCTTGTGTTACTGAGAATAAAAAGAAATAATGCTTGCTAAGTTTTTAGTCCAGTGCTTGGCAGGAGATGGCTGTTCTATGAAATCTGCAATTGTTTTTAAGAAGCATAAGCAGCTCTGGGTGTTTGATTTGCATAAAGTCCATGGAGAGTGGTATACCCACTGTTTTCTTCTTCCCTATCCTCTTTATGAAAAGACCCTATTTTTTGTTCTATCACAACCTTTCCCTTCCTTTTTTTTTTTCCAACCTGTCTGACATTTACATGTACAAATGTCTTCAGCTTAAGGAGGAAGGGAGCTGAGGTAGACAAGAACTTTGCAGAACTAAACAAGCAGACCCTCAGCGTTTATTATCATAACGAAATTGCTGGTGAATTAAAATAACAATAACCAATAAATTCTTTCAAAAATGTTATTATGAAGACAAAAGCTGTGAGAAGTAGTACTTTATATCAGCTTGTGTGATTGTTTCTAAGGTGACAGGAGAGATGTGTGCCTATACGCAATGCAATATTTTCTCAGGACAACACTATTAAAACACACATATGTATATGACTGTAGGCACTCACACAACCAAACAATTAATTTGTTTCTGCCTTTCATACTTTGTATAGAATTGCAGGCAATCCACAAATTCCATAATTTATTGGATGTCACTGCTCATACAGAAAGGATGCCATTATATTTGACATATTTATGGAACTGGTTAATACTAAGTATTAAAAACATTATTGAGGGTTTAAATCAAGGCAAGTGACTTCCACCCAGTATACAGAGATTTGCAACTTGCTGGCCCCCTTTTCAGAGTGAGCTCACCAGCTATGGAAAAATTATTACACGGTTGAATAAAAAGGAAACAGAAGAGCAGAAATGGCATCCAGCACTTAAGAGCAATGACCTATGAAACAGCTAAAGGGGATAGCAAAATGCAGTTTCTCAATTAAAAAAGAGAATGAGAAAGAAAGTACACACACACAGAGGTAGATGGCACCCCTAGGCACTGAGAGACTATAAACTGATCTAGAGACTGTAAGGAGTCTTGGGAGTTAGTTTTCCTTGGACATGCGCTGCACTTGTGTCTCTTGCTTAATTTCCTCTAAATATTTCATACAAGAAGAACAGCTTATTTTAGAAAATTCCTTTACAGTGCACAGGATAATTTTACATTATCATATTTGATTTTCACAGTCTCATGCACTTGACCTTATTTCCAGCTCCAGCTTACACATGAGGAAACTGAGGTCTGAATAGCTAAGTGACTAACAGCCCCTGACATGTGACAGGTACTAGGCAAAGCTGGCATCAGTCTCAGACCATCCAACTCAAGACTCTCTGTGCTTTTTACTATGTTAGAGTGCTTCTGACATCATTTCTCCTCTCCAACCATACAATACAGTTTCCATGGCTAGTGAAGAAAATATTTCTTATATTTCAGTGGTAATCCTTGGAGAATCTTGCACCTTCTGGACTCATGGGAGGAACTTAATATATGTTGATGAACGGAAAGTCTTATTGCCCTGGGAGTGAAAGGACAATCATTTCTTGCTTTCCTACCTTCAGCTCCACAATTTTTTGTTAGAAGTATTCCCAGCTAGTGTGTAACAGAGCTCTTGTAATGCTTTATTCATTGCATGTGTTCTTATTCTGTCATTAAACCTCGTTGGGTTCCAGAGTTTCTCATTGTTAACTTGGGGCTACTCTGTTGGCCTCAGACTGCTGCTGTAAGGATGAAATCTGATTAGAATCTAGCTTCTTAGCAAAGTGCCTGGAATTTAGTGGGCACTAGTTAAATGATAGCTACTTTTATTGTTGTTGCTTTCTCCTAAGTTTCAACTTCTATAGAAGTCATCTTGTTCAGGAATTTTACCAAATAATGAGTCCAACAGCTTTTTCCTAGTCTTTCTCTCTTTGGTCTATGTCTACTTTAATCTGTGCTGTTCGTGCCCACGTGATCATGTTGACTCATGATGGTATCAGCTGAGTTTCACTCTTTCCTCATCTCTCATTCCCGGTTTCTCTCCCACATTTTTGCATTGGTCAGACAACACTTACTGTTAATTTAATGACCTAATTTATCCTTCTAATGATGACATTCTTAAGACTGAAAGAAAAATCCAGGTCAAGTTGCAACCACCCAACACAAACCAGATGATCAAGTGCTCACCCTACTCATAGACTTTTGCCAGATGTGGAACTCACAGATGTGCTCCTTTAGGTTTCCCTATTGATTCCTTGAGAGAAGTCTGTGCCTTGTCAACTCCAAAGACTCCTTCAAATAAACAAACTCCACCAAATAGGATTCTTCTGGGAAGTCTTACAACACTAAGCCCCTTGAACTTTTTCACTTAAAAATGTGTTGCCCTTGAGAGCCAGGGCTGAAGGCTCTGCTACAGCCTCACTGGCTGCTGAAGTTCTGAAAGATGCTCATGCTGTTTGGTAAATGGCTGCTGACCTGAGCTTCACATAGGCCCATGTCACCATCTTCTGCTCTGACCTCTCCTTCAAAATCCTGGGATCTCCCACTATTCAGTAGCTAAGGGACTGATACCCAGCCCAGCACCATGACTGAAGTTCTGCTGCTGGCCTCCCAGGGCCTTGGGAGGATCTGGCTTGTCACTGCACCCCCTACCCCGGGGCTTCTCTCTAAGTCTGGAAGCCCCAGTGGGGCAACACCTGGAGGGAAGTTCTGTTACCTACTTCCTGCCAATCTGTCAATTAGCAAGCAATGACTCTCACACACCACTCTTCATCCCAACGTGCCCCTTGTTCAGAGGATGTAAAGATGTCAGCAGGAAAAATGGTCCCCATTATATCTTTGTCACTCTGGTAAGGAAAATACTCATCTATAACATTTGAGACATCATCCTTCAGTCCTAGTTTTGCTATTAACCTGCCATAGGATCTTAAGCCAGTCCTTTAACCTCTGTTAGATTTTAGTTTCTCTAATATCTGGCTTAGCACATGGATTACTAGGAGAATTGTAGATAAGATGGGCACCAAAGTGGTTTGCAAGTAGTTATTTGTTACATATGTATAAGATGTTAATATTATTGCTGTAATTATGATTAGTTAGTACCACCCAGGACCAACGGGTCTATTTTCAGACAGTATTCTTACACCAATTTGCCTCTCATGGCATTTTAGAATGTTAGAGCAGAAAGAGAAGTTAGAGATTATCCAGTCCAAAGAGGAAAAACTACCAAATATTTAGATTAGGCTTAATTTCTTTCTTTCTCTCTCTTTTTTTTTTCTGGCAAGAGATTTTGTTTTGTTTTTGTTTTGATTTGTTTTTTAAATTCAGTTACCAACATTTAAAAATCAAGAGATTTTTACATCATAATACAGATTTCTGGCATCTTTTACAAAAATTGGCCTCTGTTCCTAACAAATCATACAGGGCAAACAGTGGCTGGAGTTCAGTAGAGCTGCCTCTTATGCAAAGTGTACATGCACTACAGCTGCCGAGGTAGCCCCTGCTTCCCATCCCAGGCCTCCCCCCATTTCCTAACATCAGGTTAAGATGGGCCTGGGCCCATTGTAAGCTTTTGAGTTGGCCATCTGCTCACCCCCATTCCTCCCAGTTTCTACTATCCTATTACAGATGAAGAAACTGAGGCCCCCCAACCACTCTTCCTTTTACTCTAGGTGTCCTTATTTACTACATTGCTTTTTGTTGTCTGGGTCCATGTTCTGTCTTCTCCAACACATTAGGAGACCACATCTTCTCTTTTATTATTTTATTTTATTTCACATAATTTTACCTTATTTTATTCTTAATTAACTGCAAAGTTCATTACAGAGTGACTTGAAAAAAAATATTGACAGACTTTCTGCTTCTCTTGAAAACAGACTACCAAGTCTAAGTAAAAATAGTAATAACACAGAAGACATTTTATTATTTTATATTACTGCAATTAATAGTTACCAGAGTACATACATATTCATGACCTCATTTGATCTACAAAGGCTCTGATAAAGAGGGCAGATAATGGCATTGCCTTAAAGCAAGCTCATATAAACAGGTGTCCTCAAACATGAAAGCTTTATGCAAATATTCAGCATTTTATTCCTACTTATAAGAGCAGGAAACATGGGACAGAGAAAAGAGAGTGGAGCCAAAAATAAGACACAGAGATGGGACCAGAACAAGGCCTCCTGTTTTTGTCTAGAGCACTGGAAATATGGACGGAGATGGAGAGAAACTTAGGAATAACTGATTTCAAATTCTTCACTTGACACAAGGAGAAACTGAAGCCCTAAGAGGGGAAGTTACTGCCTCTGCTTTCTTTTACAACCGAAAGAACTAGGTTTAGAATATAGAATTGTTAGAGATTGGCCAAGAATTCTATTCTGATTCTCAGACCAATTTCCCAAACCCATAGCAAGATTTTTATATTTAAAAAATGTGAATAAAAGGAGTTGAAACTAGTTTAAACGTTTAGAAAGCTAAGGTCATCATACTGTTTCAATGCATTTTAATGCTGCATTGATTAATGCACAGCAATTTTTCTCTTTACTGAAATCTGTTTTTTTTAAGTGAATCGATAAGTATTGTATATTCTGACTCTCCACCTTCTTTTGTCCTTCATTTATCCCCTAAACCTCTTATTATTTCTTTCTCATTGTCTCTGCTCTCTTGCGCTATTTCATCTGTATATTGTGGTGTCATAGAAAGAGTCCAGACCTGGAGCCAGAAGGAGTTGAATTCAAACACCTTGATTTCTTATTATTAGGTGTGTCAAGATCAAATCACTCCTCTTTGGCATGCTGTTTTTTTCTTTTACTCTTGCCTTAGCTATTACCATTCCCTCTCTTGCTTGTGGGTTGATATTTACTTGCTAATCCACTCTCAGTGCATTGTTTTTGAATCTTAGCCTAGTTTTTTGTTTGTTTGTTTTAACAGTCTGCTTACTGCAACCTCTGCCTCCCAGGTTCCAGTGATCATTCCGCCTCAACCTCCTGAGTAGCTGGGATTACAAACGCCAGCCATCATGCCCAGTTAATTTTTGTAGTTTTAGTATAGACGGGGTTTCACCATGTTGGCCAGGTTGGTCTCAAACTCTGACCTCAGGTGATCTGCCTGTCTTGGCCTCCCAAAGTGCTGGGATTAAAGGTGTGAGCCACTGTGCCTGGCCAGCCTAGTTTTAATGTTCATAGGATATCACTACCTGTGCTATTCACCTCCAGGGTCTAGGGCAGATAGTGGGATGGTTCTGCAATTTTCAAGCTGTGGGAAATGGAACACTTCTTAAACCATACTCTTTAAGCCTCATTCATTCATTCATTCATTCACTCATTGAGCACTTGTAATGTGACCAGGAGTGTTCTAGATACAGGATATACTGCTGGAAACACGATAGCAGATTTTCTGATGCTTACATGCCAGAAGAGGAAGACAGAAGACAAAGAGATAAACTGTGAAAATACCAGATTGGAATGAGCATTATTCAGATATGGTGAAGATTCCTCTTTACGTGCTCCAGTTGGGTCTTGTACATTCTCTCCAGTTTTGCCTAGTACCCTGTAATTATTTCTTTGTATATTTGTCTTCTCCATTGGAATCCAAATTTATGAAGAGATAAAACCTTGTCAGTTTGCTTCTAAATTCCCACTTCTTACATGATGTCAGCTACAGCAAATGTGCTCAGTTAATGCTTGTTCATATTTTCAATACTGACTTCATGTTTGGGCACATCTTATTTTTTCCTATTTGTGTTTCCTTTATTTTTAATTTCTTAACATACCTTTAAAAATGTATGTATTTTTATAAACTACTGTAAATCCTTCTGGAATGAGAAAAGCTTGTACAAGTAAGCAGCAAACAAACAAATAAATACATATGTAAAGAAACCTAAAGGGTGTCAAATCGACTAATGGATAAATTAATAAGTACGTAAGTCTAAGTTAGACAATTCTTGAGTTTGAATGCAAACTTTCCAACTTCTACTAGTTTTGTGACCTCAGGAAGGGAGCTTGTTTTTGCTGAGCCTCGGTTTTCTCATCTAAAGAATTGGGCGAATGATATCTGCCTCATATCCTGAAAGGATTAGATAGTGTTAGGTATATAAAGGACTATGTACCGAATAACAATAGCTGATCTCTTTGAGTGCTTAGTCTATAACAGTGCTTTATATTTATCAAAGACTGAGACATGGTAGTTGATAACCCCATCAAATTGTGATAAGCAATCCAATGCTGTTAATCATTACACATTCAGTACTACAAAGTAGGCACTCGATAAAAGATAGCCACTGTAAGTTTATGTTTATTATCTTTTATTGCATGATCTCATTAGCAATATTGAGCAACTCACAGAAAAGTATTTTATGAGAAGTCAGAGCATGTACCAACACTCCTGATGTAAAGCCTTATAACCCCCAACCAGGATGAATGTGTGCCCTTGTTTGCAAGGGTCCATCCCTGGTTGGCCTTGTTATCCTACTGTGAGAGCACCCTCCCCTTCTAACAAAAATGTCCTGATTTAATATAGCCAACTTATCCTAACCAGTTCACATTCGAAGCCAAGAATGCACAGAAGACAAAAGGAAGAAAGGGGAAGAAACAACACGGATTCATTCTGTAAACATGTCTTCCTCCTCAGGAACACATCCTCAAAAGAGGCTTTGATTTACTTCTTCTGATTCACGGCAATTGGAGGCGTGGAAGATTTGTCACCTTGGATTTTGAGGGTCTAATTATTTACACTCTAAAACTATGTCTTCACCTCTGAGGAATGATACAGGGATGGTGTGTGAAGTATCATGTTAATGGGAGGGCTACAAAAGTCAATGGCAGGATCAGGGATGGGGGCCATTTAATCTCATTTCTGCAGCTCAAGATGCTAGCACATCCGTCTTTCTCAAGAGTATGCACACAGCTCTATTAGGTGCTGGGCGTGCTATAATTCTACTGTAATTGCAATAGCATCACAAATTATTGTCATAACAGCATAGAGTGAGTGCATCAGAGCTCTGGCTCACGGCTTATGTTTTCTCTATGTGCAACCATTTATTTCTGGGGATGGTACAAGGAGCTGTGAGCATAAATATGTCTGCATTCTCACGTCACATGATTAGTCTGCTGTTTGCTTCTCTGAGCAGCTTTGCAAGATCCTGCAATGAACTGAGAGAAGGGAGCTCTGTGTTCTATACTTAGCATTACTACTAACTGTGTAACCTTGTGAAGGCCATAGTCCTTCCCTCACTTTCATGGTATCTAAAATGCGTGCATTTAATTGAATCACAGACTTCTAAATTTCGACCAGTTTCTTACCTCCTCATTTCTTGTCCATTTTGTATATTACATGTAGAATTTAAATTTTTAAAAAAATGTGTGTCTATGCACAATACCACATCATTGTAATCACTGTGTTATGCAAATAGCTTGCATGTTGGTGTAGAGAGGAAAAGTAATTTTCTCCAGGTTTGACTGTTTGGGCGATAGATGGAGACAGAAAGCACAAATGTTTTCTGTTTATTGTGTGCAGTTGCAGTCTTTTCTTTGGCTTTCCAAAACTTCTGTTCTAGCTTATTGTCACTCTCATGAGATTTGGTGCCACGTCCTGGAGACAACAGAAAGTTAGTATTAAGAACGTGCCTCCATTACTTTCTCCTCTGTGTGTCTACCCCATCTCCTGTGCTTTAGAGGTCCCGGGGTGATCTCAACAACACCATAAATCTCCAATCTCTTTTACCTCCCGTGGATAACCCTTGAGTCTGCAAACATTCTTGGGATTCAACTTCCACAGATTTTGAAATTGAGTTTGGGGGCAAAGTGGTCTTGTGCATGTTTTTCAGGCAGATCCACACTATGCCATCTCTTCCCAATCTTCCATTCTTGTTTTCTGATAGCAGAGGGGCCAGTTTAGAAGTCTATGGTTAGATAACAAATCCGAGAATGAAAACCTCTTCTTGAAAGTATCTCTCCTAATCTTTTCTATAATGCTTATGAAATCTTTCTCCACTGACTTCGAGGAAAGGTAGCATACACCTTCCTCATAATCATTATATTCCCAAAGACAATCTCTATCAGACTCTTTTTTTCTGTACTGACAACACAGGGGAAGGAGAAAGTGAAGGGAAATGTGTTTTGTTTTTGTTTTTGTTGTTATTTTGGAGGGGCTTATCCTCTAAATTCTAGCTCTGCAGAACTTTTCAGGAAGGTGGCAAGCCCCAAATATCAGTGGTTTTCTTAATGAAAAGAGTGTTTTGCTTTTTTGACCTTATCTTTAAGTAGTAGCTAACTTAGCACAGTACCCAGAGTGACACTTGTGAAATAAAATAGAAATTATTTCATACCACTTCTCTGCTTAAAACTCTCCAATGTTTTCCCATATCATTCAGTCAAAGACAGAGTTTTAAAAATGATATTCAAAGCCATATTTAATCTGGTTCCTATTTTTTTTTCAGCTGGTACTTCATCCCACTCATTTCTAGCTTCCTGTACTGTGGCCATTCTATACTTCATTGAGTTTTTAAAAAGCCAAGACATTTCTGCCTTAGTGTTTTTAATGCTTACCATTTCTCCTGACTGAAATACTTATGTCTTCCTCCTTCACTTCTTCAAGGTCTCTGCACAAGTGTCTGGGAGCTCTTCTCTGACTACCCCAGCCAAGGTAGCAACTCCTCTTTTCCTTGGCATGCTCTATCTCCCCTACTGTGTTTTATTTTTTTCCAGATAGTTCTTTAATATTATCATTTGATATGTAATATGTTTTTGTTTGCTGTTCATCACCCCTCCTTAGAATGAAAGGTCATAAGGGCAGAGATTATTGTTTTTTTTCTTAATTATTGCACACTCAGTAACCAGAACAATGCTTGACATATAATAGGCATTCATTAAGTGTGTGGTAATAAAATTGAATACATAAATTATTGAACCAAGACTGTTATTTTTCTTCCTTCCTATTGTGCCTCTATCTAGCTTGTTCCCTTCTTCCTGCTTAAAAAATTACATGCAGTAATTCATGTTATTATAAAATGCTATATAGTGAAAAGCCTTCCTTTGAATCTTCTGACTCTTATTAAAATTTCTTTGTGCATATACAAGCATTATACATATGTTGGCTCTCCTTTACCTGCTTTCTACTGTTAGGGTTTTTTTCTACTCTTTTTAAGTTTGTTTCTTTCTGTCTTCATCTATCAGTCTGTTTCTTTCTTTCCTTTGCCTGGCTGCTTGCCTGCTTTCCATCCTTGATATATCTCTCCCCTCCCTCTGTCTATCTTTTTGTTTTTTTCTCTCCTCTTTTTCTTCTTTCCCTTCACTTCCTTTTTGCTTTTCTTCTTTTTATCCTTTATGACTCTTATTGTATTCTCTTCAATATCTATTCCTTTTGTTTTCCTTCAATTTTATCTTTGTGCATAAGATGGCTTCGTTTTTTTCTTCTACACCGTTGCTTAGCTATTTTAGCTTATCTTTAACCTCTTTCTGTTATATATTTTCTAAGATACTACATTTTTGTTTGTGGTCTTCTTTAATAAGCACAATTGCTTTATATATATTTTGAATTATTGTCTGCTGTTAGCATAATCTCAGCAAATTTAGATGGTCTGTATGATTCGTTGTGAGTTGTGCCTTCTTTGCTTCTCCACCAAACTTGCTCACCTGGTTCTCTTATTGTAGCAAAGAAGGGTGATAGCATTTGCACTTTAGATCATGAACCTCACTCTTAGAAAGTGTATCGTTGCTGATGTTTTCTGAGATTTGACATGCTAGACCTTCTCGTCACTTCCTCCCATCTCCACATTTGCCTTCTACCAAACTCAGTTTTTGCAGCCTTTTTATATATTTATGAATTATAGCTGCCTCTTAATTTAACTAAATATGGAACTTACTGGCTTTAAAAAATGATTCTTGATGTTTTTAAACTGTGATTTCTTAGAAGAGAAGTATAAAATGCTGATTATTTTATTAGGTTGATATAAGAAATGCTTATTCCTTGTTTTTGACTGTTTTGATTCTTGTTAGAATTCTCTAGAAAGCATATTGGGCAAATTTCCTAATTTTTTTAATGTTTTGAGCTTTCTGAAGTAAGAGTATTTGGGGCTTTCATTCCAGGAGTAGGGATAAATGTTTGCTGAATCAACGACCCTCTTTCATTGAGTCTTTCATGAAAGAGTTGCCTAAAGAGAGAAACGTGAAGACTATGAAAATACAATTCACATCTAAAGAAATTTTGTTTTGTTATTGGGAGAAGTACTGCCAGATCTTACTAATGTCCTTGCTTTATAGAAAGCAATGTTTATTTATGATAATATAACATTACATCAGAGATAGAAGGAACCACAGATCCATCTTGCCTAATATATCAATTGAAAGATGAAGAAACTGAGTCAAGAGTCTGAAACAGACTTGATCCACAGTTTGAAGGCCACAGTGTGGACCAGAAGAAGGTCACATGTAAAAGTAAGTTGGAGGATCTAGGGAAAGTCAGGTTCTAAGACTGTCCAGACTACATATACCAGTAGGCAGGACAACTGTGTGTATTACAAGTTCACCTACATAGCCACCTCTTTCTTCATCCTACCTTTGAAGGCTAAAACAGTCAGCTGGATGAAGTAATGATCCTACATAGGAGGTAATGATTCTACATAGGAGGAGCCCTGCCTGTTAATCTTGCTCTATTCTTCTCAAATGCATGCTCTAGTGTGTTAGTCTCTCAAGTCTCTTTTTACATGGAACCACTGAGGCAACCACAGCTTTAAATCTGGGCTTGAAAGGTAGGGAAAGCTCCTTGTGCCTTTCCATGCTATGTGTTCTAAGCCCACGTCTCCATCCAAAATAACCAAAGAGCTTATCGTTGGAGTCTTGGGCAAAAACCCACGTAATTATAATAAAGTGGCATTTTGTTTCTTATTTGCCACTTTCTTTTTTGCATACATCTACCTTTCTTAGAGACTTCATAAAAAACAGGTGGGTGGCCCTTGGCGGGATGTAGGTATTCATGGATTCTATAAAGACCATCAATAGTATCCCCAAACAAATTATCAGTACATTTCAGCTATCTGTTCCATTTCTCCCCATTTACCAAAGCTAGTTGAGAAATCTCTATTTTATCATCTATGTGTACAAGTACAGTTGAGCAGGGCACTAGCAGAAATTATCTTCAACTTTAATTGTAGCCACATAACTACTTAAGCAAAATCACATGTTTATCACTTCCCAATATCTTTAAGTGTTGTTTCAATCTGTGCCACAGATGTACTTTAAGACATATTGTAGGCTGACCAGGCTGACTTTGGGAATGTTTGGATTATGATTACATTAAGAGTGCAAGCATGGCTGGACACGGTGGCTCATGCCTGTAATCCCAGCACTTTGGGAGGCCAAGGCGGGCGGATCACAAGGTCAGGGGTTTGAGACCAGACCAACCTGGCCATGATGGTGAAACCTCATCTCTACTAAAAATACAAAAAAATTAGCCGAGCATGGTGGCAGGTGCCTGTAATCCCAGCTACTTGGGAGGCTGAGGCAGGATAATCGCTTGAGCCCAGGAGATGGAGGTTGCAGTGAGCTGAGATCACATCACTGCACTCCAGCCTGGGTGACAGAGCGAGACTCCTTCTCAAAAAAAAAAAAAAAAAAAAAAAAAAAAAAAAAAAAAAAAAAAAAAAAAAAAAAGAGTGCAAGCAAATAGGCCACAATGGGAATGGACAAAGCAGCAGGACTGATGAGTTCATAATGGATCCTCTCTTTGGTAAGTGAAACGGCACCTGCTCCTCTTTGAACATCACTGGAGCAGATTACTTTTCTTTCCCTCTGTGCATTGTTGAGATCAGGGTTTCTTGATTAAAAAAAAACAAAAAACAGTTTTGATCCAAACTTTTGAGGGTAAGAATCAAAAGAATGTTTTAGGCAGCGGGAAGTATAGGCAGAGGAGTGCAAGTAAGTGGAAGGATGCATTCAGGATCATCAAATGGCTTGTGTGGCCAGAAGTTCTGAACAGGGAGAGGAAATGGTTGAGGGGAGTGGGGATGGGAGATGGTAATGGGAATGGGCAAGGGCTTGGTTTTGAAAGATGTGGACCGACACATTAGGGATCATGGACATTATTCTTTGGACAATAAAACAGTATTACATGATTTTAAGAATGAGAGTGATATGATTGAGTTTATATTCTGGAAAATTCATTCTTACTAAAATTTTGAGAATGGAATTAAGGAGATAATATTGGACATAGAATTAATTTTGGAACTATTTTGATAGAGGAATAAGACATCAATGATGATGACAGCATGTTAGACACTGCTAATCATTTCTTGTACATTATGTGGGTTAATTCTCATCACAACTCTGAGATAGAGAATATAATTTTCCCTGTTTTATGAATGAAGACATAGAGGTCACACAAAGGCTAAGAGGCTGAACTGAGATTCCACTTCAGTAGGTCAAACTGTAGAGGTTGAATATATTCTGGAGTTCAAAACACATGGCCTGAAAAAAGCCAGTTCTGTAGCTCATAGATTGCGAGATCAGAAAAGCACCTATTCATTGTATTATTTTATTTCATCTATTGACTCTTCCAACTTTGATAAGCTTAAAATATATCAATTTTTTTTGCAAGGAAATTGTGGATATACGTGAAGTAACTGGCTTGACACTGAAACTTCTCTTATGCATCCCTGGGAGGTTTCCTGTGGAGTTGTAAAGAAGAAGATGAAAATTTAATCCAGTAAAGATTTTCAAATGAAGGGGGTTCTTCCTTATATTTTTAGAGACTTACAGAAAGTATTGTCCCAGAAGTGTTCTGAAATCCTTGAAGGCAAATGTAAGTCAAACAAATTATACTTAATAGTAGGGCTGATATTCTGCAAATGCAGGAAATTTGGTCTGTTTTCCATTTCCATAAAAAAATAAATTAGTGCCCAGTGCTATCACTATTGGCTAAAAATAAGTTTCCTGAATGTTAGGTTCAAAAGGGTTACATTTTAGATTATAAAATTAGAATACCATTTAGGCATTCAATTTTCACAGAAAATGAATTGTCTTTAACCTTTCAATAACTCTAGGATTTTGTTTCTTAAGATAAAATAAGGAATAGATTACTTGCTCAAAACACCTTAAAATAAATTAGGTTACTCGTTTTCCTTCTCTCCCTCTTTTCCCTCTCTCCTCTTCTCCCCTCTTCTCTCCTTTCTTCCTTTCTTCTTTTTCTCCTTCTCCCTCTCCCTCCCTCTCTTTTTATTTAAGAATTAACTAAAAGCCAGGGCAATTCATTTGAGGGAAAAAACAGCTCCTCTTTCTTCCTCCTTTCCTTGTAAAATCTGCTCACTGTTGACAGAATGTTGATTTAGAATTACATTAATTGACAGTGAAAGACTTCATATAATCCTGTTTATATGACCTCCAATAATGTTGAAAGATCAAATAAAAACCCTACTCTGGCAATTTTCCGAAGCTGTCATAGACTGTAGCAGAAATGATTTAGATGAACGAACTTCCAGTTTCCACAAAATGTGAATTTGCATTTTATATGAAACCTACCTCATCAGTCCATCAGCCTGCTCCAAAACGATGACTTCTGTTTGACAAAGTGCCTGCTTTTCTTTATAGGCACATTCAAGAAATCCTTAATTATTGCTCTTAACAAACTGCATGTGCTGTTAACTTTTCTAGATGAATGATCACGAAGTTGTAGCGTCGTTATTCAAGAGGGACACCAGTTTCAATGTCAGTGCCAACATCCTTCACTAACATCCTTGGCAATAACCTTCAGTTTTGGCTGGGCCTGGTGGCTCACGCCTGTAATCCCAGCACTTTGGGAGGCTGAGGCGGTCGGATCACGAGGTCAGGAGATTGAGACCATCCTGGCCAACATGGTGAAACCCCCGTCTCTACAAAAAAAAAAATACAAAAAATTAGCCAGGCGTGGTGGTGGGCGCCTGTAGTCCCAGCTACTCCAGAGGCTGAGGCAGGAGAACGGCATGAACCCGGGAAGCGGAGCTTGCAGTGAGCCGAGATCCCGCCACTGCACTCCAGCCTGGGCGACAGAGCGAGTCTCTGTCTCAAGAAAAAGAAAAAAAAAAAAAAAAAAAAAGAAAGAAAGAAAACAGAAGAAAAGGAAAAGACAAAAAAGAAAAAAAGTAACCCTTAGTTTCAGCAGAGGTCATCTTAACCTTTTAACACGTAGATATTGAAAAAAACAGAGTAAGATCTCTGAAGGATGGTCTAAAAATGCATAAGGGAATTTTAGAGAGTATTGACTTATATTTGACTTGAGGCATATCTTTTTTTCATTTTGAATGATCTATACGTTTGCTTATGCTGTTTATATAACTTCAACATACTATGCTGCTTATGTAACCTTCAACCTTTTCTCCTCTACTCTCAAAATAATACCTTTGAGGATCAGATGTTATTTTTTGTGTTGTCTTTTTAAAACAGAGTACAGTGTTCTATGGTCTGTCTTCAGATTTCTTGAATGAAATTTTATTTCATTCTCTTTACTCTTTACCTATGTGACATCTCAAGACTGCTTTTTGAGGTAACAAGAAGTGCCATCATTTTGAAAACCAATTTAAAACTAGAGAAATAGACATACTTTTGGTTGTGACTCTATGAATATATTCTTATTGATAATGTCCAATACTGAAGTTTCTGGATGCAGAGTTTGAACAGAATAGTATTTGGAACATATTAGATATCAAATAATATTTGCTTATGGTTGAATAAATATAAAATCCTAGGGCTTTTTCTTTATTTACTTTTTCTACTTCCCAGGCACTAAGTACTATCCTTGCTCATAACAGAAAATTACTGTTTTTACACTTTCACCTAAATGTTTTCTTGCCCAATAGGCTGTGGCTAAAACCTATTCAAACTTACATTTACATCGCAAATACACTGGCTCCGGACAACCCCACCCACAATTTTGCTTGTTGGCTGCTCAATAAAAAATTTAAACCACTGTCAAAATGCCCCATTGTTTTGGAAAATTTTTAACAAGGTGTGTCACACGTGCCATCAAACTAGCCTCAGTTGTAAGTTCCATCCTGGATCCACCATGTTGTCCTCCTATCCTGGCTCCCTGTGGCTAGAAAAAAAAAAAAATCATTTTTGTAGTTTTCTTTCACTGGATATTTTCAGTGACTCTAGAAGTTCCTCAATAAATATTTGTAAAATGAATAGTTGTTGCTTATGAGGCTACTTGAAGCCAGATCAATGCTGCCATTGATAACAGTATCCATCTTTAGAACATCAACATCATGTCTACAGAGCTAGCTCTTTTCCTCAGACATTTTGTCCTGCATCACTGGTCTGGATGGAAAATATACATGAGTATATTACTTGGCAAATTTATTTAGCCTTGAACCTGTTTTTCTTGATGGATTTAAACTAATGGGGAAAGGAATTGATTGAACCCTGTAAAAAAGAGGGAGGCAGTTGAAACATGTAAATTCAAGAATAAGAGCTGGTGCCAATAAAATGCTATGGCGAAACAAAGACTATTTCACATCCTGTCATTCTGTAAGCAAAGGGATCTGGAGTAGATTGATTCAGAAATTGGAAAAGGGTGGAGAATGGGTTCAATACACCAACGAAGAGTTCTGAAATTGAAAAAAAAAAAGAAAGAGAGAGAAGTCTTTAGATGCATGCATGTGTTCAAGAAGCTTTCGGTTTCTGCTGGTTTGTTGGCCAATAAAGATCTGGCACTGATCTTCCCCATCCTGGGAGCAATGAGGACCCACACTGGCAATAGTGAAGGAGCACCATTTCCTGCAGGGATTGGCTCTGGCATGCTAGGAACAAACAGTGCTAGGAATCAACAGCAAAATATGTGCAAATGAGATGGAAATAATGGAAGTCAGTGATGTGGGTGGCAGAGGGCCATTGTTTTAGACAGAGTTGCAAGCGACTGAACAAATCTAGGGTGTGAGCCATGGAGATGTCTGGGAAAACAGTATTCTTGGTAGAAAGAATGTTATGTGTAAGAAACTCGAGGTGAGGGTGGTCATGGTTGAAATAATAGTGATCTCACAATCTTATGGGGCTATTGTGAGGGTAGCATGTAGCAACATATGTGAAAGGGCTGGGACAATGGGGTTTAGTCATTTCTTAACAAATGAATGTGGAAAACTGAGAAGTCACACTTGCTGATTTTTGAAGAAGTAAAACATAATAAATACATACCTACAGCCAGATTATATGAAAAACAATTGAATCCTTCAATGATTCAAAAGCTGTACACTTCAGAATCTTATCAGGGTTGCCTCTCATCAGAGCTGATGTTGGCTGTTAATGCTCAGAACTGTGGAAAGAAAGTCTGATTTATAAGAATCTGTAGCAGGTGGCCGGGCGCAGTGACTCACACCTGTAATCCTGGCACTTTGAGAGGCCAAGGTGGGTGGATCACGAGATCAGGAGATTGAGACCATCCTGGCCAACATGGTGAAACCTTGTCTCTACTAAAAAATATAAAAAATTAGCCGGGCATGGTGGCACCACCTGTAGTCCCAGCTACTCGGGAGGCTGAGGCAGGGGAGTCACTTGAACCCTGAAGGCAGAGGTTGCAGTGAGCCGAGATTGTGCCACTTCTCTCCAGCCTGATGACAGAGCAAGACTCTGCCTCAAAAAAAAAAAAAGACTCTGTAGCAGGTGTGGATTCTGAAGTAAGCAAAATCATGTCATTTATGATCATTATCATATCAGTCAGAGTACGTAGGAGTAGCTGCTATAATAAGCAATCCCCTAAATGTTTTCTTCTCACCATATAATTCAGTGCAGATCTTGTTTGTCAGTTAACTCTTCTCCAAATGGTGATTCAAGGATGGAGCCTCTTGCCGTTTTGCAATCCTGCCATCTTCAATGTGCAATCATTGTAGAAAGAGAAGAGAAATACAAACATGCATATGAAATTCCTGGGAGTGGGCACCTCACCTATACCTACATTCCATTGTCCAGACCCCTTATATGGCCCCACTAAGGTGCAAAGGGGCTAGAAAACATAGTTGTCCTCAATATCTGGGAGGAAGTAAAGTATTTGTTAAATACATAAGAACACAATTTCTGTGCATAGACTTTATAGTCATTATCTCATTTACATCTGTGAGGTAGAAGCTATTATTTCAATTTACTTCCTGTGAGGGCACAGATAAAAGTTTATAGAACTAATGAGTGTCACACAAAGATCCTATCTCAGGCCCATATGATGCTAAGCTAAGTATTTTTCCACTCAAATAGTCACTAATTACTACCTTATACTTTGTTATAAGCAATAGGGTATAATATCAGAAAGAGGCTGGGCAGAGCAGAGCCCAGCCCTGGGGCATCTTTCTGCTGTGTCCTTCAGTAGCTTGGTAAATTTGGGAAATGACCCTGCATTCTCACATGTCAGTTTCCTCATAACAAATGGGACTACTCAATCATTAAGTTCCCTTCTAAACTGAAAATTCATTTTTTTTCTCATTTTTTAAAGTATGTCTATTGGAGAATTACTTCTATGTTCTTTTAATGGTCCTTACAGGTACTACAGAATATTGGAGAAAATGCTCTGTTAGAGTTATATCCATACAGAATACTCAGCACCTTCTAAATTCCCTGATCCTCTCTTCCTCTTGAAGAATTGTCCATTTGTTAGCAGACCCCACTGTCAAAGAGCAGCTGATTCCTGTTGGTTTAGGGAAGCGTCTAGTATGACTTGTGTTCAGCAACCCCTTGTCTCTTTTCTTGAGCACCCTGGGAATGTAACTTTTCAAATCGCTTTCACCCTAAAATTGGCATGAAATGTGCCCATCCGGGTTTCAGAGAGGCTTAACTAATAAAGCAGGAGGTTGCTGAGGAAAAGCAGATACTTGTGCTACTCAGGAATTCCATGTGCCAAGAGCCCGCCCCTCCTGGCTCCCTGGGGGAAGCTGAGGTTTTGCAGGTTTAAAGTCAAAGCTACAAGTATGGCCCTCAGCCAGCTTCCTGGAAAGGGAATAAAAGTCTCCGTTAGAATTTTTTCCCACTTCTCTTCACCATCTCTTCTACATCTGGCTGGAGCAGAACTTGCTTTCTCCTCCTCTACTCCTCCTCCTCCTCCCCCCCCTCCACTCCTCCTCCTCATCCTTCTCCTCCTCTTCCTCCTCCTTCTCCTTCTTCTTCTTTTGTCAGAAACAGGAGGCTGTTCTTTGTTCACATGAATGAAGAACAGTGGCAAGAAATGATGTCAAATGATAAAAATGCCACCAAGACAAGATGGTAATTTTTGCAAGCCTGGGCCTGAAATGGGTGACAAATTTTCAGAACATACTTTTTAAAATTGTTTTTTCAGAATATTTCAAGTGCTGGAGATGCTAAGGATGAGGGGGAGACATCATCAGAACCAGCCAGGGAGAGCATTAGCTGGCTACAATTTTTCTGTAAGCCCAGGGTGGTCTAACCCTTTCATTCATTTATTTCAAACACTTTTATTGAGCACCTCTTCTATGTCAGACATTGTGGCTGGTAATGGGAGAACAGCCTCTTAATGGTCCCCCTACTTCTTCTTATTCCTTTTAACCCTTTAATCCGGTTTTCTTCCCATATAGAGGTCAAAATGTCCTTTTAAAATACATAAATCAAAGGTCACTTGCCCAAGAAAAACCTTTCAATAGCTTTTCACTGCGCTTACAACCATCAAAACTCTACCTATTTCAGCTGTCAAAGCCCTGCCTGGCCTGGCCTTGTGTCTATTCTGTGCTTATCTTGCCTCTCTCCAGGCTCCCTGTTTCTTACCATTTTCCATCATACAAGCCTCCTCTTAATTCTTTGCACACATCACGTTCTTGCCAAAGCAGGACTTTTGTGCTTTCTATTCCTACTACCTGAATGCTCTAGGCCCAATTCACTGTGGGCCTGGATCCTTCTTTTCCTTTAGGTCTCTGCTTAAATTCTACCTCCTCCAAGAGCGATTTCTGACCACCTATCTGTGTTGGTTGGCTTTGACCTATGTCCTATACTATATCACTCATTTATTTTCTTTCCTGGGAGTTACCACAATCCATAATATTTAACTTGTTTATTTGTTTGTTTTCTGGCTCATTGACTATTTCCCCTATTAGAATGGAAGCTGTTTTACTTTTTCAATGTGCATACAGTGACGAAGAAGGTCTAGGTGAAGCCTTGTCCCTGTTGCTGTCAAGCCACTAAGGAGACAGGTGTTTCAAGGCACAACCCAAATACAGGGAGAAGGGCTTAGGTGGCCAAGGAAGGCTTTACCAGTACAATGAATTTTGACCTGGGCTTTGAATACTGAGTGGTTTTCTGATGGAGAATGTGGGCTACAGCTTTTCTGTGTTGAATAATGAAGGGAGTGTTTTGTGTGGTGTGCAGTGTGCACCAGCTGAAGGAGGGAGAGAGATATTCGCAGACAGCTGCGGGCAGATCTCATAGCATTTGGATGATGCAAAGTGGAGAGTGTGTCAACCTCCCCTAATACCTTGAATCTAGGGAAAAAGTGTATTCCTCCAGCTGCCGACACTCAGTGAGAGAGTGATGCCTCTGTTGAAAGTCGTCTCCTTGGTGTGCTTCTGAAGGAGAAGACTCCACTTAACTACAATTAATTTCTTGCCCTCAATATTGCCCCCAATTATATCCTTCACATGACTTTAAACCCATGCTTGGGTATCTTCGAGCAACTTGGAAGAAAGGGACAAAAAAGACATGCCATTTTTATTTTATTCTTCATTAATGACTTTCAAATATGCCTTTTGAAGAAGAATCAAACTGTCATTACTGTTTGATTAAGGGCGGCTTAGAGTGATAGGATGGTGCATATGCTTTTAGCAAGTCAGGATTGAGTCTGCTGCCCCAGAGTGGGCCTGAGTGCCCTGCAAGTGCAAAGTTCTGTGAGAACCGCAGTGTGAATGGAAAGTCGCTGATGCAGGCTTTGCATTTTCTTCACAGAGGACCAGAGGTGGTAAGAATAAGGTGGGTCTGTCCCAAAATAGTAAACTGGAAGGTCAAAAAGGAGTTTCCAGGATTTTATTTGGTATCATTACCTGTTAGCACTGACTGGTGAAATTTTGCTTTTTATGAAAGCCATTTAGGCAAACTAATGTGTTTTTGGAATTGCAAGTCGAAAAGCTGGCTAAGGAGAGTGAGGAAGTGTTACCCAATGGTTATGAGGGTGAATTTGAATCAGACAGACCTGGGTTTGCTTTTTGGTTCTGTCCCACTTCTAAGTTGTACAATTTTGGCAAAATTATATAACCTCTCTGAGCTCCGGTCTCTCTTTTGTAAAACTGGAGTAATAATTCTTATCACAGAGAATTGTAAATGCTAAAGAGATAATGCAAACAAGATACTGAAGATTGTGTCTGGAATACAGTACACATCAATATAGATTAGTGAATTATTATTCTTTGTTACTCCTACTATTACTAGAGTGATTTCTATATATATTTACTAGACTATAAACTGTGCACAGGCAGAATCCATATCTAATTCCTTTTTTATCTCCCATAGCAGCACAATAACTAGCACATAAATAGCTCCTGATAAATATTTATGGAATGATTTTTAATTATTAACACATTACCTTAAGTTATTAATACTTTCTTAGTGATTTTAATTATTATTAAATTATTTGTTCAAGAATCATTTGAATACATTCTTTTTTATTCTCTTGTACTTATTTTTTTTTAAATGGATTTCAGCCAACCTCTAGGGAAGAAGGAAGAGAGGGGAAGTAATATTTTTATGTGGTTGAGAATAGGGGCTTTGGAACTAGTCAGCTGGATTAGAGTCCCTGCTATGTGGCTTTCTAGCCTCAGGTTTTTCATCTATATAACGGGATGATACTTACAATAGCAACAATCATATATAGCTCTTAGGTTTGTGGTGCTAAGTACTTAATCTATATTATTTCATCAACTCTTACAAACACCTTCTGAGGGGTGAACATACCAGGGTAAGACTGGATGAGAATAGCAACGTGCTTGGTTCATAAAAGAGGCCCATTGTCAATTAGTTTCATCTGCTTCTCCCTTCCTCCATTTACTAGACACTGAGGTGCCGACAGGTTCTGGACCACACTGCTGACTGGCTGGGCTGGGCTTCCAGGTTCATCAGCTGACTCCCAAATCCATGCCATTTCCACCTGGCCCTTGAGTTTCCATCAGAGGTAGGTGGGGAAGACATCCTTGCATGTGTATGAACCCCTTCGTTTCTTCTTAGCTAGAAGCCATCTTCATTTAGCTGTCTGGAGGCCTTGCAGAATGAGTCAGTCACATGCCTGCTCCCAGGGCCATGTTCCAGGTGACAGAGACAAATGCCATACTTGGCCAGGATATAAAGATCCCCCTGGACCAGCAGCCCCTATCAATGCACTCCACCGTTTTGTCCATGAAAGAGCCAGCATTTCTGACCAGCAGTTTCTTTGTGGACAGTGGCTAGCTGTGCAATTGGTTTGAGGTCTCACTGAAGCTACTTTGCCTCTTTTTAAATAGCCAATGTTAGGGCATTGCTGAAAAGCCAGAGCTGAGTCACCTTCAACGCAAGCTTCTTTTGTGTCTGCAGCTTCTTGCCAGAGAGGCTGTCTCTGATTTTCTGATGCAAGAAGCTGCAAGCTTCTTTCTCTGCGACAATGTCATCCTGTTGGCTGGCTCCATCCACAAAGTTCAACAAACCAGTTCAACCTGGAGAGAGAGAGGGAGAGAGAAGATTTAGACTCTAGGCTGAAACCTGAGTCCTCCAGGTAATGGCAAACAACTGGCGTGACTAGGCAGAGTAAGGAAGTCTCATTTGTAATCTGCCTTCCTGCCTTCTCATCTTGCTGCTACTAATCATTTTTGAGCTGGATGACTTTACCTCAAGCAAGAGTTTTGACTCCCTGCCTTAAGCCTTTGTATCTACATCTGTAAATTGATGACTATGATTGCTTAACTCACAAGATAGTTGGGGGACTAAATTATCTAACAGAAAAAAGAAACTCTCCCCACCCCCTGACTGCCACCCCAGACTGTGCTGGGCTCTTGTGTTGAATGCTTTCATTGGCTACTACATTCTTCCTCCTTAAGACCCTTCATCCAAATTATGGGATTCATTCTGCTTCTTGCTTTATATCTGTCATCCTTTCTAAAACATCCTTCCATTAGACTGGAAGCTGTTTTACTTTTTCACCAGTGAATAGGGTAACAAAGAAGGTCTAGGTAAAGCCCTGTCCCTGTCACTGTCAATCCACTAAAGAGGCAGATGTTTCAAGGCACAACTCAAATTCAGGGTGATAATTTCAGTGCCAGAGGGAAGCAGGACATTATGGAAGAAGTGCTTAGATGGTCAGAGAAGGCTTTATCAATAAGCTGAAGAACAGGAGATCTAAATGTGTTGGGGCTATGTCAGGCTCACTCACTGCTCTATGTGGGCTATCTAGTTGAGAACCTGGCAGCCATTTGGGATTCAATAAATATTTGTTGAATGATTAAGCTACAAATTATTTAAACAAACTCCTAACTGGTTTCCACCAGTCCCCTGCATACAGCTTTGCCTCTCTCGAAACCATACATCTCAGAGGTGATAAAGCAATCTTTATAAATTAAAAATCCAGCATTTCCTTCCTTTCCTTAAGCCCTGCTATTCTCTTTAGAGTCAAGGAATCACGTATCTCCCCATTCTGAGTCACTGGTCTTTCCTCTTTGAATTTCACTTCTTGTCTTCTCGGTGTATTTGGGTACCCACAGGACACCGGGACACTTAGAGCATATTCAGTCGTTTACATAAGATTCATTTTCCTGACTGAAATCTCCTCTTCACTCTGGTTATTCTTGGAGAACTGCTAGATGTTTACCTTCTCCGTGAAGTTTTCTCCAACCAGACAGCCAAGTAGAATTGACTACTCTTTTCCTTGTATCCCCAGCCTTATTAGACCTTTCATTTCCTAATTGCCAGTCACATATTTGTCTTCCCTCAAAAAGATGGCACATTCCAGAGGGGCATGGTATAGGTAGGAATGGTAGTCAGGTAGGTAGGAGTGGAGGAGGGAGGCAGGAGCCATAATGATGAGTATGCACTCGTAAGGGCGAATGAATGCTCTGAGTGAGAGGACTGAAAAGATAGTTGGACAAGTTTGCATCAGAAATGGTGGCATTTTTAATCCAGGCCAAATGCAGGGCACCCTGCATCTGTCAGGTCACCTGCAGCAGCAGCAACTGAGACCGAGTCCCGAAATAGACTGCACACCAGGTGAAAGTGTGTGTGCCAGTGCTCCCTGCGCCGAGTGCTGGCACATGGCCCAGCATCAGGCACATATCCAAATTAGGCTTGAATTCCCTCAGTAAGCAAAGAGCAGGACAAGGAACAGAAGTGCTTGCTAATTTTGAGTGGATCAATGCTTTTTGTGCTAGAGATGGCCTAAAGCAGCTCTAGAATTCAGCCAGGTCCCCTTGCTGAATCAGTTGGGGGCTCAGTGGTTGTGCTGCAGGTGGTGACTGGAGTTTTGCCTCTGACTTTAGAGAACTGTTTGTTTATATCTCCTAATATCCATCTGGATTCTGGATAGTTTGAAATATAAAATAGAAGTGAAGGGCATGGTAGAAAGAGCCCAGGCTTTGCATTTTGATGGAGCTGGGTTATTCCTTCTGATTAACCATGACAAAGCCACTTAACTTTCTGAGACTCAGTTTACTATTCTATGAAATGGAAATAATTATGGCACCTGGGTTATAGGTGATACTGTAATGTATCCCTGTGTTTAGTGCTTAACAAAGAGCAAAGGTTCTCAACTGGGGGCAATTTTGTCCTCTAGAGGACATTTGCCAATTACTAGCATTTTTTATTTTCACAACTAGGAAATGTTATGGCATCTAGCAGATAGAGGCCAGGGTTGCTGCTGAATATCCTAAAATGCACAGGACAACTCCTCACAACAAAGAATTACCTGACCCCAAATGTCAACAATGCTGATGTTGAGAAAATCTGCCTTGGAGTAAGCTTGGCCATCTGGAGGCACTAAAAACGGTAGCTATTAAAATATAATTATAATCTCCCACTTACATGTACTGAGTATATATTTAGAAAATCTGGAAGACACTATGGTGCATTAAGAATGACTATAATTTCTTTGGCACTCCACCCATTAAGAGGTGGGGTCTGCATTGTCTGTCCTTGAACCTAGACAGGCTCTGCAATTGCTCTGAACAACAACAACAATATGACAGAAGTGATGCTATGCTAGCTTATAAAACTAGCAATTTCCACCTTCTGCCTTTTGGAACACCTTCTTTGGGAATCTCAAGCTAGCATGTCTGAAGTCTGACTTCCTAAGACCACCATGCTGGAGAATTCAATTATCAGTGAACCCATTGACAGTCCCAGCTGACTCCAGCCTTCCAGCCACCACAGCCAAGTGACCGCCATGTAAATAAACCTCTTGGACTCTCCACAGCAGTCCATCCAACAACTGAATACCAATGGTGAAGTATTGTAGTCAACATCCCACTGAGAAGAATTGCCCAGTTGACTCCTGCCTGCA
This sequence comes from Nomascus leucogenys, assembly GCF_006542625.1. NCBI lineage: Eukaryota > Metazoa > Chordata > Mammalia > Primates > Hylobatidae > Nomascus > Nomascus leucogenys. Next base: position 80,496,732 of record NC_044396.1, read on the forward strand.
TTGCTCCTCCAAAATATTGGAATATATAATTAAATGGTTATTATTTTAAGCTACAATGCATTGGGGGTAATTTGTTTTGCACCAATACATGACCAAACAGAAGTAACAGATGTCCTCAGGTAATTTACGATGTCTTGATAAGAAAGACCTCATAACTAAAAAAGAGAAAAATGAAAAACCAAATATTTGTATTTAAAAAATGTTAAGATACATTCATTAAATGGAAGCTGATACAGGGTTCTTGAAGTTTACTGAATTGGAATCACGGAGGCAGATTTTCTCAACATCAGCATTGTTGACATTTGGGGTCAGGTGATTCTTTGTTGTGAGGAGTTGTCTTATTCTTTAAAAGACTTTGGGCAAGCTTCTTAACCTCTAGAACATTAGCATCTTTAACGTGCCTGTTGATAATAATATCTGCTACGTGAAGTTATTCTGAAAGTTCCACTGGAAAATAGATATAGAAAAGTTCCTAATGCAAGTATTGGCACAAAATTAGTACTTGTTAAACGTTTGTTAAATTTAAATAACTTCAGAAGTTAGTAAGTGAAGGATTAGCAAGAATTTTTGTTATGGGGGAAAACGCATGGGAAGTGTAAACCTTGAGCTAAATTATAAATTATTATAATTTCAAACTGTTTCTTGCCTTAAAATAGGCAACAGTTTAATTTGCACTTGTTTGTAAATGAAGATAAGCTACAGTTCTGTCTGGTGAGTGGCCTCAGGTGACTATCCTAAGAATACATTTGTGTATGGGTTAGGGGCATTCTGGAATATAATTCTACTTATGGACATATAGGGCTTCAGTCAGAGAGAGAAATTAAGACCGGGTAACTGGGTATACAATGGAAGCCAAATTTCAATGATAAACTGTTGATAACTCAGAAAAAAATCCTTTAGTGCTTAAGGAGCAAAACTAGCAAAATGGATTTAGCAGCTCAATGCAAACATTAGAGGGAGTGGGAGTCTTGGTGCTGCTTCAGTGCAGTGACTATAATATTTAAACAACCAGGTTGGAAATGTATTTGCATATGGGAAGAAAATGGTTTCAAATCACCCTCAAGGTCTGAACAATCCTGCTTTGGGACCTTCTTTGAAAAGAAAATTATGGGAGAAAAAAGTATTTCCTTACAAGAGAAGAAAGAGCACAACATTGTCTGAGCAGCAGTAGCTCTGGAGTGAGCCAATGCAAGAGGCTGGGTCTGCAAAGAGCACTGAAAGTATTGACCTCCCCAGATGCATTAGAAAGGGCCCAAGACCTCATGGAAATTGATGTTGGTGACTCTTCAGCCAAAGACCTAGGGAGAGCACTAAGCAAAAAGAACAAAGCTAGAGGCATCATTTTACCCAACTTTACACTATGCTGTAAGGCTACGGTAAGCAAAACAGCATAGTACTGGTACAAAAACAGACACAAAGACCAATGGAACAGAATAGAGAACCAAAAAATAAATCCATACACCTATATCCATCTGATCTTTGCAAAGTCAACAAAAATAAGCAATGGGGAAAGGACTCCCTATTCAATAAATGGTGCTGGGACAGCTGGCTAGCCAAATGCAGAAGAATGAAACTGAACCCCTATTTTTCACCATATACAAAAATCAACTCAAGACAGAATAAAGATTTAAATGTAAGACCTCCAGCTATAAAAATCCTAGAAAAACACCTAGGAAATACTATTCTGGACGTTAGCATTGGGAAAAAATTTATGGCTAAGTTCTGAAAAACAATTGCAACAGAAACAAAAATTGACAAGTGTGGCCTAATTAAACTGAAGAGTTTTGCACAGTAAAATAAATTATCAACATAGTAAACAGACAACTTACAGTATGGGAAAAATATTCTCAACCTACATATCAGAAAAAAGTTGAATATCAGAATCTATAAGGAACTTAAAAAATTCAACAAGCAAAAAACATATAACCCCATTAAAAATGGGCAAAAGACATGAACAGACACCTCTCGAAAGAAACATACAAGTGAGCAACAAACAAATGAAAATATGTTCCACATCACTAATCATCAGAGAAATGAAAATCAAATCACAATGACATATTATCTCCCAGTAGTCATGATGGCTATTATTAAAAAGTCAAAAACCAACAAATGCTGATGAGGCTGTAGAGAAAAGGGAATGCTTATACATTGTTGGTGGGAATGTAAACTACTTCAGCCACTGTGGAAAGCAGTTTGGGGATTTCTTATAGAACTTAAAACAGAACTGCCATTTGACCTAGCAATCCCATTACTAGGTATATATCCAAAAGAAAATAAATTGTTCTACCAAAACAAAACAAAAAACATATGCACTGTGTGTTCACCACAGCACTGTTTACAATAGCAAGGACATGGAATCAACTTCGGTGCCCATCAATGGTGGACTGCATAAAGTATATGTGATATATATATTTACCATGGAATACTGTGAAGACATAAAAAAGAATAGAATCATACTTTACAGCAAAATGGATGCAGCTGGTAGCCATCATTTGAAGTGGATTAACCCAGGAACAGAAAACCAAGTACCACATGATGTAGTTTGGATATTTGTCCCCTTCAAGTCTCATGTAAAAATCTGATCCTCAGTGTTGGAGGTGTGACATGGTGGGAAGCATTTGGGTCATAGAGCTGGATTCCTCACAAATAAGATATTTCCCTCCCCATGGTAATTAATAAGTTCTCACTAGTGTGGTTGTTTTAAAAGAGGTACACTGCCTTCCACCTCTTGCTCCTTCTCCCGTCATGTGATACGCTGAGTCCCCCTTTGCCTTCCACCATGATTGTAAGCTTCCTAAGGCCCCCACCAGAAGCAGATGCTGGTGCCATGTTTCCTATACAGCAGACCCATGAGCAAAACCATGAGCAAAAATAGATGTCTTTTCTTTGTAAATTACCTAGTCTCTGGTATTCCTTTATAGCAACACAAAACTGCCTAACATAGAGCATGTTCTCACTTCTAAGTAGGAGTTAAACATTAGGTATTCATGGACATAAAGATGGCAACAGTAGATACTGGAGACTACTAAAAGAAGGAGGGAGGGAGGGGGACACATGTTGAAAAACTAACTGCTGGGTACTATGCTCACTACCTAGGTGATAGGATCATTCATACCCCAAACCTCAGCATCACACTATATACCCCCTAAATCTAAAATATAAGTTGAAATTATTTTAAAAAATAAATGAAATGAAAAGCAGAACACATACCAATGAAACAATGGCTAGAAAAGAGGTGGGCTTTGCCTCTACTTGATTACACATCCTGGTACATGCCTTCCTCCATAGAGGTGAGCCTAATTCCATGCCTTCCCTGGCTGTGTCTACGTTTCAAGTTCTGCCATCAACTTCTTCTAGCATGCAGCGCTCATCTTTGTTTTGCTACAAAAAATTTCCCCTAGATTTTCTTACCATTTATTTTCCCTAGTTGAATAAGAGCAGAGTACTTTGAAGATAAAAATCTAGGACTTTTAATAAATGCACAAATGTAAAAGTATCAAATCTTAGAGCTATGATTTAACAACGTTGTCACTTTGGAAAAGTCAATAAAACTTTCTGAACCTTGCTTTATTCATCTGTGAAATAGGGATGGTAAGCCTTTTTCACAGCTATGTTGAGGAAACAGACATTAAAATACTCTGCAATATTATTTACAGAGTCTTTGGATGAATGCTTTCTTATCTACTGCCTAGTCTAACCTAGAAAGGTCAGATTAAGAACTCAGCATCATAGAAGTCAGAATTATTAATTACACTTGAACTTATACTCCTTTAAAGGTTTATGTCAGGTAATTTTTGGGCTGAGAAATTCCAAGATATTGGGGAACATAGAAAAAGGAAATGAATATGAGCCATGGTGATTTGGAACTGTTTGGTCTTTCTCAGTAACTACCAAGGGACCAAAGGAAGACAGAAAATAAGAGTACAGGAAGCTCTTTACCTCTTTTCAGAGTGTTCATAATCATTATATGGTTTGAGCCTTAACTTTACTCTGAAGCAGGAACAGGAGAGATTACTATTGTTTCCCCACTTTACAGGTGAAGGCACTGAGCCAGAGTCTATGTTTAATACCTGCTTAATATACAAGCTTTGGGGCATGAAAACACTTGCCAGAATGTGGTCCATCTGTCTTTGTTCCCCTGAATATGTAAGTACAGGTCAAAAGGAAGGGGCTAACATCTTCTAAAATGACAAATATGCCCATGGAAATAAAAATGTTTCCGTTTAATCTTTATAATGACCCTTCAAAAAGCCATTATCTTCTCCATTTTATTGACCATAAAAACTGAGGCTCGGTGAGGCTAAGGTAATTGTGCCACCGCCATGCAGCAAGAATGTGGCAAAACTTGAATTCGAACTCAGCTCTTCTGTTCAAAGCCTATGCTCCTTTTCCCCAGTGGGCCTCCTATATGTCCAGTATTTCATGCCAACAGGGTGCTATTGCATATCTAAAACAACCTTCCGAATTTTTTTTCTCTAATAAAATGACAAGGCTCCTCAGCAGAAAGATATTTCAATGGCAAATGGTAAATCTCACACCCGCTGGCATTTCTCTTTGCTCTGTTAATTTAGTTCTTGAGGAAAAAAAAAGAAGTTTACAATCAGCGATTTTACAACAAGAGTGGAACTGACATCCTTAGCCAGCTGTGACCGAGTGATCCATTATTCATGGAGCATGCTGGCTCCATTCCTCACCTGCCCGTCACTGCCTTGCATTTCTATCCATCCTTTAGGAATGTTTTCATCCATCCTTTAGGAATGTTTTCAGATCATTACCACACAGAGGAAGCCCGTCAGTCTTGTTATGCCTAACAGGCATCCCTTGTCTCACTCTAGTTAGACTCCAAAGGAAGCAAATCTTGTCAATTTCAATGTCATATAAAAGATCTTTTCATTGTGATTGTCATTAACTGAAGACATTTCTCACTGTAACCCAAAATTGAAGTACTCTATGTGATTTTAAGCAACTTGGAATCCAGTAACAGTAAAAAAGGAAGCCCTAGCAAGGGAGCCAGTAGTTCTAAGTTTCAACTGTTGTGGCTGAGGTGATGTTTGATTATGGCACCCATGTGAGGACCACAGGGAGAGGAACTCAGTAAAGAAGAATAGACCAAATCATATTAAATATAGTGTTGTTTCTTTTTTGCCTAAAGCCATGGAGATTGACAAAATCTCTTTCAGCAGTGAGAAAGACTTCATTTTGTAGATTGAAGCAAAAAATATAACATTTGCTGAGTATAATTTTTGTAAGGTTCTAATTTGGGGCATTCCTTAGGTCCTATCCTCCATAATCCACCAACAATTCTTTGCTAAAGAGGAGGTTACTGTAAAATAGATAAGTGAAGTAATTTGATTAAGGTTCTACAACTAATACATGGGAGAGTTTTGAATCTATACCGTACCTTGCAACTCTAAGTCCAGTTCTCTTTTTACTACACATATGGTGTTCACAGACACTCCCAGAAACGTAGCAGTAAACATGACACAGAAAAGTATTAGCAGAGTTTGCTGGACCAAAGAGGGAGGACAATAACACCCTGGGCATTAATAGGAGTTCAAGTCAAAGCTATTGGTAATTAAAAATAGCAGCAGCTGGGATAATAAAAGCAAAGACAGTTGAGTTCAAGGCATATGACCTTTGAACGGAATGACTGAGTGCTGGCTGACTGCAGAGGGGCTGCCTGAGAACACTTTCTAGTAAGCTCTCATAGAAGGAAGTGGTCCTTTGTATATAGATATGAGCTGAGACTAGTGTGGATGGGGAAGGCAGAGGACAGAACCAGGCAACAACAGGAGGAGGACCCAGAGCAGGAATTAAAAGAGAAGCTACCTCAATAAATGCTGGCTGAAAATTTCAGTAATGCCAAGTGAGGAGGGAGTGAGAAAGCTAATACCGTATTTGGACTTGATTTACACATTTAATAACTCGTTCTTCAGCACTAAATTTATGACAGACTGTGAAGCTACCAAACAAACAACCCAAAAGGTTTTGTTCTTACTGCATACAAAATTCAGGTGTATAACTGAGCTCATGTAACTATTTGGGTTTCATTTTTTTATATAATATTATATAACTTTACATATATATATGCTTATACATATATAGAGATATGTGTAAACATTATAAAATTAACTCTCTTTCTCTCTTTCTCTCTCTGTGTGTGTGTGTGTGTGTGTGTGTGTGTGTGTGTGTGTGTGTTTATGTGGTGGGGATGGTAGGGATGGTGGTGGTATGATTTTTTTCAACCAACCCTTCTGTTAGGTTTTTTAAACCCTAAGTAAGAGAATCCAAGATACTATAAAAAGTAGAATCTCTGTCAAGCGGATTCAACTATCACTTTAATTCATCTTTTTAATGACTACAGTGGATCAGTAGTCATCTGTCTCTAAGGACAGTTCTTATTTGAATATGGAAGCCCTTACACGGTCATTTGAGATAGCAGTCATCAGCCCATCAGAGGCTGTTTGGTTCAGCTGGTAAAACATTACTGTTGAAGCCAGATTGGAGGTTTCAGGATCTGGGTGGTTCTGTAGCTCTACCACTTGTTTGATAAGAACAGCAGGGTTCAGGGTAAAGGAAAGGAGATGGATACCAACAATAGTTGATTTTGGTCTTGATAGACAGCAAAGCTAAGTGAGACAGCAAGTTTCAAAGCTCTGGAGTCAGATTATTATGGTTTCAATAATGGTTCAGCTGCCTACTTGTTTAGCATCTTTAATAAATTAATTAATCTTTCTGAGCCTAGTATTCTAATTAATGGCGTGTGAATAATAATATTGTCTTTTAACATGGTGGTGGAGAGTAAAGTAGCTTACATATATGTGAAACACATAACACAGTATCTCACCCATAAGAGGCAGTTAATAATTGGTATTTATGTAAATCTTTCTTTATCCATCCCCTATCTATCTACCAACCTCTCTATCTATCACTCTATCTCACAGCTACGAGTAGTTGGTTAAGTTTAACCTACTGTGTTTTCCAGATCATCTCAAAGCAAAGAACAAGTCTCTAGTTCACACATTAACTCTAAGATTATTGATTCATAAAGTTTGACAATTATAGGTGCAAGTAAATTGTTATTAGACAAAATTATATACAATTTTGAGGATTTATTTAGTATTTTAAAATTAAACATAGAATTTCCATAGCGTGTATTATTAAAAACATATTTTTAAATTAACACAATCAATAAAAGCATTAAGAATTTTATGCACTTTCTAGATTCATTACTATTTTAAGAATCTGTAGGCTGAATGTGATGGCTTATGCCTGTAATCCCAGCACTTTGGGAGGCTGAGGCAGGTGGATTGCTTGAGGTCAGAAGTTCAAGACCAGCCTGCTAACATGGTGAAACCCCATCTCTACTAAAAATACAAAAATTAACCAGGCATGGTGACAGGCACCTGTAATCCCAGCTACTTGGGATGCTGAGGCAGGAGAATTTCTTGAAGCCAGGAGGTGGAGGTTGCAATGAACTGAGACCATGCCATTGCATTCCGGCCTGAGCCTGGGCAACAGAGTGAGAATCCATCTCAAAAAAAAAAAAAGAATCTGGTTATAATTTCCAAAATTTTGTTAACATATAGTTAACATATAGATAACTGCTCATTGATCTCTCAAGAGTTTGATTATTAGACTCATTAAATGATGTCTGAAAAAAGAATACTATTGTTAATTGTGATCATGATAAAATGTACCAAAAGTATATAAAATGTTTGGGTGTGGTGGCTCACACCTGTAATTCCAGCACTTTAGGGGGCAGAGGCAGGAAGATCCTTGAAGCCAGCAGTTTGAGATCAGCCTGGACAACATAGTGAGACCCTGTCTCTACAAACAAACAAACCAAAAAATAGCCATGTACAGTGGTAAAAACAAAGTGGTAAATGCTTATAGTTCTACCTAATTGTGTGGCTAAGTTGGCAGGATCATTTGAGGCCAGGAGTCTGAGCCCGCAGTGAGTTTGGATCATGTCACTACACTCCAGCCTGTGTGACAGTAGGAGATTCTACCTCTAAAAAAAAATAAGTAAATAAATTTAAAAGTATGGAAAATGAATTAAATTATTAGTAAAAACTATGGAGGACAGTTGGAATGCCACGTATAGCTGGTTTTGTTTGTTATTGACCAGCCTTATTTCTACACTCTGTTGTACTCATGATCTATATCCCATGGTAAAGCTATCACACACATTCACATGATCACATATTCCTCTCTGGTTATATCTTTCAATTTTTGTGTATCTGTACATTCAGCTTATTTAGCAGCATGTTGAATAATCTATTTTGCTTATTCGTTTGTTTGTTCTTTCTTTTTTTGTTCAATTTCTATTGGGAGTTCAATATATTATAGATATTTCATTAGGTTTTATGGACACAATGGAAACTGAGACATAATCTTCATTTTAAAGAAGTTAGTGATGCAGAATACATAGATGATGAGGCTTTATAAACATGCAGACAATTATAATATGGTTTTTCACAGGCAATAAAAATGTGCCATAGATAGTTTTGGAGGGCCAGTTAATCCAGACCTGAAGTCTGAGAAAGCTTCCTGGAGGACATGACACTTAAGTCAAAATATTTTAGATAAAATAGGTCATTCCCAGATGAAATTGAGTATTAACATTTTAGAATACAAAACCAATGTACAAAAATCACCAGCATTCCTATACACCCACAATAGTCAAGCTGAGAGCCATATCAGGAATGTAATCCCATTCACGATTGCCATGAAAAGAATAAAACACCTAGGAATGCAGCTAACCAGAAAGGTTAAAGATCTCTATAATGAGAAGTATAAATCACTGCTCGAAGAAATCAGAGAAGACACAAACAAATGGAACAACATTTCATCTTCATGGATAGAAATAATCAATATTGTTAAAATAGCCATACTGCCCAAAGGAATTTTTAGAGTCACTGCTATTCCTATCAAACTACCAATGACATTCTTCACAAAACTAGAAAAAAACTATTTTAAAATTCATATTGAACTAAAAAGAAGCCCGAATAGCCTAAGCAATCCTAAGCAGAAAGAACAAAGCTGAAGGCATCACACTACCTGACTTCAAACTATACTACAGGGTGACAGTAACCAAAACAGCATGGTACTGGTACAAAAACAGACATATACATTAATGGAACAGAATAGAGAGCCCAGAAATAAAACTGCACACCTACATCATCTGATATTCAATAAAGCTGACAAAAACAAGCAATGGGAAAAGGACTTCCTATTCAATAAACAGTGTTGGGATAACTGGCTAGCCACATGGAAAACACTGAAACTGGACCCCTTCATTACACCACATACAAAAATCAAGTCAAGATGAAGACTTAAATGTAAAACCCAAAAGTATAAAAACCCTGGAAGACCACCTAGGCAATATCACTGTGGACATAGGCATGGGCAAAGATTTCATGAGAAAGGCTTCAAAAGCAATTGCAACAAAAACAAAACTTGACAAATGAGATCTAATTAAATGAAAGAGCTTCTTCACAGCAAAAGAAACTATCAACAGAGAAAACAGATAACCTACATAATGGGAGAAAATATTTAAAAACTACGCATCTGGCAAAAAATTACGAAAGCACCTATAAATAACTTAAACTTATTAAAAAACACAACACCATTAAAAAGGGGACAAAAGATATAAACAGACACTTTCCAAAAGAAGACATACCTGTGGCCAACAAGCATGTTAAAAAAATGCTTAACATCATTGATCTTTATAGAAATGCAAATCAAAACCATAATGAGATATCATTTTACACCAGTCAGAATGGCTATTATTAAGAAGTCAAAAAATAACAGGTGCTGGAGATGTTCTGAAGAAAAAGAAAGATGTATACACTGTTGGTGAGAGTGTAAATTAGTTCAACTATTGTAGAAAACAATGTGGCAATTCTTCAAAGACTTAAAAACAGATATACCATTCTACCCAGCAATCCCATTACTGGATATATACCCAAACGAATATAAATCATTCTGTCATAAAGACACATGCAGACCTATGTTCACTGCAGCACTATTCACAATAGCAAAGAAATGGAATCAACCTAAATGCCTATCAATGGTAAACTGGATAAAGAAAATTTGGTGCATATACACCATGGACTATTATGCAGCCATAAAAAATAATGAGATCATGTGTTTTGCAGGAACATGGATGGAGCTGGAGGCCATTATCCTTAGCAAACTAACACAAGAACAGAAAACCAAATAGTGCATGTTCTCACTTAAAAGTGGAAACTAAATAATGGGAACATGTGGACACACAGAGGAGAACAAGAGACACGGGGACCTACTGGAGGATGGAGGCTGGGAGGAGAGAGACTCTCAGAAAAAATAACTAATGGGTACTAGACCTAATACCTGAGTGATGAAATAATTTGTACAACAAACCCCCATGACATAAGGTTACCTATATAACAAAACTACACACGTGCCCTTGAACTTAAAATAAAAGTTAAAAAAATAAAAAAAATTCTAAATAGAGGGAATAGCATATACAAATGTTGTGAAATGAAGAATGAGCAATATTTTGAAGAACAAAATGTAGTCTAGCATAGGAGTATTAGACATCATGGTGTAAAAATGAATAATAAAATTATATCTCTTGAGGAGTATTTAATCTGTGATGAAAGAGAGGAATGTATCAGAGGATCAGAGGAAAAATGTGTTAAGTAATACTGTATTAATGTGTGCAAAGTCCTAAGGAGGTAAAGCGAGAGTGACTCGGTTTGCCTGGCAGTCAAGGAAGGCATCACACAGGAGGTAACTTCTCTCCTCTGCTTGATTATAAGTACCCTGAAGGCAGAGATGATGTCTTACATCTTTTTTATTATCGATTTTGCCCAGCATGGTAGCAAGTACCCAAGGAGTGTTGGATAAATTCCTGATTTAATGTTATTTTTTGCAATGACCCCTGGGAGGCTGGAGCAGAGGCTGGTAGTGTAGAATGTGGGGTGTGGCAGTGACAGGCCAGGTTAGCATGAGAATGCTGCCCATGCCACGTGGCTGTGGCTCTTGTCCTGGGATGCATAATTTCTATCAACTCACTTTTATATTCATTCATTGACATTGACACCTCAGTGTTGTGCACTGATTCCATACTGGCGAATATAAAGACTAATGGCTCATGCCCTTGCCCTTGGCAAGCACGAAGTTGGGAGACAGAGATGTAAACATATTATTACATCAGTGTGACATGAGAAATACCCTGACAGAGCACAAGATACTAAGACGTGAAGAAGAAGTGATGTTTTTCGGTGGTTGAGATTATTAAGGTGTGAGCAGACCTCGTCCTTGGTTTCCTTCTCTTCTCTCTCTAGGGTCTTCTCCTTAGTAGCTTATTCCATGCCGTGTTTTCCACTAATCTTCATGAGGCTTATTTCCAAATCTATTTCCCCAGCACGACCTCTTTCCACAGCTTCATCCATATAGATCTAATTCTTATTTGACATCTCCACCTAAAGTCCTGCCAACACCTCTAACTCAATTTGTTCAATGCTGAGCTCAACTTTTTTCTACAAAACCTGTTCACCATCCTGCTCCCTATTTTGTTAACAGCTCCCTGCTGAAGCCAGTGATGCAGGCTCTAGTGCACATTGATAACTTTGAATCAACCCTTTTCTTTCTTCACTTCTGCATCCAACTATTTTTTGTTGATTCTTTTTCTGCGCTATCACTCCTGCCATTTTCTCTCCTTCCTACTACTGTTATCCTATTTCAGGATCTCACTTTTTTTTCTCTCATGTAGGTAGTGTACTTTTAGCCATCAGAGTAACACAACTCTATTTAGCAAAATCAGATCTTCAAAATTCTTCTCCTGATGGAGACTTTTCAGGTGAGGAGGAGGAGGGGGAATTCAGACTGGTGATTCTCAACCTTGGTTGCTATTGGAATTACCAGAATAACTGGAAAACACTCATGCCTTGCTTCTACTCCCAAAGGCTCTAATTTAATTGATCCAGGATGTGTCCTGGAGCATCAGAGTTTTTTAAAAATATCTCCACATAATTTTAATGTGTAGTTAAGGTTGAGAACCATCAAACTAGACCAAGAGAACCCACTTTTCTCCCCTTTTTGGTTGACATTTCCACCACCACCACCACTCTTGTTGGAAAAGTGAAAAAACCTTTGTACCTCAAGACAGGATGGAAATTTTCAAAGACTTTTACAAATACTAAACAGAAGGGAAATTTTAAAAGTGAAGTATAAAAACATTATACTTATACTATGATAGTTAGCTTTCTCTAATCTAAAAGATGAATATATCAATACAACACAGTAGCTATAGCATCTGTTTAAAAAATAATATATAAACCTAGAGGCATAAGAAGATTCCACTCTCATATTCATTCTCTCTGTTTCCAATTTTCTCTACCTCAGTCTCAAGCATTACTGCCAAATTTATTCTCTTGAAAACCAGCTTTTAATATATCAGTCCCTTTCTCAAAATCTTAATCCTCCTCATTACTCACTGGAAAAAAAATTAAAAGTTCTTTCCAAATTTGATGTACAATTTGCTATTTCAACTTTCTTTACTGTAACTCTCTTTCATACAGTTCTGCCTTCTGGACTCTGCTTACACTGTTCTGTGTCATCGCCTCCTTCGAATTCCATTTGTATAAAGTTTTGTAATCCATAAAGATTCTGCTCACTTACCATCTCCTCTGAAGAGCTTTTAGAGAACATTTTAGAAGCAATTTTTCCATCCCCTTAAATAGCACAGTCCTTTTGTAGTCTATAAAACTAATTTATTAATCATAAAAAACTTTCTGCATTAATATTTTTTGGTTCATAAAATTAATTATTTCCACCATTTAATATTTATTGAGTACCTGCTGTATGGGCTTTGTGCTAGAGATATACATAGACCATTTCAGACATGGTCCCTGCCCACGATCAGAGACTGAGCAGGATGCAAGGACTTTAATTAAGCAGGTGACACTGTTATTTGTGATTGTGTCTAAGAATTGGAGGGAAGAAGTAAATGAGCATCAGACTATGAACTTTCATACTCTGTTAATAAAGTGTATCATCTTTCTAAATGAAACAAGCAATTGAACCAATGATGATTATGCCCCTAACTCTAAAGAGTTGGTCTTAGAAGTAAGTGAGCTAATGAGAAATAAGCCCCTGATTTTGATAAAATAATCTTGGAGAAATGAGACTACTGAGGATCAGTCTATAGCTTCTGATAGTAAGGTTTGGGGGGTGCAGGGGAATCTGAGGTTTGGCATTGGTCATAACCAGCTTCTGCAGTGCTCATTTTCCTGATTGGATGAACTCTGAAGACTCCACTTGATTTTTTGGGTCTTTCCAATAATAAACACTGGTAGTAGGAACCCACTAGCAGCCAGGCTGTGAATTGTGTGAAGACGCTAATGTCAAATTTGTCACCAGCTACATCCACCATGCAGGAGAATGTCAGGACAATGAGGGTCCCCTGGCTTGTGACCAAGGTGGGAAATTGGGGCAAAAAGGAAAAGGTACTAATATTTCTTGCTTTAACCACTAAAAGAAATAATCAATTGTGCCCTTTTACTTTTAAAGGCTTGATATTGAGCCTTCATTGTAATGAACCCTTGTAGGGAGGTTTGGAATATCTGGCATCCCTTTAATTTCTCTAGTAATTTCAAGGAACAAGAAGGCATTTCACAAATAATTTATCACTTTTTACTTCAGTTTTACTTATTAAAATACATTTAATACTTTTTCTTTCTTTGAGACAAAGTCTCACTCTTATCCCCCAAGCTGGAGTGTGATGGCGTGATCTCGGCTCACTATAACCTCTGCCTCCCGGGTTCAAGCCATTCTCTTGCCTCAGCCTCCTGAGTAGCTGGGATTACAGGCATTTGCCACCATGCCCAGCTAATTTTTGTATTTTTAGTAGAGAAGGGTGATCCGCCCGCCTCAGCTTCCTAAAGTGCTGGGATTACAGGAGTGAGCCACCACGCCCAGCCCATTTAATATATTTTTAATCACTCAAATTAGATGATAAGTTTCTTGGAAGAAAAATCAACTTACCTGGGTATTCCTTAAAAATGCCCACTGCTGCAGCTGAGCGCGGTGGCTCACCCCTGTAATCCCAGCACTTTAGGAGGCTGAAGAGGGAGGATCACCTGAGGTTAGGAGTTAGAGACCAGCCTGACCAACATGGAGAAACCCCATCTCTACTAAAAATACAAAATTAGCCAGGCATGGTGGCACATGCCTGTAATCCCAGCTACACGTGAGCCGGGGATGCAGAGATTGTGGTGAGCCAAGATTGTACCATTGCACTCCAGCCTGGGCAAGAAGAAAGAAACTCCGTCTCAAAGAAAAAAAAAATGCCCACTGCTATTCTTAGTACAGAGTAAGTATTTGATAGCCACTGTTTTATTCAACACATGAATGAACAATAACTGTATTAATTCGCTAAGGCTGACTTAGCAAAGTGGCAAAGTACTACAAACTGAGTGGCTTTACCACTTTTTGTGAGAAAATAAACAAAAGATGTTTGTTATCTCATGGGTTCTAGAAACAAGATGTCCAAAATCAGGGTGTCAGCAGGTCTGGTTCCTTCTGCAGGCTGTGAGGGAAGGATCTGTTCTGGGTCTCCCTCCTTAGCTTGTAGATGACTGTCTTCTCTCTGTGCCTCTTTCTATTGTCTTCTCTCTATGCCTCTATGTTCAAATTTCCCCTTTTTATAAGGACAACGGTCATATTGTAGGGCCCACTCTAATGATAACACTAACTTGATTACTGCTATAAAGACTTTATCACCAAATGAGGTCACATTCTGAGGCACTGGGTGTTAGGATTTCCACATACGAACTTTGAGCAAGGAACACAATTCAACTCATAACAATGAATAAAGTCTCCAAAACTCGTGTGCCCTTCTTTCTTCTACTTTCTCCATTTGTTAGACTTATTCTAGAACAGCACTGTTCAATAGAACTTTCTGTGAGAAAGACATTATTTTCTGTCTTAGCTCTTCAATATGTTAGCCTGTAGTGAAGGTAGCCATTCATTTGAAATGTGGTTACTGTGGCCCCCAAAACATGAATTTTTAATTTTATATACTAGTAATTTACTTTAACTAATTTAAATGTAAATATCTGCCTATGGCTAGTGGCTACCACTGTGGATTTCACAGTTCTAAATGTTGGGAGATTGGACCAAATTACTCATCAAAAGTAAATAGTTTACATTCCTGAGATTTGGAATAACATATCCAATGTGAATTCAGATTCGCATGGTTTTTAATATGATAGATAAATATTAGCAACATATATTCCTCAAAGAGATAAGAATTAGATAAGGCAGAAAATGGAGGTTGCAAAGCTACAACCCATAAGAGCCAGGTGGTAACATATGCAGAGGCAATGACTTGGAAGGGAGAACTGATATACTAGCTGTGTTAAATGGCAGCAATTGGGCTCTAGTCCAGCCAAATGTTAGCTAAAAGAAGGTAGTTCCAGTATTGTTGGATCTTCTGCTGTTCCATGAAAAGCTGGAAATCTAGACTTTCGTATGGAAACTCCTGATTTTTAATATTGACAACTGATTTGATAGTCTCCATGAGCAGTTTAAATCTGGTTAAACACCAACAAAACATCCCGTTGGCTGGAAATAGATTTGAGACTGGAAATAGAATTGAGACTTCCAGGTTGCAAGTTCTGTTTTGAAACAAAAACGTCACAAAAACTTCCTTAGAAGAATTTTCCTTGATCCTATTATCCAAATATTATAGAACTCTTGGAAAACATCAAGTGTAAATAATATACCTGAATAATGCGGTCTTTTTATGTACTACAATTCAGGGAGAACTAAAATAATGAAACTTTGAGATGAATGTATTGTGAATTTTACTTCCAGAAACTTCTAACACCTGCACTAGGCTGTGATATTCTCAGGACTGACAGATGTGTTCCTGTCTCTGATCTTTTCTCATCAATTCAATTTAGAGGGCAAAAAAGAGGAGCTGACAGAAGGAAGATGGGCAATTGTCAGCTTTGCAGATGTTCAGATCTCTATTTGACATACACAGCTTCTCTTAAAAGACAGAGGGTAAGAAGTATATATAATAAGTTATTTACTTCCTATGAAAACATTTGTTTTTACTTAAATTTTTTGTTCATAAAATTAATTTTTTCAATTATTTAGCATTTACTGAGCATTTGCTTTCATGCCAAGTCACTGGTATCCTGTTGGGGATAGTGCACAGGCTAGATCAATCAGTCATGGTCCCTGCCCACAGCAAAGTTGAAAACTGAGCAGAGTAACTAAGATTTATGCAAATATTCTTCATGGCACTAATTCCGATGATAAGAACTGCTATGAAATAGAAGAGCTGAGTGCTGGGAGATCTTGAAACAGGGAATTCTAATGTTGTCTGGCAGAAGAAGTGGGGACAAGAGACTTAGATCACCAAGAAAGGAGGTGCAGACAGGGCAAGGCGAGAAGGGTAGGGTGGGTGATATCCTGGGCAAAGAGAGAAGTTTAGGACTGCCCGAGAGCCAAAAGCAGGTCATTTTACCTGGAGAGTAAGAAGGAGAGGGGGTAGGGTAAGGTTGACCAGGTCGTGTGGGGATTTGAGCTCATTTTCAAAGACAATAACAATTGGCCCAGTGGAAGCATTCTACTGAGAATGAAAAGAAATAATTGGGTTCTTGGATCCAAGTAATCTGCAAGTCAAGGCTATTTCTCAGTGAGGTTTACACCTCAGTGCGCAACACCCAACCCCAACGCAAACTTCCCCTGTGCTTGGACAGTTTAAATATCATTGTGGTGATTCTCAACTGAGACTATTAGGCCCCTCAGGGACAATTTGGCAATGTCTGCAGACATATTTCACTGTTTGATTTGTAGGGGAAGGGGAGGTGCTAGTGGCAGCTAGTGGGAAGAGGCCAGGGATCCTGCTAAATGTTTTATAATACACTGGGCAGGCAGCTATGTCACCTCCCACCCCAACACACACATAACAAAGAATTATCAGTTCCAAAACACATCAATAATGTCAATGTTGTGAAAGCCGAGGTTAAAGTGAACATCAAAGGAAGCTGTAATAAATGGGATTGGGAGATAACAGCAACAGCAAGTAGAGATATCAAGAAGCAGGGCTGGAGGGGCAATAGCTCAGTTTTATGGCTAAGTTTGCAAATCTGAAATTATGTTATAATACAAAAATTATATTTTGACTATGTGCTTCTTTCTTCTCAATATAGCAACTGCCACTGGCATCTTTCAAATATCTGGCCTAGGCCAATCAACCTCATTTGCCATAGTAACCCTAGCTGTGGTTCTGTATGATCCACATCAAAGTAAGTGTTTACAATATTGGCTGAATAAATACATGGATATTGTCTTATTTCTAAAAAATAAAATTTTGTATAATTATAATAACTATTGAGCTACTAACTTGAGAAAGGCATACTCCAAACTTTAATGTAATCCTTACAGAAACCCTATAAGGAACTTATTAGCTATAACCAATAGAGGAAGAAACAGAGGCCAGTCAAGAAATGAGAGTGGCTTAAATTAAGTTTTTAGTAGAATGGATGGTGAAATATAGCCATATTTGGACCTATTTTCTAGGTGGATGAATAGGATCCATTAAGGGGTTAAATGATGATATTGAGGAGGGGAGGCAAGAATGATCCCCAGTGTTTGACTTGTGAAGGATGGTGGCTGTGGTGCTATTTACTGAGAAGAGGAAGATTTAATGGGGAATGAGTTTGGGTGAGTGGAGGCAAAACCCATAGTTTTGCTGTGGACATGTTATGTTTGAGAACATTCTAGTGGAAAAGCTGAATTGTTGGCCGTATGTTTTAGGGTGATACTCAGGAGAGAAACTCAGGGAGAAGATGCATTTTAGAGTGAGCCATGTACAAATGGTATATAAATCCAAGGACAGGATGAGCTCCCTAGAGAGGAAAGGCAGGTGTCCAACCCTGAGCTCAGAGAGCACAGGAGGTGTACTTTGTGACCAAGGTGCTCAGTCTCTTTACATCTCATTTTTCTCACCATAACATGGAGGTTATAAAAATTGCTCACAGTTGATGATGACAACCTGATGGAAATGATATTTTATAACAACCTTGCATAGTGCCTTGCACGAGGTTTGCACATCAAATTCCTCTCTTTCAGTGTCCACGCCACTGTCCTCTGATAAATAATATGAGATCTCAAGTGTGAACATTTTGATCATTAAGGCACTCGTTTTAAATGAAAACTGAATAGATTATATGATTAGCATTAGAGTTTCAACAATTTTACGAAGTCCTGAATCAGTCTCAAGTTAATAGTGAGAGATACCCTTGTGCTCAATCTATACCTGGAAGTTTCAAAATGTTTTGCAAACAACTCAAAGTGGCTTTCTACTGCTTCCAAAGCCTCAGAAAACCTCACTGTCTCTGCAGGTATGAAAAAGAAGGGTTGATTGAACTGGAAACAAAAAGGGACTCGTAGTGTCACTGTGCAGGAGGTGAGTGAGATAAAGAATTTCTTTAGAAAGAGTTTTCATAAAATGTTCACTTAGTCAGTTTCCTTTTTCTTTCTCCAATATCTCAGCTAAATCTTGTTGGCTAACATGGACTTGGACACTGACACATCTTCCCAACTCTAGCCTCTGGCTCTAAGTTCTATTATTTTTGTCTTTCTCAAAAATTCATTTTCTAGCTTACAGCAGTCTCCTGCCATGAACCCACCCATGAAACACAATGAGAAACCAGTGTGAAAGAAACAATCCACATTGCATAAAATAATGTACATCCTTTACTTTCCTGAAATGCATTTTTAAAAATTTAAGAGAGACAAAAAAAAAAAGGATTATTTCCACTACGAGAAAATCAACTGGTTCTAGGGGATCAAAACAGGCCGGAAAACTGCTCGGATCTTGGTTCCACAAAGAGTACCCTGAGTGATAATAAGATATTGTTCAATAAAGTAGGGGTGGCTAGACAATTGCAGTGATACAAAAACTCAGTGCCAAGGCAACTTTTTTTTCCTCAATTGGAGCAAGGCTGTCCTCTATTTGCATTTTTTTTTCTGCTGGATCCCAAAGAACATTACATAACCCAATGTTATTACTAAAATTATCTCTGTCCATGGAGCGGGAAGTAAGTAAAAAGTTGCAAACAAGATAGATAGAAAGATTTTACTTCATAATATAAGTGAGACTAAATTGAATTGCAAGAAAGATTCTTTCTGCCTGATGGGTCGCGTATAAGTCAAATTAAGACGTATATTAAAAATTGTTCAATAGAGGAGCTCTACAATCTGAAACATGGTTCAGGGGACTGGACTAGGCTGGCATAGATAGAGGGGTAGGCCCTCTGCATAGAAAAGTAGAAGTTGTTTACCACACAAAGCCTGGATCATATCAAGAATGAATGAGATAATGTATGAATCAGAGCTAGATTAAGCTATGATTGATGATAATTGAAGGTTACTATAGAGAAAAATTACCAGCCTGTTCACTTTTCTATAAATCTTTCTCTAAATTATGATGTATAATTTATATATGCTAGTAATGAACAGACAATTTATATTATGCTTTTAATGCAAAGACATATTTTATAGGGAAACAATCAGAGACTTGCTCCTCTGCTGGGTTACTTTTGCCTGCTTAGTCTTACCTCTGGGCCCGAGGAGTCAGACTAAAAACACCATTCATCTGTTGGCAGTTTTCCAACTTGTGTCTTGGAAAAATTTAATATGTTTCTTTCAGATAGGTCATGTAAACGTAAAACCTATTAACCACTGAAGACTTCTTGAGCAATAGAAGGCAATACATTAGAGCCATGCTGCTCAAAGTACGTTCTATAGACTGAAGCTGATGAGAAGAGCACAGAAATCGAAAGTTATCATTTAGAAACTCTTAGAGCAATTTGATGTTGCCGTGATATCTAAACTAATTATGTGAAGTGGAACTATGCTATATCTGTAACTATTGGAAAATTTAAAAACAAAAATACAGCAAATAAACCAACAAAATCACAAGTGTATAAAAAGAACCAAGTTAAAGAAACCAACACCATCAAGTTGGTCCCCTTTGCATTTTGGTTCTAATACTTGGACCTGCTTGATGAGAATGGCCACCTATTTGTCTGAGTTGGAGTCATTTGACTCCACTTGGGGACCCACTTCAGGATCTGAGACAAGTCGTTTTCTTGAGAATGGAGAAAGGAGTGAAATTCTATGAAGCCCAAGCTCAACATTTATCCTTCAAGTAGCTATTTATTAATTACTACTTGCCAGCTGCTGTGGGTTCTAGAGCTATAAATATGAATAAGAAACCTTCCCTGAACCAAAGTGCTTAAAGTCCAACTGGAAAGGCTTCTAAGCAAGTTATTACAATATAATCTAATGAAGCCAGTCAACTTTTCTCCTCTCTTTCTTTACTTCCTTCCCTGCATCCAGAAATACTTATTTTCTACATTTATAACTTTGTAAATATGATGCTTACTCTATTTTAAATAGTATGCATTACACCAAAGATGTGGTGCTGAATGAGGATGCTATCCTTCCTGTCACACAGGGAACTCCTTTATGAGAGAGACAGACATAAACTAAATAACTACATAGCTTAATTCATTAATTAATTGAGCAGGAACTGCCACATATTAAAAGAAAAAGAACTGTAAATGCATGTACCAGGAAGATATAAACTTGATTTAACATACAATGAGGGTGGATGGGCCAGTTGGGGAAGGTGTCACTAAGGGTAGAATGTTTGAGCAGAGTGCTAAATGGTGTTTGGAATTCATCCCAATGAAGAAGTGGATGAAGATGTCCTCTGCAGACAGCAGCATGTACAAAGGTCCTGTGGCAGAAAGAAAGCTACTGTGGCTGAGGTGCTATGGGAGAGGGGATTGCCCTGCTTTGCCTATCAACTAAAGCTGCTACAGTTTACATACCTATTAATCTGGCTCTCACTTCGTGTCTTTTTTCTGCAACCACCCCTCCGCCAACAGTTATAGTAATTGGATCTATGACTGTTCCCTTATTCAAGAGACCCTGTGTTGTAATGTCTTGCTATCACAAATGGAAGTCTTTTCTTTCTTCAGAGAACTTGCCTTCTTCCAGTCCATGCCTGGAATTTTAGTGATAAATTGTATTAACTCTTTCTTGATCACTGGACTAAATTCACCTGTCCAGAAATGCACCAACCTTCGACCCTGTCCATCCTTTGCTTTGGTCAAACAATACTCCTGGGTCAATCGTCCCTCACACTAACTAATGCTGACTGCTTACCTGGCCTCACATCTAGTGTGGTATCAACCCATATAAATAGAATACTCAGCTGGCCTGAAAAACTTTCTCTAATTGCGGGAATTTAGCCCACCTCCTCCAAGTTCTCCCGCATTCATTCCATGAACTTATTTAATGTGAAAGGAGCTTTCCTCATCTTCTCTGTCTCCCTTCAATTGTCACTTCTCTGTTCACATCCTGTCTTGACTTACAGCATGTCCTCATAAAATACGGTGCAGTGAGAAGAGAGTAGACTTTTAGGTCAGATCAACTAGGATTAAAGTCCAGCTTGGATACTTGTTACCTGTGTGACCCCAGGAAAACATATCACCCTCTCTGAGCATTAGTATCCTGTATAGCAAACAGGCTTACACAATACTTAGCCGCTGGTTGAGACTACTACATGAGGCAATGTATAGCACCTGCTTCACAATGAATTCTTTCTTTCTAGCTATCCAGTTTGTGTTTTTAAAGCTTATTTCATCAGGGCAAAAACTAACCCAGATAAAAAGAACACTGAATCCACACATCAGACAAATGAGAAGAAACTTACATTGTCAGTTTTAGCCTCAGTCACCTCACTGAGGAGTCTGATATAGACACATGTTGTCTTTTAATTAATATCTCACTTAGCTGATATTCTATCACAGAAGCCAGTCTATCCCCATGAAATTCTCTTTAACTTTTTTATTAACTAATTAAAGGAATTGGGGAGATAGATATCATTTAATAGAATACTTCTCCCTCCCTAAGAAACATTTCACGTGCATAAATTAATAAGGTCATGCATTTGCACTTGGCCAAGTGGCTTATCTAGCTGGCTCTTACAACCATAAGTCCTACATGGCTGTGAAGTAAGGGGAAGAAAAAGAATGATTAAGTGATGTAGAAAGAGAAGGAGGCAGAGGGTTGGGAGTCTGGGTGAGAAAGCAGAGGCAAAGCTGGCCCTGATAGGAAGAGATGAACTAAATGTAATGGGATGATGTGAGCCTGGGTGGTGGGGGAGCAGGGCTGTGAGGAGGGGCAGGCAGAACAGCAGCAAATTTCTTAGGACAGCAAGCTTACAGTCTGATGAGCAAGACAGGAGGGTTTAAACTGAGGTGAGAGGTATGGGGTGCCACCTAAATGCTGCCACTGTGTGATGGGGAGGTACAGAGCTTCAAAGGGCTCAGTTCTTGTCTTAAAAGAAGTGATAATCTGGGCCAGGCACGGTGGCTCACGCCTGTAATCCCAACACTTTGGTAGGCTGAGGTGGGTGGGTTGCCTGAGGTCAGGAGTTTGAGACCAGCCTGGCCAACATAGTGAAACCCTATCTCTACTAAAGATACAAAAAATTAGCTGAGCGTGGTGGCAGGCGCCTGTAATCCCAGCTACACGGGAGGCTGAGGCAGGAGAATTGCTTGAACCTGGGATGCGGAGGTTGCAGTGAGCCGAGATCATGCCATTGCACTCCAGCCCGGGCAACAAGAGCGAAACTCCATCTCAAAAAAAAAAAAAAAAGTGATAATCTAGAGGAGGAAAGAGACTTTCATTACAATAATATGAGAATTATGTGTCAAATGCCACAATGAAGGGATGGTCTATGAACATCCCCCTATGAGGGATGGTCATTGCTTGTAGACCATCCCCCCAGAAGATGGTAGGTGCTCTTGGGGAAGTCAGGAATGGCATCTCAGAGGACGTGCCTGTCTTAGGTAGTTTACAAGCAGCAGAGCCTGAGATGGGAATTTATTTAGGGTGAACTCTTAGAGGAGCCTGATAGCGAGGGAAGCAGGATAGGGCAGGGGAAGCAGCTATGCAAAGATGTGCTTTCAAATTGTGCCACAAAGTTTGTCTCACCCAGAGGCAAGTGGCCTGAGTTGCCATTCCTCCTCATCAGTCAGTCATTTGCCATGAGAGGGTGGGAGTATGTGGTCCCCTCCTACACATCTCCGGGGGAGGTGGCTCTTGAAAAGCTCTTTGGAGAAGGAAGCATATATGAGTGATTCGCAGTCAATATCTGTAGCAGCTGATAAGTCAGTTCACCAGCACTATAAGTAGTAATTGGACGGGGCACTCCCAGCATTCGCTTCAGTGACATTGGAAGTGGTTCATTTGCTGCAATGAGTTGAAGGGCGATACAGCATTCCATGGAGAAGCAAAGTATGTTCAAAGGCCCAGGAGAGTTGGTGGGTGGAACTGATTTGCCTTAGAGGGGTCAGCAGTCAGGTGTGGGTGAGATGAGAGTGAGGGATAGGCGATAGGAGATGCGGCTGAGAGAATGGTGATTAACGATGTGGGCTTGGGAGTGGCACAAATTCAGTTTTGAATTCTTACTGAATGTTTACTGATTATGTGGCCTAAAGCAAGATACCTTACTTTTCCTTGCCTGAGTGCCCTCATTTGTTAAATGGGCATGATGACTACCTTTCAGGATTGTTGTGAGCATAAAATAACTTAATGAAAGTAAACCACTGGGCACATTAGCGGGGGCATATTAACTTTCAATAAAGGCCAGTCTTGATTATTACAAAGCTGAAAATGTTGAACTGATTTTGAAAATTTTGAAATCTATTCCAAGGAGGTTGGACTTTATATAGAAATAATAATGATGGTGATGGTAATAATAATAATAATTACTAATAATTAATGACAACATCAGTAACAGCAGCAGAAGCAACTAGAATTAAGATGTCAGATGGGGAGCCAGTAGATGTCTTTACAAGAGTAGGGAATTTGCAGGCCTGTGCTTGAGAAAGATACATTGGTCATTTCTGGGGAGAATTGCTTGATGATAGAGAGAGAAAAGGGCAGGAGAACCAGCTACAAGACTCTCTCAAAAGTCGACGTAAGAGACAACAAGAGCTTGAACTTGGTCAAAAGCGTGGACCAAGAAGGGACTGAGCCAAGACCAGAGCAAAGCCAATGAAACTCCATAGCAGCAGGGCTCAATTTGCATTCATGGGACTTTGCCACCTGTCCAGTGAGCAACTCCAACTACACATAGTACAAACTCAGTCAAGGGTGGCTTTCTGCTTTGGGTAAGGCCTTTTAGTGGAAAAGTAGCTTTGTGAGATGCAAGCTGCCCCTGGTAAGGATGATCCAATGATGCTCGTGAGCCTTCTCTGTCACTTTTATTGAGTTTCTGTATACTCTAATTTATTAATAAAGGGACAAAGGAGGAACATGGGCATATTTTACTCTTGTCATTATCTGCAAGAGTTTTTCGATGAAACCATTGAGCATAATGTAATTGCTGTTTCTGCTGAAAGCTCGTCTCTATGCAGAGTGACCTTGGCTACAATCCCTGATGAAAATGGGGAAACATGCTGATTTAAGTTGGTCTTATAAAGGGCCTCTACTGCAGCCCGGCTCTGGAAGAAATCAATAGACGTATTTCAGCAGATAAACACAAATAAAAACATCCTGCTTAGCTTTGCTGAATTTCCACCTCTTCTCAGAAGTAAAGTGGTAAAAAGAAACTCATTACCTCTAGAACCTACGAAGTTAGATTTGATGATGTCACATCTCTTCCAGACGTACATTCTTACTCTTTAACTTCCCAAATTGTATTAATAATAGAAGGTAATAGCTCTAACATTTATGGAGCAGTTATTCTGTGGCAGACACCATGTTAACCACGTCATGTATTGTATCTTATTTAGATTTCATGGTCACCATATGCAGTAGTTAATATTGCAATCTATTTTACAGATGTAGATACTGAGGATTGATAAAATTCAACAGAAAGGTGTATAGGGTAAAATGAGGCACCCAATGTACGTGTTTCTAAACCCTGTGCATTCTGAATTCTATCCCTTGCCTCTTCTTTTCACTCATTTTAAATTATACTAAAATGTTAAACATTCAGAACAAATCTCCTATCTGGTCATTTGACAGATATCCATGGAAAACCCTGTATGTTTTCTACACTTTTTGGTTGTCAGTTTACTACCACAATGATTGTTCTTCTCATGGACAACAGTGACATGATCCTACATTGTGCTGTATCACCCTCTGCTTGTTTCATGGGTGGGATTCATCACCCCCAAACACAGTGAGGGCCTAAAAGGCAGGGACTATTTTCTACTTTTGTGTTTCCCTTATACCATCCATCAACAAGCTGATACGACAAGAACCCAGAAATTGAATCAAATTTTTTTCCAGAGTTATTGGGCTATAGCTCTTTATATCTTGTTGCCTGTGCCTTCTTCACTTTTGAATGTAGATAAGTCTAAGGATTTATCTTACAGAAAGCCTTAACCCATTGAGAAATGATTAAAAACACTTGGAAGAAAGGCACCATATATTCTGATATGTACATATGTAGGCTTGTGTATACATTAAATAGTTGGATGCATATTCCTTGATTAGTATAGATATATATTTATGTTGTAGTTCAACCAATATGTAATGAGAGCCTAATTATGAGCTGAGCACTTTATGAGGAGCTGTAATGCAGCAGTAACTATGCGTAGTGTAATTCTTATGAAGCTTATTATTTAATAAGGGATAGAATAAACAGATATTTACCTATATGTACCTTTTTAGAACCTACATATGACATTTGCACATTGGTACATGGATTTTGATAGATAAATATAAACCTACCTGGATATACGAAACACTTGACACAAATTGTATCTATTTATTCAACAAACATTAATTGAGCACTTGCTACAGTATAAGGCAATCCTTAGAGGTGACACATTCTCCTGGTTCTGGGGCAAAAGCCATCTTATTATGAACCCTATATTGGGATAAGTTCAGAAAACCATGCACTGTTTCTTAAGATTAAACTTCCATACATGTTCATTTGCATCCTAGCTCCCAGAAGTCACTAGATAAGTGACTTCGAGTATATTATTTAACCTCTGATTAATCTCATCTGTAAAATAGAGATAATAATGATACCTACTTCACAGAGTTGCTATAAGGATTAATAAATATTTTGTAAGTTAAAAGCTTAGTTCAGGCACATTGGAGGTCCTTAATCCCCGCTAACTATTAATTTTTAAGGTGGGGTAGTGAGAGCAGCTGCCTAGCAGTGATTACTATCTGATGGTTTTCTTCTGGAGATCTGCCAGCTACAACTCCAGGTTCTTCATGTCATTATCTCTCTCAGGGAGGAGCACAGAGCCCCAGTGAATGGGATTAGAAAAGGTGCTGTCTGCTTCATTGTTCCACATGCCCCTCATCTATTAGCACAAAGCCAGCACTCTGGGTGGGCAAGTAACTTTGCTCTGTTTCTAAGCTAGAAATGTCCTTTTCCCTGAATACCATCCATGTTAGGCTTTCAGAGCTGAGTGGATAATAAGATACTATGGAGAGTCCTGGATAACAGGTAAGTGGAGTTGGAACCACTTCCAGAGCAAAGGATAAATGCTCTTACTTGGCTCATAGGCCTGACATGACATGAACAAAAAACCAGAGTTTTCTAATTGAACCTAGAAATCAACAACTTCTGTTGCAGTCAGCTGAATTGAGTTCACTCCGGTGAAAGTTTAAAACTTGGCACTCATTCATATGTGCTATTTTCTGCTGTCTAAAGCTATCAGGCTTTGGAGTAGCCAGTTTTACCCCTCTTGATGCAGTTCTTACTTTAGTGATGATAGTAGAAGTATGTGTGCACACACGTGTATGTATGTATATGTGTGTGTCTTATGCCCACAAAAGTTACTTAGAAGGAAATCTGCAGTCTGTCCATCTCTGTAGTGCCATTGCTTCTAGCACAGGACTGGCACACAGTAGGCATTCAGTAAAATGTTATTACTATTTGCTGAGTCAGTGAAAGAGTGACATTGATCTGCTGCAGCTCCATAATGCTTATAAGATCAAGTTTAATGGCCTCAGTTTGGCTGTCATATTTCCTCATAGATGGAGGAATGAGAGGGTCATATCTTGAATACTCAGCTCTTTCTGCCTTTTCTAACCCAAGTGAATCTCCTCTAACAGTACCTTGTCTCTCCAAATGCAGCTGACTGACTCACTATCACCTCTAAGCTGTTTTCTTCTCAAACTTGTCAACTCTTATTCAACCTCGGATCTTCTAATGCAACCTCTGACATCCTCCCCTCACCCCAGGAAGTCATCTTTCAAATTCTGGGGGAAATGTGACACCGTATGTTATTCCCATCACATTTGATAGCTCACATTGATCACCTATCTTCTGAACTTCACGGCTGAACATCTGCCTCAGTCCCATGTTATGACATTCATTAATCTAGACCATTTACCTCCCTGCCTCACCCTTGAAATTATATTTATCCAGCCAGACTGGGCTTCTTGAAGGCCAGGAACAATATTCCTTTTTCTTAGACCTTTCGCCATCTTCCCTATAGCACCTAGTGTAACATTAGGTATGGAGAAACACAGTAATCACAGATATAATAAAGAATATTTATTTCCTTGTAGAGAAATAAAATAGTAATATGTGAGAAAGAAGGGGAGAGAGAGAGAGAGAGACAGAGACAGAGACAGAGATTTTCTCAGAAAAGAATATATGCTATTTTCTGTGCCAACTAGTTTTCTTGTTAATAGCATTCCACTCTTGAATCTCCCTATTCAAGCATGGAGTACCTATTACAACCATCTGCATAAATAATATATGCTAAAATGCTTCTCTGTGCCACAAATATTGACCTTGTTTAATAATTGATGATGGACTCCAGTACTACCCTGGAACCATGCTGACACAGGTTTGTGCCCTTTCCACTGGCCTATATTTATAGTTTTTATTTCCTTAAGCTAAAATTTACCTTAATTTCTTTGTGGAAAAATATTTTCCCCCAGGACTCTAATATAATACTGGAAACTGAAATCAGTAAGGCAGGTAGAGTAGAGATAAAAGGGGGGATTCTTTCTCCATCATTATAAACAAAACCAAGCTTATTTTCTTTGAATGACATTCCTGACATGTCCTTTTTTTCTTCACAATTTTTCAAAGGCTTACTAATTGCCAAAGAATAATACAAAAAAATTAAGACTTAGTGAAGACTTACCTTGTGCCAGTTTCTCTATAAGCACTTTACTTGTATTGCTTCATTTGATACTCAAAAAATTTTCTTTACTACAGATAAGAAAACTAGACACATTAAGTAATGCATTTTACATACATAGAAAGTAGTCTGAATCAAAACCTTAGGCTCTAAATTACTATAATAAACTGGCTCTTTGCTTATACAGCCACGTAGTAGAAAATTTCTGGTTTTGCTTTCTCGTCACCCTTTCATGTGGGAATAGTACTTTACCTTTCTTTCAAAAACCATTACTCCTAAGATTTCTGTCCACACTTAGCTCACAGTAACTGATTAAATGATGGACTTTTGACCCAAATCCAGAATGAGATTGATTGTAAAAATGATTTCAATTTTCCACCTACCTTGTATTCATGCCCTTTTCAGTGTGACTTTTCAGCTCTTCCCTTTAAGTTCATCCCAGTCCTTTAAATATGGACTGGCCTCACAACTGAGTTAGGCCAATAGAATGGAGAAAAAGTAATGTGCTAATTCTAAGTCTAGACCCAAAGTTGTCGCATGAATTTCCACCATCTCTATTAGAACCATGCCAATGCCATGAGAAAAGTATGGGTCAAACTGCTAGGATATGAGAAACACATGGAGGAGAATTCAATTGCTGTAGCTGAAGCTAATGTACAACAGCCATTCTGTCATTGCTCAAAGATGCTAAGAATCCAGAAAAGATCAGCACAGCCTCCAATTGTCCCACAGCTGACTGCAGATGCATGGATGAGCCAAGCTGAGACTAAAAGAACCAAACCCTGCCTACGGACTCATGAGTATGATAAATTATCACTACTTTAACCTATAAGTTCTACAGGGATTTGTTAGCTAGTAGATACTTTCTGAAATTTTGGATGTAGCTATTGGAAAAGATGTAATATCTATTTACAGACATTGCTAAGCTATTAGGATTTAAGCTGAAATTGTTAGTAGTCATTTTCTACCTGAGAAGAATTTGCATAAAAATGAGAACAAAGAAATAACAGGTATAAAAGATTATGGAAACATATTTATTTATTTTATTTTATTTATTCTATTTTATTTTTATTTTGTTTTTGAGACAGAGTCTCACTCTGTCACCCAAACTAGAGTGAAGTGGCACAATAACTGTTCACTGCAGCCTCAGACTCCTGAGCTTAAGTCATCCTCTCACCATAGCCTCTCGAGCAGCTGGGACTACAGGCGCACACTGCCATGCCCAAATAATGTTTTATTTTAAGTATTGGTAGAGATGGGGTCTTGCTATGTTGCTCTGGCTAGTCTTGAACTCTTAGCCACAGATGGTCCTCTCACCTAGGTCTCCCAAAGTGCTGGGATTACAGGTGTGAACCACCATGTCCAGCCTTGAAAACACATTTCCGATAATATTCTTTGAGCACCTGGAACTACCAGTGCCTAAAGCCAGTATATACTTTGACTTTCTTGCAACACGAAATAATAAATCTCCACGCCCTCCCTTAAAAAAATAAACAGTAGACATGGGTGCCTGCTCCATATAAACAGTCTTGATTAATATAATCACTGTAGACTTTACTGTGTATTCCAATGCACGTCAAATATCTACCTTTTTCTGTCCCTTTGCTCCAATAGATTCTCATCCTAAAGTGTCCTTTGCACATATCTTTATCAAACCTTTATCATTTGAAGTCCGAACCTTGCTTCAGAATCATTTGAAGGTAACGTCAAGGAGTAAAAACTAAGTTTATTAGTAAGAGGCAGAATGGAAGATACTAAGAATAGAGAAGAAGGAATATTACACCTTGGAGTAGATTTGACTCAAGGTCAGAATCATTAATTAATTCATTGAACAAGTAGTTTTCAAGTGACTCCATGTATGTAGAACTGTGCTAGGTCTTGAGAATACAGAAAAGAAAAAAGACAACTTTCCTGCTGGAGAGTACAAAAGTGTATTTTCTAGCGAAAGACACAGATACATACAATGAATGCATACACTAATGGGTAAGAGGATTTCTGATGAAGATAAATGTTTTAACATTTAAGCAGCCGGGTAGTATGAGGAAAGTGACTCAGATGGAATTGGAGTGGTTGAGTGGTCCCAGAGGTCTCTCTAGGAAGTGATGTTGAGCCTGGAGAATGACAAGCAGCCAGACTGAAGTGATCCAAGGACCTGGACCCAAGCACTTGTCCGAAATGAGCATTTCAGGCAGAGGTAAGCACAGTACACAGATTTGATAGAAGTCCATGTTTTATTTATTTATTTTTTAATTTGAGAGAAGAGAAAAAGTAATAAAGTGAGGTGAGTGTGGGAGGACTTGGCAAGAGACGAGGCTGGGGAAGCTGGCCAGAGTCTTCAGGCCATGGTAAGTAAGAAGCAGGGATTCTATTCTGAGTCTGATGGAAAGTCATTGAGGGTTTTTAATGGGAGAATGGCAGGATCAATTTTATAGTTTTGAATTGTAGAAGCTATATGAAAGATAGATTGTAGGACTGGGAGTGACTATAGGGAGACTTGTTGAAAGGCTTTGTGGCAGTTCAAGTGACTGATGATGCTGGAAGCTTAGACTGTAGAAGAAGCAATGCAAAGAAAAGTGGAAATATTTAAGACTGCCACACAATAGAAAGAAGAAACCAGGAATTGTCAACCTAACATTATCACACACACACAACTAAATCTCACTGATAATCATATTGAAATTAAAATCAAATAAAATCACCTAAATCTTAAAAAAAAAAAGGGTGGCCTTTTTTTTTCTTTTACTTTTTTTTTTTTTTGAGACGGAGTCTGGCTCTGTCACCAGGCTGGAGTGCAATGGCGTGATCTCGGCTCACTGCAACCTCTGACTCCCGGGTTCAAGCAATTCTCCTGCCTCAGCCTCCTGAGTAGCTGGGACTACAGGCATGGGCCACCATGCCTGGCTAAGTTTTGTGTTTTTAGTAGAGACAGGATTTCACTATGTTGGCCAGGATGGTCTCGATTTCTTGACCTCATGATCTGCCCACCTTGGCCTCCCAGAGTGCTGGGATTACAGGCGTGAGCCACCACGTCAGGCCTATGAGTGGCTATTTCATACCTCTTTTGTACTTTTGTATTTCAAGATGAAATAACTTTACGAGAAATATCTAAGACATATTCAGACCCAGATATACACATATATTTAGCTGTATACAATTAGAATAGTTATGCTATGCATACAATTTTATGCAATTGTTCACTTGATATTAAGTTACTAATTTAACATATATTTATTAAAAGCCTATTATCCACCAATACTTTTCTAGGAAATGGAGGCTGAGCAGAGAATGAAAGAGGCAAAACATGTTATGGTTCTCATGGAGCATGCATGCCAGTTTGGAGAGACAAACGAGACACAAGATAAGGAGAGCACATAGATTTTATGTGGTGGTAGGAGCTAGTTGAAATAAAAGAGAATGTTGAAAGGAGCTGAAATTCGTAGAGAGGGAAACCACAAGCATATTTCCATCATCTTAATAATTAACCAAACATTTTAAGGACTTCTAATAGCCATTATGTTAACTAAACTTTAAAAACCCTATTTATAGTAACTGCATATATTCATTGTGTTCAACATTCCTATTAAATTCAGACATTTTTATCGCTGCTAATTTTCTCTGTTATATATCATTATTTATAATTCTCTGCAGACACCTAGATTCATCATATTTCTTTCAGCATGAAATTACTTAAGGCTCTTGAAGCCCATACCAAATTTCCTTCCAGGAAGGAGTAATAATGTGAATTTGAAACATCAGTGTTTAAGAATGCCTTACCTCTGAACGTTCACTTGGGGCTCCGATTTCATGAAACTGAAGAGGCAAGAAAACATGGTCATCTCTAAGAGCCCTTACTACATGTTTAGTTTTGAACCAGAAAAGCCAGCAAGGTCCACTGAGACCAAAATTAGCATTTGAAAGAGGAAAAATTGAGGCTCAGAGGAAAGAAGTGACTTGACCCTATTATCAGCAAATTAGCGACAAAACCTGGACTGTATTCCAGATTATCTAACTCTCAGTCCAAGACTCCTTTTACTCCTTGATTTAATCATCATCATCAAGTGGGTGGACCTCAGAGTGTCCAGGGTAATTCATGTATGAGCATCAAAATTACTTTTTATATTGCATCTACAGGTGCGTATACCATGGGGCTCTTTACCCTTTTTTATGGGAATCTTATTGGAATGGTTTAGGCAGCTATAGTGCTCAGTACCAAGGAGAGCTCCAGTAAGCATGTAGCCCTTGATGTCCTTCACACTTTGAAGCTTATTATCCTGAATAATTTAATACTGTCTGTGTTTGCTTCTGTCTTCAGGGAAGAACTTTCTAAGCCGTAAGGGATCTGACATATTAGTGCTGGTCCTTATCCCCTAGAATAGAGGTGCAGATCTTTTCACAGAAACTGCTCACAGTTCACACATATCAGTGTGGGCTGTAGAAGTGAGTTCCAACTAATGGAATCAGAGCAGAAATGATGTGTGCCACTTTCATGTCTGGAGCATAAAACCTCCCATGCACAATCTTCTAAGGTCTTTTCCACTGGGACAGTGACACTCAGAGCAAACTTGGAAGTCACATGTTATACAGGACAGAGCTGTCACAAACCAGAGTCTTTAAGTGACTGAGTGGAGAAGAGCTACTGCAAACGTAGCTCCTGCACCCCAATGAGAAAGAAGTAAGCATCTTTATTCTTTAAGCCATTGAATCTTGAGTTCTCTTTGTTTCAGTGGTTTGCAGTAGTTTGTACCACCTACCCTACCCTACTATAGGTGTTTTATCATTATCACAGTTTTCTGCTTTTGTTTGATACTCTCCTAACCGTTGCTATTCCCAACTAATTCTATATTCCTCAAGTCCTCCCCCTTACTTAAACCTCATTTACTTCTTGCACATTTATCTGAGCTCTCAATACTGCATATGTAAAATCATAAGTCAATTTATCTTACCCTCTTTCATTTTCCTCTCTCATTTAGTCATCATTACACCTATCTTAGAATTTCGTATCTTTTTCTTCCTTCTTCTGCTGGAAGAGATACTTTTATATCTGTACTCTCAATTCCACCTTCCCTCACTTTCCAATATAACTTGACATAACAATTATCTGCAGTTTTCCTTATAGCACCAATCCTTCATTCTATGTTGCATTCAGCCCTTCTGTCTACCACAATGTTGTGCTTTTTCTTCTCAATCAATCATTCCTCATCTCTCTCCTCTTCCTTCTTTCTTTTTTTCATTGTTTTCTTTACCTCAAACCCATCTCTATTCATCACCAAATTGTGAGAGAGGTCAGCCCACACCTGCTGCACTGACTTTCAGTACAGGGACTCTTCTTCTCCCTTGAGGTCTGATGTGCTCCATGCTGTCCTACATGGGAATGGCTCTTGTAAAGGTCAGAATCACATTATTAGCGATGTTCAGTTTTAGTGATTATTAGAGCTCGGTTCCACTCTTCTTGACCTCTCTCTACCTTATGATCTTGTTTATTTCTTTTTCTTAATGGATCATCACCTTCCTCTTTAAGCTAATGGAATTCCAGTTTTTCTACATGTTTCTGTTTCTTCTTAGCTGGCTTCTCTCCCTTTATGCTAAAATTATGTGTTCTTTTAGGGCCTGACTTCAGCACGAGTGAGCTGTCCTCTCTTTCCAATATGACTTCACACTGCTCCAGTCATATCGAAGTAATTGCTAGGCTTCACATTTGAACAATTTCTGTGACATTACTCTTGTTATTATTTATCTTCATTTTTCAAATATTTATTGCAATCATACACCTTCTTCCTGTTAAAAATCAAATGTTATGCCCTCTATGAAGCTTTCTCTGAATGTCCCAGGTAAAAACAAACTCTATCTCTGTATGAAATCTTTTTATATTTTATACCTCTACCATGAAATATTTTATAATGTGGTTGTTTGAATAGAGCCAGACACATAGTTGGCCCTTAACAAGTATCTTTTCTTTTGAAAGGAAGAATAAAGGAATGAAGGAAAGATTCAGAGGTATATTTTTTTCTCCCTGAATAATTTTGTGAAACGGCAACCAGATAACACATGCATGGTCTGTGACCATGAGAATCCTGAGCATAAATTGCAGTTTACCTCCACGAGGCTTCATGCATCAAGCTCTGGGTGTGTTCTGTGCCATTTTTCCCCCTTCCTTTTTGGAGAATGATGAATCAGACTCATCATGGTATTCAATTAATTTCACACAGCTGACTCCTGAGGGAGTTTGTATCCAATGCCCTCTAACCAATGATCAATCATGCTTTTGCGGTTGGCACCCAAGGCAGGAGGAAGCAGGCCCATGACGTGATCCATGTTGTCGAACAGAATGTGTCCCCATCCAAGCAGGAAAGGTTTTGGTGACCTTTGATGGCATTTGAGATAAGTCATTTGCTCTGGCTTTTCTGAGGCCATATTGATCTTGCCCAGGATTCAATTTTAGACAAACAGGCGACATAATTTATGTAAACTGGGCAGGTAATTAAACTCTTCTCCCAGGCAAAAAGGTCAGAGCAGAATATTTAAAGTTTCATTTCTAAGTAGAAGCAGTTAGCTAAAAAAAAGAGAAAGAAATCTCACTGGGATTGTCATGTTGCCAACTGTTACCCTATAAATTATTTGGTCCTGATTATCTTGCTAGGAATAGGTTTGAGTTCTCTTTGCTGAAAGAGCTACAAAAGGTGAGATACTCATTAAGCACAAAGTTTCATGTTTAAAATGACCATGGAGTAGAATACTTAGTGTTAGATTGTGAAAAAAAAACTTTCAATAACTTTTTCAGAGTGATTTTAAGATAGTATCAGACTTAAACCATTTGAGAGTAATTTACTAATATGATGATGTCCTATCACCCTCAAATAATTCAGTGTTCATTTTCTATAAACAAAAACATTCTCCTGTGTAATCACAAAACAACTATCAAGATCAGACGTTAACATTACTATCATCTAATCCTCAGACCCCATTTAAATTTCTTTAAGTGTTGTAATAGTGTCCTTCATACCAAAAAGATTCATTTTAATGTTGTGTTTAGATACTATGTCTCTTTAGTTTCTTTCAGTCTGGAAAAATTCCTCAGTGTTCCTTTGACTTTCAAGACCTTGACATTTTTTGAAGAGTATAGGCCAGTTATTTTGTAAAACAGCTACTTTAAAAAAATTCCATTCGTGGTATGCACCTTTGGCAGGGATATCATTGAAGTGATGCTCTGTCCTCCTCATTGTTTAAATTTTTTGCTTTCTAATAATGTATGATTTCTACTTGTCCCATTCCTAGTGATGTTAACTTTGATCACTTGATTAAGTGGGTTCTGACAGACTTCACCAGTGTAAAATTATTCATTTCCCTTTGTGGCTAATGACTATGTTGAAAAATGTACTGTGTATGAAACTATGTAAATATTCCATTATTCATCGGCCTTTCAATTTATTCATTGATATATTTATGTCAATACAAACACTTGGATTCTCATTTTACTCAGTAAGTCACAATCCATTACTCTTTGTATTTTTTGATGCTTTAAGTTTCTGTGTTTGAGCAGTGGGATCCCCTTCAAGCTAGCTTATGTGTCTTGATATGGCCCCATCTGTCTTTGATGACTTCTTTATATTCAGGCCAAGATAGATGCTCCAGGGTCATTTTGTACTTTCCCTGTCCCAGTCTTGGGGTCAGCCATTTCTCTAAGGAAATATGTATATATTTGGTTGAAAACAGTATTTTGAAGCCAGGATGTGGATGCTATGTGTGCTCATTGCTATTGGAGGGTTCCTGCTCCCAGGTCGTCTCTGAGTCCAGAGCTAGGGAACATATGCAGTTTTATACACACCAGTTATGCATATGCACACATTTCCATCTTAACGGGTGTATTTATCTATCTGTATATTGAAAATCCCAAGCTTACATCAATTCCTTCAATTCCACTTCAGTACCACAGGGTTCATTCTGGTTTTCTTTTTTTTTTTCTATTTCTATCTCCCTTTTCCAATTTCTAGAATCCTGACTCCCATGATCCTTATACGTTTACTTATTTGAGCATTCCTCTTGTATATGACCAGTCCCTTGTCACAGCTCTGCTCACATTTGCAAAGACCACTGGCTCACCCTGCATGGGTTGTCATATTCTCCCCTGGGCTTCTCGTACCACTGATCTCAAACTACCACTGCCAGCCCCATGATCACTCATGGACACCCTCCTCAACCCACCCAGGCTCTGACACACTTGCCTGCCACAATTGCTGCCCCTTCCCCACTGCACAGATGCCCTCCTCTCCTCACTTGGGCTCCAACACTCCAGGCTGGGTTGCTGCTGCTCTTGCTGCTGGGTTTTCCATCCCCTACACGGATGCCTTCTCTACTGTGCCCAGGCTCTGGTACCCTGCATCAGGCTGCTCCCTTCAAACTTTCCTTAACTTCTCAGGTTCTTATACCATGCTGGGATACCCTCTACATAAATGCCTTTTCATCTTTCTTGGGCTCTAATACCCCATACCAGATAGTCCTATGTGCATGTTCTTCTTATCCTGCCGAAGCTCCAATAACCCTGCCGGTGACACTGCCACACAAAGGTCTTCCAGATGCCACTCTGGCTCTGACACTCTATAGCAGCTGTTTTCTTCCCCCTAGGATGCCTTCCAGCATCCCGCTTAGGTTATAACCCTTTGCAGTGGACTCTCCTGCCACGTAGACACCCTCTTTCTGAGCTCAGCCTCCAACTCCTATGCAGGGCTACATCCCTCTGCTCCTTCCACCCACAGGCTCCTGCATTGATCAGCCACATCTTATCACCAATACATTGAATTATTTGGGAAAGAAACAGAAAGATAAACTGATAATTTTTAGAAGTTATTGTTATTACTTTAAAAAAATTTAACTGGAAAAATGAATGCAATCTTCTTTGTGTGGATATGTGTGTCTATCAAACAAAATGTGGACTATCTACATAATGAAATACTATTCTGCCACATAAAGAACAAAATCCTGTCATTTATGGCAACATGCATGGAACTAGAGGTCATTATATTAAGTAAAATTAGCATAGAAAAACAAATATTGCATGTTCTTACTCCTGTGTAGGAGGTATAGACGTTGATCTCATGGAGGTAGAAAGTATTAATAGAATGATAGATATGAGAGGCTGGGGTATGTAGGTAAGAAAAAATGAAGAGAGGTTGGTTAATGAATATAAACATTCAGTTAGATAAAAGAAATAAATTCTCATTTTCAATAGCACAGTAGGGTGACTATAGTTAAAAGCAACACATTTTATATTTTAAAATTGCTTGAAGAGAAGACTTGAAATGTTTCCAACAGAAACAGATGTTTGAGGTTATGGATATTCTAAACACTGATTTGATTATTACACATTGTATGCATGTATCAAAATATCACCTGTACTTTGTATATACAAATGGTGTACAATATGTACAAATATGTATAATTATTATGGATCAATAAAAAATTTAAAACCTTTTTTTATTATAAAGTTCTGGCATATTTGTCAGACATTGAATATCAAAAAACTAGGGTATTCTGCAGTGGATTTCTATTTTCCAAAAGGATTCTAATCTCTTTGTTTTCTAGTGGTCAAGTAAAAGCAGCTGGTTTCCATAATCTTCCTATGTAGGTGTGATTTTATAATATTATAATATTAACATCTGTAAAGTCAGTGTTCCCAGAAGAAACCAGATGGTGCATAGGCATGAGGGTAATTTAAGTAGGGTCTAATAAAGGGACTATTTAGAAAGGTGTAGACAAGGTGAGACATCCACAAGGGCTCATGCCAGACTTTGGAGGCTGTAACCACCAAGAGACATCCCCAAGTCCTGTGTTTTTGGATACCTGGTCACAATCCTGTGATTTTGTTACCCGACCCAAGTCCTAGCATGGGTGGGCTGTGCCAGCTCACTTTTTAGTGATCCACAGGGCATATACTCTCATCTGCTCAAAATCATCCCAACTACTTTCTGTAATCACAGAGAAGCTTTGCCTTTTCTTTGTAGGGTTTGGCTTCCCTTCTGTCTCAAGCTTTATTCTTCCTTACCCTATAATTTTCTCTAAAGTCACTCCTTCAAGTTCTAGTTCTTAATATAGTAAGCAGATAACAGAAAGAAAGAAAGAAAAGAGGAGAAAAAAAAGGAAATCAGCTGTGTAAGTTCTGATAAGTCCTTTTCTCTTTCTCGAATCAGCCTGATGTCAAGGCTGTTATCTCCCTGTAGACATAAGCAAACAACACTCTATTTTGAAACTCAGAGCTTGACAGTGATGTCTTTCTTTTGAGCATTGCTAGGTAGAGAACAGCTGCAGGGCCATCAGGCACAACCAGGGGTCACTGGGAATCAACACGTTTGTTTAACATGCCATATAGATTATCTGTCGCACTTTATGTACAACCTGCAAGTTGGATGATTATTCTCTCTCTTTTGCAGGTGAGGAAACTGAGACTCAAATGTGGCAAGTAATTTGCCTGAGACACATCATCTGTTAACGGTTGCTCTGAGATTCAAACTCAGCTTTGTCTGACTTTTTTTTTTTCATGACAGAACCTTGTTGCTTCATCTCCCTCATCATATTATGATATAAGGTGTAATGATTCACATAATAAGGGCTTTAATAATTGCTAACACAGATCTCAAACCAATAGCTCATTGGGAAAACAGGTAATTTTGTGTTTGTGCATATAAAATAGTGATATTTTATAGTCATAGTCTTTTTCTGGCAGTATTTTCACTAATTTCAGTTTTTTAAAATGTGGAGTAGGTAATGTTGCTTAATCTTAGAAGTTAGCAATCAACTTGGAGTCAAAATTTCCAATACTTGTGAAGTGTATCAATCCATATGCCAACTTAGTCATCACTAGAGAGAGGATGGCATTAAAGCAAGTGCTAGAGAACTAGAGGTGAACATTGAGGTGCACGACTCAGATAAATCTTCAGGAAATAACTTGCTGATCAGATGTAAAAAGTGAAGTCAGATGACATCTTCTAGCTGAAGCACCTTTGGGATTGGCCACAGCATTTGAGTGAGGCCACACTCTTCTGGAGTATTAAAAGATTTCTGCCCAAAGAGGGGAGCAGTGGCACTGGGGCCCCTCTGTTGCCCTCACTGCCAACCCCTGCTCCTTCCTCCTGTTATCTTCCCCATGCTTGCCTTCTACCCCATAAGCCTCTTGCACCTGTGACTGTGTCTCTGCATCTAGATACAGAAATAGTGTAATACAGGGAACTTAAAAAAATTTAGGCTCCAGATAACAATAAATATCCCTTCATGTCCTGGGTGTATGTTGTGTTTCATGGACTGTTCTAAGTCCTGGGAACAATAAGGGGAAGAGACTTTGTTCCCACCCTTAAGGATCTCACATTCTAACATAGAAGATAGGCATGCACAGCACATGCAAAATAAACTGTAGCAAAGAAAAGAGATATGCACACATAGACATGCACAGGCAAAAAGAATTAGAGTGAAGAGTTTCTTCTACATCTTCACTTCATTATTATTATTATTTTGAGACTGAGTCTTGCTCTGTCACCCAGGCTGGAGTGCAGTGGCACGATCTCGCCTCATTGCAACCTCCGCCTCCCAGGTTCAATCAATTCTTCTGCCTCAGCCTCCCGAGTAGCTGGGACTACAGGTGCACATCACCATGCCCAGCTAATTTTTGTATTTTTAATAGAGACGGGGTTTCACCATATTGGCCAGGCTGCTTTCAAACTTCCAACCTCTTGATTCGCCTGCCTCCGCCTCCCCAAGTGTTGGGATTGAAGGCATGAGCCAGTGCATCTGGCCTATTATCTTTTTTGACTAAACGTTTTTTGACTAAATGTTTGAGACAATTCATAAATGTGTAAAGACACATTTTTGTAAAACCCCCGAAATGCCCATTTTTAATGGGATCATCAAAGTCCTTATATCCAGGTAATATCATTGTGGAATATAGGAAGAACCCGGATTGGGATACAAATCTTTGAAGAAAGTCTTCTAATTTTGTCACCTGGGTTCGGTATAAGTGACGCACACCTTCCCTGACCTGGTTTTCTCATTGAAATAGGGATAAAGTTACTTTTTTTTTTTTTTTTTTTGAGATGCAATTTCACTCTTGTTGCCCAGACTGGAGTGCAATGGTGCGATCTTGGCTCACTGCAACCTCCCCCCTCCCAGGTACAAGTGATTCTCTTGTCTCAGCCTCCCAAGTAGCTCGGATTACAGGTATGCACCACCATGCCCAGCTATTTTTTTTT
This sequence comes from Nomascus leucogenys, assembly GCF_006542625.1. Classification (NCBI taxonomy): domain Eukaryota; kingdom Metazoa; phylum Chordata; class Mammalia; order Primates; family Hylobatidae; genus Nomascus; species Nomascus leucogenys. The sequence continues at coordinate 80,537,185 of NC_044396.1, forward strand.
TTTTTTTTTGGTATTTAGTAGAGACAGGTTTTCACCATGTTAATCAGGCTTGTCGCAAACTCCTGACCTCGGGTGATTCACCCGCCTCAGCCTCCCAAAGTGCTGGGATTACAGGCGTGCGCCACCATGCCCGGCCTGTAATGGGGATAAAGATACTAACCAATCATTTACCCAGTTGTTTAGGTGCCTGCAAAGTGTTTTGTTCATGAAAGAAAAAATAACACCTATATTAAGAATTTTGAGCCATGGACAATCAGATCAGGCTTTGAATGTATTTCCCCAATTACCGACTCACTCATTTAGAAAATGTTCAAAAACCATTAATTTGTTTAACTCAAAGGAAACCATTGATTGATAAAAAACACTTATTTCTTCTGAAGAGGAAAAAAAATAGTAGGTTTTTAACACAGGTTTGCTTATGACTGTGTTTCAGAGAAGTGGGTGAGTGGCAGAAACATTTCTGTCTGGAGCTGAGTGAGCAGTGACTGGTTCATAGGCAGAATCCTCAAGTCCTGATAAAGAGGTTTTGCAGAGGGAATTCCACTGAAGGATCCCAGTTTTCACTTAAAAAAGTGTTACTTTGGAATAATTGTAAATTTACAGAAGGGTTGCTAAGATAATAGAGCTCTGTATACCCCTGACCCAAATTTAATGACATTTTACGTTACCATAGCATATTTGCCAACATTGGTAAACTACTATGAATTAAACTTCAGGCTTTTTTTCCTCAGAAATTTCTTTTTTCTCCTTCAGGTTCCATCTAACCCAGGATGCCACATTGTGTTCAGTTGCCACATCTCCTTTCTTTCCTCTGGTTTCTTTCCTTGTTTTTCGTGACCGTAACAATTTTAAGGAGTACTGACTAGGTATTTTGCAGAAAGTCCCTCGATGTTTGTTAGACAACTTTTTCTCATGATTATTGGGGTAATGAGACTTGGGAAAGAATAACATAGTTGTGAAATGCTATTTTCATCACGTCATATCAGGGTACATGATATCAACATGATTACCACTGTGATGTCAACCATAATCATTTGCTTAAGGTGGTGTTTGCCACATTTCTCTACTGAGAAGTTACCATTTTTCCCCCTTTCTATAATCTATTAATCAGAAGTGGGTTACTAAGTTCAGTCCAAAATGTGGGAGTGGAGGGTGCGGAGTAGGAATTAAGCCTCACTTCCTGGAGAAGGGAATCTTTACTTACCTTTTCACTTTTAATTATTTTCCATATTTATTATTTCCAAACCACAAAGAGAGAAGTCAAAGATGCTGAAGTAGAACCCAGAGCACAAACCCAAAGATGTTGCAAGATTTGAATGGTTTGAGAATAATTATAACAATGAAAGTAAAAGTAAAGGGTTTTATTCCCTGGAAGTCCATTGTATTTACCAGGCACTGTGCCACTTACGTTTCAAATACTCCTCTAATGTTAACCACGCTCTGAATGTTTCTAGTTACCTGAGAGCATGGAGACCCAGGGAGGTTTAGTCTTTTGGGACAAGGCTATATAGGCAGTGACTTGGCACAAACAAGAGTCAAACCCAGGACTGTCAGGTTCAAGCCGTCACATTGCCTCACGGAGTCTGAGAAGGTAACAGGAGTCAGAATTGGCCAGGAATTGTAGCTCATATTTGTAATACCAGCACTTTGGGAGGCCAAGGTAGAAGGATTGCTGGAATCCAGGGGTTCGAGGTTGCAGTAGGCCATTATTGTGCCATTGCATTCCCCCCTGGGCAACACAGTGAGATCCAGACAAAAAAAAAAGTCAGAATCTTAGCAGTGCATCAGGCATTTAGAGAGTCCAGCGAGATTGGCTTGGAAGCAGGTGCTGCTTGGAAAGTTGGAGTAAGCAAGGGTTTTAGTACAAATAGTCAATTTAGACTAAAAGCAATAACACATTGAGAAGGAATGTTAGGTAAGCCAAATCTGGTTATTTCCCATTCAATCAAATCCTTTCCTTCTCTATGTCCCCATTTCCAGGTTTAGATGTCTATCATAACACTTGTCAGATATGGTTAATTTAAAAATCGTGTCTGTTTCTCTGACATTAGCCCATGAGTGCTAGAGCAGTGATGTCTACGCCTTGTAGCTCTCCATAGCACCAATACCTAGATGGTGCCCAGGGCTTCCTAGCTGCTTGAGCAATGTTTGCTGAATGAATGCATGAATGATTATACATGAAGATCCCCAGTATATCAGTATTTAGAAAGGACCATGTGTTCTCATCACATCAAATTATTTCTTTAGATTGAAGGTCATACAAACAGAATATTCAACCTTCTCTATTTCAGCTGGAGACAGACTTTGTCTGCAAATCCACAATGATACAGTGAAGTCAACAGTAGAATAGATCTTGGCTGGCTTGGCTGACTAGAAGTTCATCAAAATGGGTTTGCCACTTAGACAGTAAACAATAGCTATGTCATCTTGGTATTAGTCAAATGAGTAGGACCATGGTTATTGCTTCCAATATGCAATACCCACAATTCCCTCTTCACTAACCACCCCACTGACCCCTTGTTCTATTTATCTAACCACTTTCCAGAAAGTATGGTTCAGACATTTGGTTAAAATGTAATTTTGAATGTTCAGACTTAAATCTACACATAATCATAATATTCTGTTCTGCAAGGTTTTTATTAGCATGGTATAATTATTAGGTATTATTCTATTCCTGACTAGTATTGTTAAATGGTTTAAATACATTTAATTTATTTTTGTTTATTTTAGTCTACCTTAAATGCTCTTAAATGCATTTGCTTGTAGCATTTTTTAAGTTTTGGCTTGAAGTTATAACCAAAGAAACACTAATGATAATTGCATGCATGTGTAGAATACTCTATATTTTACAAATAACTATCCCATGTATTAGCTCCCAAGGGTAGGGACAGTTCTAGTACAAATCCACATGCATTAAGAGATTTAGATAAGTTCATTACCAAGGTCTCTTAATCTGTTTAAAGAGAGAGAATTATTCCTTGATGATAATGATTATGAAGCCTATTTGAACATTCCCAATATGGTGAGAGATGTGAAAAAATGTACCTCTATTGAGATCTATTTCTGACAATAATGTTTTTCTAGAGTGGTGCAGTGCATCCCCCCACCTGTCTAGTCTCCCATTCCAGAAAGATGGAGATTCCTAGGCATTGCTGGCTTTGGCAGGCTATGGACTGGGTGTGTTCCGAGCAGGTACCATGGCAGTGCGTTTCTTGTCCTTGGAGGGGAAGGCTGAAGCCGATGGGCCACTGTTGAATACAATCAAGGCAAGTAACAGACAAGTTATAAGCAAACAGTTCATGCGTTGGTGGCTAAGTCAATTGGAGCTATTAGAGGAATGGTTCCTAGCACAGAATCAAAGGAAGTAGAGACCAAGGTGAGAGAGGAATTTGGAGGTAGGTAGAGAGATGAATCTGGAATAATTTCAGTGTGAGAATGCAGATGATCATGGAGGCATTTTATGTAATAGTGGCAGCCTCTGCTTTGGACTCTCCAGGTGTATATAAAACCATTGGTTTTAGCCTAGTTTCACATTTGAAACACCTGGGTTGCTTTGGAATGTACAGATGTCTGGCCTCCCATCCCCTGAGACTCCTGTTAAGTTGGCCCAGGCATGGCCTGACACAAATATTTTTTAAAAGCTCCTCAGGAGACTTGACTCACTGAAAACCACTGGTCCAAAAAGTAAAATGTTTAACATATACCACTTATCAATTCTGTCCATTCTTTAATAAACACACAGATATTTTTCATGGCTTCTTTTAGAAGACAGGCAATAAATAAGGTCAGTATATTCTGCTGAACTGATGCACCATGAGGTCACTGCAATGGTGCAAGGAACTGCTGCTTTGGTTCATTTAATATTAATGACCCTTGATTTGATGAATTCTCAAAATGTGAACTTCTTAAGGACAGGAACTGTACCAGACAGGATCTTGGAAGAAAACAGGTAACACCCTCAAATTGGATACTTTGAGGAAAGTTTAAATATCTGTTTTCAAATGTGTTAGCAGGGCGTGTGGAAACTCTAAGGAATAATTACTGAAATGGGAGCCTTTAGAATTCCTTGGGCTGATGAGAAAAAAGGAACAGTTATAGAAACTAAAGGCAGGAGAGGATTATGACTCAGTTGAAGGATGCATTTAGACCTCTTGACCGTGAAGAGATGGAGCCAAGGAAATAAATGCCCTGACCATTCTCTTCCTTCTATCCCGTCTCCTGCTCATGCTCCTCATTGGTCAAACCCAACCAGAATTCCAAACACAAAATACCCATTGATGAAGTCCATACAGATCCACACATAAGTCACAGATCAGGGATAATCTAGGGAAGGAGGCAGAGTGAATGCAGAAGGGCAAGTGGAAGATAGCTGCACAGGGTCAATAGTTTTTTTTTTTTAATTGATGTGATCTCCTATCCCCAATATCTGTAGGGTCTGGTACCTATAATATTCTTAGCAAGAACTATGTGAATTATGATTATCAATGATCAATGAAGTTACAAAGCAAGAGAAGTGAAAGTAACACTTATTGGGTACCTCCCAGTTACCAGGTGTTTAGTTTTATTGAATCTCACAATAACTTGGTGAGATGAATTATGATTATAGCCATCTTACATGTTGAGAAAACAGCAAGTCAAAGAGGTTGAGCAACTTAATACAGGGGCACATATCTATAGGTGCAAAAAGGGACTTCTGGCCTAGGCCTAGCCAACTGTGGGTCCAAGCTTTTTCACTCACACCATGCAACTCTCTTACTCCAAACAGAAGTACAGGTCATAACCACAGGAAACCTTGAGTGATCTCTCCATGATGAGATTGACATAAAGATTGATTCAGTTCACTTTGTTAGGTACCAAGGAAACAGAAGTTCATGGCTCCTTCCTACCCTCACAGAGTTAGTAAGCTCACATATTTTCAATCATTTTTGGAAAGGTTACCACGTGGGGGGCCCAGGCCTTAAAATAAACGCCATAATTTATCATTCATTCATTCACTCATTTATTTTTTTTTCCATTTATTAATTCACTCAGTGCTTGACATCGTTCTAGGCTGGGGCAATGTAGCTGTAAATAATCTAAAGTCCCTCATTACACAGAATTTACATCCTGCTGGGAGCCAAAAAATAAACCAACAAATAAATAAACAAGAAAAATAATAAGTAGTGATAAATGTTTTACAGAGAATTAAAGCAGGTGATGTGATAAAGAGTGTTGGGTGGTTTTGTTAATTTGGGAAGCCAGGAAGAACTCTTCTGAAAAGTTTATGTCTCAGCTGAGATCGGCAGGTCTGAAGGAAGCAGCTATGAGAAAATGAAGGGCAAGAAAATTTCCCATAGTGTAGAGGCTCTAAGGCAGGAATTCTAGGATGTAAGAGAAAACTAAGAAAGCTAACACATAGTGAGCTAGGAGAACAGTTATCAAATAGAAGTTAAAAAAGTACTTGGGGTAGATCACAAAGGATTTTTTGCCCATCCAAGGGTGATGGGAAGTCATAGGCAGGTTTTGACTAGGGAATGCAGTGATCTGATGCAGTTTGAATTCATTACTCTGGCTGCTTTCTGGACTGTAGTGGGGAGGAGGGAGAACAGAAAAACCTACTAAAGCACTGTTGTAGGGATAAAGGAGAAGATACTGGAGGCTTGGACTGGGGGTGATGGTAGTGGAGCAGAAGAGAAGAGGATACTCCCAGGCCATGATTTGGAGGTAAAAGGTGTCAACAGGATTTGCTGAATTTTCAGACGTGGGACATGCAGGAGACAGGAATCCAGGATAAACTCATTGAAATAATAAAGACTAAGGAAGCAGTAGACTGGGAGAAGACCATAAGAACTCATGGACACAGGAAGGGGAACATCACACTCCGGGGACTGTTGTGGGGTTGGGGGAGGGGGGAGGGACAGCATTAGGAGATATACCTAATGCTAAATGACGAGTTAATGGGTGCAGGAAATCAACATGGCACATGGATACATATGTAACAAACCTGCACATTGTGCACATGTACCCTAAAACCTAAAGTATAATAAAAAAAAAAGAAAAAAAAGGAATGGAAATTCAGAATTTTGTTTTAGCCATATTAAATATGAACACTTGTTAAGACCTAAGTGGAGGTGTCACACTGGAAGTTGGATGCAGATACTGGAAAAAACAGGGCTGGAGACACATTTTTGGGGTTACTGACACATAGAGCATACAGAATCCAGGGCTGCATGAGAAAATCTAGGAAGCAGGAGTAAAGAGACAAGAGGCCCGGACGAGGCATTCAACGTTGTGAGGGCAAGCGGAAGATGAGCTAACAAAGGGAAATAGCAAGGTGTCACTCTTATAGTATGTCTGAAGGCCCTGATATTTCAGGAAAGAAAGAAATTTGTAAGTGTTTTTATTTTTGTTTGTTTGTTTTTTGAGACAGAGTCTCACTCTGTCATCAAGGCTGGAGTGCAGTGGCGGGACGGGATCTCAGCTCACAGCAACCTCCGCCTCCCAGGCTCAAGTGATTCTTGTGCCTCAGCCTCTGCAGTAGCTGGGATTACAGGTGCCTGCCACCATGCCTGGCTAATGTTTGTATTTTTAGTAGAGATGAGGTTTCACCATGTTGGCCAGGCTTGTCTTGAACTACTGACTTCAAGTGATCAGCCTGCCTAGAACTCCCAAAGTGCTGGGATTACAGGCGTGAGCCACCGTGCCCAGCAAGTGTTGAGAAATTTAATCATTTAAATTAAATGCATAAACATGGAGACCTCCTTATCTGCTCAGACTGGCATTGTGAGCTGTTAAGGGGGAATATTTGAGCCAGCTTCATGGATGGCTTACAGAGTAGATGCACTGAATTGCAGATACTGTTAGAAAGAGCTAAAAAGCTCTCTCTGTCACTAGGAAACTGAGCACCTGGGACCTGCCTTTCTCAGGTGCAGTTAGATATGCTGCTTCTGTGCTGTGTCCCTGAAAACAGTGAACATTAGCTTTGAATCATAGGTGCTTTGTTTCAAATTGTGGCCCTGCTACTCATTAGGTATATATGACAGCACACAAGTCATTTGACTTCTTTGAGCCTCTTTTTCCTCATGGATAAAACAACTATGATGCCAATCATCTGCAAACTTCAGTGGAAAAAGAAAACCTCTTTCCTGATTGATTCAGAAAAAATCTCAGGTGCAATATGATTCTCAGGGGCCTCATTTTAGCATCGAGGTCCAGGTGTATGAACCCTCTTCCTTTTTAAATTAATTTATTTAATTTGTTTATTTATTTTGAGAAAGAGTCTCACTTTGTCACCAAGCTAGAGTGCAGTGGCACAATCTCTGCTCACTGCAACCTCCGCCTCCTGGGTTGCCAATGTAATGGATATGCATTGATATTCTGTCCTGCATCCATCCTTTCCCTCATTCCACCCTGTGACAATCATATCACAATTTTGTTCTGATGGTCCCACCTTACCCTCTCAGCTCTTGTACTTTAAATGAAGTTGTCTATCCTTTCCCTCCAGGTGCAACAGTGACAAATGACAAGATTTATCTAATCAGCACAAATCAGCACATTCTATACCTCAGGCTTTGCTGATTGGCTTAAAGCTGGGAATATTTGAGCCAGCTTCATGAATGGCTTACAGAGTAGATAAATTGCATTGCAGAGGGACTATAGGAAGGAGCTAATGACCTAAGTCAGGCCAATCAGAACCAAAACAATCTAATTATGGTGTATCTTTTCTTAGCTAAAGAAATAAATAGATTATATTCACTGTTGGAGCGGGTGCTGCATTTTGTGAGTTTGAACTAATGAAAGTCACCATCACGACCCTAAAAAATGAGCCTATCTAAAAGACACAGCTTGAAAAAAAGTTCTGGGGGTATCCTTTGAGCCCTTGACTAAGCCATGTCTGAGGCCCCTGAATTCTCTACTGGACTTGAGTGCAAATTAATAAATCCCCTTTCTGGTTCCAGCCTGGCAGAGCTGAGTTTTCTTTCACTTGCAAGTATGAGTTTAAATTGATCAAAGTGTCTTAAAAGGTTGTATTGAGGATGAAATTAATAATGATGAACAGCACCAATCCAGAGGAGGTGCTCACTAAATAGAAGCAATTATTGCAATTTCGTTTTCAGCTTCCTTTAAATACTATACTCTTTCCATGATGACGATTGGAGTGGTCTCAAAAATGGAAAGCTATAATGGGACTTAAGCAGAACCAGGTGCTGCGAATTTGTGTATACTTTTCAAAGTTCAAAGCATCAAGCCAAAAAGACTAGTTACTCTAAAACAGACTATGCTTCATCAGAAGTACATACCTGAAAAGCACACACAAACACACACAAATACATACAAGACTCTATAAACATTCACCCTCGTATCCAACGAATATGTAAGTCTCCCTAAGGTGAAAAGGGAAAAGAACAAAACTTGACATACCCTATCAGATTAATTCAGTGGAGTGTCCAAAGCAGATTATGTTAATTCCAACAGTAATTCTTAATATTTTTAATGTAATATATGCCTTGATAAGATTGTGAAACCTTCTGACAGCTTATTAGCTGATGCCATTAAAACCAAATGTCAACTTTATCAACTGCTGTCAGTGATATTAGCAATGAAACAGTCTCCAAGGAATGGAGGTTCAATTTGTGTTGTATAATGGTACGAATAATCACTTAGATTTATATAGCACCTTTTCTCAGTAGAGTTTAAAGAGTTTACACACACGGTGTTCTCACAATACCCCTGAATAGAAAGAAGGGACCAAGTTTAATGTTCTTCTGTGGTTTGTGGTCACTTTACAGCTTTGAGTTCATGAAGCCAGTGCTTACAACAGACTTTACATTCCCCCGATTGCTTTGCTTGAGTTAGGATATAATGCCACCGGGTGTGGAAAGAGGCCCACATAGAAGAGAATGATACTAGAAAACAGATATGGAATGCTTTTCCACTCCATTATACCACAAACCTAAACTATCTTATTAAGAACATTTACTCACAAAGATTAACTAATTGCCATGTTTGTAAACATAAATGAAAAATTAGAATACATTTCGAAGCAATGAAAAGCAGGGATATAGACAATTGAAGTTGAAAGACACTTAGACAAAATAGCATTCCATGCTCTCATTTAGGCTTTATGTATCTTGGCGATCATTTTAATTTTTTTCCCAAGCATCTATTCATCCTCCTGACAGTGGAATTTCAGTTTTCCTTTGGGAAAGTTTGTTTTCCTTTGCGTTGCCCCTACTCTCTGCCTGTGCAGTTTGGGTAGAGATGATCCCAATCCTGATGCCCTGGGTGAGGACATGACCCACAGTTGGTGAGTAAGAAAACTGCATCCCTTGGTCACCCCTGTTGTAGAGATAATATGTGATCCCAAACAGGGCACTAAAGGCAACACCTGAGATTTTTTTCTGACTCTATCAGGAAAGAGGTTTTCTTTTTCCCCTGAAGTTTGCTAAGCTGGTTTTATATAAGCATAAAGTCATCTTGTGCCCACATTAGAAAAGTTTGCTTGAGAATGAAACCACTATAGTGGGATGAAGCTATAAAAAATAAAAGAAACAATATGATTCTGAGGGGCCTCATTTTAGCATCGAGGTCCGGGTGTGTGAACCCTCTCCCTTTTTAAATTAATTTATTTAATTTATTTATTTATTTTGAGACAGAGTCTCACTTTGTCACCAAGCTAGAGTGCAGTGGCACAATCTCTGCTCACTACAACCTCCGCCTCCCGAGTTCAAGCGATTCTCCTGCCTCAGCCTCCAGAGTAGCTGGGATTACAGGTGCCTATCACCACACTCAGCTGATTTTTGTATTATTAGTAGAGACGGATTTTCACCATGTTAACCAGGCTGGTCTTGAACTCCTGACCTTAGGTGATCCACCCACCTCAGTTTCCCAAAGTGCTGGGATTACAGGCATGAGCCACCCCACCTGGCCACCCTCCCTCTTTTATATGAGTTGCAGTAATTTGGCTTTTACTATTTGCTAATCAAAGAGATCTTATGCAGGTGCTGCCTACTAAACCGTAAGGGTTACTGATACCAGTTAACCTAATGTCACTTTTCTCCATGGTAAATACGTAGTCAGAATAGGTTACTGTTGGATGTGGTAACAAAAAAATCCTGAAATCTCAGTGGTTTAAGACTACTATTTTTTTTTTCCTTCCTTTTCCTAGCTTACATGCAGCTTTATGGTGGATGGGCTCTCTGTTGTCCTCACTCAGAGTTGCAGGCGAATGGGGCAGCCATCATACAAAGTATTTGTCATTGTTATGGGAGAATAAGAGAGAGAGATTGGGGTGGGGAGGTGAATAGCACATATATTCTTAAAGCTTCCACTTGAAAGGAAAACAGATTACTTGGCATAAATGACTTGCCGGATTTCTGAGTGTTAATACATAAGACCCTAGAATTTTAGGAACTTCATACAATTTTAAATCTCTGCAGCCATGGACTAGTCCCTGGACACAGAAAGTGCCTTAATGAGTGTCATTGTCCTGTGTTGTCTAGCTGTCAACATCACTAATCCTTGACTCTTTCTTAGGCTACTGAGTTATACAATTTGTCACTGGCTGTTCTTTGCATTCTCCCTCCCTAACCACTTAATTTCTTCTTAGCAAAGTGAAAAGGAGTCTCTTTGTATCCCCACATGTCAGCAAAAATGAGAAGTGAAGTAATTCTGTAGCAGCATTTTCACACTGGACTCAGCATGGAATCCCTGATTATTTTTTCCAAAATAGGAAGTACCAATTTTCCTCTTTTCAACAAGAGAACCTTTTCTACTCTTGGGTATTTGTCTAAAATGTGATGCAGTGCTGCAGTTTGCTCATATACTAGGAGGCAGTTCCCTTCCAATTTTATATTATGAATTCTATCTTAGATGGGAAAAAGCCTTGTTGCAGTTACAAATCCCAAGCTAATTATGGCATAACTTTAAGAGGCACTTAAACATTGAATCGGATTAAAAGTAGGTAGCAAATGTGGAATTTGTAAAGAATCTATGCAATATTTGGCCATTTCCTAAAGAGACAGGAGACTCAGATGAGGACTCAGCAGGACACAATTTTTCATCAAATTAACTAAATTAGTGCTTTGTGGACTGCATGTGGCAACTAGTCAGTAATTACCATGATCTGCAAATGAAAACTTATTTGAAGATGGAAAATAAAGAAAAGAAATATGAAATCTTTTTTTCTTTTTTTTTTTTTCCAAGTCAGCTTTGGCAGAGACTAGTTTCCACTTCCTGGACACACAGGAAGGCAGTATCTCCCATCCTCTCTTGCAGTTCAACTGAGGTCACGTGACTGCTTCCTGAGCAATGCAATCTGGATAGAAGTGGTGTGCACCATTTTAGGGCCTGACCATGCAATCCCTGGCCTAATCTCTCATTCTGTTCACCCTCCAGTGGTCATGGTGAAGGTCAGATATTGAAAATGGTGGCATCACAAGCTGAAAGGAGATGATATCACTGTATCATTTTTTAGGCGAGAGCTACCCAGGAGAGCCACAGATCTTCATAGGATCATGTGGTGAGTAAGAAATAAGCCTAAGTGCTAAGCCACTGAATTTTTATTTTTACTCTTTTACAGCTATTTATGTTCTTTTATAGATTTTTTCTCTAATATTAAGTACATCAGAGCAAACAGAAACAAGCTCAACTATTTTACAGCAATTACTACCTTGGATTTTAGTGACATGGGAATACTAACAAAGGGCATTTAAATCTGAGTAAGATGTCAGAGAAGTCTTCCAAGATAAGGTGAAAAAGTAAAAAGTAGAAGACAAACAGAAAAGACACAGCATGCAGAGAGGACAGTAGGCAGGAGGACATGCAGGCAGGAGCAGCACAAGGACAAGATTTGAGGAACTGCCCCTTAACCCAGGTGAAAAAGGAATACATTGTTTCTCAAAGTCAGAACCCCCAGTGAACTTCCTACGCCAGAAGGTCCTGAGCCTCCCTCTGCCCATCCCCTGAAATACTATTTGCTTTGTTACAGAGAAAAACGAGCCTCCTGTCTGAAAGGGGGAAATGAAGAAGAGCAGATTGCTGAGTCTGAGGTTTGTGCTGCCTATGTGCTGTTGAAGAGTCACCTGGAAGCACATGTTGTGGGGAAGGGAACTGCTGGACTCATCAACATCATGGTTTTCTTCTTCTAGCTCCTGATTGATCTCTACAATTTTATTCAGTTGTATGATTCCTTTATATAATTCGACAAGACCTACATTGCATAGAAGATTGTTTTCCCAAAGTGGAGAGGATCTTCATAGAGAAAAAGAGAAGGCTGTTTATTTTTGAGCTCTGATGAAACACTAAAGTGTGCATAAGAGAGATTGTTTGTTGACCATCCCTCATACAGCATGCATATTACTCACTGAAAGTGGAAACCAACCTGTATTTCTTATAAAGTGTGAAAGCACAAGCTTATAAATGTATAAAATCTTTTCTGGGTGTGACACACCTGTGTCCAATTTTGAATTTTTATGATATGTGCCACTTAATTACTGGCACTGAGTATCACTGAACTTTTTAGTTTTCTAGTGGGAAAACATTACTGAGAAGCCCTCCCTTATTTTAAGTAAGTTAATTAAATCTTATGTGAGTTGTCAATTGTAATTTTTCAAGGGAAAAATTTTGATGGGTGGAGAAATGAACTGCCAGATAATCTTCCTGGAATTCCGGGAGAATTCCAAAGAGGATTTTTTTTTGACACTTTTTATTTCTTTAAAAGAATCACTGTCAAGTAATTCTTAGAAGAATATCCTGGAAAATGAAGCAAGTTTTTTCCTGTGTGTAAGCAATACGGCAGTTACACTTGCCCTAACCGCAGGGATGGTTTTTTTACCCAATTTTAAAGACCATAATGGTTTTATAAGGTGTTGACATCCTCCGTCCTCAGAACAGGTAGAAAGTATTAGGAGTGCAGGAAATAGACTAGGGACTACATTATGGACAGCCTGTGCTTTTTGACTTCGGTTTGCTGTCTTTCTGTGATCACATTAGATTACTGATTCATAGATTCTATCTTTTATAATTCTGGAGAAAAAGAGGTTTGTTAGTTTTGTGATTTTTCGTAAGAACAAATGTATGTATTTTAGTAGCTTCATTGCATGAGAACAGTGTAACTCACACTGACTTGTGAAATCAGCCTTCTCTGGGCCATGTGTGTGGAGAGCTTTCTATCTTACCAAGTGGGAAGGCTAAAAGAACAGCAGCCTTTTTGGTAGTCACATGGCGGAATGATTAAAGTTACATTGCTTATTCCAACATATTGGTTCTTTTTAAAACTTTTTTTTCACCCAAAGAAAAGAATAATATAAATTATTAACAATAAACATAAATTCAGAATTTTGATGTGGGATTAAATATCCAGATTTTATTTTTAATCTTAATCCTTAGCTTCTTGGGAGTTGCTGGGCTTCAGTGTCTCTGTGGTTTTGCCAGCTTGGCTGAGCTCTGGTTATTTTGGATCTTTTCTGCTCTTTTAAGTAACAGAGTCAATTTTACCAAACAATATAGTTTGCATGTATAGCTGGGAAAACGTGTATTGCTCTAGATTGGCCAATTTAAGCCATTTTAAAGAAAGTTAGTTCATAGTTGTTGCCTTTTAACTCATAGTCAAGCTTCATTCTTTCAAAGAGAAATGTGTGATTTACATTTACTTGCTAATATTTTGTAGTTTGGAGATCCTTGTGGGCATTATTCTAAGTAATATGTAGACACATGGAAATTTTTGGACATAATATTAAATGAGTGGTATCTGCGAAATTGGTTGTATTAGGTGGCTTGGCTAATTTTTTTCTATAATTGTGTATATAGGCTGCATTAAAAAAAACTGCATCTTCCTTTATGCTGGATTGTAAACAATTATATTACAATGTATGAGACATGTTTTTCCCTCATATGTTAGACTTTTCTTAGTATTCCATATTTATGTGTAGTCATTGTGTGATTTTTAAACCAGAATTTGGTTTAAAAAATATGGTTATAATATATGCGTGAAATAGTTTGGTGTTCACCTTATGAAAATAAAGGATTGTAAGTAAGGTTTCTTGTGCACCTTATACCAGAATTCAGTATAATACACTACTTTCTGTTTTCAAACAGATAAGTCATAATATAGTCTGAATTGTCATAAGATCTATCTCAGAAACCATATTCTTGACAACTATTTACTTTTGAATAGTTTGCATTTTAATATGTGACTTTTGCCTTGAAAAGTAGTAAAGCCATAAACTTGTGCGAAACAAATTTCAAGTTTATAGATATTAAGTATCTAATGTAAGAATCAAATGTGTATGCAAAAATACTTTTACCAGTCTGGAACTTGAGAAAAATCCAAGGAATTTGAAACATAGATTTTAATGAGCTGATAAACACAAATTACGTCAATAAGGGTAGTCAGGATATTAAAAAAAAAAAGAAAGAAGAAGAAGAATACATTGTTTATTTCCTTATATTGGAATGCAAAGATGCTGCAAAGAACATGATTATTATTCTCCTTTTGCTGATGAGAAAACAGAGCAATTTAAAAACAGAAGGCTAATATGTGATAAATCCAGCATTCCTGGCTTGAAAGTGGAGGAAGGACACTAAGAAGGAGGAATGTGGCTGCCTCTTGCAGCTTGAAAAGGCAAGGAAATGGATTCTTCCCTACAGTTTCCAGGAAGGAATAAGCGCTGCCCTCCTGACAGCTTGATTTTAGCCCATCTGGGACTCCTGAAACATGTAGAGTGGGCACTGAGGGAAGTGCAACAGAGTGACAAATGTCCTTATGCCACATTAAGATGAACAATTAACAACAGAGCTGAGTGTTTCCTGTTATTTTTACCCACTATTGCACTGACATCTTCCAGCAAAATGTTAATCTTATTTATCAAATAAAGGCAATAGTACAAACATTTCTGGGTTGAACTTCTGATCTTCAGAACTATAAGATAACAAGTTTGTGTTGTTTTAAGCCATTAGATTTGTGGCAGTTTGTTAGAGCAACAATAGGAAACTAACACAGATTTTAACCTGGTTGTAAGATAGACATTAACTATTCCTAAGCTGCAATCTTAACAGAAGAGCCTGAAAAAAATGAACTCCTTTTCCTGGGAGTAGGAATTACCAAGAAATACTGTGTATCGGTAGTAAAGACCCTAGGAGCCTTTCTGTTAATGTACACTAAGCACCCATTTCATCACAAATTTTCTAGGAATAGGTACAGGCCTTGACTTTATCACATATTAGCCTTCTGTTTTTTCATTTCTCTGTTTTCTCATCAGCAAAAGGGATACATATACAGTCTTTAGAAGTCTCTATTTTTGTCATTTATTGTAGACCATTTTCACTTCTTAAATCCTTTAAAATTTAATAAGAGCAACACAAATGCCTGACCTTGATGAACATTTGAAAAGCAAACATCAGTGAGAAACATATAAAACTCTTTAGTGGACTCTCAGGAGTTTTCCTAAGTGAATCAGAGGAAGCTGAGAAGGGGACATCTAGCTGACCATTAGCGCACACTCTGAAAAGAGTCACAGATGTGATGCTTTATAAAGTCGATTTGCATTTGTTAAAGGTCATTCTCCACTGAGTATTTGCACTTATGTCTAAGACACAAGAAGGCCACTCTACCTCGTTCTTCCAATTTGTCTGTTCTGTGATCAATATTGGAGTCTAGACTAGGACGACTACAGAATCTTACCACTGCTTGATTTCCCATAAGATTGACCGGACTTCCTGAAACAACTGGGGTGGGCACCAAGGGAAGTGCATTGGAGTGACAAATGTCCTTATGCCACATTAAGATGTACAATTAAAGGAGCTGAGTGCTTCTTGTTATTTTTACACACTATTCTACTGGGATCTTCCAGCAAAATGTTTATATCTTATTTACCAAATAAAGGAAATACTACAAGATTGAGTCACAGATCTCCACATCTGAAGAAAGTGAAAGATGTTTTTGACATTTCACATTCTGTCTAGTAATGGACTGAAAGTGTCCTGTTTGTGCCAGGCTCCTTAGCACTAATGAAGACTCTTGTCTTTCATCCGAAAACTCTGCTCAGTCTCAGGCTTTAGCACCAACGTTATCGCTATTCAAGGCGTTTTAAAAAGCCCCAGATTAGTCCTTCCAGGGATACAGAACCAACTTTCTCTAGCTTCACCCTTACTTCTGTCTTCACTCCCAGTGACTTGGCCTCTTCCTTGACTGAGATTAAGCTCTAATTTACATTTTGGTTGTATGCACCTAGCTCCCCTTTTTCCCCCTGCATTGGAATCCTTGTGTCTTCGAAGACTAGTTACTTGGGGCCCCAGTTCTAGCTACATGTGAATATTTATTCAATTTAACAAAAATATAGTGAGTAGCTACTATGTGCCAGGTTATTCTAGGTAAGGTGGTAGAAATACAGAAATAAACAAGATACAGAAAATTCATGATCTCAAGGAACTTTAAGTCTACACATTGGAGACAAAAATACATGTATAAATTATATACACAAAATAAACAAGTAAGTCAAGGGAGACCCCATTTGAGGAGGCAACAGGTGAGCAGAGACCCACTGATCTCAGGGAGCAATTGTACAGATAAGTGGGAGGAAAGTGTTCAAGGTGAAGGATACTAACATGATGTCAATGAAGAAGACTGTGCTTGGTGTGTTTGGGAAAACTGTAGTCCAGTGTGGCACAGCAAGGACAAAATGGGAGTGAATGAGGCTGAAGGTGTTGCCTGGCCTGGATCTGATCTGATTCAGTTAGCCAAATTCCCTGGGTCTTGACCTTGGGCTCACATAACTAGAAAACAGGAATGGTTACATTTATATCCAGGTTAATTTGTGTTTCACTTCCAGCTCCATCATTTTCAAACAGTGTTTATCTAGAGTAACTTATTTGCCTCTGTTGTGAAATGGAGTTTCACAGTTTTGGCTACTGAAAGGAGTAATAAAGTTGAACTATGTTGTCTTATTTTGGGCTGCTCTTACAGGCTACCACAGACTGGGTGGTTTAAACAACAGAAATTTATTTCTCACAGTTCTGGGTGCTGAGAAATCCAAAATCAATGACCAGCAGTTCTGGCATCTGGAAAAAGCCCACTTGCTGGTTTCCAGATGGCCATCTTCTCTTTGTATCCTCACATGGTGGAGAGTAGAGATAGAACATGCAAGCTCTTTGGTGCCTTTTTGTAAGGGCACTAATCCTGTTTATGGTGGCTCCACCCTCATGACATAATTACCTCCCAAAGCCTCCATCTTCTAATACTATCACATTGGGAGTTAGGGTTTCAGTGCAGCAATTTTGAGGGGACACAAACATTTAGTTCATATCATATGCCAAGAGGCTATAACAGTTCCTTGCACATAGAGGGTATTCAAATATTATCTACAATTAACAATAGTACATTAGAGTTACCCATGTTTTAAACTCTTTGACATTTCCACATGGTTACATATCTTAAACTCATTTTACATCATCTCTTTTCTCTCACAGCTGCTCTTTATTCCAAGTCTTTTATCTCAGTAAATGGCACCACCATTCATTCAATATCCAAGTTGACTCCATCCTCTTCCTCAATCCTCATGCCTAGCCAACCACCCGACTCTCTTGTGTCTGTATAGGGTGACAAACTCTTCCTGGTTTGCCCAGAACTATCCCAGTTTTAGCACTGACAACCCCCCAGTCCCAGGCATACAGGGAGGATTCATCACCCTATCTCTAGCTCCTAAATGTTTCTCAAATAATTTATAATTTTACTTCTCTTCATTTCTAACTTAATTTACCATTCTTTTTTTCTCTTTTCTTTCTTTTTTTTTGAGATGGAGTTTCACTGTTGTTACCCAGGCTGGAGTGCAGTGGTGCAATCTCTTGGCTCACTGCAACCTCTGCCTCCCGGGTTCAAGCAATTCTCCTGCCTCAACTTCCTGATTAGCTGGGATTACAGGCATGCCCAACCATGCCCGGCTAATTTTGGATTTTTAGTAGCGATAGGATTTCTCCATGTTGGTCAGGCTGCTCTCAAACTCCTGACCTCAGATGATCCATCTGCCTTGGCCTCAGCAAAGTGCTGGGATTACAGGTGCGAGCCACCGCACCTGGCCACCATTTATTTTTCATCTGGATTATTACTACGACTTTTCAAATGGTTCTTGCTTCCTCTTTTGGTGTCTCCATTTTATTATCTACTGCAGCAAGATTAACATTTCATATCATTATGAAAATTAAAGTGCTTCAATGGCTTCCTATTGTCTTTATGGTAAAACCCACATTTTTAACTGTTCTGCGTTACTCTCTGCACAGCCTCACTCCCTTATTCCTTTCAAAACTCATCTCTTACTACGATCATGGGTTTTTACCTTCAGCCTACCTCCTACACTCCAGATACCCTGGTTCTTTTCTCCCTCTGAATAAACTAAACTGAACTTTCCCATATGCTGTGCTCTCTTTCTGGCTGGATTCTCCATCCTGAGTTCAATCTTCTCTTCACTAAACTTTAAATCCCAACTCAAGTAGGTCTTCCTTGGATGGAAGATTTCTACAATCTCAGAAAAACTGATTAAGTTCTCTTGTTGTATGATCCCAAAGCAAGATGTTTAAACTACAAATTTAAATTATGTTTCTAATTATCTTTTTATCTGCATAGAGTTTAGAGTTCATGAGGTCAAGGATCATAACTGCCTTATACTCAACTGTATCTTCAGCCTGAAGCTATGCCTGGTGCATAGTAAATGCTCAATTAATTATTGTTAAATGGGTAAATAAGTGAGTATTTTCTGAAGATGTCACTTAGTAAAATTGCTGATAGGGTTGTTGCTTATGATTTGCCACTGTGTACTTCTCAACTCTAGGGGCCACCCTATATCTCATAGTCATTGTTGAATTGTATGGTCTTTAATGACAATTTTTCAGCAGATAACAAGTAAAGTGCTTTGAAGAATGACTCCTGTACTAAAGAAGATAGGCTAAATTAGACTGCAGCAATAAGAAAAGCATACATTTTAGTGATTTAACCAAAAGTTTATTTTCCGCTCACCTGTCATATACTGCAGGTCCAAGGCAACCCTAGAGTTACAGTCCTCCGTACTTCATGATCCCAGGGTACTTTGATTTTTGCTGCTGTCATTTTAATACAAAGCCACCTTCACACTTGCTGATGCAGAGGAAGAACATGCTGGAGGGTCTTATGTTAGATTTTAATTGGGATGATAGGAAGAACATCTAACACTTCTCTCCAGAACCACTGAGAAGGATAGACACATGGCCCTGCCCAGCTATAAGGGGAATGGAAAGTATAATTCTTACATGTTCATAGAAATGGAACAAAACTGAATATGAGTAAGTATTAGATATCTCTACCATGAGTGCTTTAACCTAATTTGTACAAATTTCCCCTTTGGGTTAGTGGGATAAATGGCTAAAAAATTAAGCCATTACAGTGCCTTCAATGGTAATTTGGGATTGGGGAAGGCACCTGGCACATTGACCCTGGAAAGGGTATATGGGGACAAAGCTTTATTCAGTAATGGGTACACAGAGTGATACAAAAGTTGGATGATGTCCTAAAGGAAACAAATAACATTTCACCATATGGCAGCTGTCTGAAGGGTGTTTTGCAGGAGGCTGGTCCTAAGCTTTTCTATATTAAATTAAGACACAGTATATTTGATCAAAAGGTTTTTGTTCTTGAAATCACTTGAGCTGGGATCAAATATTCCACTCCACCAACTTGCTGTGAGGCCTTAATTGCTTATCCCTGAGAATTTCCCCACATCCGTAGAAAAGGAAGATTATATTTGCTCTGTCTTCCCTCACTGGCTTAGTTGAAGAATCCCATGAGATGAAGTACTTTTCATAAAGAATGAGCTATTGGTTATATATTATAGTAAATTGAATAGATGTGGGAATACCATGTAAACACCAAAACACTATATCAAATATAAGATGGCATTATTTTTATTATAATTATCAAGGAAAATAGAAATGAATCCAGAGTAAAAGAGATGATCAGAGTGATCCCCTTTTGAGTATTCACCTGAGTGTGTCTCCCTTGATTTGTATTCCTAGAAGGAAGAATGTGAAGTTCTGTGCTTAAGACATATTGACTCCATTTCCAATTTGCATATTATGGATTGCCACCAGCAGGCATTGAGTGAAAACCTTTATTAAAAATGGTGCTGTTGCAGCAGGCTGTGTTTGGCAGCTTCTATTTCCCCTTTCCTTGCATATTTCAGCCTCTTAGCTTTTAGATAAGGGGAAGAAAAGTAAATATTTCAAATAAACAGCCTAAAGTTTCTATGTTAAAATGCAATGGGTGGATCTCGCTTAGTTTCGATATGCATAAACCAACTGTAAAAGATGTCTTCTAGATAATCAGAAACGTTTGAATATGAACTGTATATAAGACAAAATTAAGAGATTACTGTTAATTCTGTTAGGTGCATTACTGTCATGGTGCTGGAGAAACTATGCAAAGAAAACATGATATTATCACTCAAAAATTCATACCAAGCATTTACATATGAAATGACATGACATCTGGGATTTGCTTTAAAGCAGTCCAGCAAGCAAAGAAACAGGAAAACAAAATTGAGGGGAGGTGCTAATAGGTAGGAGGTGATACTGGCAAAATGTTGATTATCTTTGAAGTTGAGCGACTGAGACATGAAGGTTCACTGGAGTACTTGTTCTACCTTCTTTATGTCAAAAAATTTTCATGAAAAGAGTACTACAAAAATTGCCATCTAAGAGGATGAAGTCATTTCTGGGGGTGACAAACATCTAGAATGTGCTTTTGAAAATTGAGCACTTTTTGAAACTTACTATAAGCAGTTCATGTCAGGAAGGGGATTGCTGTGCCTTACTCTAGAGCCCATTCCTTTTTTTTTTATGAGTATGACAGAGATAAAATCCAAACGTGATCACTGCAGAAGTGATGTCTTAGAAAAATATATTCAATTCTAATCCATTGATATGGAAGTGGGGGAAAAATAATGAGTAACAGACAGCTGGTCCTCCATCACCAAAAACAATTTGAAAGTCAAGCTTTTCTCTGTTGTTGTTTTTTTCCTCCTTTATTTCCTACTCTGGTCCCCCACCAATGACTCCTGAATGCTCTGACATCTGTAGACCTATTTTTTAAAAAAATGTAAGTATATTCTTAATTATGATCAAGTCACAAATATCTCTTTGTCAGGGGGATGCAGTCAAATGGTTCATCCAAAACTGTAATAAAACATAAAAGATATAGAAGTAACAAACAGACATAAAAAAAGTTAGTGATAATTGATTAATTCATTTATTTATTGGTCCATTTATTATTTCACCAAAATCCAGTGCTTATATGTTGCCAGCACTCAACTAGGCCCTGGGATGCTAATGGTGAACTACTAACGGAGATTACAGCTCAATGATCGAGGGATCCTACAACTTGTAATAAATGAGGACCTGGAGACCAAAAAGGGACAATGGTGACTTTGTGCACACCTGTGCGTGTGTGTGTCCTAAATCACATACTGGAGAAAAAACATATTCACAACACAACAACAAAAAAAAACAAATATTTTTAGTCTTGTCTCTTAGACCTGGCCGTGTCACTTTCTCACCAGTCAGGATCTGTATTTGCATATTACCTTTCAATCAGACTAAGCTACTAGTCTATTCCCTAAATATGTCACCCATTCTGATGTTTTCACATCTACTTCCCTGCCTGAACTGGCTTTTCTCCTCCCTACTCAAGAAGGTCAACTTTTCATCCTTCAAAACCTGGAGTACATGTTACAACCTCTCAATCTTGCCATGATGCTCACTTTCTTGCTACCCAGAGGAATAAATGCTCCCTCCTCTGTATTCTAATAAGACTCTGTACAAACATCTATTGTAGCACTTAAGAGGCGTTGCGTTGTCATTTTTGTTTAAATGTCTTGCTCTCTTGCCAAACTCTGAAATTCTCAAAGGCAAAGTCTGTACCTTATGTGTCTCCATAACATCAGTGCATAAGGTGGTGCCTGACTCATAAGAGGTGATAAATAAGTGTATGTTAAGCAAATGAATGGATAAATGAATGAATCACATCAAAATAACCTCTCTGACATAAAAGTTTAGTCCCTTGAGATTAACATATCATAGCTCTTTTAGCAAAAGTCATGGGGTTTCAAAACTGGAAGAGATCTTGGAAATCATCTGTTCTAAACCCATAATTTAGCTTTGGAGCACATATTAGGATGGATTGGGCTTTCTTGGTCAGCACAGAATGAATTGCCTATTATGCTTTGATTCAGAAAGAAAATAGGAGAGCCAGGACATAAGATAGGGAAAGGCAGGGAGAAGTCAAGGCAAAATTAAACATTTACCAAGAGGCTTATCTGCCTAGGGGAAATGATCACACACTGTCCTAATGACCTCCCTACTGAATACTACACGCCCCGCCTTGTCTCCTGATTTGTTTTCCCTGCCCTTCTCTCTAAGTTTTTTCCATGGCACTTATTAACTTCTAACATGCCATATTATCTCATTATTGATCATGCCCGTCGTTTATCTTCTGACTGCTGATTCAATGCTCCTTTCACTACATGCATTTATGCCTAACTGGTTCATTACATTCATGGCAGGGGTTGAGTTTTTGCAGGCTGTATAGCATGATGTTTTGAAGCAGTGCTCATCAAACCATCTCTACTGAAGGACTCATTTTTAAATTTCCAATTGCTCATGGACAATCTCATCCTACTGTGCATGACTAACATGTGGTCTGTACCACATTTACCTTATCACATGGATTTCATATGCCAGAATGGCCCTATACCATATTCACTGAGATGAATCTGGTGGTCACACTCTGGATGCCAGGATAATTGCAAATTGCTATAAAATTTCCTAGTGCTTATTTTAAGCTTCTATATTATCCCATCACACATTGCTAACAGGTCATGGGGCCAGCACCAGTCCTCATGTCACATTTTGAGGATCAACTAATTTATAAGATGGACTCCAGAGTCCATTGGTCTGAGTTTGAATTCTAGCTCTACTTTTTCCTAGCAGTGTGGCTTTGAACTGATTTTCTTAACATTCTGGCTCTCAATTTCTTCTTCTGCAAAATGGGAATACTTATAGTAGCCCCTCAGAGGTTGTTGTAAAGGTGACATGAGTTTATGTATGTAAATGGCTGAGAACACTGCCTGGCAGAGTTAGTGGTCAATACATGTCAGTTCTTCTTATTACCACTTGACCTTTCTCAATCTGGAACACTCCCTCCATTATCAGGGTTACTGAATTCTCCCAGCCAAGTGTCACCCTGGGAGTGCAAGAGAAAGCAGCTCTCAGGGACACCTGAGGAAGAGGAGGGATTTGAACTCAGACAGTCTCGTGCTAACACCCTTGTTCTTAACCACTGTGTTATACAAGATGGTTAGAGCTCCACTTAAGGTGCACCTACACAGGGCCTGGGGCCATCCTTCCTTTTACTCCCTCTTTCCCCTCAAGCAGCAGCGGGGGTCATTTTGTGTCTCCAGCAGGAAAAGAGAGAGAATACATTGCCCTCAACTTGAATGGCTGAAAATAAAAAGAGAGACTGCTTGATTTAGAGATTTCTGTTGATTCTCTCCATCTTTCAATGAAGCTGAAGTGAAACTCAACTTGTCCTGCAGGAGGCAAAAATGTGACTACAGTAAGAACGTATATTGTTTTCTAGAGAGCTTGGAAGTCCAGCTTTCATCCTAACTTCATTGGCATTCTCTGTCTTGAGTCAGCACTTCTTTAGGGAGAAACATTTTGAGTTGTTAGTACTGTCCTAAGTAGGCGTTAATGCAGATTTTTTCTGGGTGATGGCATTCCTCCAACCTTGATAAAAATCTATTTGTTGAATGGATTTGTATATATAAACCCAGCCCACTTCCTGAAGTGTATTTAATAAACACACCACTTTAACACAGTGAACATTTAGAACAGATAAAAGAGAACAGTCAAGTAATAAATGAGGAGGAAATAAACTGTTTATTAAATTTGCTTGCTTAATTTGAGTAATATTTGAGGGATGACTTGACAGCAATTACACACATATACCCATATGTAGATAGCAAACTCTTACATAGAACATATTGCATTCTAGGCACACCGTTCTATGGTTTCATATGTTTTAACACATTTAGTTCTGAAAGCACAGAGATAATCTCTTTTCTGAGATGAAGAAACTGAGATGCAAATAGATTGTTTCCCTAAGGTCATTCAGGTACTAAGAGGCAGAACTAGGATTTGAACTCAGTCTGGTGCTAACACCCTTGGTCTTAACCACTGTATTATACAAGATGGTTAGAGCTCCACTTAAGGTGAAAAATATCAAAAGAAGTATCACCATGTAATGGTCAGGTAAAAAGAAATTGGCCATTGGGTGAGTGTGATGTGCGGCTCTGGGTGTTATTTCCCATCTCTGAACCCTGGTTTACCAACCTCGTTAATGGAGGCATATGATGAGACAGGCCTTCAGGGCTCTTCTAGTTACCACTCACAAGGCTTGTCTGCTCTAATTATCACCACAGCTCCCCTCTCCGCAGCTCTGCTTCCTATGCCCTCTCTCCTCTTCCTAGGTCCTCTTCTCCTCCCTTTCCTGATTGCC
The DNA here is from genome assembly GCF_006542625.1 of Nomascus leucogenys. Classification (NCBI taxonomy): domain Eukaryota; kingdom Metazoa; phylum Chordata; class Mammalia; order Primates; family Hylobatidae; genus Nomascus; species Nomascus leucogenys. The sequence goes on from NC_044396.1 coordinate 80,561,741, forward strand.
CCCATTTATTGCCCTACGTCACTGCAACAGGTTGGAAAAAATGCTCTGCGTTGTTTCTGCATGGATGACAGTAAATCCACCAGGCACAACCCTGGGACAGATGAGCAAGAATAAGGATTCACAAATGGGGCAAAAGCAAAAGACACTGACCTATTCATTGTGCCAACCCTCCAGCTCTAGGATGGGCACTGTCCCCACCTCTCCAGATAGATGTCATAGTAAAGTCCAGGATCAGAGAGCAACGGAAAGATGACCTAAAGACAACCCTAAATTATAGTCCACCAAACAGCTGGGACTGTGTTTGATACACTGACACATCCTCAACGTTCAGCATAGAAACTGCTACATCCTAGGTGCTTTTATTAAGCTATCTAGTGCCACCCCTATTCTATGCATAATTCCACTTTTACAAGGACTGTCAATATTTGTATGGAAATGGAGAGTTTAAAGGCCTTTTCATATATATTGTTTTATATCTTTTCAATTATCTCACTTAATTCTTCCTTGGCTCTTGGCACCCTGAAGAACACTGTTTACTTCCTCTTAACAATAGCAAGTATTGTCCCTCTGCAACTGTCCCTCTGCAACAGTGAAAACCTCTTCTGTTTTCCCTTCCTTCCTGCTGAACCAGGTCAGGATTTCAATTCAGTAAAGACCTTTTTCTGAGCATCTAGTGGTATCAAGAACTCAACCCAGGCACCAAAAAGCAAAGGAGAACAGAATATCCAACTGTAGCAGGTAGCAGTGACGAGAAGGGCAGGAAAAAGAAGATACCAGATGGATTTCGTTCTTTTTCTTGGTCAACACAGCACTCAGGGCATTTGCAGAAGTAGAGGTGACTCACATGGGGATTGATCACACAGCTGAAGGGAATCCACAAGATGATCTGTTTCAGTACAAACAGCAGGAAAGAAAAAAACTTGGGATACTTTCAGTGGCACTAATCAGAAAGAAACAGTTTGGTTTATTCATGAAGATATTAGTCATGTCCTCCTTCACACTACCAATGGCTGACATTGGAAAATGATGGATGCTGAAGGTGAGTACAGAAGATTTTTATTATGTAATTAACATGAGGACTTATTTTTGTTTAAAGTCTTGCTTCAGAGTGGCTTACCTACCATTCAATATTTGAAGCTCTGGTTTATTAAAAATATGAGTCAAATAATCTCTAAGAATGTCAAGCCCCCTGTTTAAGCCAGAGGCTTGGATTGGTGGTGTTATTACATGAACTTAATTCAGTTTGTGCCTCCTTCGAAAATGAAGAGTGGATATAATGGTATATTTTATGGTGGTGTTAAGTCATGCAGACACTCATTCATACTGAATTAAGGCCCTGAAAAAAAGTGGAAGTTTGGGGTAAGGATTACTTTATGAAAGAATCACCCCAATTCTCCAGGGCTTAATCAAGTTTTCCCAGGATAAGTCTTTATTTTTGCAAGTGGATTGTTCTGCTGCAATGGAAATTCAACAATAAGAAAGAAATTTCTCGGTTTTGTATTCCTCTGTGTTCAGTCTGACAAAGAGTATTCTCTTGTGAGGCATTGATAAAGGAAAGAGAAACTAGAATTTTCTGACACCTATGATGAACCAGGGGCTATATGGATATAAGCTTATTTAATGCTTATAATTCTTTTACAAATGATGAAACAGATGCTCAAAGTGATTACATAACTTGTCCCAGGATCAGGTGGTTAATAATATGTGGAGGAGTCAGCCTTTGAATCCTAGGATTGTCAGGAAATTTCATAATCACATACTGTATTCCCAGTACTCCATGTGACGGAATTGTAGTTGTCTTTTATCTTATTAAAATACTCAGCTAAATCAAAGTAATGGACACCTTGGGAGAGTATGGATGGAAAAAAGAGGGGCCGAAAACCTTCTACTCCTCTGCCTTCCCACCCAGCAAGGTACTAGCCTTGAAACCAATTTTCAATGCATTGTCTCAGCTTCTAAACCCCGGAAACTCAGCACCAACCCAAACCCTGCTGAGCCTTCTCACTTCCCATCAGTCCTTTGCCAGCTGTTTCTTGTTCCTTCATGACTCCTTCAAACCTTTATCACTACTGCCTGCAGCCACCTCATCAAACTCTTCTCAGCAGATCACCTTACCGTAGAGACCAGCAGAAATAAAAATTTTCAGTGGTCTTCCTTGACGACCTACATATCTATTCTTATCTGCTTCTATTCTTTCTTCCTTTTATTTCAGCCTTAGAATGTGAGATTTCCCTCCTCACATTCATGGCTAATTCTTCCATATTTGCCTTGACCTTAACCCTCCTACCTTCAGCTCTGGGCAGTTGCTTTGTAGATGATTCCCTTTCTTGGATTTCCAACTTTCCCTTCCAGTTGCTTCCTTCTACTCTACCATTTTCCTTTCTCAAGGCTCAATCACCATAAAAAATAGAACACTTGACACTGTGCTCTTGCTCACTGTCCAGTCTCTTACCTGCATCCCATTCACTCTCGACTTCACCTCTAATTCATTCACTATCTACTGACTGCAACCTGACATTTGCCCCCTCCTTTTTTTCTTGGTGCTGCTCTCTGTAAAATGCCCAGTGATTTTCTTTTTCTATTTTGTCAAATCAATCAGGTATGTTTTCATCCTTAGCCCACCAGATCATTTTTTCTGCATTTCAATCACTAGCATTTTTGATTCTGTTCTCCATGTGTGCCGTAGGCCTTCTCCTTTTTTGTCTCCCATTCCCTTGTCCACTCTTTTATTATTGGTGTTTCACAATATTTCACTGGGCTTATAGCATCAATGATGACCTGTAGGTGGGTCACTTTTTTGTCAAGTTCTAGATTGCATGACCTGTGGTACATCTTCATCTGGATGTCCTCAGTCACTCAAACTTAAGTCATCTAGATCAGAACATAGCAACCTACCCTCTGTTATTTTCTTTTTCAATTAGCAGTAACACCACCAACCTGGACTGCCAAGCTATTAGCCTGATAGTCAATCCAGTTATTCTTATCTTCTTCCCATTACCTTCCAAAATCCAATAATCAGATCCAAAATTTTATTTCATACATATTTGTTGAATCTCCTCCTTCCCCTCTGTTCTCACATGCCCTAACTATGGAATTCTCACTCTTTTGCATCAACTATTTTAGGTGCCTTTAGACTGGCCTCCCAGTTTTCAGGCTCTCCCTCTTTAAATCAATTCTTCGTGTAGATACCAGTGTGATTCATTAAAATAAAAATCTCGCTTTTTTATTCCATTAAATTTTTTTATTCTTTTTTCTAATTCTTTATTGAAGTAAAACACATTATATCAAAATTACCCTAGTAACCTTTTTTAAGTGTACAGTTTGGTGATATTACATGCATTCCTAATATTGTTCAACAGTCATCACCATCCAGCTCCATAATTTTTTCATCATACAAAACAAAAATTCTGTACCCAGTTTAAATAAAAACACCCCATTCTTCCCCTCAACTCCTGACGACCACAATTCTACTTTGTGTCTGTATGAATTTGACTACTTCAAGCAAAACACTTCATATAAATGGAATCATATAGTATCTGTCTTTTTGTGTCTGGCTTATTTCATCCAGAGTAACGTCTTCTAGGTTAATCTATGTTGTGGCATATGTAAGAATTTACTTTCTTTCTAACACAAAATAATATTCCATTGTATGTATAGCACATTTTGGTTGTCCTTTTATCCATTGACAGGGACTTGGGTTGCTTTCGCTTTTGGGCTATTGTGAATGATGCTTCTATGAACACAGGTGTGTTTAAAATATCTTGGGTATATACCCAGAACCAATTGCTGGATCATTTATTCATTTTATTTTTAATTTTTTTAGAAACTGCCATACTTTTTTCCACAGTGGCTATGCCATTTCACATTCCCAACAGTGCACAAAATCCAATGTTTCCTCATCCTTGCCAATGCTTGGTATTTTCTGGATTTTTTTTTTTTTTGATAGTAGCCGTCCTATTGGGTTTGATTAATTTTATTTTTGCGGGACAAACTTTAAGCATTATTCAGGGGCATATAACATATTACACGATGTGTGAAATTGGCTCCTTTAAAAGGTTCTTAATTGTGCCTAGAGATTTGCAATAAATGATTTGAAACTTGAAAACTGTTTAGAACAGTGGTTGGTGCACAGTAAGCTTCCAATTATGTTAGTTTCTTTGAGGATGATGTTGATGAAGAGGATGAGGAGGATGAAGAGGATGAGGATAATAATGGTCTAGTATTTCTGCTACCACCTCACCTTCATTTTTGCCATTCTCTCTCAAGCTACTCCAAGTGGCTCATACTTTTCTCAAAAAAATAATGCTAATATTTTGCTTTGTTCTTTTTTTTACCCATGAAATCCTTAGGGCCTGATATGTCCTGCTACCCACACCTCTTTCCTCTGGCTAAATCATCCTCCTTTATTTCTCTTTCAGATGTGATCTTTTCCTTGAAGCCTTTCTCAAATAATCTGTGATGGGTAAGGTACTTTCTCAATACTCTCTTTGCCCTCTGTGAATATCATGTATTGAGGTGGACCATTTAGTTACATTTTTCTGCCCTCTAGATGGTGAGCTTGAGGGCTGAGATGCTCTTTTTCAAAGATTCACCCAGGCCCCAGCATAGTGCTTGGTAGGGTAGAGACACAATATAATCAGTTAAACAAATGGATAAATGGCAGAATGAAAAATCCAAGGATGAGAGTATAGACTGGAAAAGTGACAGAACACTGAAAACAAGAGGCAGAGATCTGCCTTGGGACGTCCTTCAGGTGTGCAAAGACCTAGCTTTGTGACTTGAAATCACTCCAGCACTTCCCGGTTGTGTGACTTTGCTGTTAGCTTCAAGGACAGGCTTTACTGAAACCTGCTTTATGCAAGCTTCATTCTTCATTCTTTATTTATTGCGTTTTCCATTTATTAGGAATCAACTATTTTTAAGAGGGTACCTTCTTGACTGTCTTTAGTCACAAACGCCTAAATATAAATAAGAATTAAAGGCATAGAGTGCTGATTTCAGTGGATGTAAGGACAGATACAGGGAGATTTGTAATCATCTGAGGAGGCGTGGAGGGGAAGGGGATCTCTCCAACAGGGTAAAGTGCTTCCCTCCACTCCATGGCCAATGAGAAACTGCCTTCCTCATAATATTGCTGAGGATTGGCCTTGACGCTGCCTCTGTTCTAAATTACCCTCAAATTGAAGGGAGATAGCAAATCTCTAGGCACGATTAAGAACCTTTTAAAAGGAGTAAAGTTCACAGAAAACAAAAACGGTCAACACAAAACCATAAACAGTTACGGTCAAGATTATTAATCAGCTCCTTGCCCAAGGATGGAAAGTGTGATATTTGTGCACATGCTAATCAAACTGTGCCAAAAGTTAGGCTCACAGAAGACTTATCCTTTTGCAAAGTAAATATGAGCCATTATTGGTTATCGCCACAACCGCAAAGAGTACTAAGCCAAGTACTATTGATCCAAGTAAAAGAGATAAATCCTGAAGGACACAGTGTGCCTGGTCTTTTGCTTGGGGCAACTTCCACTCTCCAATTGCACATTTCACAGCATCTTAAAACGAACTGTGCAATGGCCCACGTGACCACAGTTGCCACTGACATGGCCAATGATAACAGCCTCTGAGAGGCTGAGGGTGAGAAGTAGGCACAGTATTGGCATGCTGTGAGAAGGATGGGCTTAGGAGCCAAACAGGTCTATTTTTGCAAATATTATAGTGTTATGACCTCTTTTCCTCTCTAGTGCCTGTCTACTGCCATTATCTTTGCATATGTCGAAGCTGTAGTGTTAGGTGTCTATAAATTTAGAATTACTATGTCATCTTGTTGAACTGAAACTTTTGTCAACATAAAATGATTTTTCTTAAAAAAAAACTCTGATAATACTTTTTGCCTTAAAGTTAACTATGTATCTATTTGAAACTGCTATGACCACATCAACTTTTTTGGTTATACATGTGATATGGCATTTCCTGTCTTTTTATTTCCAACTTCCAACATCTTTTAAATTTTTAGTGTGTTTCACAAGCAGCATATCGAGTCTTTTTTTTTCTTTTTCAAATTTTGGTTGACAGTTTCATTGAATTGGATTGAGTAGTCAATTTATATTTAATGTAATTACCAATAAAATATCAAGACATTTATGTCTTGATATTTATTTTCTACTTGCCCTATTTCTTTGGCCTTTATTCCTCTTTTCTTGCCATCTTCTGGATTAATGGAGTAAATTTTTATTATTCCATTTTACCTCCAATATCTTTTAGAGGAAATATATCTATCTCTCAGAGGTTTGAGTATATCACTTTAAGCTCCTACCCCAAGCAGCATCCAAATAAGGCAAATGTCTGAAGAGGAAAGCCTATTGAATGCTTGTTGCAGGATTTTTTTTCCCTATAGGGATTTCATCTGCCAAATATTTAAAAAACGCAGGAGATTTTGCCCTGACTTTTCAGGATTTTATGCCTCCATGCCTCCTTGGGGCTGTTCTAGGTTCCATTATGTTCTACTAGTCCCGATGGCTGCCAAACTTCTATGGCTTTCTCCCACCTCCCCAACATGCCTCACTGGAGACTATTGGCCTAGGCCAATCCCTAAACCTCCCCAAGCGGGAGCTTTAATTGGTAAATGCCCTCAGAGAAGAAAATGATAGAATCTGAGTTTGCCTTAGGAGGGCTCTTTTCTATAGTTCCAGGTCATCCAGTCCTCTTTGTCTCTCCAGCTTGCCAATGTTTGTTTGTTTGTTTTTAATTATGACCTTTTTGTAATTTATTATTTTTGTTTTTTTCTAGTCATTTAAATAGGAGCAATGCATGTTGCTTCTACCTTCCCAGAAACTGAAGTTCTTGTTAACATCGAAATTAAACACCTGAGATACAGGGACATATATCAGGGTTTAAGAGGGCAGGGCTAGAATTAGGCTGCCTTTTCGCATTCTTTTTGGGTCTCAGGCAAGAGATTTAACTACTAGGCCTCTTTTTCTTCTCTTATAAAATGGGAATAATGATGGAACTTGTTTTGTGGGTTTTTGGGAATATCTGCTAACATAATGAATGTAAAGTATTTCACTAATGCCTTGTACATAATAAATGATCAAAAATGTTAACTATTATTATATAGTATTGATTATGTTAGTTAGGAACCCTGGCATCATGTTTTGAATCAAATACCACTTAGTACCAGTTAGGATGCTGTGAATTTGAATGACTTATTTAACCTCTTTATGGCTTTACCATCTCATTGTGAAACACTGGATTAGTAATAACATCTCATAAGGGTTTATTTTCTAATTTTGTAGTGGCTCTGGCTTGAATCATGGGGCTTGTGAACTGGGAGCATCACTGAGATCACAATGATTTCAAATGCTGGTGTCGTTCATGACCAAGACCCATATCATGGGTCTGAAGCTGAGCTGAAGTCTCAGATAAATTTGTAACTGCAGTAATATGAAGTCTCAGATAAATTTGTAACTGCAGTAAAATGCAGTATATGTAACTGCAGTAATATGCAGTATATGTGTGCATATGTATCTCAGATATCATATTATTGACATTTTTATACCCTATTATTACAAATGGGAGAAACCGAGGCACAGGGGGTTAAATGACTTGTCTGAAATTTCAATCAATGTTGGGCTCTAAAAAACCCCACTAGTTTGATGAATTATTAATATTTTCCAGGCAAATATGTAGTCACCTTTCTGTTCACCATGCAGGAGAAATGTAAGAGAAGGGAATAAATCTCTCCCCTTTCCCTGAATGCTTTTCCTGGGCTCCAGAAACTGTGTTGCAAAATTTCCCTGTTCCTTATGGACTCCTAAATCCAAACCAGGCCCTGCTTCATCTCCAGGCCTGGAGGGGCGCTATCACCCTCCCACCTAGCTGAAGGCTGCCAATCAAAGGTCTGGTTCTAGCACCTAGTTCTTATGGACGGTTCCAGGAGATGCACAGAAGACATTTTGTCTGGCTTGCCCTGTACCTCAATGGTCTTCTATTTTTTTTCTCTCATCAGCACAGACTGTTCATCTAGTTTGCACATACTTTGTGGTTTTTCTTCTGTGGAACTTGAAGCCACAGTAATAAAGTCGGTTTTGAAGGAAGGGGTGGATTGAATGTGACTCTTTCAATGAAGCTCAGAAGCACAGCACTTACTTGTCTCTTGATGTTGACAGCCACATTTTTCTGGAAGGACTCTCTGGCTTGCATGTGTTTTATTTATGTGGGCCTTACACGACAACATAGTTCTAACCACTGGAAGTCAACTACCACACCCTAAGTCCTAGAGGGTCCCGTTTTCAGCACCATGTGAATGTAGAATTGTTGACTTTCAAACAGGAGTGTCAACATTTATTTGTTGCTATTCCCTGTCCTTGAGATAGTAAACTATTATTAAACCCATTTGGTAATAAGCCAACTGAGGCTGAATAAGATGAAGTTTCCCCACAAGATTCAACAAATGGTAAGGGAAAAGGAGGTGCATCTCCTTTTTATTTAAATATATTTAGCAACTAACTTTTCTCAGACAAAATCTTATGTGGAAACCCATTGATTAAACCCACTAAATCCATTGGCATGACCCTATTTTAGAAGTTCTAATTTATTACACTTATCATAAATAAATAAAAAGATCCTTGAAGCTGTTTTGATGAAATAAATATGTGGAGTTGCAGATCTGAGATAATAATTATTTCATATTAATCAGCTCTCAATTTGATTGTGGGTGTTTTTTTCTTGTTTTGAATTTGTAGTATCAAGTAAGTGTCTACTTGCATGGGAGCATAGATGTGAAAGTTACAGTTAGGTAAGGACTTGCCTTGCAATCTCTATGCATTCTTTTGTTAAATTGACTAAGAGCTTCAAGAGCATTGGGTCATTTTTATTCAAACTTGAATCACTAATAATATCTAGCTATGGGCCATATTTCTTTTTACGAATACAACAGCTAGAAGATCCAAAATCTACAAGCACTAAAATAAAAATATGATACTCTGGTGTTCTATGTAATGCATATACCTTTTATTGGGCCACCTACACCACACTGTGATGAAAGTATACACTGAGCACATTCAGCCTTTCCTGGCATCTAACTGAGTGCAGTGTATGTGTGTATTAGTGATATATACACTCATTTATGCAATTTCATGCAAGCAGATATGTATAGGCCTGAATTCCAAGAAGAAAGAATGCCAACTAAAAAACTTTCTAAATAATAATATATTTCCATGAATTTTAACCATATGTACAGAGGTAGGGAGAGAAGCTTTATCCTAAGTTCTGCTCAAAAACTGTTTCATTTAATGCAATATAACACACTAGATGGTCTCCGAGATTTTAAAATTTAAGTCACATATGTGAGTGTGCATGTTATTATAGTTTTTAAAAATGGTACATATGTAATCGATCGTTGAGTCAAATATTGTGAAACTTCCAACACACCCCTCAGAGAATTTTTTCCCGTTGTCTCTACCTCCCTACTTATTTTGGCTCTTGTCTTCTTCACCTTTCACATCTTCTATAATGGTCTCCTCTCTGTAACCTCACCATAGCAAACCCTTTCTCCCACCCAAAGGCCTTTGCATTTGTTTTTTTATCCAACTGACTACTTCTTTCTTAATTTTTAGTTCCCAGTCAAATATTATTTCTTCAATGGAGGAAGCCTTCCCACTAATGTATTACTCCTTCCAAAGCAGCCTTTCCTCCTTCAGCCACTGCCCATCACATCACCCTATTATTTTATAAGATTCTTCTCATAACTTTGCTTTTTTACTTATTTATTACTTGCCTTTCCCCACCTTCTAGAACACTCTGCAAAAATAAAGGCACTGTCTGGTTGATTACATACGTCATTTGCCAGTCCTGGTAAATTGGACTGTCTGAGCACACACCTATTTTTATAATTATTATTACTCTTTTGATTCTTAAAAGTGTCCTACTTGGGACAATAATTTTTTTGCTGGAATTAATGAATGCCTATGAACCCTATGATTCCTTGAGAAGCAGTTTACTGACTGTTTGTATACAGAATATGTCTTGGATTGGAAGTTGTAAATCCTTTGTTCCAGTTCCAAATCCAGTCATTTAGTAGGTAGATCCCTAGGTGATCAGCAAGGCAGGTACAAGCTTTAACAGGCAACATCCCCAAATAATCTTTATTAGCATGCATTCTAGTATATCAGACCAATAACCAAATACTTTCAGACAGAATGATTCTGTCTCTAGAGATTTGCAGAGAAGTTCAAAGTAAATTAATGGTCTAAAGTTTTCATTGGCACAGGGGCAGGTTTTGGCTTACAATAAGAAAAATTATGAAAACCATGCAAACCTCCTGAGGCAGTGAGCACCTGTTGCTGGAAACACACAACCAACTCCCCAGTGTATTCCCATGGAAAGAGTGCTGAGTTATAAAATCTGACCTTAACTTATCAGTTAATACCTGGAATACTTAGTCTCTCTGGGACAAAATCTTTTCATGTGTAAACTTTAGAATACAATTTTAATCCTTACTCATATTTTCTGTCTTAAGTTTGCTGTTAATTATGCAAATGTTGATCAATTATTCTATTGTAAAGTGTAAGTGACAAAACCATCTGTTGCCATATCAATAAGAAGAAAGCCCAACATAATATGATTCAACCTGGATGGTTGGGTGGATTTCAAATCCGGGAAGTGAGGGGTTAGATGAAATATATAAAGAGCTGAGATGAATCCCTTAGAAGCCCCTTTAGACATAGGCAAGTCTGTTTCTGCTTCTTGGTGTCTTAGTTTTGGACTTTATAAAATGGGTGTAATAATAGTTGTTTTGCATCTGTTCTAAGATCAAAAAAGGAGCCTGTATGTGAATGTTTCTTGGAGGTGAAAAAGCACTATATAAATCTGAGAGCCTTGAGGTGTTGCACAAAATTGAGGTATGGACTCTTTTTTTTTTTTTTTTTTTTGAGACGGGGTCTTTCTCTGTCCCCCAGGCTGGAGTGCAGTGGCGCGATCTCGGCTCACTGCAAGCTCCGCCTCCCGGGTTCACGCCATTCTCCTGCCTCCCGAGTAGCTGGGACTACAGGCGCCCGCCAACACGCCCGGCTAATTTTTTGTATTTTTAGTAGAGACGGGGTTTCACCATGTTAGCCAGGATGGTCTCGATCTCCTGACCTCGTGATCCGCCTGCCTCGGCCTCCCAAAGTGCTGGGATTACGGGCTTGAGCCGCCGCTCCCGGCCAAGGTACGGGCTCTTACATGTCTGGACAGGAGCCTTGTGAGAGGTATTGAGGGTTGAATGAATTTTCATTTCTTCAATAAAATAATCTTGGAGACATGGTTGTTCATATGCACCTAGGAGCCTTGAAAGGTAAGGATGTATGAATAAGCATATGTGTGAGAATGAAGCCAGAGTGGAAATAAAAGTGATATTTTTAGCACCTACTTGATGCTAAATTGCTTTATATAGGTGATTTCATTTAAGTTTACTACATGCAAAGCCAATGAAAGAAGTGTTACAATTCGTCTATTACATATTAAGAACTAAGTTTCAGAGAGGTTAAGTAATTTGCCGTAGGTGTTGTAGGTTGTGGACAGGCCTGCTGTAGTCCCTGAGATGCAGAAAGAAAATTAGCAATTGGAAGTATGTGAATTCTGAAACCACAGGGTTTACCTTATTTGTTGGTAGTCAGGCTGGAAGGGTGGTCTGCCCTTCCTCCAAATTAACATTATAAACACCAGCAACCCCCACCCTACCTTTCTTAGTGCTCTGACGTTATAACTTTCTTACCTTCTCCCACACAACCACTCAATCTCAGGCCCATTTCCATGGATAACTAAGAAGCGTAAGGAATTACGTCTGTTCATCTGTATCTTTGTCTTGTGTGCCCTTCACAAAGATTGTTTGCTTCTTTAGTAGTGAAAGTAACTTTGACCTAAGTTCCAGGCAACATTCTTAGCAATTTGGGACTCAAACCAGCTACCTGTGGCTTTTCTTAGGCATACACTGTATGTGGAAGAACCAGAATTCTTACCATTTCCAGCTAATTCTCTTACCCATATTCTCATTCAGCTCCCTTACAGTGATGTGCAAAAGGATAGGTTCTGCTTGGTAGATAATCATTTTTTAAAATTATAAAACAATAGTTATGGGGCTTCCATTTCTCTAAAGTTCATTTAAAACTGTAAGAATTCACATAACATTAGTAGTCTGAGTGTTTGGAGGCCTGCCTCCAAAGAAGAATTGAGCCTGAGTTAAATACAAATGATTACTACTCTTTAAATATTGTCTCTCTTGTTGGCAAAGGGGTTGGAATTGATGACTAACTAGTTCCTTTATCATCGAGGTCTGTTATTTTTTCACAGTGACCTCAGAATAGCCACAGCACTTGTGATCTTATTCATATGGGCTCCCTGCCCAGAAACACAAGGGAATGAATCTTTCCTTAAAATGAATAATACTGACTTTCGAGCACCTCACTGCCTCCTAACACAATTTAAACCTCTTATTGTTAGTAATAATGATACCTTTTAAGTGCATCCATGTTTCATTTATTCTTTGCCACTGGAGAGCTTCACTAACAGCTTGTTTCTTTACATGGTATTGCCAAGAGTAAGAAAAAGTGATTTTCAAAGTGCTTATGGAATTATCACTGGTAGAGAGGTGGAAAGAGTACACATTTCAGGGTGAGAAAGATCTAGGATCCAAGCTCAGTTTTGAATTTCCAGCTGTGTGTCCATGGGCATATTTCTTAAGCTTTCAGTTTTTCAGTGGCCTCATATATAAGATCCAAGTCATCATATCCACTTCTGTGGGTGAAGAAAGCGGCCTAGCTTGTGAGTGTTCAGTAAACCTCACTTTCATTCCTTTATATTTCCAAGGACATCTTAATGAACTGTGGCACGTTGTCCTGTATTGTTAGTTGTTATGGTGATTAGGTCAAAAATGTATTTATTTGTTAGTTAATGAAATAAAATCTGTTTATTTAAAATGTATCTAATTTTTAAATACACATTTATTTTTATTGTACAATAATATGCCTTCACTTCTCAAACTAAACAGACACATATATGGTAAAAAATAAATCCTTCCTTACCTGCCCCTAATACCAAAGTTCCACTCTTTGGAAGTATACACAAATAAAAGTCTCATGTACACCTTTCTAGAAAATTGCAGTGTATAAATGCGCTTAAATCGGCATATATCTTCTTTTTAAATAAATGCACTTATTATAGCTGCTCTCTATTTTTTTGTTTAATTTATCTACATAGGTTATTTTCTCTAAATTTATACTAATTTACTCCTTTCTTCTTTATATTAGTATTAATAGTAAATTTATACTACTTCTTTCTTTTAAATAGGTTAATCATATTCTATAGTATAGAATATTACGACATATTAATATTATTGTATTAGGCTATTCTCATGCTGCTAATAAACACATACCTGAGACTGGGTGATTTATAAAGGAAAGAGATTTAATCGAGTCACAGTTCTTCAGGGCTGGGGAGGCCTCAGGAAACTTACAATCATGGTGGAAGGGGAAGCAAACATATTCTTCTTCACATGACAGCGGCAAGGAGAAGTGCCAAGCAAAACCGGGAACAGCCCCTTATAAAACCATCAGATCTAGTAAGAACTCACTCACTATGACAAGAACAGCATGAAGGTAATTGTCCCTGCAATTAAATTACCTCCCACCAGGTCCCTTCCATGATGCATGGGGATTATGGGAACTACAATTCAAGATGAGATTTGGGTTGGGATACAGCCAAACCATATCAATTATTATTTGATAATTTGATTATATGATATTATTATTTACTGAATAGCATATAATTTATTTTAGCATTCATTAGCAATAATGTTTAATATTTATTTTTAAGGTAAGTATGCTGGTTTTAGAGACAGACAAATTTTGGTTCAAATTTGGGATCTGCTGCTAGCACAGTGAAGTTGGACTTTTTTCCCATTTATTTAATCATGGCAAATCTAGTTGCATCAAAGAATCATAAGAATTACATTAGCTAATCCTAAAGAAGACTGCAATAAACTAAATTTATGTGCCCTCCTCAAATTTATACATCAAAATCTAATCCCCAATGTGACCGTACTGGTGTTGGGGCTTTTGTGAAGTGATAAGGTTATGAAGGTGAAGCCCTCATGAATGGGATTAGTGCCCTTATGAAAGAAACCTCAGAGAGCTACCTGCTCCTTCTGTTACATGAGGGCATGGAGAGAAGACAGCTGTCTGTGGACCAGGAATCATGTTCATTCCTATAGACATGGAATCTGCTGGTGACTTGATCTTGGACTTCCAGACTCCAGAGCTATAAAAAATCAATTTCCATTGTTTAGAAGTCACACAGTTTATGATATTTTGTTCTAGCAGCCCCAAAAGACTAAAGAGAGGACCTAGCAAATAATCAATTTCTAGACGGTTTCTAATGAATTCTAATAATAATAATAATAATGGTAACATCATTACTTCTAGTTGAAGAACAGTCCTTCTTAGTTGATGACTCTGAGAAACACAGCAGGTAGCACTTATTTCTGCAGGATATGTGATTGTCACTGTTGTTGGCTTTGGTGGTCAGTATGAGTGCTGCGTAAATGAACCACAGGTCCTGATCCCTCTAAGGAAATCTGCAGACAGACTCACTTTGAGATTATACACCACGCTGTCATTCTCACTGGGAAAACTGTTTTCCTCTCTGGTAGCATGTGAGCTCCTGAGGGTAAGGAGAATAATTCCTTTCATATCCCTAGCACCTGGCAGTGGATGAGAAATACTGCTGTAGTGCTGTGGTCTTGATGGTGCTGGTGGTAGAGGAAGAAGAAATATTAATAGGAGAAGGTAATATTTACTGAAAACTTGCTCTCTGTTTAGGGATTTGATTGAGTTAAGGGATTTAATATCCATATTCTGAGATAGCTGGCGCAATTTTCAGCATATTACCTAACTTTTGTGTCTCTGTTTCTGATTATATAAAATCAGGAAAATTGCAGAACTATCTCAGAGCATGGGCATAAGGTTTTAATAAAAAAATACATGCAAAGTGCTTAGAACACAGTCTAGCACATTGTGAGCGTTCAGGAGCAAACTGAGGCTCAGCAAGCCTTAGAGGCTGCCGCAAGTAAAACTCCTGTGTACGTGGTGTAGACGCAGCACTCTGGCTTCAGTGGCCCTGTTCATCATTGAGTCTTATGGCTTCTATAGGTTTTCAGTAAATGTGAGTTGAATGGATCACTGTTAAGCCTTGCTTTTGCAGAGAAAGAAAATTCGATTTAGGAAAGACAAACAAGCATATGTGACATTGGGAAATTGCAGAATCCTCCCAAGTCCTGTGATTTGGGGTGCATTCCACTATGAAAAACAGTGCAGTTCTTGGGCCCTGGCTTAGGCACACTCCTGTACCTTGTACTTTCCACTTTTACACAGACAAGTGGGAGACAGGAGAGCATAGGAATGAGGAGCTCATGTTCTAATACTTACCCTGTGTGACTTGAACCAGTCAATTACCCTGTTTATGCCTCAGTTCCCTCATCTGTAAAATTAATAAGTTTTAAAACAATTTATAAATTTCTTACCACTTTTACCCCGCTTTGTTTCTTGAGTCACCCATGTCTTACCTCCTATGCAGTGGAAGCTAAAAACCTATAAACTCCATCTTTCCCCACTACTCATTTGCCAGTTACCTTTAGTAATCAATGAGCTTGTTTGTGTGTTCGAGTTATCCTGAATACAGATATACTGGGGGTTAACTTCAGCTTTTCCCCTATGGGCCTCAAATTGGAAAAGTGTTTTGAAACCATTTGCAGAGTGTGTGATCCCTTGACTCTGGACCTGAGGAAGGGACCAAGGCCCCTTGCAGTGAGTAGTCTTTGGGCAGCATGTCACAGTGACATCAACCTCATTTTTTTGTAGCATGATGCAGCCATCTTTAAATGGTTTACACCTGTTGTTACTATATGTGTGGTTAAGGCTTGGATGCTTTGACATGAAAACAAGAATGGTTGCTGGGAGACAGAACAAAGATGTGGCATTCATGGACACTTGTGTCAGTATTTCAGAATGCTCAGCAGCATGTCAACTCAAACAGCTTTTGGGCACGCTAGGGAGACAATTCAATAGAATTTAGAGATCAAAATAAATCTGAATAGAATGTATCAGACATCTACAGCCAGGAGAATGCAATAACAATCAGCCACTCCAACTGCCACATGCAATGTTGAATCCTGTCTACCATCTTCAAGCGAAGAATGTGTCAAGCTCCTGTTTGAAATATCCTTTGGGATAGGAATCTCACTTCCTCATGAGAGTCTTCTAAAATCTAGAAAATTCTACCTGCTGGAATGTGTGTTTCTATAATGACTTGAAATCTTTATAACCTCCATACAACCGTCCCTATTGATGCAGTACCCAAATTCAATAGTTCTTCCACATGAGAACTCCCAATTCTTCTCAACCTTCTTCTCTAAGGCACTTCTCCCCAGTCTAAACATATTCTTCCATCATTTCTCATGTGACGTGATTTCAAACACTGTCTTAGGACAGATACTATATTTTATTAGGAAGGCTAAATATTAAATAATTGCTCATTAAATCGAGTTGGTCATCAAGTATAAATATCTTGCTTACTTGCTATAAGCAAGGCATTCTACAAGATACAGAGATGAATCAGACATGATCTTTTTCTACAAGTTGTTCCAGCTTTGTCAACTTTTAGGAACTATACGATTTTGATTGAGTTGTTGAACATTTCTGAATCTCAGATTTTTAAATCTCAAAAATGTGAACCAATTCAGCAATCACACAGGGTTGTTGTAAGGATCAAACACAATAATGTATGTGATACTCTTCACAAACTCTAAAGTACCCTAAGAATGTTAGGCATCTTGATTAAAGGAGAGAGGAGGATCACAAATGTACGTAGAAAGTGACCAATATGAAGAGAATTGTTAACAATGTGCTAAGATTGGTAGACTGAATAATAAGTGCACATTAAGTGCCAAGGAAGAGTGGACTCCTTAAGCCAAGTCCAGATGAGGAATCTGTTATGTGAACTTCCAAGCAGATGGAATTAACTCAAAACAAAAGAAGTAATGAGGACTTTAGGAGAGAAAGGCAGAAAATTTTATTTTATAGGAATCCATGTGGAAAAACAACTGCATTTGAAATTCTTTCCATGAGGCAAATGAAAGAAAAATACTTTGGAGGATGGCTTAAAAATAAATGTCATGTGCCTGTCTCTGTCTACCCATACCTGTGTGCTCCTTTTTGATGGCATTCATGCTACATGCCCTCTGTCCCCCAACATGTACGATATAACACCCACTGGCCTGGCAAGAGTTCTACACACTATTTTGGGCAATTGCTATTCTCCCCATTGGAATGCCCCTGGCTCTGGGGTAAAATTCTCAGCCATGGCCTCTAACCAAAAGTAGTAGTTGTTTCCATGGTAGAAGCCAGAGCTACCCCCAGAGAAACAAAAGATCATAGGCAGATGATGAGATAATTTATTATCTAAAATGGGACACTTTAAAGAACACAAAGGATGATTTTGAAAACTGTTTCAAAACAACAGGTGTATAATGGGACTGTCCAACGCAAACTGGGGTGTGTGGTCAGACTAGCTATAAAAGAATGAGCTTTAGAGTCAATGTAGAGCAGGCTTCTCCTTTGGCCATTTGATTTGTCACTTTGGGCAAGTCATGAAACCTCTCTAAAACTCTTTCTTCATTTGCAAAATGTAATTAGTAATACCACTTTCAAAGTTGTGTTTTATGTATTGGATAATATAATGTATATAAAGTTCCTATCTCAGTCATGATACCTTGAGGTTTTGTCAAACACGTTGGTTTTATCTCTTTCTCATCTCTTTCTTCTGGTCCTTTCTTCCTGCCAGCCTACCTTTCTCAAGTTTTCTGGTGGTAAAGCCAAGGCTAAGGGTGAGCAGACCCATGCTGAGTTAATCTGGGGCCATTACTATAATTCTGACCTGCAGACTCAGGCATGACTGAGGGAAAAAAAAGCAGATAGATTCCATGGGATGATGTCAGCTACAGGTCAAAGCACTTTATTTTCTGGAATGTGGGCATTGGGGAGGTACAATATAGATAATGACAAAGAAGAAGGAAATAGAAACATAGAACGTTGGGATTCGTTCAATCATCCACCTAGTCCTTCAAAGATATTAAGAGTCTATTAAGACTCCAACTCTGCTAGACATGGCAAATATGGTGGTAGCTGCAGACATGGATTCCACAATCATGAAGTCAATAATCTATAATTTCAAGAATTCTAGAAACCCTAAAATGCTCCATGATTCTAAACAAGCAAGAAAAAACAATAATATTTCAGCAAGTGTGCTTAAAGCATTTCATGGTTGCTGACATTTTTGTATTTACTGACAAATTACAGATGCATGGGTGGCAGCCGTTCACTCTGTTTGGAGGATAGGGATTGCATGAGAAAAAATCATTGTGATTAAATATTATCAGCCAAAGCTGTATCCTCTAATTTAGAGGTTTGCAAAATGTGGTATTTTTGTTAAAGAAGTTTTATGGGAATACGGCCATATCAACTTCCTTATGGATGGTCTGCTTTCAGAACAGCAGGATCAAACAGTTTGGACAGATACCTTGAGGCCCGTAGCCTAAAATATTTACCATCTGACTCTCTAAGAAGTTCAGTGTTCCCTACTCTAATGCTCTTTTAGAGAGACTCAAAATGCATTTGTATGCTAAAAACTCTGAGAAGTTTTGTACTCAATACATCTTTGAATTTTGTTTAACCCAGAACTTCTGTGGTAGGCAGTTTCTAAGATGGCCCTCAGTGACTCCTACCTCTGGCAATTCAAGGCCTTGTGTACTCATTCCTCTCCCTCTGAGTAGAGGTTGGACTGAATAATTTTCTTTCTAATGAATAGAATGCAGCATAAATAATGGGATATCATTTTAGATGTTGGATTATAAAAATATCTACTTTTTTGTCTGGGACAGTCTTTGGTTCTCTCTTGCTCTAAGATCACTGACTGCCATGTTGTGAACACACTTAGGAAGCATCTAGTGAAACCTGCGTCGTGAGGATCCAAGATGTGCAGCCACATGAGTACACTTGAAAAGGGAGGTTCTGAGGCTGCCAACAGCCATGTGCATGAGCTTCAAAACAAATTCTCCAGCCCCAGTTGAGTTTTGGGATGACTACAGCCATGGCTGAGAGCCTCATGAGAGCCCCTAAGCCAGAGGCATGCTGCTAAGCTGAGACTAGATCCCTGACCCACAGAATCTGTGAGGCAATAAACATTTGTGGCCTTATATTGCTAAGCATTGGAGCTGTATGTTACACGGTAATAAGTAATTAATACAACTTCCTCAAATATTCAGTGCTTGAAGTCACTGTGCACCTTCACTTCACAACACCCCCCACCCTTCGCAATGGATCACCTATTGTCTTCTTTCAAGATGCCAACTCTCCAGTCAATACAGTTTGAGAAATAATGGTATAAGATATTAAATAATTGAATCTTCCCAATAGTTCAAACTAAATAATAATAAATAAAAATTATGTTTCTATCCTGATCTTGAATTGAAGCCCCAAAGAGCTTGGTTTATTGTCTTTTATTCAATATCATATTGATAGGCACTCTTTAGACAAATGATTTTTTTCAGATCAAGGTTCCCACACCACTATAAGAAAGAAATACAATTATAAAAAATCATCAGAAAGAACAGCTGCTTCAGAAAAGAGTCTACCATCTCCTGCCCTGTGAACTCTGTGTTTTCCAGATTATAGAAGATACAGAGATACTGTGCAATAGGGATGTCACTGACATCTTCCCCGTATCCTCACCCAAAGTTATAAAGCCATACATCATTATTGTGTATTAGCTTTGGGAAATGTGTTGCTTGTCCTGGAACCTGCTTTGCCTTCTGATATAGATCAGAGCTGACTCACAGTTTCATGGCATTGGTTTTGCTAACTCATTAATCACATGGGTCAATGATGTATTTTCCCCCATTAATGACTATAAAGTCTATTTAATTGAGTTTGTCAACAGCAGAAGAGACAATGGCTTTCAATAAATGATTCTGGAATTTACATATTTATCTCTATCTTTCATTTCATGGTAAAAGTTGAGCAAAATGACAATTAATCCGATGATATCTTTAAGAACCTTGCCCTTAGTAACTCTTCTGTGCTCAAGGCTGGGGATGTGTAAGAATACCATTCATATCAGTGAGGAATGTTAGCCCATTCCTGGGTGCACCCCATAGCAACTCGAAATAATGCTCATTTTGGAATTAGACAAGAGTGAGATTGAATTCTAGTTTTACCTCTTGCCAGTTGTATGAACTTGGGCAAGATACTCAGTAATCCAAAGATCTGTTTCTCCAACAATAAAAGTTGTAGAGGCATGGTCTGGGAATTAAATATGTATAAAATATCTTGCACAGTGCTTGGCTTGTAATAAGCACTTAAAATGATAATTTTTTTCCTCACTTTACTTCCTTACACCCTAAACTTCTTACTCAAGACAGAAAAGCAATCGTAAAGTCCTTTTTGTACATTATACTGTGAATGTACTCAGCTACTGTTCTGCTTGTGTGCTGGTAGCCACTTATTTTGTCAGCTTGTGTGGCTTTTTATTTCCTCTAACTGACATGGGCTTTATTTGACCTAAAGGGTGGAAAACTTGAATATTTCCCATAAATGCCTAGGACACTTGACAGATAATAAAAATCCTAGTTTGAGGACATTTACTAGTTTGCAAGATTACTAGAAAGAAATAGGAATCTAAAGCAGGGATTGGCAAACCTGCAGGCCAAATGTGGTCCATTTCCAGGTTTTGTAAATCAAGTTTTATTGGAACTGGCCCTACCCATTTGTTTATGTATTGTCTATAGATGTTTTTCCAATACAATGTCAGTGTTAAGTAGTTGCAACAGAGACTCTATGGCCCACAAAGTCTAAAATATTTATAGAAAATGTTAGCCGACACCGACCTAAAGAGTTAATCTCTTGAGGCAACTTTACGAGACAAATCCCTGAAAGTCTGAACTTATAAGCATTTTTGTGGAAATAAATTAGATGTGAGAAAACAATAAAATACCATTTTTCATCAGAATGTGTGAAAAAATAGTCTCAAGATCTAGAACTAAGATGCAATTCCAGTGAAATTAGTAAAGACAAGGAGAAAAAGATAGGCATGAATTCAAGGACTTGGGATCAAAAGGCATACATTTTTTTCCATAGGTCTATCACTTTCAAGACATGTAACTTTGAAGAAATGACCTTGCTCTTGAAGAATTGTTTTCTTAATCTGTAAAATAAGAATTGCAATAATTCTCCTTCAAAGAATTTTTGTGAGACTCAGAGATAAGGTATTCTATAAATTTGAAAGCTTCATACAAATGTTATTTTTTATTATTATTGTTAAGACTCATACCACGCACTCAAAATGTGTTCGCAGAATGAATTAATTTAAAGATTGTACTTCTAAGATTGTTGGCAAATGTCTAGGCTTGTACAAAATGGTACTATATATGTTGCTTTAGCAGTCAACTATGGGTTAAATTCATTATTGTCCAAAGTCTCGATTATATTTTCTTTTTAATTTAAATGGTATTTTAGGCTTTTAAACTTCAGGGTAACTTCCAATGTGGATACTTTCTAATCCTTATGGATGATGTTCTGTGTCTAAAATGCTGAAAATTGTGAAACACAGTTGTACTCATTCCGTACTAGATCAATGGTAGTGAGGATAAGTCTCCTTTACTCTCTTGCAGGTATTATTTCATCACTGAGCTTAGAACAATCAGTCTGTCTTAGAACCACTAGGGCCATATTGCATAAAAACCTTCTCTATTCTTCCTTGGCCCTAAGGGCCTGATGACACCCTGGCAGCTTAGGTAAAACTCTCCATGTTCCCAACCCATGACTCTTCTTCTGGCCTCTCTCTGTGAAGTAAATGGACAGTGCTCAGCACATTGATTTGTAGGTGCCTACAAATAATATCCCTGGGCCCAGGAAGAATCCAGTTGTTTCTGCCACATGGATGGGAGGGGAGGAAAAGTTAGGGAGTTAAGATGATGATACAGAAGGTCTGCCTTGAGGGGGAGGGGGAATTGGGGTGAATGTAAATGAAAAATTACTATTCTGGGAAGATGCTGGCAGAATTCCCAGATTTCCCTTTGTGTGAATGCCATTCAGTTCAATTAGGTTTCCAGCCTCTGCTGTATTCCAGCTGTGATTTGTGCCTACCATGCAGTGATTTACTCTCTGCCACTCTTAATCCACACATTTTCAGGCTGGTAACAACACATACTGTCATCTAACTTGCAGAGACTGGCGTCATTCTAACATCAAAATGTCATAAAATAGAAAGTGCCTGTAGTGAAAACTCCTTTGAGTGTGGGGCCTGAAGAAGTCAGGTTGCCCTGGGAAAAATACCTTAGGAAGGCCTCTGCTCAGGATCCAAGGCATACATATTCTCTCCTGTTTGCCTCACATACATTCACTTCAAATACTGTCTATATGTAAATATCATTCTAACCATTTCACAGGTGAGGAAACTGAGACACAGGCATGGAACTTGCAAACAGCCACTCAGGCAGTAAGTATTAAAACTGGACAGAGAATCCAAGTCTGTCCATATTTTTGTCACTCTCCTAGGCTGGTCTCATGAGCCCTGAATTGATCTTTTAGTGTCAGGAATGTTGAATGCATTCTCTTCTCATTCTCATTTTCCTTTATCCCTTCCTTCCTCCCTTCCTTCCTTCCTTCCTTCCTTCCTTCCTTCTTCCTTCCTTCCTCCTTCCTTCTTCTTTCCTTCCTTCCTTCCTTCCTTCCTTCCTTCCTTCCCTCCTTCCCTCCTTCCTTCCTTCCCTCCTTCCCTCCTTCCTTCCTTCCTTCCCTCCTTCCCTCCCTCCCTTGATTTTTTCCTCTTTTCTTTTCATGAATGCCCTTTTAGAATTAATAATTATCTAACTGCTACTTGACAGTTAGCCAGTGCAACACAGTCATTCTCTTTTGTTGGTGTCAGGATTTGAAGTGGGGGTGATGAAAAATGTGGTGGTCCATTCAACACCAAATCCAGAGCCAAGCACATCATCAGAGCAAGTTACCCAAATAACTTACACATCTGCACTGATTTACAAAGGAGGATTGATCTGCTAAAGCAGACTTTGGTTAAACTTTTCTGGAGAGGAACAGATAGTAAATATTTTAGGCTTTGTGGGCCACCCAGTCTCTTACAACTGTTCAACTTTGCAGTGCTGATCAGCTTAAATTGTTTTCAGTTGCAGTTTATCCATGAAAGCCACGGACAACCCACAGACAAGGGAGCAAGGCTATGTTCCAATGAAATCTTACTTACAAATGCAAGACATAGGCCAGACTTGGCCCGTGGGTCAAGATTTGCTGACCTGAGTACTAGAATACCTTCAGTGTTAAGCAGCTAATCTGGGATTTCCCTGCAGATTGTGGCAGATAGGACAAACGCAAAGAAACTGACTGGGGAAACATCTGATTGGCGTTAGAGCCACCAGAAAGTTCCAGATTCTCTGGTCTTTGTGTTATGTGATACAAAGGATGCTCATTGGTGAAGACAGTAACCAGAGTCAAGATCAACTTCCCTTGTGGAGCTAAATCTAGAGAGGACCCCAGGGATGGACCTCAGTGGTAAAGGTCAGAACCTGGTTGAGCCAGAATAGTGGGTTGAACAAACATCGAAGAGAAGAAAAAATAAACAAAGGACCATGGTGGTAGTGGTGGTGGCGGGGTGGGTGTTGGTTTAGGGGTAAATTTCGAGGTAGAAGTCATCTTAACTGTCTTCTCTGACACCAAAGTCAAATTACATCAAAAGATGTCATGCGCTTCTTTTCCCTGTGTCCTAAGTAGACAGAACACATTCATCCATTTACCCAGGATCCAAGTCATGCATATTATCTCCATCCCTGTTGTATTTTCTCCACCCCCTCATCCATTCATTCATTTATATAGTCACATAGTAAATATTAATGATTGACTATGAGTCAAAGACTTGCATTACAGGCCTGTGCCTTCGAAGGACTCAGGGTTTAACATCATGGGATTAATAAGTAACTTATAAATGCAGTGACATCTTGTGAGTATCATGACAGAAGTTTATATAAAGTACACAGAGGAAAAGCAGAGGAGGGAAGAGATATCTACCTGGGTTAGCTCAGAATACAGAGCTGATCAACATCTCAGTGCTGGGGGAATGATGGCAACTGAGATTCAGCTTAAGTTATTTTCAGTTGCACTTTATCCATAAACTGGTAAATAAGCAATGTAAATGTTTCTTTGGTTCCCACGGAGGTATTAAGAAGTTCAGGGATCACTGCCATCTGCAAAATGTGAATGCCCCACCAGGTTGGAAAAGCACTGAAGCAAGGGACTTGCTTTCTTTTATATCAACAGATTGTGGGAGGAGCCTGTGTGGTCCAGACTTCCCTGTGTTCTGTTTCTACAATGGGACCATCAGTAAGCACGCTCACTATCTTCCACTTTATCCCATACATTTGTCCTAGGGAATGAATGAAGAAAATTTATTTTGGTGTTTTTGCTTGATGCAGCTTAGTGTTAATATATTTTATTATTAATGTTAATATTAATTATCTACACAGATAATGTTTGTATTTGGTTTTAGCATTTTAAAAATATTTTTATATTGATCATCTCTTTTTATCTGATCCTCATTGCATTCTTATAAAACTGGATGAAGAAACTGAGGCTCAATGACACTGAGGACCTTAGTCTCATCAGTGGCTGGAACTGAATCTTGAACCTCGTTCCCCAATTCTGACTCCTGGTTTCTTTCCCTCTTTCTTTCTTTCTTTCTTTCTTTCTTTCTTTCTTTCTTTCTTTCTTTCTTTCTTTCTTTCTCTTTCTTTCTTTCTTCTTTCTTTCTTTCTTTCTTTCTTTCTTTCTTTCTTTCTCTTTCTTTCTTCTCTCTTTCTTTCTTTCTTCTTTCTTTCTTTCTTTTCTTTCTTCTTTCTTCTTTCTTTTTCTTTCTTTCTTTCTTTCCTTCTCTCTCTCCCTCTCTCCTTCCTTCCTTCCTTCCTTCCTTCTTTCCTTCCTTCTTTCTCTCTTTCTTTCCTGATTTCTTGAGAACACCCCATGCTAATTTCAGCTCTATTATCCCTTTCTACCACAGGTATTAAATGATCATAAGGAAGTATTATTTTGTAAGATGATGCAGAAGGGTGGGGAAGATAGAGCACTGTGAACTTAAAGTTGGGAGGAAAATCAATTGCTGTGGATTTGCTCTATCAGCTTCAACTTTCTAAATGTGGAGGCTCATTGGTGGTCATAGATAAAATCTAATCCTCCTTACACCCTGGGAGGTTGTAAAAGGGAGGCCTAAATAAGTAGGGAGATTTTGCAATCTCTAAGGAGACAGAATGGATCCAGCAATTTCACTATTTGGGGCTGGAGATGAACATTTCAATTGGGAAGAAAGAATGTCAACTAAGAGTTTCTAAGTATATACATTTGGTGAGTATTGCATTTTGTGCTAATGATCAGGAAAAGAGGGAAGTGGACATGAAGCAAAAAAGATTTTCAGACTTCCTTACAGTCTAACAAGTATCTTCTCATTGATTGCCTTATTGAGTACTCCCAAACACTTTGTAGATATGATTGTTTTAAAGTAGTATTATCACCACCCTCATAGAGTAGATGGAGAAACAGGCTTAGTGAGATAAGAAACACGTTCATATACACTTAGTAAGTGAGAGAGCTGAGATTTGCCTCAATCCCAGTTCTCTGCTAGGCTCATTATTTCCTTGGCTTATTTCTTCACTGAACAGCTTATTTTATTTTATCCAGACAAAGATCGTCTCTATTCTTTTTGGCCCCTGGCCATTTTGATTGCTCTAGGATACTGTAGCTCCCTAGATTACTAATGTCTGCATACAGCTCTGTCTTGCTGAGTAGCCCAGGTGCTCTCTGATACCTAAGACACACCAAGGAGATACTTGGTACGTGTTTGCCATCAGAGTATGAAAAAGAGGAACTGATGAATAGATGGAAGCCATGTATGTGTCACTGACCTAGACCACAGCACTAATGGGTTATGGTCATGCTTTTAGTTTCCCCTGGCTACTGTGTTGTACATCCTTAGATGTCAGAGCTGGAAGAGGTCTGAGGTCACCTAGTTCAATCTCATGATACTGCAGACGAGAAGACTGAACCCACATTGGAGAACCGCCACACCTATGGTCATACAACTTTGCTCAGCTTTGCAGCCATTGACATTCACTTTGTAAATATGTGCAAAGGTGAAAATGGTCACTCGGAAGAGGAAAACTATGCATGATGCCTGAAACTTGCAATAGGCCTAATAATGCACAGGCTGATTGAATGAGTGAGTTAATTTCAATTTCTGGCAACTAAGTGCACACCTTACTGAGTGTGAGTTATCCTGTCATTATTGTTAGGAAAGACAAGATGCACCTGAGTGTCCATTCTAGACATTTTAGAAAAGGATGGTTTTTAAAGCCCATTCATTTCTGACTTTTAAGTATCATTGACTTCTGGGTCCAGGATGTCCTGGCTGACAGATACAAGATTCCCCTACATGGGCTTTAAAACCTTTCCAGAGCCTCCTGGTTTGACAAAATATTAAAAACTTATTGGATCTCTATTCACAGAGTTGGAAGTTGACTCTACTGTCCTCTACTACTTTCTGCTCCCTGCAGAATTTTTGAGGATCCAGCTTCCTCCTTCAGAAAACTGTCTGCCTTCTCATAGGTAAATGCAATCTCAATGGCCATTCATGTTTCCAAGAGGCTTATCTAAAACAAAGATATCTCTGTGTAAGCTAAGCAAATAAAGAAAACCACCGTTTTTGTAATTATTCTCTGGGCATTTTAATGCAATAGGGATAAAATTTAGTTTCCATGACCCTGAAACTCTAACAAGAGCAATTAACAGAAATATGGGTCTAGGATGAGCCAGAGCCTCCCTGAAGGCTTTTGAAAAATCCACCTACACAAATGAACAAAATCATTTTATCTTTTTAAATTGAGGATATGTTTCTTTGGGCAGTCAAAAAATCAAACTTATAAATAATGGGTCATTTGTGTCCTCACAGTGTGACTGAACAGGCATAGGCACAGAGGCTGGAAGAACAGGTTCTTCTCTGTCTACCATTTCCTATTTCTGTGACTTTGGAGAGGCAGGCCCTTCGTAACCTCTCCAAGACTCAGTTTTATTTGAAAAAGAAGATGAAAATCCTCAGCCTCAGAGGTTAACTGTGAAAAGAACTAGCATAGTGAGTGGCACAAGTTGGTTCACGATTTCATTTCAGCCTGGGTCTGACTCTTTAGGAAACTGGACTTCAGTTGAATAAACTTTGAATAAGTAGAACATTGGGCAGATAACTGCACCTCTGCATCATCAATGGGCAAATGACTGCACCCAAGTTCCTGCACCTGTATTCTGAGAAGCTTAGATGAAATGATTTCTGAAAGTCCTTAAAATAGTAGTAATTGTATACAAACAATATGCAAAGTACTTTATATGTGTGTGTGTATATATATATACATTTATTTTATACATATATATATGTATATATATTTAGATGGAGTCTCACTCACATTTTTAAAGCCCATTCATTTCTGACTTTTAAGGACCATTGACTTCTGGGTCCAGGAAGCCCTGGACCCAGAAGTCACCCAGGCTGGAGTGCAGTGGCGCAATCTAGGCTCATGCAGCCTCTGCCTCCCAGGTTCAAGCAATTCTCCTGCCTCACCCTCCCAAAAAGCTGGGACTACAGGTGTGTGCTGACACACCCAGATAATTTTCATATTTTTAGTAGAGACAAGGTTTCACCATGTTGACCAGGCTGGTCTTGGACTCCTGGCCTCAAGTAACCCTCCCACCTCGGCCTCCCAAAGTGCTGGGATTACAGGCCTGAGTCACTATGCCTGGCCCATATTACCTCATTTAATATGTGCCATGCCCTGGGAATTAGATAATATCATCTTCACTTACTGAGGAAGGAGTTAAGGTCAGAAGAGAGCAAACAGCCATTCAAGGCCGCAACACTGAAAGGCAGAACTGCTGGGATGTGAACCTGATCTGGGAGATCACCAAGACCCCATGTGGATCCACTGAACAGTACATCATTACAGAGATAGAACCACAATGGAGTATATGGGAATGTTGGGGGCCCTCCTAAGGCACCTTGATTCTCCTGCCAGCCCCTCAATTATTCCAACACTGTCTTCTTAGTCCAAGCCTTCTGGAGTCTAGACAAACACAGACAAAAAAAACCCTAAAATATAACTTTCCTTATGAATTTAAACCAATAATTAACTACACATTGACCTTTTTGGGGAGGATGAGGTCACTCACCTTTGTACTCCCTATGTCTGGCAACCATGAGGCACAAGCAGGCACTCAATGCATGCTACCTTGAACTGAGCTTTCCTTGTACGCCATTCATCTCTGGTTTCCAATACTCTTCTTAGCTCTTGTCTTTATAGCCTTTTTATTGACTTTAAGACTACCTTTTGGAACTTACAGAAATCTTAAAGCAGAAGTGCTTAGGAAGCATTTATTTGGACGCTTTTTTTGTTACAAGAAGGAGCCTGAATTCATGAAGTGAGTGGATAGCAGAGAAAGTTTTTTCTTTTCTGAAGTGCAAGGTTCTTCACACCCCAGCACCCTTTTTAGGTGAGGCTACCCATCCCTTACTCCACCACTTTGAACACCATTGCAGCACCCATTCCCTGCAGGGGGCAGGTGGCAATGAGCCTGCCTGTCTAATGATATTACAGTTGATTGGGTGATTTCTGAATTATATCAGATGGGCTAGTAAGCTGCTGGGATATAAATTTCTGATACATTTACAAGGTTTTATGACTCTGGCTCTACTCTGAAAGCTTCTCCAGTCAAATGCAATGGTAACAAAAATCAACTGAGTGAGAGGTGTTCCCCAAAGCAGAGGAAGGCCCTGAGGAAAAGAAGGAAAAGGAGAATAAAGTGAGAGGAAAAATATGTGGGCTAATATTTTCCACATTTGTCCCCAGTGAAAACCCTTAGTGGAATATGCCATGTTAGAGCAATACAAATTTGGCCTTGATATATCTGTCACTTCTGGAAAAAGAAAAAGATGTCTTTCATCTTGTCAAGATTGGACTTAAGCCAATGAATTCTGCATATCTGGAGTCTCCTGGGACAAATGTTTGGGGACAAGATCTACTTGTAGCTTTTAGCCAAAGGCATTGGCAATGACACCACACTGGGAGGAAGAAAGGAAAAGAACATTGACTGAATGCCTACTTTGCTTCCATTGGTATTGCTCAGGTGCCAAACACAAGCCTGCACACCCAGCTCCTTGACTTTCCAGTTATATAACCTAGCAATTTATTTAACCTTCCAGTGCATCATATAATTTTTATGAATATTAAATGAAATGAGTCCAGTAAAGTTCTTAGAATACTTCCTAGCATGTAGTAGCACTTGAAAAGTTTTATTTTTTATTATGATGGGGCTTATTTGCAATGTGTATGGGAGCATTCTTGACTGCCTCAATGACTGGGGGCACTATGCTGACATTTTGAACTCAGCTTCCTGAAATACTTAATATTTTAAAGTGTATGCAACAGGCTTGCACAAAGAGAATGGACCCTCATGTTTCCCTTGTTGAGAAACACAGCTAGGTCCTATACTGTTGGTTGCATAATTTTTAATCATTACTAAAGATGCTATGAAGTCAGTAATTATTACCCCTAATTCACAGATGGGGAAACTGAAATTTTCAATAACTTGCACAATGTCAAAATGCTATGAGTAAGTATTGCTCAGGTTTCAATTAACAGATTACTGTCTCTAAAACCAATGCTTTTTTTGCTACACTCTGCTTCCTTGATTACAAGCATCCAGATACTAGTGTTCACGTCTTTCTGAAAAATGGAAAACTAGGGGTAAGTCAAGATATCCATACATAATTTGAACAGAAATATTTAAGTTGGTTAGAAAAAAGTAGCTAATTTATTGGGCAATTGTTGAACTTCAGCAGCCTCAGCCATGTGAAAAGCTGCTCATTAGCTGGCAGGCAGTTTGTCTTGCTAACAGTAATAACCAGTCCTTTCTATCCTGGGAGCCTCTTCTCTCAGAGCTGGTTGAATATACAATGGAGATGACCATGAGCATCCACAGTGGTGGCCACGGACATTGCAAGTTTCCTACCTGAGTATTCATTACCCAGCATTTGATTTAGTCTGTGTTTACATTCATTTATTCATTTTAAAACACTCATTGACTCAATTCAAGGCTAATACATTGTGCTAAAAACTGGATACAAAGGCAAATCTAATGTATTATTGTCTTCAAAGAGATTCTGATTTAATGAAGAAGACACGTAAGAAAGGATTGCAATGCACTGTGGAAAGAACAATGATAGAAGAGTTTACAAGGTGCAAAGATAGCCTTAGGCAAGAGACGCTGAATCTCCTCCAGGGAGTCCAGCTAGGCCTCCCTATTTCAGCAGTGGTTTGGGCATTCATCAGGTGTGCATCAAGAAACCTATGCAGCAAGAGAGGATAGCAGGGGCAAAGTAAGAAAGCCCCTGAAGCTCAGCTCCAAGTAGTTTGGCAAGGCATGAACAAGGCTGTGGGGAGAAAATGGGAAAATGTAAGCCCGGAGAGTAGGCAGGGGCAAGATCAGAAAGGGAGTTTGCAGAAGAGTTCCCCTCTTATCTGGCAGTTAATAAAGAACCAGTAGCAGCAAATAGTGTGTGTTATCTGGATGCACCACAGTACAGTCATGCACCTCATAATGACGTTTTGGTCAACAACTGACCACGTATAGAATTGTGGTCCCGTAAGATTAGAACAGAGCTAAAAAATTCCCATGGCCTAGTGATGTGATGTTGTAGCCATCTTAAGTCATTGCATAACACATTACTTGTTGTTGTGGTGGTGATCCTGGTGTAAATAAGCCTACTGTGTTGTCAGTTGTTGAAAGTTTAGCAAGTTTAATGAGGTACAGTACAAAATACTTCATAATGATAATAAACGACTATGTTTCTGGTTGATAAATTTACTATATTATACATTTTATCATTATTTTGGAGTATACTCTTTCTACTTATAAAGAGAGTTAACTGTAAAACAACCTCCAACAGGTCCTTCAGAAGGTATTTCAGAAGAAGGCACTATTATCCCAGGAGATGACAGCTCCGTGCGTGTTATTGTCCTTGACGGCATTCTAGTAGGACAAGATGTGTAGGTGGAAGACAGTGATAGGAATAACCTTGCCTATGTGTAAGCCTAGGCTAGTGTGTGTGCTTGTGTTTTCATTTTTAATAAAAAAGTTTTAAAAGCAAAAAAAATTTAAAATAGAATAAAGGCTTATAAAATAAGGATATAAAGAAAGCAAATATTTTTGTACAGTTGTACAATCTGTTGTAATTTAAGGTAAATGTTTATTACGAAGGAGTCAAAAAGTTTAAAAACATTAAAAGTTTATTAACTAAAAAGTTACAGTAAGCTAAGATTAATTTATTATTTAAGAAACCACATTTAAAGTAAATTTAGGGTAGCCTAAATGTACAGTGTTTATAAAGTCTACAGTAGTGTACAGTAATAAATATCCTAGGCCTTCACATTCAGTCACCACTCACTCACTGACTCACCCAGAGCCACCTCTAGTCTTGCAGGCTCCATTCGTGGTAAATGCCTTAGACCATTTTTTATCCTTTACACCATATTTTTACTGTACATTTTCTATGTTTAAATACACAAATTCTTATCATTGCATTATAATTAACCCCTGCATTCAGTACAATAAAGTGCTGTACAGGGTTGTAACCTAGGAGCATAAGGGTATACCATACCACCTAGGTATGTAGTAGTCTATACCACCCAGGTTTGTGTAAGTCCACTCTGTAATGTTTGCCCAATGGAATCACCTAATGATGCATTTCTCAGGACATATCCCCATCATTATGTGACACATTCATGCATTTGATGCACACACAAAAATATGTATCAAGACCTGCCTTTTCTATACATGATGTTCCTGTCACTAGTTCATGAGTTGCCAAGTCTATACAATTACCTCTGGGGTTGTGTCTCACATTTATTTATTTCCTTCATCTCTTCTGTGGTTCCCTAATCTAAACTCCCATCCTTTTGAATTCTCGTCACTACAGAGGCTTCACAACTACTCTCTCTTTCCTATAATCCATCCTTCACTTATAGAGCTTTCTAAAATCAGAAATATGAGGGAATGTGTGCTAAATAGAAGACTAGGAGCTCAATATATATTTCTTAAAGAAACATTAATAAATGGCAATTAAAAACTCATATAAGAGTTTACAATTGACAGAACATTTTCTCATACCTCTTAAAATTATAGCTATTGTCTTTTTTGCTGTGTTCGTCAAGGACTAAAAAGTATAAGACTAAAAAGTTTAAGAATGACCAAAAAAAAAAAAGATGTAATAGGAATAGAGAGTAAAGAGTTAACGATTCCAGGAAGCAGTATCAGGAGCTAAAATATTGATTGTAAACATACAAGTTGGGTACTGTATCAGTTCCATTCTCACGCTGCTATGAAGAAATACCCAAGACTGGGTAATTTATAAAGGAAAGAGGTTTAATTGACTCAGTTCCACGGGGCTCAGGAGGCCTCAGGAAACTTACAATCATGGTGGAAGGAGAAGCAAACACATCCTTCTTCACATGGTGGCAGCAAGGAGAAGTGCAGAGTGAAGTGGAGAAAAAACCCTTATAGAAGTATCATATCTCGTGAGAACTCCCTCAGTATCACAAGAACAGCATGGAGGTAACTATCTCCATGATTCAATTACCTCCCACTGGGTCCCTTCCACAACACTTGGGGATTGTGGGAACTACAATTCAAGATGAGATTTGGGTGGGGACACAGCCAAACCATATCAGCTACTAAACTGAGGTTTAATAAAGTTCTCTTAATGGAAAAATATTGTGATAGGTTGAATTATGTCCCTTCAAAATTTACATGTTTAAGTCCTAACCCCTAGTACTTCAATGTTTCTTGAAAATATGTCATCGCAAATATAATGAGTAAAATTAAGTTCATACTTGAATAGGGTAGGCCCTTTATGCAATATGATTGATACACTTATAAAAATGAGAAATTTGGACACAGGCAGGCATGCCTGAAAAGAAGACGATATGAACAGACACAGGGAAAAGATGGCCATCTATAAGCCAAGGAGTGAGACCTGGAACAAATCTTTCCCTCACAATCCTCAGAAGAAACCAGCCCTGCTGGCACCTTGCTTTTGAACTTCTGGCCTCCAGAACTGTGAGACAATAAATTTCTGTTGTTTAAGCCTCCCAGTTTGTGGTTGTTTGCTCTGGCAGTCATAGCAAACTAATACAAATGTCAAGGAATTACGATGATAGGCTTCGGATGGTTGATCCATGTGGCTGCCACTAGTTGCTACTGTTGGTGCCTTGCACTTATACCCTTGGATGCCTTTTACCATTTCTATGAGCCTCTCCCCACTTCATTGCGCTTTATCTTCTTTCTGGATGACAGCCCTCCAGAAAGGAGCAACTTTTCTCTTACTTGCAGACAGTCCCTTGAAGTTTACAACCTCCCTTCCAGGGCCCAGTGGCCTTTGACCGATGACTGAAGGGTACAGGAGTAGGAATTGCCCACTCTCTGTTCTCTGAGGTGGAACCTACCCTCAAGAGATCCTTTGCACTGTAAAGATGAAACTCCCTTTCTCAGGACATCATCTGAGATCTCCCTCTTGCCCTGAGTCTTCCATTCCTTTACCAGATTCTCCCAGGAGCTGTGCCTTTGTAAGTCACTTGCACCTGAATTCTAATCTTAGATTTGCTTCTGGGAGACACTTACTGTGGGTGCTGACTCTCCCCTCAGCACCTACATTGGCTAAAGTTGGAGTAGATAGTGAGTCAACAATTTCTCCTTCAGAATAGGAAGTGAGGTTGGTAAATGCCACCCAAGGGTATGGCTGAAAGGCAATATAGCCCACATGGTATGTCCCTTAGAAGACAAAGAGACTTTGCACAAGAATATAAGAATAACATGTGAAGGTGGCAAAGGGAAGCTAGGAGAATGTCATCATAACCTCTGTGTTATGTGTCCTTGATACACAAGGAGCTGTTTATATTATGAATAACGTGAGCATAGTTATAAGCATGATGCAACATAATTCCCAGCAGGTAAGTTTAATAGTTCACACATAAATCTCAGCAGGTAAGTTTAATAGTTAGCATGGGCTTTTACATCTTCTTCTTATGCTCCAGAAGCATTAAGGCAACGTGTGGAACTTGTAGCAAGGAAGTGACTTTTTCACCTGCGGAATTTGGCTCAGTGTTCATTAAATGCTTTGGAATTTAAAGTGATTTTTTTTCTTTCTTTAAAATGTCTAAATGCTGTGTTGATAAATGTCACATAGAATAACGAATGTGATGGAATGTGCTGAGGATAATGGGAGTTACTTTCTAGTTCACCTGAACCATGACTTGTCTACATTTAGCAAGAATAATGAATGTAATTTAATACAGCACCTTTGCATGGAAGTGACTCAAAACACTTTTCAAAGTGAATATTAAAATGCTGAATTATGCAATAAAGACATAGATTTAAGTAGATAATAATGGATCACATACTTACAAAAGCACACAATGCGGCAGAGGGTACATTTTTAAAATATGCATTATATTGTTATTAGGTAGAAGGATGAACACAGAAAGGGAAGTTGACATGGAATAAGAAAAACAAAGGTCAGATAGAGATTAAATAGCGACTTTAATGAATAGAGCCAGCACAGGATACTCTGAAGAGTTTCACAGTCAGAGTCAGACAGAACAAGGTCTTATCTACCATTGATGATACAGGTGACCTTGAACAAGTTGGTCAACCTGCTTAAGCTTTGATTTATCTACTTATGTAAAATGAGCTAATATTTTCTGCTTAATAGAGTTTTCATGAGGAATTAATGAGATAATATATATCTCAGCAGGTGCTCGATAAAAGATGGCTTTTATTATCCTTATTATCAACAAGATATAACCATAGCTACCTTGCACTCACTTATAAGGGCCTGTTCCCCGCCTTAACGTATATCAGTGACATGTCACTCTATCAATCCACCACCACCCTATCTTTCCCTATACCATGTATTATAGTCAAAAATCACATGCCGAGCTTGAAGAAAAAACAACAGAATTCGTCTAGTACAACCGCCTTATTTTTATAAACAAGTAGATTGAAACCCAATGAGGTGAAGTGATTTGTACACAATCACACATAAATGTAGCTACTGTTTTGTTCCAGGGGCTCTGCCCACCATTCTACATGAATTACTATTTTGATTCTTATAATAGTTTTATGAGGGAGATATTCTTAGTTATCCCTGAGTAAACTGGGGCACTAAGAGAGGAAGTGGTTCTCCTAAAGTCACACGGTTCTCAGGTGGCACAGCTGCATCTCAACATCCGGGTTCAGCTGATTCTCAGCAGCTGTCTTCAGAGTCCCTTACTCAGCTCTCCTTCTTACCTCTTGATTCCACAGGGCAAGAAAGGAGCTCAGGCTTTACTCCTTGGTACTTTGGCTATTGGATTTCTTGTTACGATGGCCAAATCTCCTTTCCTGGGGACTTTCTGTGTCCTTGTGGAGGGGAGAAAGTTGGGGGGATGCTGCAAACAGCATTGTTTCTTTTTTTGCTGTACGTAGAGATATCTACCTTTGTTCTTTCCCAAACTCCTTTGCTCTCCTTCAACTCTGAGCCAAGGATTTAAATTATCCAATCCAGCTTTTAATCTGTGTCTTTAGGGAAGTTTTAAAGGCATTCTAAGACTCAGCTTCTTCACATGAAAAATGGGGTTGTAATAATGCCAGTTTCATGCAGCTTTCATAAGGATCAAACAGTACATGGGAAAATGCTTTGAAAACTGAAAAGTGCTACGCATATTCATGTATTGGCATGTCACACCAAAGTTGAGGCTTATAATAAGTGTTAAGATAATCCATATTTTATGAATGAGATGTGTTCGATAGTCTACTGGCCATAGGGCACTAATTCACAAAACTGATAATCTGTTGAATACTTGAGTATTATTATGGCTATGTCAATTTTTGAATACAGGGCAAAGGTAAAATATTTGTTTGAAATGATGGCTAAGGAAATGATGGTTAAAGAAAACAGAACTTTCACATCTGGTCACGATAGCCTTTCTAAGCCAGGAAAATCCTTGGCAACAGCCCCTTCCAATAAATCAGCGTGTCAGAAGAAACAATGACCCTTCCCTCTAGGAGAGGAACAAAACCATTCAACTTTCCAATGTAGAATTGGAACAGAGGTCTCCAAAACAACTTCAATACATCTTATTCCCTTCCCATTCACTGAAGGCAAGTACAAGGGGTGATGGAATTCCTTCAACTCAGTCAGTCAAGAGGCTCACCAATCCAGAACGACCCTCAGAAACCAAGATAAGAGAGTGAATTAATTGTCCATTGTAAATATCGGTATCCTTCGGCCAAGCTACCAACCGTTATTTTCTAATGTGAGTAGTACTAAGAATTTTTATTTGAACTGGAACCTAGAAAACAAATAACGAACAGATCGTCTCAGTTTCCTGACAACCATCAGTGTGGGCTAATTTGCTACTTGAAATCTAAGGGAAACTAGATTAACTCTGGGATGTTGTTTTCAATTTTACAGATCTCAGAGATGAAAGGCAACCTGTATGTCATCTTACCATACTGCCTTCTTTAACCCAGGAGGAAATATGGACCCAAGAGATGAGGCAACTTTGTCCCAGGGCATCCGTTGACAATTTTTATGTGCTTTTTTCATAATACAACATGGCCTCTCTAATTATTAACTCTGGCCAAGCATTCTATTATCCAGTTGATTTATTGAGTGCTTACTATGTGCTTAGCTATGTTTTTGGGACAAATTCTGGGAAAAAATGAATTATGTAGACAATAAAGAACTGTTTATTGACACATACTACATCTTTTAATCCTCATAATGGCAATGTGAGTCTGAGGTCATTATCCCTATTACAAATGAGGAAAGCAAAACTTGCGTATGGTCTTATGGGCTGATTGATGACAGAGCTGTGATTCCAATTCTAGCTGTCTGATGCACATTTAGGATTATCACCCTATACCATGTTGTCTTTCTCAATCCAAGTTTTTTTCCTCCCTCTTCAACTCTTGCACCACCTTCCACACGTAATTCCACAGGCCTTGTTCTCATCTGGCTCTCAGGGATGTACAACGACCTGGCAGCCTGCAAAGCCCCCAACCTCGAGAATCTAATATGCTAGGCCTCCACAGACTGAAGACTATAAACAAATATATATCTGATATTTATCCATTTGATATTAGCACTAAGAAGGAAAATGAAGCCAAGTAAAGGAGAACAGACTGACTAGAAGAGCTAGTTTAGATAGGGTTGCCAGGGAATGCCCTTCTGAGGGATAACGTTTGATCAGAGGCTGAAGTCCAGGGATAGAGGTGGGACGTGGCAAAGGCCCCACTGGTTGCCTTAGATAATACAAACACAAAGTGAGGTGCAGGGAAGGCGTAAGCACTGTGTGGCAGATAAGAGCACCTGCTCTGACATCAATGCCCCTGGGACTAAATATCTACCAGGCTCTTTAGTGGCTGTCTGACAAAGAAGGTTACTCAAATTCCCTGGATCTCAGTTCACTCATCTCTGAAACGGGGCTAAAAATAGTACTCACGTCTAGGGTCATGTGACGATTAATGGAAAACAGTGTGTAGCACACAACAAATAGCAAATATCAGCTGGGTTTTTTCCCCTCTCCTTCAGCATTAAATGCTGTAGCTTTCATTCTTTTAACTTAATATCATTGCCCTAGATTCTTTCTATACTTAAAAAAAATGGAAGTGGAATCCTTTCATATTTTTAAAAAATAAAATATGAGGAAATCTGATACAATAAAATCGATAAACGAGAAGCTGTTCTGGTTTACTCAGTGGAGTAGCAGGCAGGTTTGCTCTCTGCTCAGCTGTACCCACAGCCCCACAGTGATTCTGAAGAGGCCCTGAGCTTCAGAGAGCACAGCTAATACTATTCCTATTAGGCAGAGCTCCTAACATAATGACTGGTATGAAATAGGGGCTGAACATTTCATTGTTGAAAGAATGTTGAAAATTACAAAGTAGAACCTCTTGTTTTTTTTTTCTTTTTTTTTTTTTTACATTTTTTTGAGAAAAGAGATTACTAGGCTACACCACACAGAGCAATCCTTCTTGAGGTGAATGTCGGGGGTTGTTTATGTAGCTCAGGCTTAGTCACAAGTTCAGAACATTTTGTGGGTTTTACTGGAACTCAATATCATTGCTCATCCCAACTCAGATCACCCTGGCAAAGGCTACTAATGACCCCTGGATTCCCAGGTTCCACAAGAGAATTGGGACTCCTGCTCTTTTTCAGCCTTAAGGAAGTCCCCTGGGGTTTCTGCATCTCCAAGAGCCAGAGCTGCAGAGCTGAAGGGGTCAGACACGTGTGGCAGCCTGTGTCTAATACCCTCTATGGATACCTTTCCACATTTTGGAGCCTAGAGAGCCTTCTACTTTGGATTTCTGGAAATATTTCCATCACCTGGAGGTCAACAAGTTATGTTTTTGTTCCTTTCGTGTGTCTTACTTGTATGCTGCTGTGAATTCAGGTGTGGTTTGCCCAAATATGGGTCTGTTGTTGAGGGTTTGTTGGTCTCTTGTCTGTTTACTTCAACTCACCTCACCGCAGCACTTACCAAAACCCTATTTCCTCAGAGTCCTGAACCTCACCCTGTTCAGGGAAAGACACTTATATTTGTTGCATTCTCTACTATGTGTTAGCCAGAGGATAGGCACTTTCACCTATAGAAACTTGTTTAATCCTCTCAACAGTCCTAAATGACACCCAAAGACATTATATAAGTCACCCAAGGTCACAGTGAATGAACAGTGCAGTGTCAATTCAAACCAAAATCAGATAGGCTCAAAATTCTCCCTTTTTTCCAACTGCAATGTGCTCTAGTGAGGAAGTCTATCTAATTAAAAATATATATTTGATGTGCAGTTTAACCTGACATAAAATAATCACATTTTAATACTTGAGGTTTACTTACCCAAGTTTTTCTTTTAGGCAGTATAATTTCAAGCTGTGTATACGTGAATGTTTGAGTGAATGTGCAGGAATGTGTGTCTATCAGTGTGTAGGGCAGAGAAAAAAACAAAGAAAATAAGTAGGAAATAGGGTGACACGCTTAGACAAGTATGTTCTTCTTTCTCTGGCCCTCAGTTTCTACAAGTGTAAAATGAAAGTTTTGGATACAGCATTTCCAATGTTTTCTATGTGAAGGCAGTGACTCTGTTTTCCTCTTCTCATCATTCACTTATGTTTAAAGGTCTTTGTTTCTCTTGAAGCCAACTCAAATCTGCAAGAAAATCAGGTGGGTCACTTATAATATAGACGTGGCTTCTAGGTGCATACTCTATTAGGGAAGCCTGTGGCTTGAAACAAAGTTATTTTGTGGTGAGCATGTCTTCCTAGGATGTATTGCTTGAGTGGCAACTGGGGTTGGGAGAACTATGTATTCTTTGTTGTTAGCTCCTCCTACTCTAATGATACAGGCATAGAGGTGAGTGACATCGGGTGCCTGGATGGATAAGAAATAACAATGGTCAGTGAGTGAGACCAAATTCCTAGTGACTCAAGGGTGGAGGTTTGGAAGAGGCAGTGGCCAGGGCCAGTGTGGACCCCTGGCTGAGAACTTAAGCACTGTGTGTTAAGTATGCTGGAGTTTTCCAGGAGGCTGTGCTTACAAGTGTGGGCAGATATTAGTGATGGGACAGGAATGGAAATGGGAAGGTGGTTCCAACAAATCCAAAAAACAAAGGTCTAAGAAGCAGGTCTGGAGATTAGGCACAGACATCTTCTTTATGAAGACTTAGTACCAATATGTCTCTGTCATGAGCTATGCAGCACACTGTGGTTTATAACTCATACCAAGACAAATTTGGCCAACACACACTTATTTCTAACCTAGTGGTTTGGGAAATCTGTTTTATAGAAACATGATTCAGAGTTGAAAGGGACTTTAGAAACTACCTCATCTAACTTCCTTTACAATGCAAGAACCACTTGTACAAAACCTCAAGAAATGGTGAATATTTTCACTACTTTTCAGGCTTTTGTAGTCCTTTGGAGGACAGTGGTAAGGACACAGTAGCATAAGGCAGATGAGCTTGGGATGCCAACTATGGCACTTACTAGTTGTATGGCTTTCAGCAAAAAACTAATCTTCATGAACCTTTGTTTCTTTAAAAGAAATTGGAATTATTTGTACTTTAGAAGTGATGGATTAAATAAGATGTTTATAAAGGGTTTAGCACATGCCTGGCTTAAAGAAAGTGGTCAATAAATGCTAACCTTTAATATGCTTATGTATTAATATATCTTATTTTAATCCTGTGAGTGTCCTCTGAAGTAGTTATTATCACTCTTATTTTATGCATGAGCAGATTCAGCCTAGAAGAACGGAAACTAAGTTGACGACGGTAACAAAACTAATAAGTAGAAGAGGGGGGCAATAAACCTATGCTTATCTAGCTACAATGCTGAATTGTCTTCAATTAAATCACAATAACTTCCACACTGGGAAAAACTTGGTTTTCCAGCAACTGGAAAGCAGCATAATACAGTTCTTACATATATGAGACAATATTGTCTTTGCAGTATTGTGAAAATTAAGTGACACAGTAAAAATAAAACACTTTGCATACTGGGCATATAATATTCACTTTGTATTACATTTTCTCTAGTATTTCCATTGCTGGCACAGAGCCCGGTACAGAGATAGTGTTCAGTAAATGCTTGCTAAATAATTGATGGCATATGTTTTGCATTTGGGGAGCATCACAGAAAATGTCTACTTCCATCGTACGGTTATGAGTGAATGTTTGTCCTGTCTCTTTCCAATCTGTTCTCAAGGCTACATGTCACCAGCTTCCTCACCTTCCTCCCAGCTGTTTTTCATGTCTTTAGACAGAGGTCACATGGAGTGGCTGCTGGGGTCATTGTGGGAAAAACCCAAAGGAGAAAGTCACAGGCCTGTTCCAAGCCCTGACTCCCCCCACCCCCTGGTCACCAAGCCTCATTTTAATTTCCCAAATGAGACACACTTTATAAGATACTACTTGATTTTCCCCTCTCTTTTAAGAAGAGACAACTTTAAAATTTAAACCGAAAGATTTAACCTGGGTGAGGCCACAGGGTGGAAACATTTGATGAGCAGGTAACACCTAGAATGCAACCTAAGCACCGTGCATATGCAATGGGAAGTGGGTTTTTAGATCTCCCCAGAAGAGCTGCCTCCTTCGAAGTCTTTGGTCTTAATAAGACATTAACCTGCTTTTACTCTTCGGCTTCATTTCTCTAGCCTGAGACCTGTTAACCCAAATTACTCTTTTTCTTCCAATTAAAGAAAAAGTTGACATTGTGATTACGTATCAGTAGCATGACAAATTACATCAGGGGTAACAATATTCCCAAAGGAGAGTGGGAGGTTATTATTTCTGTAATTCTAGCACACTTGCAAGAAGTGCAAGACAAGCAAGAAAGTATCAAAGAGTAGTTGCTCAATAACAGGGTGGAGGGAAGCCAGGGAATGCCACCTGGATCCCAAGGCCAGGCAACTTGGCCTGGGTGCTTTCTAGGGCTTGGATACCAGTGGAGGCTGACATGCCTTTGGTTGTAGAATGAAATCACACTTCTCCATATTGAGAAAAAATCTGCTTTGCAGAATCTGGGATGCGTAGCTCTTAGTGTGTGAATTGTTAAGACTCTTTTATTTATTCATCTACCCATTTAACAAATTTCCTGATAATACAAATTAGCATTTATTGAAGATTTTTCTTTCCATTTCTGTTTATTGTTTTGTTTTGCTACATATTAGACATTATGCCAATTTTGTTCATGAATTTGTTGTTTCATTTGCATAACACTTCTAAGAGGTAGGTATTAGTATCACCATTTTTAGATAAGAAAATTGGAATGCAGAATGTTTATTTCTTAATAATACTCCTAAATATGTGAGAGTAAGAACTTAGCAATATTTGTGTTTGTTACCTAACTTTTAAAAAAGGTAAAATTCAGGCCCATAAGGAACTCACAGTCTCCTGAATGATATAGATAAGTGGATGGATAGATGATAAATAGATAAGATAGAGAGATAGATAGATGTACCTTCAGATTTAACATTTAATAACATAAAAATGAAGTATAGCAGTATAGCCTCACACAAAATTCATATAAATGTGGTTAAAATAAGCATTTTAAAAGAAACAAAGGCAAGCTCTAAAAAAATATATATTTCAAAATACCCAAAATTAAGAACAAATTTAAATTGGTCACAGTGGGAAGTATCTGAGTTGGCATTGTGGCAACTTGTTAATGAATACTAGGCACAGACATAGGCTTTCATGATTGATAGCTGAGATTTAAATGTTTCTATGGGATCAAGAAGATTAAAGCTAGAGCCTGAGTACAGTGCAGAGGTGAAACATGTTCTTGCAGATACAAGATCTTATAAGGAGTTCCACTTACATTAGAAGGATACTAGAAAAACTCTGAACACTGATGTACAGAAACAACAAAAGATTTTTCTCTCCCCAGGTCCTTGGATGGAAAAGAAATGTCTCTCTCAAGAGAAATCAAAACACAAGGCTATACCACTTGAGGTTAAGAGCCTAAATTTACAGTTCCCA
Organism: Nomascus leucogenys; assembly: GCF_006542625.1. Lineage (NCBI taxonomy): Eukaryota > Metazoa > Chordata > Mammalia > Primates > Hylobatidae > Nomascus > Nomascus leucogenys. The sequence continues at coordinate 80,604,498 of NC_044396.1, forward strand.
TAGGTATAGAAATTCTAAACAGAATTACTGATATAAAAACTAGTTTAGACCCATGAAACAACTGGGTATCACTATGTAAGAAAATATAAAATGCTAAATAATTGATGGCATATGTTTTGCATTTTGGGAGCATCACAGAAAATGTCTACTTCTATTATATGGTTATGAGTGAATGGTTATCATGTCTCTTTCTAATCTGTTCTCAAGGCTACATGTCACCAGTTCCCTCACCTTCCTCCCAGCTGTTCCTCTCAGCCTGTGTGATCCTAATGGTGAAAGAAACAATCTCCACTGAAGATGAGCACACAATCACAAATTATAAACCATTTAAGGAAATGATGCTCCATGAGGGCAAACCAGCAGACACAACTCATTGGGGTGATAGTACATCAATAATTCAATATAATAGAACAATCAAAGTGGGGCTATAAAGAGTATTTAAATATATTAAAGATAAACAAAAATGGATTATAACCAAAAGGAAAAAAATGTACTGTGAGCAAAAACACAGATGCATATTATAAAGAGAAAATAAAAGAGAATTTCTAAAGATGAAAAATATGTAGCTGTGGTAGCAGGGGGAAACTCAATGGAAGAGTTACACAACACACAGATATAAAAGAATAAAGAATTAGTCAAAATAGATCTAAAGAGATTAAAAGAACGTGGTTCAGCAAAAATAAAGATAGAAAAGATGAAAGAAAAGCTAAGACATACGGAGAATAGAATAAGTTTGTTCAATGTGTATTTAGCAGGTTATCAAAGAGAGAGAGAGTAGAGAGAGTGAGGGAAAAGTAACATTTAAAAAATTTATGCCTTAGAAGTTCCTCAACTTGAAGATATATATGAGTGTTCAGAATAAAGAAACATACTGAATTCTGTGGAAGATAAAGCAAACACAAACCTCAGTTAGACATACCATGGAGAAATAAGAATGCCACACACAGAGAGATTATTGTAAAAGTAAGCATAAAGTAAAGAGAGCAACGATTAGACTGACAGTAGCAATGGACACTGGAAACCAGTGAAATAATACCTGCAAAGTGCTGAAAAGATGAACAAGAATTCAAGTAGCAATAAATTGGGAAGTCTGTAGATAAATCTAAATAAGGCTTACTGTAGAAAACAGCAAAATAATTACTAAAGTGTTGCAAAAAGGATGGAATTAGAATACTACTTACCAACACCATGAAAGATAGAAGGGGATGATAGGTGTTACAGTGTGCTAAAATGTTATTTTTTTGCCTTGGGGGATAGGTGTATCCCCTGTGAACTTTGACATTGCTAAATCAAGATTAGGTGTGATCTTAAGAATAGTTCTAAAGAACAGAATGTAGAAGTTGTAGCTTTTAGATCAGTAGAGCATGAGGAAAGGGGAAGAAATAAAGACAATCTGACTAATGTGAAAGAAGGCAGGGAAGGAGGGGAAAAAAAGCACAAAAGAAGAAAGAAAGTTAGAAAGCACAAAATAATGTTAATAGACATAGAACTCAGAATTAAACTCACTTAGAAGCAAAGACTTAGTACATTAAAAAATATCAGGAATGAATAAAGCTGCCAATAAATAGGACTAGAAAAATTGACTATGCAAATTGTAGTAAATAAGTAAATAAATAAGGTCCTTACTTCACATTATTCACAAAAATAAATTCCAGGTGAATGAAGAAACTAGAGGTGAATAACAAAACAAACTTAAAACTTATAAACAAATATATAGAAGGTTATTTTTACTGCCTTTGGCAAGAAAAGAAGTTTTTAGATAGGGCACAAAAAGACCACATCATAAAGTAAAGGATTAACAACTTTGGATACCTTGAAATTCAAAGCATCTGTATGACAAATGCACTAACGTCAAAGCGGAAAGACACAGATCGATAAAAATTTTTGCAAAAAAAAAGCAATAGAGAAAAAAGACAAGTGTGTAAAATAAATATGGTGGAGGAAAACCTAATTTTAGAGTAGTCAAATTATTTAAACTGGCAATTTATGACAAAGGAGACAAAAATAGCCCACATACAGTAAGATTCCATTTCACATCTTTAAGTATTAGCATTAATAAGGTTCAAAAGATACCAAGTGTTAATGAGAATGTAGAGAAATGACAACCTTCATTTGCTGTTGGTGGGGGTTAAGATTGAAATTCAATTTGTATGGCAATTTTGCAATAAGTTTAAATATGAAGAAATGCACATGATTCCTATACATGACTCCTCTCTCAGGCCGACCATATAATTTAGGTAAGTTGACCTCATCTCTGGGTCTAGAGGTGGGGCATGTGGCTCAGTACTACCTACTCAACATACATTCTTCTGTCTACCCATACAGTAGCTACAGTGCTTATGGGGGTGGGGAGCGTTAATTAGACAAAAGCCAGGACTTTTATTTGATACACTCCTCCTTGCTGTTTGTGAACCAGGAAGCGTGCATCCTTGGCAGCCAATAACAATAATTTCGAGACCAGTAGAGAAGGAGCATGCCAAAATGGAGTAAATGCAGAACAATTAGAGCTGAGAAATGCAGAGAAAGTAATTCTAGGTCCTACCTTGAGTTATAAGATGAAGCTTCTCCTAAAATCAATTATCCCTGGACTATGCAATCAGATGAACTAAACAAAAACAAAAACGAGCTTTGTCTTATGCTACTGAAGTCATTTTAGGTTTTGTTTTTTATTGTGTTCTGTAACTATACCCAGTAGCATCCTAAAATGAGTAGGATTGAACTGGCATAAGGAAAAGGAAAGACCACCTCAGGCAAGTAAGAATGACAAATATTGTTTTATGGATATATTGTGTTTTGCTTTGAGTGTGTTCTCTCATTGTATCCTAGACTTTACAAGCATATTCTTTTTTACACCTAATTGTTACTGTTTCTTTCTTTTCGGGGTCATACGCATCTTGCTTACCATTGTATCTACAGAGCCCAGCCCAGTGCCAGAAACATCGTAGGTACTTGATAAATATTTGCTGGATTGATGTCAAGTGAAAATAATGCAGTGCTGGTAGGTAGAATCAAAACCAACAGTTGGCAGGATCCACACTGGAGAAAAACTGGCTGGGCATCACAATCATTCCATACACCAAGTGGCAGATTTGGGGGACTGGCCAGTGCAAAGTACCAGGAGAAGAGACACAGCTTAACAACATGATAAGAAACAGTAAGTTTGAGAATTCATCGACACATTAATTTATTCAAGAGGAAATGGGGATTCATACTTATATATGCATAGTTTACTTACTATGTGCCTGGAACTATTCTAAAGACTTTTTTTTTCTTTTTCTTTCTTTCTTTCTTTCTTTTCTTTCTTTTTTTCTTTCTTTCTTTTTTTCTTTTTTTTTTTTTTTGAGACAGAGTCTTGCCCTGTCGCCTAGGCTGGAGTGCAGTGGCATGACCTTGGCTCACTGCGAACTCCACCTCCTGGGTTCAAGTCATTCTCATGCCTCAGCCTCCCGAGTAGCTGGGACTACAGGTGTGCACCACCACACCTAGCTAATTTTTGTATTTTTAGTAGAGACAAGGTTTTGCCATGTTGGCCAGGCTGGTCTTGAACTCCTGACCTCAAGTCATCCACCTGCCTTGACCGCCCAAAGTGCTGGGATTACAGGAATGAGCCACCATGCCCAGCCAAGACTTGACTATTACCTCATTTAATTCTAATGATATCCATCCAGGTAATGTGATAGAGCCTAGCACTTAGCAGGTGGTCAATTTACTGAGTGGTGGTTGTTGGATGAATGGATAAATCCAAAGTCTGTGTTCTTTTTACTGATCAAGTACTTCCCATAAACACTGACTGGGTGCCCCTTAAGAGCCAACAAAGTGGAAAGCGATTGAGGAAACAATGAGAATAATCCTGGGAGATGATGCTGGATTCATCTGGATTATCTTCCTCATAGTCTAATGTGCAGGGTGCTTTGAAAGCCCCACCCAATACTCCTTACTAAGCTTAAATCATGGAGAGAAGGATAAATATGTCCTATGTAGACAGAAGGAATCCTTTGACTAATACAGAATGAAGATTTTGGAAGACGATATTAATAGACACCAGGAGAGCAGATAATGGGGTCAATTAAAATAATGGTAACTACTAACATTAATTTAAAAGGGTAAGGGGACTAGTTATAGCTTAGCAAGGAGGCTGTTTCCATAATCAGATACTCGAGAATCTACTCTGGGTCTTGGCAACAGGACTAAGAAGGAACAAATACAGCCTCAAGAGATTCTATGAAAGGAATGTACTGGAGTTAGTGGCATTGCCACAGGCAATAGAACTTAAAGGATAGGAATGTGGATGGTAGAGTTGAACTTCTATGTGATTACCCCATCTCATCCACTTAGTCTTTAAGCTTGTTTCCCATCTGTAAAATGGGAATAATAATGAGGCTAATCTCATAGGGTTAGAGTGTGAAGAGCATTGTCTGGAATAGGATAAGTGTTTGATAAATTGTATCTAATACCATTGTCCATGTCTCTAAGAAAGAGCATATATCAACAAGGATGAAACAATATAAACATAATTCGAGAAAAAATGGTAAAAAGAAGAATTTCGGAGATGTAGATTTTGTCAGAAGAGGATCTACTTGCTGTTGGGTGTGATGAGTTTATATTTAGCACTTGTCTGCACTTACTACGTGCTTAGCTTTGGGTCAAGCTCACAGATACTTGAAGAGAACTAACAGCATGCGATTTGCAGAGTCCTATAGGTCTGAGAAGCAATTGCACACACGGGCTAATGGTTTTGGCTTTGGAGTCACACTGTCTAGTTTTGAAATCCTGTTCTTCCACTTAGTAGCATTTTATTTTTCTCTGTAAACCTCAGCTTTCTTTTCTAAAACAAAAGTGAGGGGTGGGGAAACAAATCCTTAGGATATATGAGAGATTTAAAAGATAAAATGAGGCCGGGCGCAGTGGGTCACGCCTGTAATCCCAGCACTTTGGGGGGCCAAGGCGGGTGGATCACCTGAGGTCGGTAGTTCCAGACCAGCCTGACCAACATGGAGAAACCCTGTCTCTAATAAACATACAAAATTCGCCGGGTGTGGTGGTGCATGCCTGTAATCCCAGCTACTCAGAAAGGCTGAGGCAGGAGAATCACTTGAACCGGGAGGGGGAGGTTGCGGTGAGCCAAGATGGCACCATTGCACTCCAGCCTGCCCGCAACAAGAGCGAAACTCCGTCTCAAAAATAAATGAATAAAAGATAAAATGAGAAAAGTACTTACCATTAATATCTGATATGTACCAAGACATTTGAAGGAGTAATAATAACGATAGTGTGAATATAGGTAACAGTAATCATTGTAATAATGTTAACATCTGAATTACTGCCTATGGTCAGGTGACAGGCTCAGAATAATAATGTACATTTTGCAGATGTTAATACAAAGATCAGAATGGAGCCATTGTCATGGGCAGAGTTTTCCACAGGGAGATGGGTAGAGGGAAAAGAACTGGGATCAGAAAGAAGGGGAAAAAGAACCAGTAATGGGAGAGGATGGGCTGGCAGAAAGATAGGAATAGTTAATATCTGAGAACTGAGGAATGGTGATGGTTCTAGAACAGGGAGCCAATAACATCTAATATCCAAGAGGTCAAAGAAATCGAGACCTCAGGCAAGATCTGAGTGAGTTTTAAAAGGACAATTTAGGTACCATGATAACGGCAGGAATGACCACAGATGGTTTCAGCAGGAAATGCGTTGATAGGAAAATTAAATTCATTGATACCTAAAAGTGCCACACAGGTAGGAGGACTATCAGGATGACAGGCAATGTGGCTTCACCCATGCATGAGACCTACTTGGCGTGACATCTCTGCTGGGCCACCTGCTCTGTGACCATGGGAGAGTGCTCCCCTTTCTTTCTCTCCCTTGCAGTTGTGTGGCCAGGGGGCTGAGTTATATCCAATGGGATGTGAGCTGAGTGATATGCAGCACTCTTAGGCCTGACCCAAAACTTTCCAGGAATAATTTTCCCTCTCTTTCTCTATTGCCAGCTGAATGGGAGGATAGAAACTTTCATTCTATTAGTCCACTAATTTTTAGTCCTTTGTCACAGTGGTCAATTTACCCTGACTGATGTAGTTAATAACTACTCCTAACCTCTGCTTCTCAGGCTAACAATAGCTACTTAGCTGATGGTTGTTCTTTCCCCTTTTGCCTGCTAATAGAACCTTAATGGTGATGAGTTAATTGGCATTCTTTTGCTTTATGAGAGTCTGTGTCCCTCCTCAGCATTATCCGTTGAATGGTGTGTGTGTGTGTGTGTGTGCGTGTGTGTGTGTGTGTGTGTGTGTGCATGCACGCGCACATGTGGGCATGTACTGGCCAATTTAAGCCAAGGGCAGCAGCTTTCTTCCCTTGCCTGTGAATGTCTTAATAATGGACATGGGGTCAGTGACACATGGAGAGAAGTTCTCTAGTGGGCTTTTAGGAAATTTTCCTTGTTCTTGTTCTTAAAAAGGGGCTCGAAAACAGATTTTCATTTCCCATTTGAAATTTTGCATGTTATTATGATGCCTGGAGCTACAATAGCCACCTTGTTCATTGAGAGGAAACATCTGAAGGCAAAAGCCGACAGGCTGAAGAGGGGAGAATCCCAAGGTGTGGAGGCAATCCTGAAAGCATCCTACCATCACAAGTGTTTTAAGTGAGATAATAATATTGTCTTTTATTTATACCATTCTCAGTTGGTTGTTGTGTTCCTTATATCAAAAATACCCTGACCGGTATTTTGGTTAGAATTACATCAATTAAAACATAAGAATCGCAAGCCATGTGGTAAGTGATCAAGTATGATATCATCAAAATAACCACCACAATCACCATCAAAGCATGGACCTCCTGTCTCCCAACCTAGTGCCTCAGACCTTATTGCTTCCTCGGTCTCAACAGAAAAATAAAGTCTCCTTTCAGCCTGTGACACAATATTTTCCAAGGGGTGGGAAAATAGCCTAGAAACACAACCAAAGAATTCTTTTTAGAACTTTTAGTTCTTTTGGAAACTGAGGTTGTGGAGGAGATTTCGTTATTGGTGGCACTGGGATGTATCATTTAGATAATGAGATATTTGTTGGGTAAATTGAAACCTTGGGATAACAGGTGCCCTATAAAAATAAGGGTACTATTAGCTAGATAATATTTAACAAACACTCCCTCCTTATCACAAGCAATTCAAGGCAATAGAATAGAATATTACAGTCGATGGTGGGGAAAATATAGAATCCTTACATTATTCCTACCAACTGATAAATAGGGAAAGATGCAGAGCCCCTTGTCATCCTGCTTCCTGCCTTCATTCAGGTTATTCAGAAAGATGAGTGCAGCTTGAAGAAAAATAAGGCCAATATAAGACAGTCTGTACTGTGTTCAGGCTCCTAGAGCCCAATAAAGCAAATCAAATCAAATATATGTGATGAAGACCTAGATGAAATGAGAAGCTATTTTCATGCCATTGAATGAGGGTAAGATGATAAAAGATAATAATAGCATCGAGGAGAAGAAAGTGAAGCAGAAGGAGAAAGAACAGAGATGTTTCTTTGCTGTTTTCCTCTTTATTAATGTCTCTCACATATCATTTTCTTTTAACATTCGATGCTCAAACAAATCAGCAAGGTAGCCTCCACTATCCATATTTAACAGATAAGGAAATTGACACTCAATGAAGTTCCTTGACTTATCTGAGATCACAGCCAGATCTCTGAGTCCAAACAGCATATTGCTTTTTGCCCGACCACTTTGCTTTTCATTTTATTCTCTCTGGGATGAGAATCCTGAGTGACCTGCATTAGTCTTTTCTCACACTGCCAATAAAGACATAACTGAGACTGAGTGATTTATAAAGAAAAAGAGGCTTAATGGACTCACAGTTCCACGTGACTGGAGAGGCCTCACAATCATGCTGGAAGGCGAAAGGCACGTCTTACATGGCAGCAGGCAAGAGAGAATGAGAACCAAGCAAAAAGGTTTTCACCTATAAAACCATCAGATCTTGTGAGACTTTTTCACTACCACTAAAACAGTATGGGGGAAACTGCCCCTACGATTCAGTTATCTCCCACCAGTTTCCTTCTACAACACGTGGGAATTATGGGAGTTACAATTCAAGATGAGATGTGGGTGGAGACACAGCCAAACCACATCATGGCCTGATTTTCGGACTCAGAAATGACAGTCATCCTACCCTCCGAGGAGCTGGCTGCAACTCAGGAAGGTGCATCCATGAAGAGGCATGTTGGGTGAAATAAGAAAACACCTTGCTTGAAAGGGAAGATCCCTGACTCAGGATTCTGATTTAACACTGTCTACACTTTGTATCTGCGTAAAGTGACTAAACCTCTCTCAGCTTGTGTTTCTTTGAGTTTAAAAAACAAAGAGCCTTCATGACATTGTGTTTCTGATTACTGATTGTTTCTTCTGTTTTACCTCAGAAGACTGGTTGACCCTTGTTTAAAAACAAAACAAAACAAAAAGAAACTAACATAGGAAAGGGGCCTTCTGGCCCTTTGCTATTTATGTTTGTCCAATATAAGTGTTTTCCTAAAGTGCGTAAAGTACTTGTGAATGCCATTTTTTAGATATATGCTGTCAGTTCTAATTGCACAGAGCGGAACATTTTAGCCATGAGAGCTTCTCTGTGTCACAAACCTAGCATCCTGTAAAAGCAGGCCTACAAATGCTCTCACAAATCAACTCATTTCAGAATCAGGTCATTGGATGGTTGGATACATGGATGGAACCGCTTGGTTCCAAACTCTCCTGGCTGTATTCTTTTTTTGTGTGTGTGGAAAACAGACCTGCCAGGATTCTTCTGTATGCCTCAGACTAGAAACCCATCTAGACATCAAACACTTTTCTTAAGCTGATTTTAATTTCATTCTGTTGTGTGGTCCCAGCTTGCTGGATAGAAGTTCTTCCAGAACTATGTAGCCCAACACACTCTAGGTTATAATGCAGAGCATCCTCCTCGCCCCCCTCCTGAAATGGTGCTCCTGGGCTCTAGGCAGTAGCCATCCATTCACATGACAACCCACTTTTGTTTTGCAGGCACATAGGTTTTTCATTTATTCTGTAGAACAATCATGCATGTCAGACAAGGATTGAAATCTCCATTTTATGGGTAGAGAAACTGACTCAGAGAGCTTAGATAACCTGCCAAAGCTGATGGTGATACTCAGAGGTTAACCTAATCAGAAAGTGATTAAGCTCCTTCTACTCTAATACATCTCTACAAATAATCCCAATTCACTTTCATCCTTGATGAAAATCTGATTTCTATGAAGATTTGACTAAAGCTTCGACTAAAGCTTCTTTTACTTTACTTCATTTCATGATCCATTCCATTTCTATGCCTCAGTTTCCCCATCTAATAAAAAAGCAAAAAGTAATTAGGCTGAGTTACCTATGCTTGATCCGTTGAAGTAGTTTGAATGTTTCTGAATCAGGATGAATGCAAATTGCCTCATTATTTCACTAATTAATAATGTCTGCTTGGAAATGCAACTATTAGTGAACAATAAATGATAAGGCTTTTAATTATAGATGAGAGCAATTGCTTCTTTTTTTGTTCTTACCTTCATTTCAGTTTATCTTCCTGAGCTATAGCTACCTCTGTAAGGGTTAGGAAAACATTTAAAATACCTAAACAATGATTCCTTTCTCAAGGGTTCAGAAATTGATGAATCATCCTACTCTGCAGCATTCAAAGTAACTGTGTGCTTGACACATAGGAGGAAAAGTGGGCTCTTTGAAATGTGAGCTGAGCACCGATCGTGTCACCTGCCCGGTGCGTGACCTGTTCACTTTCCACCTGACCCTCTGTGCCCAACGTCACCTGGAGCCTGAAACCTGGAAGCGAAAAGTCCTTGACTGGAGTCAGTGGAGGGAAAATCATCACCTGCTTGGGCACAAACATGCCTGGTGACTGCGTCACTGTTTGTTGAGTGGGATCAGCTAATAGTTGCACAGCGGGCCTTCAAAGCATCATGGCAGAACTGATGAAGTTCCTGTAATGCATTCCCTGTGTGAAGGCCTTGGACTTTAGAGCTCAAGTGCGCCAGGAGCATTTTGAGCTTGCTGACAGGCTCTCCTATGGATTCTATTTGGTTATACGGCAGTGGAAAAGAATTGACTTTCATTTTCGTCACTCTGCCTGAGTCTCTACTGCAGCCACACTTCTGTTTCCCTTATATTGCATAGACTGTTCCCTCTACCTGGGACACCCTCCCCTCTGGATTGCAGCAAGATTTGCTTCTATGTTTCACTCAGTTATCTACTTACAAATTACCTCCTTAGGGACCTTGTAGGCTACTCTCTTTCTCCTTACCTGGCTTCATTTTCCTTCACAGCACCTGATACTATTACACATATTTACTTAGTTAGTAGTCCATGCTTTTTCTTCCCCACTGGACCATAAGTTCTCTGAAGGCAAGAGCCACATTTGTTTTTTTCCACTGATCTGTCCTTAGTGTCTACAATAGTACTCAACCCACAATATAACCTTGAGAAACATTTCTTAAAGAAGTGAATAAATGAAAGTGTAAAGGAATGATTTTTTCTCATTTTACAAATGAAACAAGTCAAAAACAAAGAGGGGAAGTAAGCTAGTCCAGCTCTACAGCCATTTAGTGGCACAGCTAGTATTAACATTTCGATTCCCTAACTCACAATCTAGGATTTTATTTTCATTTTATTCCATACAACACTGTTCTCCAGAAATTTGGCAACTCAGACGGCACTTGACTCTTCATAAACACATTTGTTGCTCTGTCTTTAACCTGTTCTTGTCAATGAGAATGACTAGAACTTCATGAGAGACAAGTATTTACTAGTTAAGTTCTTACTGAAGTGATTGGTCTTAGAACTCCCTTTCAAGGGCAAAGACGATTGAAAATTATACTATTACATTTTTAAAACATTTTTGAGTATAAGTGATTTTAAGCATTTGTTGTATAAAGGTGGATATACATAAAGAACAGGTAAAAATAATAATCATTATAATCGTATGTAGAATAGTCTTGGTACATTTTAAACATATTTAACAATGGGAATCCTGCTGTATGCTGAGTTTTCTATCTTTATTTATACACATTATATTTTAAACATTTTTCTAATGTCACTAAAACTAACATTGTTTTAGGGCTAGTATTTCAATATATAAGTGTGTCACAATTTCATAATTTTTGTTGATCATTTTCCTCTTATTTATCATTAAGATTTTTTCCACTTTTTATTTATTGGATTTCTAGGTTTTAGTCCTTCATATTTCTGGGTTCAGTTATTCTATAAACATGCATAGTTTCAAAACTATGCAGAAAATAAATTGTCCAAGTTTTTACTTAAAGTGCTACAAATAATCCAAAAAAGAAATCAGGGTTTCAAGCTCAAAGCTTCTCTTCAAATCAATAACTGTTGAAGATTTCACTTATTTGCATTTTTAGTCTTTGAGGTTTAGAGTGGAGGGTGGGGATCCGGGGCAGTGGGACAGGAAACATTGACCAATTTGAGAACAAATAGAGGCTTGGAAAATTTGTTTACATTTCTGTTCTATGTGTGATTCTGGCCTTTGTAATGAGGAGGATAAAAAGCCAGAACTCACTTTGGTGGCGCCTGCAGACCTCTGCACTGTAATGACATGAGCACAAGCTGCACTGAGTGCAAGTCAGCATGACTCAGCCACCCTCCCCCCCGGGGTGAGAGGAAGCAGTGGTGGAAGGCCAGTACTTGTTCCTACCTCCGCATGTACAGTGGTGAAGAGAAGGCTCACAAAGGGTTTCTCAATCTGAGAAGGAACCCTGTATTCAGAGTGTGGCTTAACCCAATGGGATATTCCAGCCATAATTCTGGTAAGGGTGATGGTTCCACTACATACCTAGCATATTTGTGAATCTCAAATTGATGCCACCTCTTGTACCTTGCACAAGTAATAATCACTACCATTGATCTGGCACCTCCTACGTGGCAGCTTACTAACCTAGGCACTTTCAACTGGCCAAGTAATTTAATTCTCAAAACAAGTTTGCCAGGCAAGTATTATTGGCTGCATTTTACAGATAAAGACATTGAATTTCCAAATGAACTTCAGATAAAGTTTATTCCAGATAAAGTTCACTGAGGTTCATGATGCCCAAAGTCACACAGTGCTGGAATTTAAAACTGGTCTATTTGTCTTCAAAGCCTATGCATTACTGCACACCTATGAGGTTCTGCAGAGAAAAGGTTCCTCCTTCTGCTCAGTACCTGTGATTCTAGGGACAGTTGTCATGGAAAAAACTGTATTAGAATAATCTATTGATCAATAATCTCATTGACTAGCTATTTAATGAGCACTTGCTTTGTGCCAGGCTGTCTACTAGTTTCCACTGAGAGAGTTGAATAGAATACATTTCTTATTATAAAATGGGAGGAGGGCGAGATTTGAAGGGCAGGATTGTGAGATACATAAGCCTCCACTCTCAGGACATAGAATACTCTCTTCACCACAGGGATTAGCTCATCACAGAAACTCAATAATATTTGTGGAAGACGACAAAGATCAAAGGATGGGTGATACATTATAAGGCACTTAAAACTTAGTCTAAATACTTGGAATCTATTATCAGGTTTGTTCTGTATTCAGTGTGTATTGGAAGTTTTGTAGCCCCCTAAGCCTGCCTCCTTACTTGTAAAAGTGGAGATAAACACCTTTGTCTGATTTCACTCATTGGATCACTGTGGATCCAGGGGATCAGGGGATCAACTATGGGTATCAGAGCTACTAAAAAGGTAAACATCAGTTTTCCAAGTATCAGGAACTATAATATTTGTTGGCCAAATCAACCAATCAATATTTATTGCATACCACAAGCCAAGTATAGGACTAAGGACTTCACGAACTCTATACATTTGTGCCTTCAGCAACACTTGGTTAATGAATGTCTCCATTTTATAGATAAGAAAACTGAGGTTCACACAGTTTAGATAGCATGCTGGAGATGACACAGCTGGTGAGGGGAGAAGCAGGAATCAGATTCTCATTGCCTGATGCTCATGCACCAGCTCTTATAACTGTGCTTTCACCCCAGCAGCTGCATGTGACAGTCATCCTACTAGAAACATTTCTGCAGGAACATAAATTAATTTTCCCCTACTAACTTAGAATCAGTCACGGGATTCCTCAAAAAGTTAAAAATAGAGCCACCATATGACCCAGCAACCCCATGACTGGGTGTACATTACAAAGGAAATGAACTCAGTATATCCAAAGAGATGCCTGCACTTTCACATTCACTGTAGCATTACAGTAGCTAAGATGTGGAATCAACCTAAGTGTCCATCAACGAATGAATAAATTTTAAAAATTGTGGTATATACACAAAATGGAATACTCTTCAGCCATAAACAAGAAGGAAATTCTGCTATTTGCAACAACATGGATGGAACTGGAGGACATTTTGTTAAGTGAAATAAGCCAAGCATAGAAAGACATGTATTGCATGACGTCAGTTATATGTAGAAACTAAAGAAGTTAAACTAGTAGAAGTTGCGTAGAATGGTGGTTACTGGGGACTGGGGAAGTGTGGGCGGGGGAAAGTTAGAAAGATGTTGGTCAAAGGACACAAATTTTCAGTTAGATAGGAGGTATACGTTTAAAAGGCCTATTGTACAATATGATGATTATTGTTAGTAACAACATATGTATCTTTAAAAAATACTAACAGAGTTTAAGCATTCTCACCACTAAAAATAAAAACTAAGTAATGTCAATTAGCTCAACTTACTTATTCCAAAATGTATATATATTTAAAATATTATGCTGTACATAATAAATATATACAATTTTGTCATTTAAACAAAAAGTAATAATTTTTATTTTCCTAAAATAAAAAAGAATCAGCTACAGGAAGTCAATTCACTTTCTGAAAATTCCAAGCTGCACTGCTTTCAGAACCCAGAAGTCTTGTGTTACCCTTAGGTCTTCAGCTTCTGACTCCTTTTATTTCTGAATCCAAGACCATCTTGTTCCAACACTGTCCATCCCCCTTCATATGTGCTGGGGGTGAGAGGAGAAGGGTCCAGGCATATCAAGTATGAAATGAAAATAAGACCCTACACCCAGACCCTCAGATGCTCTGAGCAAATCCTGAGATTTGCTATAGAAGCAGCTTCCTGTGATGCTTCATGCCAAACCCCTTTTTGACCCACATCCTTTCATCTTTTTTTTTTTTTTTTTTTTTTTTTTTTGAGATGGACTTTCCCTCTGTTGCCAGGCTGGAGTGCAGTGGCGTGATCTTGGCTCACTGCAAGCTCTGCCTCCTGGGTTCAAGAGATTCCCCTGCCTCAGCCTCCAGAGTAGCTGGAACTACAGGTACGCACCACCATGCCCAGCTAATTTTTTGTATTTTAGTAGAGCTGCGGTTTCACCATGTTGGCCAGGATGGTCTCTATCTCCTGACCTCGTGATCTGCCCACCTTGGCCTCCCAAAGTGCTGGGATTACAAGCGTGAGCCACCGCGCCCAGCCAGGCTTTCATCTTTGACCTTTGAAATTCCCTCTTGACTGATTCCACTACTCCTGTGTCCGTGTTACAGCTCTTCCTTCATGGTGCTACCTGAGTGGCCTTTGTTGAATACAATTGAGCTTTGTCTTCCCTGTGGCCTCTTTAATACAAGAGAGAGGCATGGTGTTCACTAATTTCATCTCCAGCTCTCAAACCCACCCTTGCTCCCAGCAAATCCCTGCATGCCCTATTCATAGAAGGCTTTTGAAGTCTGTTGCTGGTCTTTGAATTCTCCATGGTCTTTTCTGGAGCTCTTTGTGCTTCTTGATATCTAGACCTGGACTACATTTCTGTTTTCCATTTTGCCTGGTAACCTGCTAGTCCTTCAAGAGCAATTTCAGATATTGTTGTGTTTGTTTGGGTCATTCCAGGGAGCACCACCTCGCTTCCTCCTCTGTGCCATTGTGATTGTTGGTATCTAAGTCAGTTGTGACACATCTTATTTTTCTGTCACCATTTGTATTTGTGCTTATTTCTTCTGCTGGGTCATGTACTCTGTAAGAACAAAGATGGTGTCACACTCATGTTTACATGCTGTACCTAGCATGGTGCCTTGTACATAGTAGGTACTCCATAAATGTCTGCCAACTTGAATTGAATCAAGAGCCACAGAGATAAAGAGTAGCTGGCAATGACTGTGTAAAACCTAAGAAAGATTCTGAATTGTCTCCAGCAATTATTAAAGAGTAAAAAGTGATTTTAAAAAAGATCATACTTTGGGTTTTAAAAGATAAATTTGGAGGGTATTAGAATACCCAAAGCAATGACCACTTTTTGTGCAAGTGAAAAATTTTTAGTTTTAGTCTTTCCCAGGACTTTATGAGAAAGCAGATTCTAGTTACGTATTTAATCAACCTCTATTCCCAATGGTTTCTTATGATGACTTTCTGTTTAAAGGATTTACAACACTGGATTGTCCAGAAGCCATAACTGAAACTGGCTTAGTTAAATTGATTTCCTGATTCCCTAGGTTTACCATTAGAATTGTATTTCTTCATCACGCTTCCTTCTCTCACCTCTTCAGCTCTGCCACCTCCAGGCCTTACCATCTTCTTGGTTTCTGGTGATGCCATCTACAAGAGAGGAAGGGGAAAGTGAAGAGGGAGTGGGAAAGGAAGGAAAAGAGGAAGAGTTGTGATACTTCGGAATTACTTTTCTATTGTTGATATCAGTTGTATTTCAATTGCCTTGGTACTTACTGCTGAATTGTCTTTAAAAAGACTTTTTAGCAATCTGCCCTTTGAAGATTAATAAGAATGGCTATGTGACTACACTCTTGCCATCACTAGATAGTCTCATTTTATTTAAAAAAACTAAAAATTGTATTTAAAGTTGTATTTATTTGATTACTCATCAGGTTATTTTTCCATATATTTCTTAACCAATTGTTTTTCCAATTTTATGAATGTCCATTCAAAGAATTAAATAGGTTTTAGTACTATATTTAGACCACTGTCTTTGGGGATTTAAAACTACAGAATTTCTCAAAATGTACCAGAGTTTCACTGTAATACAATTGAGTAAATTTATTACTTTCAGCTTTAAAATAGAGTGAGTTTCTCTAATAAATATGTGCCCTTTCAGAATAGAAATAGTCATTTTGCTCATATGTTAGGTACATAAAGATAATGGAAACATGGTTCCTCAACTCTAGGAGCTCACAATTTCATAGGAAGAAACACCAGAAAAATCAATTACAGCATATTATGATAGGTGCTGGGATAGAGTGAACGCATTGTGCTGTGGAGCCCGGAGAAAGTTCATCTTAGTAAAATATGTAGCAATAAGAAAGGATAAGGCTCAAAATAAGTGCTATAGCCTGAAGTTTTGGGTCCCCACCAAAATGTATATGATGAAAGTTAATCCCCAGCATAAGAGTTTTGGGATGTGGGACTTTTGGGAGGTGATTAGTTAGTGTGGGACTTTAGGGAAATACCCTCATAAAAGAGATTAATGCCCTGGAAAGGAGACCCCCAAGAGATCCCTCACACCTTCCACCATGTGAAGGAACAGGAAAATGATGGCCATCTATGAAAGAGGAACTGGGGCCCTCATCAGACAGTGAATCTGCTGGCACCTTGATCTTGGACTTCCCAGCCTCCAGAACTATAAGAATAAATTTTCTGTTTATAAGCTACCCAATCTATAATATTTTGTTATAGCAGCCCAAATAGACTAAGATAATAAAGCAGTACTATGGTAATTTGGAGTGAAGGGAGAAAGCAAGAAAATCGTGAGGTAGGACTTAGGACTTGGGATTGAAGATTGAACATGTGTGTTGACTTCGAGGTATACAAACTCTTCTTTCTCCCTAATTTATCTTGTCTATTTCTTCCCAGTGGATGTGGCAGGTAGGAATTGTTATTGGGACTTCATTCCTTTCTGTTCTCATCCCTGTTGAAATAGGAGGTTTGAGGGTCATAGAAACACAGCAAAGACAATCCATAAAATGTGATTGTTATTAGCAAAATATTTTTAAAAAGAGTTTGAGGGTCAGTCAGGAGGACCAGGGACAAATCGAAATTTCTGTCTTGGGCCTTGGATTTAAGAAGCCTCAAAATGAAATGGGAGCAGGTGAAAAGGGCATTCTGAGTGAATCTGGACTCTTAAGGAGAAAAGTAAAGGAAGGTAGAACTGGGGAATCCATTGAAAGATGACAGCACTGAGTAAGGGAAATGATAAAAATGTTTCCATTATTCCCTGGAATTTGATCATTTTTCTATTCAGTTACCAGCAGACGGAGTCTTGCTCTATCACCAGGCTGGAGTGCAGTGGCATGATCTCGGCCCACTGCAGCCTCCACCTCTGGGGCTCAAGCAATTCTTGTGCCTCAGCCTCCTGAGTAGCATCCGAGTAGCTCAGCATCTGAGCAGGGATTATAGGCGAAACACCATGCCCAGCTAATATTTGTATTTTTAGTAGAGACGAGGTTTCACCATGTTGGCCAGGATGGTCTCGATCTCTTGACCTTGTGATACGCTCACCTCGGTCTCCCTGACTGTTGGGATTACAATGTCTTTCTGTATGTCCCTCCAGCTATTCTTTTGACTGGATTACATACATACTTAAACAGAAAATTAATTAATTTCAATTGCAATAATTGCTACAAAGTAGAAATGTAAGGTGACTTGAACTTTTCTAATCTAATCATGGAGATCAAGGAAAGCTTCCCAGGAGAAGTGAAACCTGAAAGATAACTATGAATTATACAGAGCAGAGTTCCTCAGCCTTGGCACTGACACTTGGGACTGGATAATTATTTATTGTGGGGATTAGTTCTGTGCACTGCAGTATGTTTAAAGAGCAGCATCCCTGGCTTTTACTTACTGGATACCAGTAGTACTTTTGCCCAATTGTGGCAAACAAAAATGCCTCCAGACATTTTCAAATGTCCCCTGAGGAGAACAGCTAATCTAGAAGGATGGGGCAAAGTGCAGCATTCTCAGCAGAGGAAACCACATGTGCAACTCTAAGGCAGGGAACGTGAATCTGAAGATCCGAACAAGGCTACAGTGTCTAGATCATGAAGCCCCAGTGGGCTAGTGGTACTAGGTGACATAAATAAGGTAGGGTTAGATAGATCATGCACAACCTCATGCATGTGAAGATTTGGGAGGAATGAGATGAGTAATGTATACAGCATCCTTGAATTGTGAAAGATCCATACTTAACAATGTACCTATTTGGATTGTTCCCCCTCTAAAATCCATTTACCTGGTCATTGTGATGGACTCAAGCTGTCTGCAAACCTTGAGCATAATTTGCATTTTGGGTCACACAGTCCCTATAGAATTTGTAGGTTTTGCTGGCTTTTAATTTTATTGCCTATGACATTTAACTTTCAAGCTTCACTACAGAGCTTAAAAAATAAAACAAAAAACTTCTATTGACAATCTGTTAACCTTTTCATCTATAATCATTTTTTTTTTTTTTACCTTTCCTTCCACACGCCCCACGACACATATTGAATCTGATGCAATGACTTACCCGTTACTCCTTCTGGGAGTCTTTGTATCATCACAAAGCCTCTCAAGCCGATGTCTTACTCCTTAGCTGGCTTCCTTTTCCATAAGTTTGCTGCTCATTTCCCCACAGACACAGATGGACATTTCAAAGATTTTACTGTCATTTTTTATCTAGCATTAATCTCATCATGAACTTACTGTGCTCTGTGATGGCCAATGTAGTAGCATTGTGGAAAAACAGCCCTGTGTAGAAAGGATAATTCTTCTTCCTGGTTGCAGTGGATCTGTCTTTGAGAGATCGTGCTAATTAAATTAACATGTTTACACTTCTTCATCTTTTAAATTCCACACCATTCTGCTTTTCATGCCTTCACTTTACCTCAACCCTTGACTCTACTTAGTCTTTCCAGGCAAATCTTCTAAAACTCAAGTCTAAATTTCATTAGGGTGAAGTTTCTCTCTTATTCTTCTCTGTGCCTATAGATCTGGGATTGCTTCCTGTTAACTAAATTTGTTACTGTGGAGTCGATCTTCTTCTGTTTACCTGGGCCATAACTATTTTGCCACAGTTGAAGTAAGCTGAGCTCTTAAATAGTGTTCCGATAGGGCTGATGGGGATCAGATTTTGGAGTAATGTTAGGGCATGTACAATAGGCAGTAGAAAACTGAAATAAACACAGTGACTCCTGCACTGGCCATGCGACAGGAAGTGGTATACCTCATCACTACTTACCTGCCATTGGCCACAACAAGTTGCATGGCCTCTCCTAACTTAGAGGGTGCAGGGAAGTGCAATGCTACATTTTGCCCAGATATTGGTGAGTTAAAACATCAGCTATAGTTTTAGTACCTGCCATGATTAGCAGAAGCAGAGAATCCCCACCCTTATGGCTCACATTGTCCATTGGGACAGCCATTGATCAAAGTACAGAATGATGATCATGAGGAATGTTTTCAAAACAGGAGTGTATGGTGCCCATGAGAACACAGAATAAGCAGACTTGACCATTGAAAACTGAAAGGTAATATGGATTAACTAACTGAGGATGGAAATGGGAATTAACTGAGGATGAATGCAACCTGGGCAGTGGAAATAGCATGTGCAAAGGCCCTGGGGTTGGAGAGAATCTGGCATATTCTAGTAGGGGAAAGGCTACTATGACTGGAGGGTTGACAGTGAAAGGAAGGCTTATGGAAGGTAATGCTAGAAATGTAAGCTATGACTTTATTATAAACCCTTAAAATGTCTGAGGCTTGAGAGTGGTGGTTTTGTTTTGTGAAGTCAAAGAGAAAAATTTCAATGGAATGGAAAGGATGGAAGGAATGTATTGAGCACTGAATTAAGGGGACAGATGTTAGCTGGAGAGATAAGGTAAGATAAGCCCAGGAAGATCACAGCAATGTCCCTTTGTGGAAATGCTTCCTTTAAACCAGAGCTGTGACTGAAAGGAAACATACATTTTAGATGGCAAAGAGGCAACATTGTTGGGTGCTTACCACAGAAGTCTTAGTTTTTTTCACCCACAGTGATGAAGAAGGGAAATAGAATCACCTAAGTTGTTTTGTGCATATCTCCTGAATGTCCCACTTAATCCTACAAGAGTCTTAAAGTTCAGAAAAGTTATTACACAAGCTACAAGGTAGACCATGGTGCAGCTGAGATTCTAGTGTGTTTTGCAGTGGGCAGGCATATGCACATCTTCTTCCCAAGGCCCAGGGGGCTGAGAGGTTGAAGAAAGAGGCTGACACATCCAGTTTCTTTGAAAGAAACATTTAATAAAGACCTACAAACAAAAAGCCGAGGGATAAGATGTTGGATCCCCACCCAGTTACCCCCAGACCCAGGGCTTATATAACATAGGGAATTTGCTTAAGGGCAGAGTTTATGATAAGTATGCGTTTACAATAACATCAAAGTTGTTTTGACTTAAGGGCTGGATTTACAGTAAGTATGTCAAAGTAGAAATCTTGGAGGCATTCCCAGAACTGAAGTTGATCAGAAGTCAACACGGTGGATTAGCATCCAAGATGAAGTTGCTTTAGCCTCCACACAATATAAAACTCTTAAATGGGTACCATATTGCATCTTGGAAAAAAAAGGAGGGTTGTTGGTGTAGATGGTCTTCAAGGTCTAGCTATGCCTTTTTGAAAGATTCATACTTTTCAGAGAAGGATCTGGGCCCCTAAACTGCATGATTTCTTCTCTTCATTTGTGTACTTCACTAAAGCTCTGTTACCCTTCTTTATGCTGACTTTTCACTAATGAAATTTCAAGACAATTTTTCTGAACAGGACTTTTAAAATCCACAGTGTAGTATACATTATCAAAATCAAGAATTCGGTCTACTGTGTGTGTGCATGTGTGTGTTGATGGTTTTATTCCTCTTCTCTTGTCTTTGATCTCAAAAAGCTTAAGCTTTACTGATAACACAGTTGGTTAGCACATATTTTGTATGTTACAGGTATTATATACTATAATTTCCAAAGTACATTACCTAAATTGCTAACCTATCTTGTAATTTGCTTACTACCATTCAGATTTTAGAAGCTGGCTCATTGACTGTGCCCACCCAATCAGCAAAAGGCTACAATATAGCTGCTTCTCCAGTAAATAAACGGGAAAAGGAAGATTTGTGTTTATCTTTGCAAGTCTCCATTGTAAATCATAATGTCAAGGCGATTTCATGTGTCTAAGCAAAAAGATGACAACATGACATTTTGAGCAATTTTCTTCTTTCTTCTGAGCATGCATATGGAGTTTAATTCACTAATATATTTGTCAGAAAATGATTAAAAGCATTGATTAGTTTCCTAGAGAAGATTTTAAGTTTCCATTATAGATTTTTATTAACTTATTCTGTATTAGATATGGGCTAAAAGACCTTTCATGTAATGTCTTTAGAAACACTGGAGTTTGCCAATTTATTTTAGCAGCCATTCTGTGTGATAAAACTGGTACATACATTTATTTGTACAGTGTAATAGTTAAACCACAGGCTTCAGAGTCAAGTTGCCTTGGTTTAGTTCTTGACTGTGCCATTTAATGATTACTTTAAAATTAATCAAATTATCCAAACTTTCTGAGCTTCAGTTTTCTCGTTTGTAAAATGGAGGTAATAATAATACATATTTCATAGTGTTTTTTCAATACTTGCATGAAGTAACATACAGGTAGTTTTGCTAATAAGGCTAGATATTGTTATGTGTGACACACACAAACTTGCACACACACACACTCAAATAAACAAGTATGAAGGAGTATGTACCAGGATGCTACTTTTATGAAGTCATTGCTCTATCCAGGACACATTCAGGAAACCGGATGTCAACCAAGGAAAACGTCTGTGTTTCAGTAACTGAAGGTTTAATGAAGATACTTCGTGTTGGGCTACGGTATCACTAGATACATAAGTCATAATGCCTGCCCTCAAAAGTTTGGATTCTAGCAGGAAAGACAGATCACAGAACTCCTGCAACAAGGAGTAGGAGGAGGAGAAAGAGGAGGAAAGGAGGGAGATGGGAAGAAATAAGCGGCGGGAGCAGGAGGAATAAGACAATGGGGAGGAGAGAATAAGATGATGGCAGGGAGGACAAGAATCAGCCTGTGGAGTTTGCTTTGTCTTAGAAGAAAACCTATTTTCTGCTTATGTGAAAAGTCATGAATCCAAATTAAAAAGTTGACCCAAGATGAGCTGAAAAAACCATGATTTTAAAATGATTTAAATAAACTGGGCATATGTCCAACAATGGAATATTACTCAGCACTAAAAAGAAATGAGTTCTCAACCTATGAAAAAACAGTAAGAAAAATGTGTAAATTACTAAGCGAAAGAAGACAATCTAAAAAGGCTGCATGCTGTATGATTCAAGCTACAACTGGCCTTTGAACAACACGGGGGTTAGGGTGCTGACTCCTGCACAGTTGAAAATCTGAGTATAACATCTGACTGCCCAAAAAGCTTAATTACTAATAGCCTACTGTTGACCAGAAGCTTTACTGATAACACAGTTGGTTAACACATATTTTGTATGTTACATGTATTATATACTATATTCTTATGATGAAGCACACTAGAGAAAAAAATGCTATTAAGAAAATTATAAGGAAGAGAAAATAATTTAATAGTGCCATACTGTATACATCAATACTGTAGTATATCGCATCTGTTTATAAGATGAATCTTCTATCTGAAATGAGAAACCTGAGCAGTAGAACCTCAATCTATGATTCATATCAAACAATCTGACTTTTACTTGTAATGTCATGACTTTGTTTCTTGGGAGCCCTTCCAGTATCATTAGTGGCACTTTGTATGGATCCCATGGTATTACTCAAAATTTATGATATTGCACTAATCATGATGAAAAATCCCTGAGAGCCATGACAGATTACTTTTTTATTTTGATCCACAATTTTCTGGAAAGAACTGCTCATAAGGAGATGATTAACATCACATGGTGTTTTAAACAAATACCTGCAACACAAGCTCATCACAATAGCAACAGAAGGTAGCTATGAAATTATTACAGTAGTATAGTAGGTACTACTATTAATATTATGCAGTTATGATTTAATACTGCAACTTTATGTTTGTTTACATTTCTCTCAACAGCAAGTAGTGCCATGTTTGTCTGTGTTTGTGTCATAAATTTTGCAAAATTTTAAATTTTTATAATCAAATTGGATATATTTCCTTACGATGGAACCAGGAAAATGTAACCTTCCCTACCTTCTCAAAATTTTTGCAAATATTGACAAGGCCCTGGAATTTACTCCAGAACATTATATCTCAATTATATGTTAATGGAAAGACTTGGTATTTTGGAGTTGGCCAGGTTTGACAAACCATTAGAACACAGCTTCACATATGTCATAACAGCTACATGTCCAGGGAGCTGGGCAGCCACAGATGAAGAAAGGTTAGTCAGATCAGACAATTAGAGAAGACATTCTTAGAGACAGTGGATTTTAATATGTCTTTGTTTGTTTTTTAATTTGTTGTTTCAGCCCTATTTATTGTAAAGACTGTTTTTTTGCCCAATGCTCTATGATGGCATTTCTGCAATACATCAGGGGTGCACATACATGCATAAATTGAATCTGTTTTTAGTTTCTCCTTCATCTTCTACTAGTTAATTTCTACCTATACAAAAACTGCACTATCCTAGTTAGTATAATTCTATAAGCCTGGAGGGTATCTTTCTAATTTTTATTCAACAGTAACTTCGCTATTGTTTTCCAATTGTATTGGAAACTAATACACATTTTCACTTTTTTTTTTCACTTATTTTCTTTTGAAACAGGATCTTGCTTTGTTGCCCAGGCTGCAGTCCAGTGGTGTGATCATGGCTCACTGCAGCCTCAACCTCCTGGGCTCAAGCGATCCTCCTCCCTTAGCCTCCCAAGTAGCTGGGACCACAGGTGTGTGCCAACATGCCTGGCTAATTTTTAATTTTTTTTGTAGAGATAGGGTCTTCATATGTTTCCCAGGCTGGTCTTTAATTCTTAGGCTCAAGTGATCCTTCTGCCTCAGCCTTGCAAACTGCTGGGATTACAGACATGAGCCATCATACCCAGCTACATTGGTTTCAAATATCATCCAACCAATTACTGCCAACCACCTACTATGTAGCAGGTACTTGGCTGCATCATGCACTCAACAGACAAAACTCCCCATCCTGTGGAGCTTACAAATTAATGTGTGTGGGAAATAATAGGCACAAACAGTAATAAGAAATATATTATAAATAATAGCAGAAGGTAAAAGGGCTATAAAAATTATAGATAAGGCTATGTGGGATTGAGATGGTGTGGTAGAGGGGTTTGAATTCTGAATAGGGTGATCATAGGAGGCTTCTAATCAGCCTGTCAAATTCTTGAAAACATTGCTGATATTCTAATAGAGAAGATTGATGTATCTATATTAGAATAAAATATATTTGAACATCATATCCAATCTAAAAACTTGGCTCATTTGTCACTCTACTAGGGTTTGCTTTTATGCCTATAAACTAAGTATTCAAGTTTTCTCCATGAAGGTCTTACTTGTATTTAATTTCTGCATACTTTTTAATGAAATCGTAATTTTTAAAATTTGTTTTCTATTTATTGCTATGTGGATAGATATTTAATTTTTAATTATCAGTCTTGTTAAATTGTTATTAATGATAATAATAAATATATAAATTGAAATAAAAATCTATATGAAAATCATATGTACTGTCATAATTTTTAAAATTCAATTCCAATATCATTCATTCATTCATTCACTAATTCATGGTTTACTATGCTACCCAGGAGCAAAAGTGAGTGGCAAGAGCACACAACCTGGTCTTATTCCTAAAACCTACATTATTATAGGCCAGGGAAGGTGGATCATGTCTGTATTCCAGCACTTTTGGAGGCCAAGGCTGGAGGATCACTTGAGCCCGGGAGTTCAAGACCAGCCTGGGAAATATAGTGAGATCCCATCTCTACAAAAAATATAAAAATTATACATATGTAAGTATTATATAAAAATAATATTACTTAAATATATATATGTTATATGAAAAGATATACTTACATACCATACACATATACGTATACAGACACATGTATGTGTGTGTGTGTGTGTATATAGATAGATATAGAAAGATTTTGAGGAATTGGCACATGTGATTGTGAGTCGTGGAAAGGTCAATATCTGCAGGGCAGACCAACATAGATGGATCTTATATTTTTAATCCAACTTGCAACTCTGTGTACTTTAAGTGGAGCATTTGGACAATTTGCATTCGAGGATAATATTTATATGTGTGGTTTGGATGAATCCTAAAGGATGAGTGGAAACTTTCTACACAAAGAGATTTAGTGGGGTCAGGAGGGTATTACAGGCGAAGGAAACAGCATAAGTAAAGGCATGATGGCATGAAATAGTTTGGTCTGATAGAAACTGTAATAAAGCAGACAAAATGAACATAACTAAATTTATTGTTGTAAGCTGTACTACAATACCGTGGGAGAATCCAGAGAGCCCCATTCACATTCTAATTACCTGTTATTTTCTAGAAATTCCAGACAACTTAATCTTCTGCTTTCCTAAACCTTAGGAAGTGGTAGCTGGGTAAGAGAAGGTGACATTAGAGACAGGTGTTATCCAAGGAAGTGAAAAATACGTAATTACTTCAGTAGGTTTGGGGACTGAGAAAGAAGCAGCTAAGATCTTGCTATGGTTTTAATGTTTGTGTGCCCTACAAAATTCATATTGGAACTTAACTTCCCATGCAAGAGTAGTAAGAGATGGGTCCTTTAGAAGGTGATTGGGCATTGAGGGCTCCAACTTCATGGATAGTCTTATTAAAAGTGTTGAATGGAACTAGCTAGGCCTCTTTTTGCTCCACCACCTTCTACCGGGTGAGGACAGAGTATTCTAGGTGCCACCTAAGAGTAGAGATTTGTCCTTTACCAGACACTAAACTTGTCAGCATCTTGATTTTGGACTTCCCAGTCTCCAGTAATGTGAGAAACAAATTTCTACTTTGAATAAATTACCCAGTTTGTAGTATTTTGTTATAGCAGCACAAATGGATTAAGACAGAAATCTCTTCAGTTTTTGATTTGTTAGTGGGCGAACAGCACTGCTGTAAATGGAACGTTGCATTGGGAAAAAGTCCTGGCTTTGAAGTCCCTGTAAGATAACCAGGGAGAGATACTCAACAGGCATTTGAGCATCTGAAGCTCAGGGAAAGGTCTGAGAAAGTTATATAGATTTGGGAAATTAATGACTGATAATAGTCATTAGGACGACAGTGAAGAAATTTGCCTAAGATTCTACAATAATCCAATGACAAGGGATGTCAGCTGGGCTCAGAATCTTACAGAATACCTACGTCAGGCAGTTGAGAAAACTCATGAGAACAATAAGATGACCTCTCTGCATTGAGTCCTCTTCCTCTGATACCGTGCCACATTTGTACATGCCTCTTCAATGTTGGTGGCCTGAAATAAATAGACATTTTAGGTCCAGAATAGAATTGAACTTTCACCTATCTTATTTTAGCATCTATAATTCTACTAATACAGCTTGTGTCTATGGGTGTCAGCCATATTCACTGTTGACTCATTTTGAATTTATAGTCAAACTAAAACTCCTGAGTTATGTTCTTATTAACTGTTATAAAGCTAAGTTTCTGTAACTTATGCTATTTCAGTATGTTTTTGACCTTAAATATAAGCCTTGTCTGCATTAAATGTTTTATCTTTTGTTTCTTGTTTATCTAAATTATCAAGATAAAAATGATTTTATGTTTTATTCCTTCAATATAAAAAGTAATCTTTATGATATGCTTATTTCACATTGCATTCCTGTGTAAAAACATCATCTCATGTACTCCATAAATATACACATCTACTATGTACTCACAAAAATTTTAAAAAGAAGTGATGTTAACGGTCAATACAAATATCATTCAAAACATTTTAGCTAAAAACTATGATTTAAAGGATCAAGCTTCAATTATCTGGGTAATAAAAACTTTTGTCATTCTTTAACTTATTCTATAAATATCTTCTAAATGTCTGCTATTTGCCAGGCACTATACTGGGGGCTGGGTATTTAGGAATATAGATGTTCTAATATCTTTCCCCATGGGGTATGTTCTCAAGTGGGAAGACAAACTGTAAGCATATAAACATAAACATATAATTAGTGTCATTTAAATTCCATGAAGGGAAATTACAGGTTCCCATGAGAAAAAATATCAGGGGGTCTACTTTAGATAGGTAAGTCAAGGTAGGCTTACTTCGAAATGTAGAAGTGACATTAACCTAAACCTGGAAGTATGAGTCGGTCTTAGCTAAGTGGAGGTGCAGTGGATGGGAGAAGGCAACAAGAGAGTTTGGAACAAGTGCAATATCCTGAGGCAGGAGAGTGCTTGTGCCTGAAAACCCAAAAGAAGAATAAAGTGATTGGATGTCAGCAAGGAGGAAACCCCAGACATGACTGGTAAGAAAGGGAGAAGCCAGGCCTTCATAGCCTGCTACATCATGTTAAGGATTTTCTTTTTCTTTCTCTCTTTCTTTTTCTTTTTTGGTTCTGAAAAATGCAATGGCATGCTATTGTAGGGTTTTCAGAAAAAAATACATTTTTGTTTGAGAAAGATGACTCTGGGAGATGAATTAGAAAATGATTGCCATGATTCAGGTGAGTGATGCTGATGGCTTTCAATAGAATGATGGCACTACAGGTAGGAAGATTCGTGGTGGGCTTTGAAAGGGTGTGTTGTGGAAGGCATAAATAATGAAGGCCAGGTTTTTGGTCTGTTAATCTAGGTAAATGGAGGTAACATTTACTGGGGTAAGAAAAACAAATGTAGCAACAGATTTAAAAGTCAGGCCAAGGTTTCTAGTACGGGCATGCTTAGTTCGAAAATCAGATAGTTATATTAACAATTTTGAATTTAAGAAATCACATTTAGGGCTAGAAATATAAGTTTTAGAGGTTTTGGCATAGAGAAGAACTTTAAAGTCAGTGGATAAGGTTGTGCAGGAAAGGATCTAGATCAAGGACTGGCTTGAGCTAGACTGTAGGAACTTCAACATTTGGAAATTGTGTAGAGAACTCAGTTGGCCAAAGCAATTGAGAAGAAAAAAATTGAAAGAGAGAAAGAACATCCGGAGTATGGTTTAACTGAATACAAAAGAATTGGGTTTCAAGAAGAATGTGATTAAATACTACAAAAAGTCATCATGAATACAGCTGCATTATGTGCTTCTGTTATAGGTAGGAGATACTTCTGGGTAGATAAGACTTTATTACTTTTGCCACCCTAGACCTTGCCTAGTGTTTTCACATAATACATGAATAACACATTTTTGCTAAATCAATTAATGATTAAGATACCAAAAATATGTTTCTTGTCACAATTTGCAAAATATTTTTAAATGAACAATGTCATAATCACACAGTGAGGTCATTATTATCAACCCCATTTTCCAAATGAGAAACTAGAGCCTCTTGGAGAAGTTAAGTTTCTTGCCAAAAAATCAAATATATAGTGTTATGATATGGCCAGAGTAAGTCTAGTGTTCTATATGAACATCTCTACTCACTGACAATAATGGATAAATGAGGTCACATAACTATGTATGTATTGACTTATACTAAGGTATAATATATTACATATGTTAAGATAAATATCTTGGAATTTTTTATATGGTTATGTGTGTTGATATATCCCCAACCTTGAATCCTAATCAAATAGGGGACAGGAATCCCAATCAAATAGGGGGCAGTGACAAAAGCTGAATTGGTAGTCAGCTCACAAAGATGGTAGCCACTTTTTCTATAATAGAGTGGGATGTGATCCTCAATGGTACACCCTAGGTGGTGAGGTAATTGATGGAAAGGAAGGGGCTGAGAGTGTGAACCAACAGCTGCAAAGAGTTGACAGTGAATGGAGTTGTAGTCTAACAGCCATAGTGACAAAAGAACTACCCACTGCTCATGCAGACGTTATATAGAACACAGACTTAATATGCCCTTGATGTGGAAGGAACTTCTGTTGCAAATCAAGAATTCTAGCCACATTTACACATGGGAAAAAAGAGCAGCTGCAGTGACGTCTTCAGAGAGTGAGTGCAATAACCTAAAGTGAGGGAATTAGTCATTCTTAACCTTCTTTTTTTCACATTGTTGATTTGCTATTAACAACGGTTAACGGACAAAGAGATTGCCAACCCCCAACCCCATAACTTCCCATTATATCTGTAAATCCACATTAACCAGCCCAAATTGTGGATTTGTTTATGGAAAGGCAGGACATATAAGATTCAAGAAGTTTTGCTTCAATTCAATGAATTTTATCACAATTTTATGTCTACAAACTGCTTCTTCTATAATCTTCATTCTCTTGAGTCCTTCACAGGTGTTTTGGGACTGAATGAGTTCACAAAGAATTTCTTCTCCTTCAGGCACACATTGAAGAAAGAAAAGATCCACATGAGGACTATTTATTATTTCCCAGAATTTTGATGCCTATAAAGTTCCAGTAGAAAATCACAAAATGAAACATAAAAAGTTCCTTTGTGGCTCCTAGGACCTACATTCTTAGAAGACGAACTCTGAAGCTCACTGCATAGGCCATTTCTAAATTCCTGCTTTCAGGGAAAGGATCCTACTGATGTTTTCAGATAAGCAGAAATCCTTGAAATAAATGCAGCATGATCTACCCTCTGTGGGCTTCTAATGGCTTCATGGGTATAGGCCATGTTTTCTCAGCTATACCTTAAATGCCTTGAACAGTGGGACTGTGTTATGAACCAAAAGGAGCTCAGCCTCTCTTTGAGATATGAAAAGCTCAGGAAATAGCACATAAAGGCAAACTCAGAAAATGTCAGACAGCATTTCCCAACATGTGCTGACTCTTATGAGTGGCTCCTCATAGAAAGGATTTCACCAACAAAATATTTGGGATATAATCCAACCATAGGCTCTTCTTGACTAATATGAAATCTCATTCTTGGTTCTAAGAAAATCTCACATTTAAGAAACCAGTTAACTTTTATACTTTCCAAATTTCTTTGACCACAGGACTTGAGTTTTTTTGGTTTCTTTTTGCAATAGGACTGCATTCTACTGAACACAGATTTGGCAAAGTACAATTATTTTCTATCTTGGGATGACTTACTGCAAATCCCGGCTCTGCCATTTTTCTAGGGAATTGCCCTAGCCACTTACAATTGAGTGAGCCTAAGCCAGTCATTTCAAACTCAGAAGCTCATGAATATAGTAAGACATGCTTCAACAATTATTGCAAGGAAAAATGAGATAACAGATGAGATGCCAATCACAATGCTTGGCACACAGTGAAAGCCTACAAACACTAGCTGAATCTATACCTGAATTTCTGCATTGAAGGAATCAAAATGAACACAAACAAAAGCCACTTCTCATAATGATGAAGACTCTTGTGGCAGGCTTTGTGAAGCACTAAATAGCACACACTCCAAGACTGAATATCACTATTTACTGTCTAAGTCTTTGTAGCAGGTATCCATAGTAGAAATGCTTAAGTAACTCAGTACACATCCTTAAACCCTTCCAGGTTTATTGTAAAGCTAGATTAGTAAGGTAGCCTGAAAGGCAGACGTTTGTGTTGAACATCTTGAGGAAACACATCTTGGAACTGAAGTGCTAGAAAAGCTGTTCAAATGTTTTCCTGGGGGATGTAAATCATTTTCTGAATATTGAATAGAAATATCATGATATTTGATTACAACATTAATGCTGGTCTGGCCACAACGCTGAACATTTATTTTACGCTGTATGCAATAGAAAAGAAAAACATTTTGCTAAGAAAGCTCTTGTGGCCTGATAGGTTCAAGTTTAAAAGGAAGTCTGATTTCCGGCTCTCTTTCACTTTTCAAATAACTGAGTGCATTAATTTTAAAACAGCAAGGAATTGATTTTCCATTGACTTCTAAACAGAATCTCCTTACACTAGGGAAGTCCAAGTCAACCCTGTATTTGAAAATTAGCATACATTTACCAGACTTCCGACCAGAATGGAAATCCCGAACCAATCTTTCAACTGCACAGCACAACTTTGTCTTTCAAAACAGTGAAGCAGCTTTCTGGGAAAGGGTTATCTTGTCCCAGACTGAAACTGGAACACGTTAGTCACCATTTTACCTTATTAAAATCTAGCAAAACAGTGGGCAAAATAAAATCTCTGATTGGTCCACTTAATTTGAATAGAAATTGTCAGTTAGCATCCTGAGAACAGTGTGAATCAGGAGGAAGAGAGAGGCTGGATTCAATGGGTGAGAAACACACTCAGTAATGACTATATCTTCAGATGTTTCCAATAAAAAGGGGGTGATGTTTTCTCTAGACAGGTCTGGAGTCTGGAGAAGATGACTCAGATTCACAAACTGTTTCTCAGCCACTTTTTTTGAAGCCCATGAATCTGAAATGTGAGATTCAGTGTCATTGCAATAAAAAAGAGCCATGTTAGACACATGAAATGCATGTGAGCATGAAAGTGAACCAGGTTCTAAAAGAGGGTTTCCTTCACGCATGAAGTTTGCAGCTATTTTGTGATGAAAATATGTCCAGTGTATACAATCTAAGCACTTCAAATATGGGCTCATTGAACTGGTTTTAGGACAAATGTCTTGACCTAAAACTGCACTGAGAAATGTCATTACTCAAGTCTTCAATTTAGATAAATTAAAAACTGTGACATATGAGTCTGAAGAAAGGAAAAGAGGGTGAGGACATTAATATTTATGTAGCACTTTCTTCATTCCTGGGAGGCACAGTGTTAGTTCATTTGCACACACGCTTTCATTAGTCCCTATTACAATAGTATGTGGTAGGCATCATAATTGCCTTTTTATAAAAAGATAGAGAGAGGATAAACAACTTCCTAAATATTACACAAGGAAAAATTCAAATTCAGGTGTTCTGATTGTGAAACCAGGACTTTTTCTTTCTTGTCTCAGTTATCTGCAACATGTGTTTTATAAATCAGAGGCTTGGTGTTATTTAGTGGGATAGCATTGTCGTTCATTTTCTGGAATGACTTTAGCATGTCAGTCTTCATTCTTCTAAGTTAGAGAAAATTATCATAGCAAATATTATTGAATGACAGAAAATGTGCTAGAAACTTTATATATATATATATATATATATATATATATATATATATATACACACACATAATCTCCTTTAATCTCTAGCAAGTCTAGGACAAGTTTTAGTCTGTATTTTACAGAGAAAATGGGAATGCACAGCACACTTTGCTCAATATCACATAGTTTGGAAGTAACAGGATCAGGATTTGAGCCCAAGTAATATGAGTCCAGGTCTGTTCCCTCAGCCATTATTCTATGGTAAATATGCATGCATGCTGTATGCATTTGCTTTACAAAATTATTCTGACCATGGTCAGAAATATTCACACTGTCAATGGAATCAATACATAACCTCATTTTTTGTCCACGCAACATACTCTGGCTATTTACTTCCCAAATGATGAGACTCAATCCTGGGAGTGTAGTTGCTTTGCAATTGAGCATCTCATTCTGGTTGATGGGCTTATTAAGATCATGAGCCTAGCAGTCAAAGAGAGTGTTCTGCAATGGACTTATTTATATTTGCAGATCAATTATTTTAAAAAATCAAGTATTGCTCTATAGAATTGCACTTGCTATGAAAGTATATGGCAATGGACTGCAGTGTGTAGCTTGGATGCACATTTGAATGTACTAGACTTGAACCACAAGTGTGATTGCCTACAGTAAGGATGAGTAGTGTGCCCTCTTTAGACCCTTCCTTTACAATAGCAAGCTTATATGTGACCAACATGAAGCGCATTGACTTAAAAAGTTCAATTTTAAAGAAAGCAATCTCCCATGCACTTTGACGCATTTATCATCATTCTTAAATATTATCATTAATTGCTCAAAGGTTATTACAGTTTTGTTCAAATATGTCAGTCCAACTCATTTGGAGAGTTCATACAGATTTTAGTTGTCCCTTCAATCTGCATAAGAGCAAAGAAGGTATATTTCTTCTCCGGCAAAGTCCACAGAGAAAATGCAGTCATATATTTACACACTGATAGTTAAACTTTCGTCTCAGTCATAGGAAGAGTGCTGTTCAGTGCTTTAATAGAAAAGAGATAACATTCTGCTCAAAATGAGTATAGCTAATAGAGGTTCTCTCAACTGTTTTTACAGTTTTATTTAAAATGTTTTATCTTTTTAATATCTGGATTTGCCTCCAAAGGTGGCCTACGGCTTTTCTTTTTTTTAAAAAAAATACTTTATTTTATTATTATTTTTTAAGTTCTGGGGTCCATGTGCAGGATGTGCAGGTTTGTTACATAGGTATATGTGTGCCATGGTGGTTTGTGGCAACTATCAACCCATCACTTAGGTAGTAAGCCCAGCATGCATTAACACTTTTCCTTAATGCTCTCCCCTAACTGCCCTCCCCGGACAGGCCCCGGTGTGTGTTGTTCCTTTCCCTGCTTCCACGTGTTCTCATTGTTCAGCTCCCACTGATAAGTGAGAACATGCGGTGTTTGGTTTTCTGTTCCTGCGTTAGTTTGCTGAGGATAATGGGAAGCCTACAGCTTTTCTAGTTCATTTTCTTTCCCTTCTTTCTTTCTTTCTTTCTTTTCTTTTCTTTTTCTTTTTTTTTTTTGAGACAAGTTCTCACTGTAGTGCCCAGGTTGATCTTGAACTCCTGGGTTCAAGGGATCCTCTTGCCTCAGCCTTCCAAAGTGCTGAGATTGTAAGTATGAGCCACTGCATCCAGCCCTCCAGCTCATTTTCTTTTTCAAAAGAGTCTCAGTGACTGTTCCCCAAAATGGCCACAGTGTCTTCGGCAGAGGTCCCATAGCCCTTTCCTGGGCAGGGCACTTGGAGGCATAGTTAGGCATGTGAGGCTAAGTCTGGCCTATGATCATAAGGTACACAGTTCAGAGAAACCAGGAAGCTGGGTTTGGAGTGAAGGTAGCCCAGGAAGTATGGGGAGTTCCTAAATATCCATTCCCAGGGGCCAATCCTAGGGAAAAAAGTAAATGCACACTGAGTGTTCTTGCACACCAAGGCAAGTCTTAGGACACAAAACCTGGAGAGATGCCCTGAGCAATGAATGGTCAGTGGTAGGACTGGAGCCATTCAAGTTAGGCCAATGTATTTTAACAAGACTTGCAGGTAAACCACAGGCTTGTTCAAGCATTCTTGAATGTAAACATTCCCAAATATTATTGAACAGAAATTAGACAAGATTTTGTGCTGACATAAGCTACTGTGTCACAAATCAAACTTGTACATAGCAATTCTCTGTTTTAACCCGAGTGTCTCCTCCCACATTTTTAATGCTGAGACATTTTGTCCTGATTATCTGCCCTCCGCTCAGGAGCTCAACTCTATGGAATATTTTTCTAATCCTTCTCATAATGCCAACATAAAGAGTTAAAAAGTGACAATAAATTATTAGCTAATATTTATGTGTCATAATAAACACAATACAGAGTGTGGAGGAGTTTTGTTTCTTAAATATCATACTTTATTTTGGTGAAATTTTTATAACATTTAAAACCCTTTCATTGTGTTCCAAAAACTGAGCAACTGTTAATTAACATAATTGGTTTTGTTTTTCAATTACATGTTTGTATTTCGTAAGTAACATCATTTTGTCTGCACTTGGATAGGCCCAAGCCCCAAATAGAACAGAGTGTTCAGCCTAGCCTAACCTATGTTCCTGCATGCAGAAGTTTTCAGGTCTGGGAACAACTTACTGGGTTCAACTTAATGAAGGACAAAGATTCCTCAGAAATATGAGATCCATAGATCATAGCAGAACTCCCTTGCAGCTCACATTTTAAGTCCTTCCCCCAAACCTCACACTCTTGTCCAAGAGCTGTAACAATTAAGAAAAATAAATTAGTAGGCTTACATTTTTTCTACTGAAGTAATGTAGAGAAGTGATTGTATTTTGCATCTGAAACTCTGGGATCAAGATCCATTCCCCCAGTGATGGACGTGAGCATGGAAAAGTCATATCATCTCTAAATCCTCACTTCCTAATCAATCAAATAGGGGGCAGGAATCCTTTCTCTACCGTGAATATCTCACAAGATTGCTCCTTAGAGCCACCCAAATATTATGAAATACAGTAATTCAGTATATCGCAAAGCACAAAGCAAATGTAATAACTAGGGCTGCCAGGTTTGGGTGAGGAGGGGCTGCAGTCCAACCTGAGGTCAGCTGACAAAGCCAACCACTCTGGCATGGCACTGCTTTACTTATTTATTTTTGCTATTCACACAAAGGGACTATTTGGATTAACAGAGACCTGGGTGGTATAAAAGAAACCAGAGCTCTGTGAATATTACATAAATATATTTATAATATCATTCAATTACATCCATCTCAAAGTACAGAATTTATAATAGGGAAGCCTGGACTCTAGTCCTGGCTTTGCTGGAAATCAGCAATTTTAAGTTATTTCCTTAGCTACTTTGAGCTTCTACTTGCTCGTTTGTAGGATGAAGAGGTTACCTTCTCTCTAATCTGGATAATTAAATTAAATTTGTATATTTCTTTAATACTCTAAAAATGTAGACATGTTCATCATTCAATGGATGCTCTAACTGCGTCTGATCCAATTATCTCCCTTATTAAAAAATTCCTGGCAATCTGTAATTGGTTCATAAGAACAAGAAACTAATCTTTAAAATCCAGAAAATCTATATAGTCAGCCACCACGGGGTGCAAATGAGGCCAGGTGTTCTTTATCCATGGCAAAGGTCCATACCCACCCTTTATCTTCTTTCTCCATCACGTTTGGTCTCCAAATTCCCTTACTCATCTCATTCAAAAATTACTTGATGGTTATTATGTAAAAGATAATTGATTTAATTATTTTAGCCTAAACCAACAAAGCCAAACATCACCTGACAGTACTACCCGCTGGCCTCTCCAAGGACTGAAGTTTTAAGGCTCTTGATTTAAATTATACTTGCACTTAAAACAGTGGCTTCATAGAATCATGAAGAGTGTGGTGAAAAGGAGGCTTGGGGAGCATCCAGTTCAGCTTCCGTGTTTGTAGAAAGGGGGCTGGGGCTCTAAGTAGAGCAGGGACTGTACCCCGATCACCTCCTCATGAGTGGCAGTGTCTGAATAAGAAAGCAGGATGTAACTTTAGGTACATCGCCTTTCCAATGACATCATGATTTGGCTTTGGCAGTCATACCTCTTGCCATTCTCCACCCTGCTCTCTAAGCTCTTGGACCTTCCAAAGCTGCATCTAGTGCCTGGACAAACTAAGAACAAGCAGTCCTTCCCCTGGAAGCCCATACACCGGGGCACACAGCTTCATAAACAGATCATGAGTGGGCTTGCCAGAATTTCTCCATTTATGCTAAACTTTCCTCCACCTCAAGGCCTTTACATCTCTCTCCATAGATTCCCATAGAAGTCTCTTTATCATCCTTCTTGCCTTCCTCCCTTCCTTCCTCCCTCCCTCCCTCCGTCCCCTCCCTCCCTCCCTCCCTCCCTCCCTCCCTCCTCCTTCCTTCCTTCCTTCCTTCCTTCCTTCCTTCCTTCCTCTTTCTCTCTTCTTTTCTTTTTGACTCCCTCTCTTCCTCCCACTCTCTCTTTTTCCCTCCTTCCTTCCTTCCCTTTCTTCCTTCCTTTCTCCCTCCCCTTCCCTCCCCATTTGTCCCCTCCCCTTTTCTCCCCTTCTCTCCTCTCCTCTTCCTTCCTTGTTCAAATGATGCCAGTTCTAAGAAGCCTGTATTTATCACCCTATCTGAAATCTTTGATCCCACCATTATTCTCTTCATCGTTACTGTGCTTTAATTTCTTCAGAGCACTTATCAGTCTTCAATATTATATTTATATTATTCATTTTTTACTTGATAATTTTGTAATTTTTCCCTCTCAGCATGTAAATTTCATGAAAATGAGACCTTGTTTCTTGTATTTATCACTTCATCCTCATTTCCTACATAATGTCTGGGATCTAGTAGGTGGTCAATACATATTGCTGGATGGTCAGATGAATGAATGAGTTTATAAATGAGTTATACTTCTCAGTTTCCAGAGGGTTTTCCTTTTACTGTCTTTCAGCAATGAAGCTTGTTGGTTTGGATGCTTCTAAGAAATTAGATTAGCCTAATTCAACCCCAGTTTAACATTTTTTAAATGTCAGCTCTCCTTTCCTCTATTAACACTAAATTATTTTTATTCTTTATGATCTCATTGTACAAGGCAGTACACTATAGATAGTAACAATCTCCCAAGTTTCATCTTGGATAGAACAAAAGATTCAGAAGTCAACAGGCTGTTAGTATATTTTATTTGTTTCAAACTGGTGGGAAACTTAGCTTGTCTTTATTAAGTATTTGTAATTGTAGATACTTTGTTCATATTATACTGCTGGTAAGTATGCTCTGAAACCAGAACTATAGTTTTTCATGTCTATGGAGGTCTCAGCAAGTGGTGTCATGCTAATTACTTTGTCTGCTGTAAGCCCAAAATACTGATGGATAATAGGTTAAGGATCCCAGCGGAAAAATACTGGCAAGACTTCCGACATTTTTATTTAGCTCGGTCTTTATTTTCCAATCTACTTTCTTTAGAGTTACTTCATGTGAGAGGTTATTATTCATAGTAAGAACATTTTTTTTTCCTGTGGCAGAGACAGTAGTCTAGAGAGTTCATTTGATGCAAGGGCAAATTCAGAAGCAATCCAAGTAGACTCTGGCCTCTGCGTAGAGCCAAATCCATCAAACAGAGGAGATGAGAAAGCAAAATGTACTCTTTCATTAGTTTCTGCCCACAAAGAGTGGTTTTTAAGGGGGGAGGGAACACTTGGTTGCTTTATAAAAGTGTCTTCTTGTCTCTCAAGGATTTCCTGTAGCCTTGAGGAAAATTTGTTTGTTTGCAGATTAGGTCTTTTCTTGTTTTAATTTGATACAAATTTTAAAGTAGGTGTTTTTAAAAAATCCTTTTTAGAGACCTCATTTACTTTGACATTCACAAGGCTGGACTCCAAGGCCTTCAAAGAGCAAAAAGTACACTTAATTATTATTCAGAGTTTATACAGCACCTAGCATAGTTTCCAGCATATAGTAAGGGCTCTCTAAGTGTTTGTAAATGAAAGAATGAATGAATCAATGTGTGAATAAGTAAATAAAGTAAATTAGTAAATATTTTTCCTACCTGAATATTGATAATAAGAAATTAGTAATTCTATTGCATAATTATTTGAATGTATCTCAACTCCCCGTCTCAATCTAAGAAAATTCTAAAGTCCCCTGTAGATTCCCTTGAGGCCTCTGTTGTAACTGCATCATGGTTCACCTTTTATTGCCTAATCCTGCTTCCAGCTTTTCCTTACAGGTATGGTTCCCAAATGCAGTTCCCAATAAATATCCCACATGCAAAACTCTCCTGCAGAGTCTGTTTGCAGGAAATCCAACATAAGGCATCCTTCTGAGACTCAATTTTCTGTTTTTAAAATATAAAAGTCTCCATTTATCCTATAAGACTGTTACGAGGATTTAAATAAACTGTAGAAAAGAAATGCCATTTTGGGCCTTCAATAAATGTTAATTTCCTTTTATTTTTCCTCAAAATTGTGTCTACATATGAAATCCTTTGTTGCCACAAAATAAGTGGTCAGCACATACTTGTGGCATGAGTAAAAAGTATAAATGTTCCCATGTGTCCTTTTATTAACCTGTGGGGTGATATCATGAGTAAAGGTCAAGATGCTCAAAGGCCAGGTCATCTCATGTGGTTTCTGTAAATGAAACCTGAAAGTTTGCATTTAATATCATTTGCTTGCAACAAGTTTGAGTTTCTCCCTTTCTTAAAAGTAAAGAAAAGCTCCAAAATCAAACTAGGCTCTTTTGTTCCCCCTTAATCAGGGGAAGAGGGGCTTTCTCCTTTTATTGGAAGCTCAGAATTGCCTTTCTCCTTTTACTGGGGGCTCAGAATAGCTTTGACCAACAAAGAAACTAGGTTGCCTGCCCTAGTAGTGGTAGTGAAGGTTCTTCTGAGAGTCATTTGGTGACTTTTTTTCACCTGCAATCTTAAACTGGACATTTATGTCTGCCTCCAAAGAAAAGCCACTGGGGTCTTAGGCAGAAGCCCAGCCAGCCCTCTCCATATATCCGAGCATCTTCTCTTCTTTTGAGAGAACGCTGAACATATTTATTGAGCTTTCATTGCATGTTAGGCAGCAGTTTTTACAGGCAGCAATTAACCCTGTATGTTTCATATATTTGGGTGGACTTTAGGCATCAAGGTGCAGGTCCATGCCTCAGTTTCCCTCCCTGTAATGTGGAGGTACATACTCTTTGGTGATGGAGAAGTAGAATATTTTGTTTAAATACAGTGTAGATATGTATTCACTCAAATACACAACCCATTTTTAATAGACTCTTGATACCAGGAATAGAAGAATAAGAACAGTTAGATCTAGCATTTACTGAGATTCTTTCATGTGCCAGGGCCTTATATTTGGTATTAGTCAGCTGTTGTTGCAATAATGCTGCATAAAAGGAAACAAACCCAAACAAAAGACTTATGATCAACAATAATTTGTTCTAGGGGTCATGGGGTTGCACTACCACTTAGTTGATTGAGGCTGAGCTTGGGAGGGGGCTTTGCTTCAAGCTGTAGGTTTGCTGGGCTTGGCTCCAATAGTATGCTCAGTACATATTTGCTTTTTGTATGTTTGTTTGGGGTCCAGGGATGAAAAGGCCAAAGCTACCTGAAACACTCTCCTCCAAGGGAAAACACATCCCCTACACTGTGATTCTATGGTGTTTCTTGCTCTTCTCCATCATAATCTGTCTATAATTACATAGCAGGTGTTTGTTTACCAGAGCTTTTGAGGGACAATAAGTCCTTTTACCTGAGCTTTCAAGAAGCAATTCAGTCATCTCTGAATCCAATACTTCAGAAATTTCATGGCACACAGAAGGAGCTCAATAAATGTTTCTGAGTTAACAGATGCATAAGTGGATAAAATCTTTAGAGACCTATACTAATACCTTCTAAAAGGGTTGTGCTAAAATGATGAATGGTTGAGTTACAATTTGTAATTAGGACAAACTTGACCTGCTTGGGCAGTCACTGAATCTTTTGAAGTTGACATCATGGAACACAAGTGACAAATGATCCTTTCATGTCAGCATTGGTGCTGTACACCAGGTAGAATGAAGCACTGATCTGACCTCGTGGGTTTCTTTTTTGTATTTATTCATGGGAACATGATTAAGTAATTGAGAGATTTCAGCAATCATCCACACATGGTTTTGAGCCCTTCGAAACACTGCATTTGGAATTATTAGAATAAAAGTATTTATTATCTACAAAATGTTAAACAAGAACATTTTCCAGTAACTCAGCCACCTACTCCCTGGAGAGAAGTTCAAAAACAATTTCATAAAAGCAAACAAAAGGCATTCATGATGAGTCTTCACATCACAGTAGCAATAGAACTGGCTTGCAGAATCTCAGCTTGAGTGGGAAGTAAACACCCACAGAAGCCATGGAAGTTACAAAGATATCAGTTTTACTAGGTTCTTCAACTCTTAGAAGTGAATGATGCTGGACATGTCACTTAATTTCTCTGAGTCTCCATTTTCTCATTTATAAAAGGGACATAATAATACCTAAATGCTAGGTCGATTACAAAGGTTAAATGGGACAACAGATGTGCATTGCTTGGTGACTTCTTCTATTTTTTGAGGCAACATCATTTTGTTTTTTAATTTCAAGACCGTCTATTATGTGGAATATTAATGGCACTACCATTTTCTTCATGTAACTTTTCTTTTGCTATAGAAGTATAAAATTATTTTACTATCTATCATTATCTAAAATCTATCCATTATCAGTATGACGTGTGTAAGTTGCATTAAATTCTTTGGTGGTCTGAATTCTAATTCATTTATGGCCACTAGCAATTTCTGTGGCTCAGGC
The DNA here is from genome assembly GCF_006542625.1 of Nomascus leucogenys. Lineage (NCBI taxonomy): Eukaryota > Metazoa > Chordata > Mammalia > Primates > Hylobatidae > Nomascus > Nomascus leucogenys. The sequence goes on from NC_044396.1 coordinate 80,645,497, forward strand.
TTTCTGAGCCACCATTTGGTTCACAGGACATTCATATTTAAAATTTATTGAAAGTATGAGTCTACAAATTCTATATCTCTCAATCAGTCTACCAGTCACTACCTATTTTCTTATTTATGTGTCCACCCATCTACTCATCTATCTGTCCATCACAAATACTTTTCATGCCTGACATGGTTTGGCTGTGTCCCCACTCAAATCTCATCTTGAATTGTAGTTCCCATAATCTCTACCTGTCATGGGAGGAACCCAATGGGATGTAATTTAATCATGGCGGTGGTTACCATCATGCTATTCTCGTGATAGTGAGTTCTCACCAGATCTGATGGTTTTATAAGGGGCTCTTCTCCCTCTCACTTGGCACTTTTCCTTGCTTGCCTCCATGGGAAGTAGGACATGTCTGCTTCCCCTTCTGCCATGATTGTAAGTTTTCTGAGGCCTCCCCAGTCCTGTAGAACTGTGAGTCAATTAAATCTTTTTCTCAGGTACGTCTTTATTAGTAGTGTGAGAGCAGACGAATACAATGTCATTCACAAAATCACCTTGTATAGTAAATGGATCATTCATATTAACTTGAGGCACTAGGTAAACCACTAACATTAACCAAAACATTGCTGAAACTGAAGCAATCAGGGTTAAAACTATTCTAGTGAATGAGAGATTGCCACACACATTATTATATACCAAAGTAAATTATCTGACCAAATAAAAGTGAATTTGCGGCAAAGGTGTCTAAAATATGCTTTAAGCTAACCCCAAATATGAAAATTTATATGAACTAAACAAGTAAGTTAGAGAGTTATTGCCTATATTATAATCAGTCAACACCAGAGTATTATAAACCACAAGCTCTTCTGACATATTCAAATGTGATTTACTTTATAAAAATCTAATCCACATACAGATTTTTCTCAAGATCGTATGTATCCCATATATTAAGCAAAGGTAGTCTTATTTACCATCCCCATTAAATATGAGGAATGTAGATGTCTGTATTTTTTCTTCAATTTATAGTTTCAGATCTTAGTTGTATCTACTCTGAATTCAGTTTCAAAGATAGATTCTTTTCTAGCTTCCTCTTCTGTTCCTACTGTTCTTGCCACTATCTTAGTTCAGACCTGTACAATTTCTCTCCCGGGGATTTGCCATAGCCTCCTAACTGGCCTCTCTGCCTTTGAAGTCATCTCTCTTCAGTTCAATTCATCAGCCAATCTGGTGATTATTAAAGCTATAAATTCAACTCTACAAATCTACTCCAAGATTTTCTATTTCCCTTAGGTTAAAGAACAAACCTCTCAGCACAGCACATATCACTGTTCCTGCCCCACCTATCCTCATTTCTCACAATCCAATCACCTACATTAACATGGTGGTAAATGGAACTTTTGTACTCTTCCTTAAACTTCCTTATCCCTCTGTGCCTTTCCATAAGCTCATTTTTTTATTTGTATAAATGTATGGGGTACAAGTATAATTATGTTACTTGCATACATTGTGTAGTGGTGAAGTCGAGGATTTTAGGTTATTGATCACTGAACATCCATCACACAATTAAGTAATCTCTTACCATCCATCCTCCTTCCACCCCCTCACCCTTCCAAATCTCTGATGTCTATTATTCCACACTGTACATCCATAGGTACACATTATTTAGCTCCCACTTATAAATGAGAATATGCAGCATTTGACTTCCTGTTTCTGAGTTGTTTCACTAAGATAATGGCCTCCAGTTCCATTCATGTTACTGCAAAAGACATAATTTTATTCTCTTATGGCTGAGTACTATTCCACTGTGTATATATACCACATTTTCTTCATCTAATCATTCACTGATGGATTGATAAACACTTAGCTTGATTCCATATCTTTGCTATTGTGACTAGTGCTATGATAAACATAAGCTCTTTGCCCTGTAGAAAATAGCCTTTTTCCCTTAATACAGCGGAATTCTATTTCATCCATTGGTCCAATGCTTTTTCCTCCAGAAAGCAACCTCTGATCTCAATCATGCACCTACCCTCCTCTTACCAGTCTTTTATAGAGGGTCTCCTTCCTGCTTCAACAGTCCCTTGCTTAACATACTTGGTGTCTAACACTGTACTCTAATTATCTGAAAATATGTCAGTCCCATGGTACACTGTGAATGGCTGAGTGCAAAGATCCAGGAGCCTAACATAGTGACTGGCCCATGTTAGGCATTTAATAAAGTTTGTTAGATGAACAAAGTGAATAAACTTTTTAAAGCAGCAGTCACTTGGTTGTCAGGCAAAAAAAATTCAAACGAGAAAGAAAATTACCATACAGGATGATTTGTCTGAGTGCTTTGTTTCCCCGTCATATTATGTCAGGGATCAAAGGATAGCATTTTTCCCTCTTCAAATTGAAAATAGCTTTGTTTTTACTGCCTTTTTGTTCCTCATATTAAAAAAGAGCTTTCATGTTTGGCTTTAATATGACTTGATTGTCTCTACATTCATATCCCTTGATACCTGGCTTTCCACCATAAGTCAGCAAGATCAAAATCTTCTCCTAATTACCTTCACTACCTGCTGAAATATCTGCTGCTGGGAACATGTCAGTTGCTCCAACAATTATGCCAGTGGTAACGGCGCACATTCTCACGAGGCAGGGTGGTGATGCTGGATTTCAAAGGGCCTATGCCAAGTGGTGATGTACACTGCAGTTCAATTAAAGCGTAATTAAAGTGGCATACTACATTCTAACTTCTGCTTGTGTCGAAGATAATCTATTCCAATAGTGCATGCCATCACCTCTACAGCAGATCCAAAGTTACAAGGACAGGAGCACAGCTCTAACTCCTTCAGCAGTCACCCACATGAAGATGACATTGCCTGGTCGAGGGGGCAAATTTACTGCAGTTATGTGTAATGAGCTGCTGGTTTGCGCCAGGTGAGGTATTCTTATGTACAATATTTCATCAACTCCTGGTGGCAGGTGTTATTTTCCTCATTTTCCAGAGGGGTTAGCTAAAGCTCAGAAAGGTTCTATGATATACACAAAGTCATGAGAACTTTCACTTACTAAGTGTATAACCTTGAGCACATTTCCTAAACTCTGAGATTCGGTGTTCTAATTGAAAAGGATAAATGCCTTTATCACTGGTCACACACACACACACACACATATATATACACACACACACATATATATACACACACACACATATATATATACACATATATATACACACACACATAAATATGTATTTATGTACACATATAGATACACACATGCATACATACCCACATCTACATGAGGATATATATACTTGTTTATATCGATGTGTGTGATACATATATATACACACACAAACACACAGATATGTGTGCATATAAAACAAGTTGAGTGATGAACAGAATAGGTACCCAGTAATTTTTTTTTAATTGTTGCCATTTTGTTTTTGTTTTCAAAGGCCTCCAAAGCAAGTGATTCATTCAACCTTCCAGTGTTCTCATGCCTTATGACACATTAACCTTCATGAACTTCCTATTCTTTCTGTCAAGGAGCAAATGGTAAAAACACCAACACTTGGTGGGGCCCCAAGGTGACTGAGAAAGACCACATGGAGCCTCAAGTCTTCTCATGTCTGTCTCATTCACGCAACAGTAGTCCAAGGGCTGATGGACTTGGTGGATACTTGCAGGGGGTCCTTGGGACTATCTTGGAGAGCTGTTTTTTTCCTGATCTCTCAGTAGTGACTTGTTAGAAGGAACTGAGTTGTTTACTGTGGTTAACAGCACAAAATCAGAAGTTAGAGAAGTATGAGTTTGCATGCATTTAAGACAGCATTATTTACAATAGCAAAGTCAGGAGTTAACCTAAGTGTCCATCAGCGGTGGATTAGATAAAGAAAATGTGGTACATAAACACTATGGAATAGTACACAGACATAACAAAAAATAAAATCATATCTTTTAAAGCAATGCAGATGTAGCTGGAGGCCATTATCCTGAAGTGAATTAATGTAGAAACAGAAAATAAAGTGTCTCATGCTCTAACTTATAAGCAGGAACTAAACAATGGATACACATGGATATGAAGATGAGAATAATAGACACTGGAGACTCCAAAAGAGGGAAGGGAAAGAGAAAGGGGGAAAGGGGCTGAAAAACAACTTACTGGGGACTGTGTGCCCTATTTAAGTGATGGGTTCACTAGAAGCCCAAATTCAGATGACTCAAAAACCCATTTAACAAACCTGCATGTGCACCCCCAAATCTAAAATTCCAAAAAAGAGAAAAATATGAGTTTATACTTAGACTCTGTCATTTAGTAGTTGTGTAAATTTAAGCAAGTTACAAGACCTATCTAAGCCTCAGTTTTGCCATCCAGAAAACGAGGATGATGATAATAACTTACCTTATAGAGCTGTCAAGGGAATTAAATGAGATAATGCACATAAAGTGCTTGGCACTGTCGTGTTCTTATACTCCAATATATAAACTTATTATTGTTATTACTCTAGCTTCCTTTCTTATTGTCTTTCCTAATCTCATCTCTTTTTACACATACATACCTCACCTACTCTCAGGCTCACCTCAGATTTTCAAATATTTTTGAGGGTGTTATGCAGTGGACTGAGTGAGTGAACACATAGGCTATATGCAAACTACCTCTGGAATTCATTCCACCCCTATCTTTGCATTTCAATCAGATTCACATTTCAAAGGCCCAAGCCATGTCTGACAATTCTCCTGGCAATAGCTGCAATGAAAACTTGAACATAGCCTCTGAGCCCTTTTAAAAGCAAGATTTCCCAGTTATCATAATTAACCATATTTCAGAATATACAGAGTGCTATCAGTGAGCAGTATCAAACCTTCAGAATCATCAGCATAAAACTAGGTTGAGTTGCATGGGAGAGAACTCTGAACCAGATTCTATCACTTCCTGTCTAAAAGCGAATTAACCATACCAGAGTGGTGACTGCCCCAGTGTTTGGGTATAACAGTGTGTCAACAACCTCCAGGAATAGAATTTTCTTAATGTTTCAACTGCAGGGCAAGATTTAGTGAAGTATAAACTTGAAGTCTTGATATGCAGATTTAAACAAGAGAGCAGAAGACCAGGTAATGGAGGATAAAAGAGAAATAAGGAGGAAGTAAGGGAGGAGTAAGAAATAGAGAGACTTAGATGGTTGTCATGCAAATACTTGGTATTGCAAAACTCTTTTCTAAGTATTTGCTATCTGTTAAGAACTTTCATTTTCCCCTCATATCTACTATATCTTTTCAGCAAAGGATATTTTTAAAAATTCCAAAGGCTTAATGAATTCTCATAAAAGTTATTAAAATTAAGAAAAAAATATTCTCAGTTTTTAAAGAATTATAGTAGGTCCTTAGAAACTTAAATAGTTGGCAAGCTTTCAGATATTCCAAATTTACAGTAAAACCCCAGTTTTCTAGAAATAAGTGATTCTGGGGGGTTAAATTTTCCTATAATTTAGTATTCATATGATTGAACGTTTTTTCCACTAATATATTTCTCCTACTCCCTAGCTTTATGAAGCTCTGATGTATACTATATCACATACTTTTAATCTTTCCTTGATGCCTGAACATGTTCATCATTATCACCATATAGTGACCAGGGTCAACGTGAGTGTCTGGTGTAATTCTGCCTTACACTAACTGGCCTCAGACTGCTGTGTGGTAGTAATTCTTATGTTTGTTTTTAAAATGGATTTCTGTCCCTTTCTTCTCTGTAAGGTGTCCAGCAACTACACACTGTTTTGGGAAACATGTCTGCCTGTAATAGAGCCTTTGACTGGCTCTTGTCTATTATGGCAAAAAAAGAAAAAAGAAAGAAAATACAATAATTGAGCTTTAATTTATTTAATTTCAAAAATATGGTGAATGTCTACTCCATGCTAGTCATGTGTTAGAAGTTGGGGATACAGAAATGAATAAACCCAAGTAGCTTGTGGGTCGATGAAGAAACACGCATTTATAAAATCAGACACAATGCAATGCCATAGAGATTCTTATAATGGTAAGAACCAAGTGCTTTACAGGGATCTCAAACTCTGATTCCCACAGAGATTGACCAGGTAAGATGAATGAGACAGGAACATAGGTTGCAAAAGAATATAGGAAACTGTCCTACGGGAGAGGCTACAGTTATGTCAGCTGCTACTTAGTTCCAGTTCATGTTTATCAGACTGATGTCGAGGGTCCAGTGCGGCCAGATCCTCATTGTTTAAATTGTAATTTTCCTATTTTAAAATCACTGGTCAGGCCAGGTGCAGTGGCTCAAGCTTGTAATCCCAGAGTTTTTGGAGGCCAAGGCAGAAGAATTACTTGACACCAGTCTGGGCAATATAATGATACTCCACCTCTACAAAACACTTTAAAACCTGGCATGGTGGTGCATGCCTGTAGTCCTAGCTACTCAAGAGGCTGATGTGGAAGGATCACTTGAGGCCAGGAGTTAAAGGGTACAGTGGGCTATTATCACACCACTGCACTGCAGCCTGGGCAACAGAGCATGACCTCGCCTCTAAAACATGAAAATAAAAAATACAAATAAAAGCACTAGTTGTACTTGATCAAGGGATGCCCATTTGAGATCCTTGAGCATAATGGGAATAAAATGAAAGATGTTTAATTGTGACCGTAAGGTTACAATTGTTACCTCTGAACTGAGCCTTACAAGGCGAGCCCAAAGAGTAGGAGTGACAGTCTGTAGACTTACATTGTCTAGCATAGTGTATGTCTCCTTCATTTGTGTGTCTGTCTCAAGGGCAGGAATTTGGGGCATTCAATACATACTGTAAGGGCCAAGACCCTTTGCCTCCTGGAAGTTCAAAAATTACTAGCATGAGGCCAATTGATTAACAGGAGGAAAGGCATACAAATTTATTTAACATATATGTTATACATGGCAGTCTTCACAATGAAGACCTAACCTCCCAGTGAAGTACAAAACTTATAAACCATCTTCAGATTACTGAAAAAAAAAAAAAAAAACGAGGGCTTTGGTCTTGGTAAAACAGGTTATGGGGGCAGGAGGAAAAGAGAAATTCTGTTGAGGGGTAATAAATGATTACTAGGGAGAATGACTGGATTGGGAAACAAAAAATTAACTTATAAATAATATTCTTTGGAATTTCAATGTGTATGAGAAAGAGGCATTATCTTGTGAAAGAGTCTGTGCAGGTGTGGTTACATTCTCGGTCTTTTAGGGAGAGAAAGAAAACTATTGCTCTCTTTGGTGGGTCTGGATCTGAGACAGATAAAAGAACCTCAGCTTTTTTGGGAGAGACTATGAAGGTTGTGCAGGGATGGTCTGAGAGACCTTTAGGTTTCTTCAGTTCAGCATGTCCATTTGTCATATTATGGGGTATCAACTTCTGAACCCCAATAATAGCTATTTTATAGATTTTTAAAACCTCAGAAAAAGGTAATATCACGTCAAATATAATGTGGATATGGTCTGGGCATGGTGGCTTCTGTCTGTATAATCCCAGCACTTTGGGAGGCTAAGGTGGGAGGATCACTTGAAGTCAGGAGTTCAAGACCAGCCTCGCCAGCATGGTGAAACCCCATCTCTACTAAAAATACAAAAATTAGCCGGGCATGGTGGTGTACACCTGTAATCCCAGCTACTTAGGAGGCTGAGGCAGGAGAATCACTTGAACCCAGGAGGTGGAGATTGCAGTGAGCCAAGATCGCACCACTGCACTTCAGCCTGGACGACAGAGCGAAACTCCATCTCAAAAAACAACAACAAAAAAAATACAATGTGGATATAAACATGTAAGATGTAGTGGGTATAAGTGTTTGACTTTTCTTCCTTTTTCTTTTCACTTATTGAACAAATGATACAGGAGACAGCAAGAAATTATTTCGGCAGATAGTGAAGGCAAATGAGGCCTCGGCAGAACTTCCCTTCTAACAGAAAGCACTCAAAGTAATCATTTCTTTTCTAACAAAGGGCAGCCTGAAACATCAAGCTGAAAAAGGTAAGGAACCTGGAAGCTTGCATCGTGGGAGGCCTGCAGCTGCACCAACAGAAAAGGGCTACCTGAGGGCCAGGCAGGTTGATCATGGGGCTCCACCTTCCCTTTTTTGTTAGCACATGTACAGTAAGAAAAAGGGCAACATGGAGAAGCTCAGGAAGAGAACCCACCTGCATAATAAAAGATTGGGATGGGGGCTGCAAGTGATTCGCACCCTTTGCAGATGAAACACTTGGTCCGAACAGGGTTTTTGTGCCCTATGTAAATCAGACACCACCTCCCCACTAGCTCATCTATAAAACCCCTGTTGCATTTCACCACAGATTGGCAACCCATTTTTCCAAAACCCCTCTCTATAGCAGAGAGCTATTTGTTCTCTTTCTTTTGTCTATTTCATTTCCTCCTTAACCTCACTTTTTGTGTGTCCGCATCCTTGATCTCCATCGTCGTGAGACAACGAACCTCAGTGTCACCCCAGACAACAAGGCCACTTCACAAATAAGTATTAAGAGTCTACTATGTGCCAGACACTGTTTTGTGCCAGACACTATGTGCCACTTACTGGGAATATAGCAGTGAACCAAGCAGGCAAAGCCTCCATCCTCACGGCACTTACAGATGAGCTGGGAAAACACAGGCAATAAACAATTAAATAGATTCACAATGAGCATACATATGAGTAACTTGGGTTTATCCAATGTATATCTACTCATTGTATATATCTTGATCTGCTTATTGTCTGCATCTTTCCAGCTAAAATGTAAGCATACTGTATATATGTAAGCGTATATAGACACCACATATAAATATATACACACATATTTATATGTATGTGTGTGCATATATATGTGTGTGTATATATATGTATATACATACATATATGAAATAATTTTTATGGTATAAAATAAAGCAGAGAAAAAGTTACAGGTTGTGCCAGGCTAGGTGTGAAAAATATTATTCCTAAATATAGGAAGTCAAAGAGGATCTTACTATTTCAATTAGAAGATGACTTTTAACAGAATTGTAAAAGTTGCATATATTTCCAAGTGAAGGACGGTCCAGACCGAGGGGCCTGCAAATGAGTTGAGAAGATGCTTGGAAGAGCACAGAGGACAAGGCAGCTGGAGAAGATGGGCCAAATGGAGAGCAGTAGGAGACAAGCTCAGGGAATCAGCAGGGGCCAGATCCCCCAGGTCCTCCCGGCCCCTGTAAGATGAGAAGCCCCTGGAAGCTTTGAGTGGAGGAGTGACATGATCTGACTTAAATTTTGAAAGGATCACTCAGTGTGTTTTGTAAAGAATAGAATATAAAGAGCAAGGATAAAATCAGGAAAAACAAAAAAACTGTTAGGAGGTACTGCAGTTAGCCAGGAGAGCAATGGGAGTCGTGACGGTGGTAAAATATTAACAACTGGTCAGGTTCTGGAGATATTCTGAAGGTAAAATAGTTAAGATTTGCTGATAGATTGGATATGGATTGAGAAGAAAGAGAAATGCAAAGGACAATATCAAGATTTTTTTCCTGAGAAATTGAAGGGTGGAACTGCCATGTACTGTGATGTCAAAGATTATGGCAAAAGCAGATTTGGAAGAGATGAGATTAGGAGGTGATTTCGGCCATGATGAATTTGAGATGCCTACCAAACATCCAAATGGGGGTGTCAAGTAGGCACGTGTATATGCACATCTGGTGTTTGGGGGAGAGGTCTGAGCTGGAGGTATAAACACAGTAGTTATCAGTGTGTGGATGGTATTTCAACATTTTTATCTAGTAAGATCAATTGAAGAGTAAGTTTAATAAAGAGAAAAGATACAGGGACTGAGTCTTGGGTCACTCTGTTATAGGTATTGAAGATAGTAATAAACCAGGAAAATGAGGTTGAAATAGGAGGACAACCAGCAGACAGTGACTTTCTGAAAGACAAGTGAAGAAAGCATTTTCAAGAAAATGAGGGGATCAACTGTGTCAAATACTGTTAAGTAGGCCAAGTAAGAAGGAAGCTGAGAATGGCTCTCAGATTTAGTAAATGATGGTATGTAGTGAACTTGATCAAAGCTGTTTTGGTGAAGACAAGATTGGAAAGAGTTCCAGAGAGAAAGTGAGATAAATTAAAAACAGAGCTTCCTGTAGACAACAGAAATGATATAAATGTGAGTTCAGGAGGTGGAAGATATTTTATTTTTCAGTATGCTCCTGGCTGACAGGAATGAGTCAGTAGAGATGGGATACAAGAGAAAGGAAATACCCTGAAATGACATCCTTGAATAAGGAGAGAAGGCATTTAGGAAACAAGTAGAGGAAATGATCTTGGATCTTGGATTTGCTAAAGGATGATGAAATATGTAAGTTCAGAAACCAATAGATCGGTATAGGTGACGGTGTACATGAGGAAGTTCTCTTGTAATTGGTTCTATCTTCATTAAAGTCAGAATAGTCATTAGCTGAGAGTGAGGAAGGGGGAAAATTGGAGGTAAAAGAAGAGAAGAATTAGATAGTTATTTAAGATATTGGGAAAGTGGATGGATTATGGAAATATCGCTGGATTGTCAGGTGACTTAATTGCCCATTTGAGATTAGGTCATGTTATGTGAAACAATATGCTTGTATATTTTTCACAAGCCATTTCAACTGTTCAAAGTACAGGAATAAAATAGAAAAAAATTGTTAGATTTAACAACAAATTGAGATTTTGCTAAGTGAGGACAGGCATACATTTTACTGCACTTTCTTTTATTATGCTTCACAGATATTGCATTTTTTACACATTGAAGGTTTGTGCCTGCATCAAGCAAGTCTACAGACACCATTTTTTTTTCAACAGCATATCCCCACTTTGTATCTTTGTCACATTTTGATAATTATTGCAAGTTTTCAATTTTTAAGTTATTATTATATCTGTTATGGTGATCTGTGATCAGCGATCTTTGATGTTACTATTGTAATTATTTTGGGGAACAATAAACTGCACCCATATAAGACGGTGAACTTAAGTGATAAATGTTGTATGTTTTATGACCACTTCACCCACTGGCCATTCCCCTCCTTCTCTCTCCTCAGGCCTTCCTATTCCCTGAGATCCAACAATATTGGAACAAGGATAATTAATAACCCTGCAATGGCTTATAAATGTTCAAGTAAAAGGAAGAGTCGTATACCTCACACTTTAAATCAAAAGCTAGAAATGATTATGCTTTGTGAGGAAGGCATGTCAAAAGCCTAGATTGGCTAAAAGCTATATATATTTGTCCATTCTCACACTGCTAATAAAGACACATCTGAGACTGGGTAATTTATAAAGGAAAGAGATTTAACTGACTCATAGTTCCACAGGGCTTGGGAGGCCTCAGGAAGCTCAGCCATGGTGGAAAGGGAAGCAAATACATTCCTCTTCACATGGCAGCATCAAGGAGAAGCGCTGAGCAAAATGGGGAAAGCCCCTTACAAAACCATCAGATCTCGTGAAAACTCACTATCGCACGAACAGCATGACAGGAACCACCTCCATAATTAAATTACCTCCCACTGGCTCCCTCCCATGACACATGGAGATTATGGAACCTACAATTCAAGATGAGGTTTGGGTGGGGAGACAGCCAAACCATATCACTAGATCTCTTGTGCCAGACAATTAGCCAAGTTGTGAATGCAAAGGAAAACTTCTTGAAGAAAGTTAAAAGTGCTACTCCAGTAAACACAGAGATGATAGAAAAAAGAAGTGAAACATTCTTACTACTGATATAGAGAATGTTTTAGTAGTCTGGATAGAAGAACAAATCAGACATACGATTTCCTTAAGCCAAAACCTAATCCAGAGCAAGGCCCTAACTCTCTTCAATACTATGAATGCTGAGAGAGGTGAGATAGTTGAAAACTAGCAGAAGTTAGTTCATAAGGTTTAAGGAAAAAAGTTGTCTCCATAACAGAAAAGTGCAAGATAAAGCAGTAAGTATTGATATAGAATCTGCAGCAAATTATTCAGAAGATCTAGATAAGATCACTGAAGAAGGCCACTACAGTACACAACAGATTTTTTATGTAGACAAAACAGCTTTCTGTTGGAAGAAGATGCCATCAGGGACTTTGATAGCTTCAAAGGAGAAGTTGATGCTTGGCTTCAAAGTTTCAAAGCACAGGCTGAGTCTCTTGCTAGGGCCTAATGCAGCTGATGACTTTAAGTTGTAGCCAATGCTCATTTTCCATTCTGAAAACCCTAGAGTCCTTAAGAATCTACTTTGCCTGTTCTCCATACATGGAACAACAAAGCCTGGATGACAGCTCGTACGTTCACAGCATGGTTTCCTGAATAAATGTACATTATTGACTCATAATAGTCATAACAGACTCATTGTTGTGACCTACTGTTTAGAAAGATTTTTTTTTCAAAATATTATTGCTCATTGACAATGCACCTAGTCACCCAAGAGCTGTAAGGGAGATGTACAGGGAAATTAATGTTGTTTTCATGCCCATAAATCAAGCAGTAATTTTTGGCTTTCATGTCTTATTATTTAAGACATATATTTCATAAAGTTATAGCTGTCATAAATAGCAATTCTTCTGATAGATCTGGGCAAAGTAAATTAAGTAAATTGAAAACCTTTGGGAAAGGATTCACCATTCTAGATGCCATTAGTAACAATTGTGATTTAGGGAAGAAGGTCAAAGTGTCAACCTTAACAGAAGTTTTGACAAGTTGATTCCAACTCTCCTGGATGACTTTTAGCGGTTCAAGACATCAGTGGAGCAAGTCACTGCAGATGTGGTAAAAACAGCACAAGAATTAGAATGAGAAGTGGAGCCTGAAGATGGGACTGAATTGCTTCATCTCATAATAAGACTCGAACTTATAAAAAATTGTTTCTTATGGATGAGCCAAGAAAGTGGTTTCTTGAGATAGAATCTACCCCTGGTAAAGATGCTGTGAACATTGTTGAAATGACAACCAAAGATTTAGAATATGGTTTCTGCTTAGCCTGTTGAGCAGTGGCAAGATTTGAGAGAACCGACTCCAATTTTCAAAGAAGTTCTACTATGAGTAAAATGCTATCAAATAGCATCACGTGCTATAGAGAAATCTTTGTTAAAGGAAAAGTCAATTGATGTGACAAATTTCATTGTTGTCTTTAAAAAGTTGCCACAGCCACCTTAACCTTTAGCAACCACCAGTTTTATCAGTCATCAGCCATCAACACCGAGGCAAGATATTCCCCCAGCAACTTACTGAAGGCTCAGATGATCATTAGCAGTTTTTAGCAATAACTTTTTTAAAATTAAGATATATATTAGACATAATGCTATTGCAAACAGTAGACTACAGTGTAGCGTGAACATAACTTTTACATACACTAGGAAAAGAAAATTTGTGTGACCCACCTTATTGAGATATTTGATTTATTGCAGTGGTCTGGAACTGAACCTACAGTATCTCCAAGATATGTCTGTATAAGGAGAAAGGGGCAAAGGATTTGAGTTTATTGAGCATGATCTCAATAATGGGCTGTGGAATATAAGCTTTCCTCCTTCCTCCTGCAAATGTTTAATGATAGCCTGTGAAACATCATGAGAATTTTGCGGCTAGAGAAATGAACAGACATGGTTCTTGCTCTGAGAAAAGAAATTATATTATAGTCCATCATTTCCCAAACTGTAGCCATTCAAATGTCCCATCATATTTTTGTTATATCTTTGCGCTCCCTGTATTATCATATAGTGTTTTTTAAAATTACATATACTTTTAAGTCTTAATAAACTTATTTGAAAAGACATTATTTTTGGTCTCAATGAAAAGCCAGTCTCATTTGCCCCAACTATTAACTGTTGGGTAACTGTTAAACCCAATACAATTAAAGCAGTATATATAACTAAATTCAACCCAGCTACTTTATTTGCTGAAGGCTCCAAGCCTAGATTTGCTGTCTGTTTTATAAAAAATGAGATCATTAAATATGAAAGAGTTGTTAAGGGCATACTAGCACAAAACTTAGCTCTTCTCCAGTCATTAGAAGGATTGAAGGGAAGGCAAAGGAGAATTTTTTTCACATATCCTTAACTGTTACGAAATGCACCATAGAGTACAATGTAAAAGCAACTCTCATCTCTTTAGCGATGCATATCCCGTGTTTAAAGAAATACATATCCAGTAGGAAGACAGCCATACAAACAAGTACAATATATGTGGCAACGATGAGAAACGGATTCTAGCTAGAGCATAGATTGTAAAGAGCCTTGAAAGCCACAGTAAATTAGCTCATCTTTCATTAAAAAAATTAAGTTTAGAAATCAAGAGATGACTTGAGGATGAGTGTTCAGGGAATTGTGTTACTGTTGAGTTAGAAGCTAAATCTGCAAGAATCAGACTCCATAGAAAGTATGCCACAAGGGTGATGGATTCTCCATTCGGCTGCACCACAGATGGCCATAGAAGGCTCCACTACCAGAATGGGGTTAGTATCATTCACTTACACTGAAGCTTGTTTGGGACATGAACTTCACCTGCTCTTTTTTAAAAAAAATTAACTTTCCATTCTGTGCTAGAGAAAAGAAATGTGAAGGCAGAGATGCCAGTTAAGAGACAAAGTTACCCAGGTTGGAACCTATAATGCCTAAAATAAGTTAGTAGAAGTTGGAATGGGAAGATAGAGTTGGAGATAAAAGGCATTTGACTGTAGTACTTGTAGGGCTTAGTGATAGATGATGGATTAGGGCAAATACGTGAGAGGAGAAATGATCCTAAGATGATAAAGTAGTTTGCTGATATTTAAGAGTATGTGGAATGAGAATTACAATTTAAGAGACTTGTGTTGTCAAACTTTGTGAACTATGTTAGCTGGAAAGAGGCTTTTCTGGCTTATTTTCTGCTTCTTACCCTTGAAGTTGCAGACAAATGAAGTTGCCAAATATAAAACTTTCTTATTTATAAGGCGTGTCTGAACTATGAATTAAATATTAGAACACAAATGAAATTACTTTTTATTTAAATTTTAGATTTCTAATAAAGGCTTAGCCTGAAATTTGGCATGAGAAGGCTCCATTAGGTGGTAAACCCCAAGAAGACTGCAACAATATCTGTTGTTCAATAAATAGCTATTTAATAAATGAAAATATTCTGAATCTTGCTATGTCAGTTTTCTACTTGATCAAATTGCTTTATTTGTTTCATTAAAAGTATTCATTGTGAACTACTTTCTGCCAGGCAACATGCTTTATAATCAAACAAAAACATTGTCAGTTTTCACAGATCCTTCTAGAGGATGAGATAAAGTATAATAAAACAACCACAAATAATTTTTAAATAGCAAATGTAATTGCATGCTACTAAGGCAGCTATGAGTTGTTAGGAGAACATGAATACATTCATTTACTAACTCAATAGTTATTTGTTGAACCCTAATGTGTAATAGGCACTAGCGATATATATATAAGGTTAGTGCAAAAGTAATTGCAGTGTTTGCAATAAAAAAAAAAAAATGGCCAAAATCGCAATTACTTTTGCACCAATCTAATACACATACACACACACACACACACACACACACACACACACACACACACACACATATATTAGCTCATGCAACGGTGATATATTAGCTTTTGGTAATTAGGAAAAGGGATAGGAGTGCAAAGGAGGTCATGATTTTAGACAAAGTAGCCTGGAAAGCAAGAATTCAGTGAGAAGGTAACTTTAAGTATGTGAAAAAAGCCATCTATTTAGGCTTTCTCTCTCCTCCATCTCAATGCATAACACTTTACAGAAACCAGGGTTGTTGTGATGATCAAATGAGATAACATAAGGGAAACCATCTAAACTAGGACCTGGAGTCATTCCCTAACTGAATGAATCTATTCCTTGGATTCAGAAGAGGTGCTGAAATGTGGTCCACATATGTCTACATATTCTCTTCCTTGTTCCACCCAACTTCTAAAACAAATAAATCAGCCTCCCCAAATCATTCTTAATGTGATAAGTTGTACTTGCTTGGAACTACTACATTTTGTACTTAGGCTTGCTCCTGTTCGTTCAACTCTTTTAGCTCTGCAGTGCTGCAGAAGCCAGACTTGAAATATACTCTTGTTTTTTCTACGCATTGCTTGAGGCCTATAGAAAAGTAAGACAAATAACATTCAGTGGCAGTTCTAGGTCAGAATGCAAAACACCCTGGACAAATTTCCTTGTGTGGGTTACAGTGTCTGTAGCTAGTTGTAGCAGATTGGATAGCACTCAGTTTGTGGGGCAACTTTGGTAGGATGCATACCCTTTTTAAACCTCAGTCTTCACAGCTACAAAACAAAAAGAAAGCTAACCTTTTCTGACCCCTTCAAAACATAAAGAGAGGGAAATAAGTTAATGTTTGGAAAGGCCTGTATGACCCTTGAAGCCAAGACATTATCAAAGTACAAAGTAAATTACAAGAACTGTTTGCTATCCCATTAGTAACTCAAATAGTACAAGGGGCTCCACCTGTCAAATCCTAGATAGGCTTGTAGTGCACACTTGCTTTGTTCATGAGGATAAAAATGGAAATGAAAGAGTTGGAAACTATCATTGGGCTCATTCTGCAGTAGAAATCCTTACAGGCACAGACAGGTTCTCTTTCATAGGTGCATTTAGCCCCAGTCCCTTCAATGAGCCCTTGGAGCCTGGAAATAAGGTAAGGTTTGGAGCTTGGAACCCAGAGACAAGATTTGAGGACTTTTGTGACTGTAGTCAAGTTTCTTAGCATCACCGGTACTCTATCTCTGGACATGTAAAATGAGAATCATCATCACCAGCATCATAATTACTATTTGGTTATGAGGTCTCTTTAACATAATTAAATAGCTAAAATATATGGGCTGTTAACTCTCACCATGTTAATCACTCTATTATACTATCTCCTTAAATCCCCACAAAACTTTATGAGATGTGGCTAATTATTATCCTTAATTTTCACACAAAAAAATGAGGCAGTGAAAGGTTGAATAAATTACCCCTATTAACAGCTCTCAAAAGCAGGGAGCATGAGATTCCTTTCCCCACAAATCTGCTGAGCCCAGCCTGAAAAATGAAGCCCTACCTCTCTGAGTTCCATTCGTCTTTATATACACTAGACCTGGCATGGAGTGGTCAGTACTCCCCAGTGTTATCCATCTGTGGAGCAGAAATGCTTTTTGACTTGCAAAGCATTATTAAAATGATCCTATTCAGATTAATAGCCACAAATCCACAGGACAAATGTGTCCATCAAACCTTCCTGCAGGACAACAAGCACTGAGGTATTTGTTGCATCTGCCTGTCTAGCACTGGATGGATGCAAAAATAAATTCATTCTAGCTAAGGTGAGAAGAGTGAGGATTGGTGCATGGCTGTATTGAGCCAATACTTCGATTTCCCAAAGGTGTATTTAGTCTCTTTTCAACCTGTTATCCTACAGTGTTAAACCAAATTGTAACTATTATAATCTGCAATTTATTCCCTAGTATAATCACATACTTATAAGGGATAGATATTTGGGATGGGGGTGTGAGAGAGGGAGGGGTGGCAAAAAGCAAATAGAAGTACAAAACATTTGGCTCCTGATAGAACATTTTTAGCAGCCTTCAAACGTCTTTTATACACTAACCCTCATTTAGATGAGAATTGGATCTCACCCCAAATTAGACAGCAATGTTGTGAATTAGGTGGAATGGAGAGCTAATATATCTTCCATTCCTAGTTGCTTGGAAGAAGAGACAAAATTTGACTGCATGTTTATGAGGCAGAGAGAGAGGCCAGTATTTGAGAACTGATATTTAAATGAACAACTTGATTTTGGCCAAACTTTGATGTTTAATCTTTTGGGGATAGGAGAGAAAAGGGAAAAAAATGTTGACTCATCTAGTATTTGCTAATGTCTCAAAGGATTGTGGTGGGTAGGAACAGGACAAGAGGACTGACAAAGTGGGAACTAACCATCCAGGTCATTAGAAGTCATAGATATACTAAGGATCCTGTTGGTCTTTTAATTCCAACGCATCTTCTGCAACGATATTCAAACTATGCCTAGGGTAAAGAAAGTGGATTCAAAAACAACCAAAATAACATTCAGTTCACTGCAGAAACTTCTCAAATATATAAAATTGGGTATCACAAAATTGAAAACGACAAAGAGTTGTCTTTTTTTTTTCATATCAAGAGGTGATTAAACACCATTGTTAAGTGATCTCCCAGCCTCAAAACTTAGACATTCTACTTTTACCTTTCACAAAGTGGTATCATATGAGCATTAAGCTCACACCAATTCAGCAATACTCAATCTCAACCAGGACAAAACAATAAGTCGTTCAGGTTATTTCTCCCATCACTCTACTAATTTCTGCTTCAGTAATGTGCTGAACAGGGTGTCAAGTGCAGAAAGAGGGACATGTCCTTTTCTGGAATTATAAAAAAGTAAAAAACTCTAGGGATGTTGAACTTACTCTCCTAGAAGGATATATGTCAGTCTACAAGTTGGCCTTGCACACTTTTGTAATCCATTTTCAAGATAATCTTAATTGTGTATTAAAAGAAGTATCCCACACTGACTTTAGAACTTTGTCCTTCAGGAAGATACAATCCTGCCATACTGCAATCAAACTGATATTCCAAAACGTGACAGACCATGTATCACCCTAAACAATGCTTTCGCATTCAATCATTCCACAAATATTTAATAGGCACCTGCTATTTTGTTACAGGTATTGGAAATACAGTGTTACACAAAATAGAAGATATTTCTTATGGTGAGCTTTTATCCCAGCAGAGAAAAGCAGAAGATAAACAAATAAACACATACTAAGCGAGATGATCCCAGGTAATAGAAAACATTGAGAAAACAAAACAGAGTGATGGCGAAATTGGTGAGTCAACTTAAGATGGAGCTGCAGGAAGCATTCCTTCTAAGAAGGGGATATTTATGCCGAGACATGATTGGCAATTGGTGGGAAGGAGTCAGCACAAGAGCCTCTGGGGTGGGAGAATCAGAGACATAAAGGCCTTGAGACAGGAAGGAACTTGGTTTATTTGGGCAGCAGACAGAATATCAGCAAAGCTGAATCTTCAGAAGCATTAGCTACAGTAAGCTCTTTGTCAGCATAAAAAACACTACTTGATCTGATACCACCTGAGTTTCCAGTTTCATCACTCCACACTCTTTCCCTTTCACTCTTTCCTCTAGTTTTGCTGAACTACTTGGAGACTTCTCATGTGTGTACCAGGCTGTTCATGTCTCCATGTATCAGTGCACACTGTTATCCCTGCCTGAAATGTGCTTTTCTATTTTGTAACCTAGTGAATCCCACTCACTTTTGAAGATAAATCTTCCCTTTCATTCCTGTAGAATCACAGAGAGAAAATGATTAACTGCCCAAATTATCCAAATTTCTATCACCATCAAAGGGCTTTGCTGCTTCTTTCAGAGCCTATATTCTAATTGAGTGTTCTTTTTTAATGCTCTTCTCTGACTTATCATAGAATTTAGCATAACTTTTTAGGTTGTAGACTCCAGAAAAAGCACACCTTTCTTATATCTAACACAAAAATATAGGTCAGCAGTCAGTACGTTAATCAATTATTTCCCCTTCCCTTCCCTTTCCTTCCCTTCCCTTCCTTCTTCCTTCCTTCCTTCCTTCCTTCCTTCCTTCCTTCCTTCCTTCCTTCCTCCTTCCTTCCTTCCTTCTTTCCTTCCCTCCTTCCTTCTTTCCTTCCCTCCTTTCTTCCTTCTTCTCCTTTAGTTCATTTAACTAAATTTAGTTATAATATTTGCTGCTTCCCTTCTCCTCATCCCTTGCAGCCATGTTATTAGGCTCTGACTTGACAACACATGCTTCATCTACCCACCTTCACAAAGTCGTGTTGTTACCATCCTCTCTATTCACTAAATATGATCCGGTTGGTCTTGTGTTCTTTCTTCCCTTCCTATGCACCAAGAAGGGCCTTTACTTTGTTAACCTCTAAAAGGGACTATTCCAGATCAGTATGCTTCATGCAGCAATCCTCTCTGTGCTTTCTCTCATGTCACCACTTATTTCCTTCACAAGACTTATCAAAATATTTTGTTTTCTAGTTTATAGTTCACCTTTTACTTTAATATAAGTTCATTGAGGACTGAAACCTTAGATGCTTTGTACATCATCGTGTCCTAGTACTCAGCACAGCATTTGGCACATAGCAGATGTTCGGTATGTACCAAATGAGTGAGCGAATGAATAAACGAACATGTACTTGAACACGTGTATCATGCCAAGCTCTGTGTTAGGTAATGGAAATTATTTTTTTCAAAACCATGCTCAAATATATATATATATTTAAATTCAATTTTTTAAATTATTACTTCTTTTTTGATGGAGACTGGGGTCTCACTACGTTGCCCAGTCTGGCCTTAAATTCTTAGCCTCAAGTGATTCTCCCATCTTGGCTTCCCAAAGTGCTGGGATTACAGGTTTGAGACACTGTGCTCTTCCAGTTTTTTTGAAAAATTAAATCATAGCCTTTGCCTTTGAGTCCCTTTTTCCTTCCTTGTAAGTCTAGCCTTTCTTTCTTCTGTTCTCACACTTAAGAAAAATATTGATTAGTACATGGGGTTAGAACCTCGTGATAATGCCCTAGAAGAAAGATCATCGGTTTCATTTGGCGCACTGGCTCATACCTGTAATCCCAGCACTTTGGGAGGCTGAGGTGGGAGGATCACGAGGTCAGGAGATCAAGACCATCCTGGCTAACACGGTGAAACCCTGTTTCTACGAAAAATACAAAAAATTAGCCGGGCGTGGTGGCGGGCGCCTGTAGTCCCAGCTATGCGGGAGGCTGAGGCAGAAGAATGGCGTGAACCCCAGGGGGCAGAGCCTGCAGTGAGCCGAGATTGTGCCACTGCACTCCAGCCTGGGTGAAAGAGTGAGACTCCTTCTCAAAAAAAAAAAAAAAAAAAAAAAAAAAAAATTAACTATGTCCTTAAAAGAGTCTGTAACCTTCGGTAGTCATTTTGTAGTCTCTTGAATTTGATAATAAGATGGTGTGAATAGGTTAATCAAGTATATCCCCTAATTAGTACTCATCACAGGGTACTGTGGTTAATGATTTATATACCTTCCTTACCAGACTCTGAGATATTCAGTGGAAAGCACTGCATCTTGTTTATTTTTGTTTCCAGTCTTCATCTAGTATCACAATAGGCATACTAATTCTTTTCTAACACAACAACCTAGGCATAAACTTAATTGTTTTTCAGAGCATGTATAAAGCTTTAGAGATTATGTTAGCTATCTTCTAACTTTTCAGATTTGAAAAATGATGGGAGTGGTGAGAAAGGGCACTCCTGTCCTGTGCCAGTTTTCAAAAGGAATGCTTCCAGTTTTTGCCCATTCAGTATGATATTGGCTGTGGGTTTGTCATAGATAGCTCTTATTATTTCGAGATACATCCCATCAATACCTAATTTATTGAGAGTTTTTAGCATGAAGAGTTGTTGAATTTTGTCAAAGGCCTTTTCTGCATCTATTGAGATAATCATGTGGTTTTTGTCTTTGGTTCTGTTTATATGCTGGATTACATTTATTGATTTGCATATGTTGAACCAGCCTTGCATCCCAGGGATGAAGCCCACTTGATCATGGTGTATAAGCTTTTTGATGTGCTGCTGGATTCGGTTTGCCAGTATTTCACTGAGGATTTTTGCATCAATGTTCATCAGGGATATTGGTCTGAAATTCTCTTTTTTGGTTATGTCTCTGCCAGGCTTTGGTATCAGGACAATGCTGGCCTCATAAAATGTGTCAGGGAAAACTGGCTAGCCATATGTAGAAAGCTGAAACCGGATCCCTTCCTTACACCTTATACAAAAATTAATTCAAGATGGATTAAAGACTTACATGTTAGACCTAAAACCATAAAAGCCCTAGAAGAAAGCCTAGGCAATACCATTCAGGACATAGGCATGGGCAAGGACTTCATGTCTAAAACACCAAAAGCAATGGCAACAAAAGCCAAAATTGACAAATAGGATCTAATTAAACTAAAGAGCTTCTGCACAGCAAAAGAAACTACCATCAGAGTGAACAGGCAACCTACAGAATGGGAGAAAATTTTTGCAACCTACTCATCTGACAAAGGGCTAATATCCAGAATCTACAATGAACTCCAACAAATTTACAAGAAAAAAACAAACAACCCCATCAACAAGTGGGCGAAGGACATGAACAGACACTTCTCAAAAGAAGACATTTATGCAGCCAAAAAACACATGAAAAAATGCTCATCATCACTGGCCATCAGAGAAATGCAAATCAAAACCACAATGAGATACCATCTCACACCAGTTAGAATGGCGATCATTCAAAAGTCAGGAAACAACAGATGCTGGAGAGGATGTGGAGAAATAGGAACACTTTTACACTGTTGGTGGGACTGTAAACTAGTTCAACCATTGTGGAAGTCAGTGTGGCGATTCCTCAGGGATCTAGAACTAGAAATACCATTTGACCCAGCCATCCCATTACTGGGTATATACCCAAAGGACTATAAATCATGCTGCTATAAAGACACATGCACACGTATGTTTGTTGCAGCACTATTCACAATAGCAAAGACTTAGAACCAACCCAAATGTCCAACAACGATAGACTGGATTAAGCAAATGTGGCACATATACACCATGGAATACTATGCAGCCATAAAAAATGATAAGTTCATGTCCTTTGTAGGGACATGGATGAAACTGGAAAACATCATTCTCAGTAAACTATCGCAAGGACAAAAAACCAAACACCGCATGTTCTCACTCATAGGTGGGAATTGAACAATGAGAACTCATGGACACAGGAAGGGGAACATCACGCTCCAGGGACTGTTGTGGGGTCGGGGGAGGGGGGAGGGACAGCATTAGGAGATATACCTAATGCTAAATGACGAGTTAATGGGTGCAGCAAACCAACACGGCACATGGATACATATGTAACAAACCTGCACATTGTGCACATGTACCCTAAAACCTAAAGTATAATAATAAAAAAAAAAGAAAAGAAAAATGATGGGAAGTATTGTGTTCAAAATAAACGACAAAGATAAAACTGTGACTTGGATCTATGATTCCATAACTTGAGTACTTCTTCGTTGTTCAAAGTCACATCTTTATCTGAGAGGAAAAAAAAAAATCACCATTCTTAGGAATCATGCTGGTTAATGGAACCTTTGCTCTCTTGGGACAAGGCAGCAAACAACAAATTAAAAATAAATGCTGAGCTGGCATGAAGATGATGTTTCATCTAAAGATGACACAGGCATATGCCCATGGGACAGCAAAGAAATTCTGTATTCTCTGAGTTCTTGATTAGCAACAAGGAGCTGTAAACTGTCACTAAATTCACCTGTTAGGTGATGCTGGAGAAAAACATTCCCATCTGAAGACTGCTTTACTTTCAGTCACAATAAAGAATTAGACCTGAGAGCAACTTGGAGGCAGGCAGCATAGCCACTCTTTTTGCATCCTTACATCCATAGGATTAACAATTTTCAAATAATTCCCATGATGGTTAATTTTGTGTTTAGTTGACTAGGCTACAGAGTGTCTAGATAGCTAGCTAGACATTGTTTCTCGACGTGCCTGTGAGGATGTTTCTGGAAGAAATCACCATTTGAATCTGTAGCCTGAGTAAAGAAAATCGCTCTTCCCAATGTGCATGGGCATCATCCAATCTATTGCAGGTTGAATAGAACAAAAGGCAGAGAAAGGGAAACTTCTCTCTCTTTGCCCAACTGAGCAAAGTGAGACATTGGACTTCTCCTGCCCTCAGATCAAGACTTGCACCAGCTGCACTCTTGGTTCTCAGGCTTTCAGACTTGAACTAGAACTTACCCCATCAGTTTTCCTGGTTCTCAAGAGTGGGTTCTGGACTCCAGAAAAAGATAAACTTTTCTCTTGCCTAACAGGGGACATAAGGGTTTCTTGTGTCAACCCTTAATAAATTAATCAATCATTTCTCCTTCCTTGTTTGAAAAGAAATATACCACCAGCTTTCTGAGATCTCCAGCTTGCAAAGGGCACATTGTGGGGCTTCTCATCCTCCATAATCATGCAAGCCAATTCCTCATAATCTCATTCTCTCTTTCAATACAGTCAGCCCTCCATATATGCAGGTTTTGCATCTGTGGATTTAACCAACTACGATCAAAATCAGTGATTATGGTGGGCCAATAGTACTTATTTATAATCCATGATTGCTTGAATCACAGAATCCTATGAAGGGCCAATTGTGCTATGCTAATTTACATAAGGGACTTGAGCATCCTCTAATTTTGTTTTTTGCGGGATATCCTGCAACCAGTTCCCCATGGGTTCAGAGTGCTGACCATATCTATCTATCTGTCTGTCTGTCTGTCTGTCTCTCTCTCTCTCTCTCTCTCTATCCATTTATCTATCTATCTCCTATTAGTTCTGTTTTTCTAGAGAACATTGACTAATACATAGCATTTTAAATTCTTGAATAGTTAGCAAGCCTTATAGGTGACAGATGTTAACTATGTTAACTGGAACACTCAATTTACTGGAATAATTCTATGTTCCAGATTCTTGATAAAATCCTCATTTAATTTCCTTGTTTTTCTTAATATATTTGGGGAGCAAAGATAATAAGGGAATCCATGAATAGTCAGGATCTCAACATTTATTGAGCACTTTTGTTGGAGGTGACTGCTTTCTAACAACAGTTCAATAGCCATAGTGGTCCTCATTGTTTATGTAGCATCTAATCAGTTTCTTACCCAAACTTTAATGTCAGTTCCCTCTTGGTCTTATTAGATTACTTTAGTGTTTCATCTGTCAGATTTCATCTATATCTAAATAGCCCATATTCTTGACCTTTTATCATCTGCTCTGCTAATGTACTCCTGGGCTATGCATGAAACCCTTTTGATGGTTTAACTATGGTTTGCAAACAAAGGCCAGACAGCTGGTCTAGGGAGAACTCCCATCTGGCGTAGGCAATTCTTTCTTCTCAAAAACTATTGTGTTAACCCAAACAATGTGAAGTGGTCAAAATTTACACATAAAGCAAAATGTAAAAAATAAAAATTTCTAAAAAGCCACTTGATTTTGAAAAACATTCTCTCTTGTTCTAGGCCCCCATTCCTGCTGATGACAAAAGAAGCTGGGAATTGTTCCTTAACTTTCCATTCCCTTCCAGTTTAAAGCAGTCTCTTTTCTCTTGCCTTACTCTTACTTATACAAATAATCTGTAGATTTAAAGTTCAAATTTCCTATTAAGGATATTTGTTTCTTCTGTTAAGAAATCTCTCCTCTCTGCTTTCTATCCAGACTGGTGTCTTAGCAGAGGAAGAAGCTTCTATACTTTGGTGCTGCCCTTTGTTTGGGATGCCTTTTCTCCTTAGTATTTAGACAGGGATTCCTCTGAGGAATTATTTATTACTGAGGTAAAGTTACTTTGGCACAGGTGATGCTCAGTTACCTCTTCTGGATAGCTAGTTTCCACAGGAATTCACCCTGGCTCTAGCTGCACATCTCATTTACTCCCGAAATTGGGAACACTATTATGCATCCTCAAAGGCTTTGCCCCTCCCATTCACAAATTCAGCCTCCAGCACTCCCTGCCCACGGTCTTCTAAATCTCCTGAGGTACTCAGGAATTTCCTGCTCACAAAAGGTAGGAAAGTAGAAGTGTACTCTTAGCATCCTTCCTCTGACCAAAGTTTTCATGCTAGTGTCGTAGCTGGCTTTACTCACTCCATGTTAGAGGACAGACAGTTTCCCCTCAACTGGAAATGAAACAAGTGCTCCAATTGCCTTTGGCTCCCAATATGACCCATCTGTGGTTTCTATCTCCAGGGTACCCCCCAAATTCATCCCATGGTTGAGATCTGTAAAAGGTGGTAGAAACTGTAAATCCCTGCAAAATCAAAGTAGAGTCCCTTCTCTACCTTTAATTCCTTCAAAATCTTTCCAACCACTATTTCATCCTTGAAGTAGAAAAGTTCTCTACTTCCTTTTGAATAGGGAGAGTTCTCTGTATCCATAGCTCAAAATAATACTCCATGTTCAAACCTTCAAGATATTCTCTTACTATACAAGGAGAGATTTTTGAATTTAGAAATCCCTTTTTCTCTCTCACACACACACATGAAATTCTTCTTGTAAGACTTGTGACATCCTTTGGGCTTTGCATCCTATTTTGGAAGATAAAAGTTGAATATTGACTATTTTTTCTTTCTTCTTCTCTAAACCTAATCTTTCTGGAAACAAATGGATGCTTTCACTTGTACAGAGAGGAAGGAAACATCAGGAGGAGGAAACTTCCAATAATATTTTTAAATATTATGTTACAATGGTAAAAATCCTTTATAAGCTCCCCAAAGGAAGAGTGAACAGTATACATTTTGTAATTTATCCATTTCATTTGGCCATATCAATTATACCACAAACCCTTTACCATGATGAATTTTCTCCATAAATTTGAACTGAATGCAATTCAAATTAGTTCAATATAGTTGCAATCAACAGATATTACTGAGTACCTGTTAATGTGCCAGGTACTGTGCTAAGTTGTGGGAATACTGATTAAGGAGGTACCTTTATCGTGTTTGAGGAGTGCATATCCTATGAAAAAACCAGGCTTGTAAATAAATAAATTACTTTAAAGTAAAAAAAAAAAAATGTAATTATTTCAAAGACTATGGGAAAAGCCATGAGAGAAATCTTTGACAATCTTTTTTTGTAATTTTTTATTATTGTACTTTAAGTTTTAGGGTACATGTGCACAATGTGCAGGTTTGTTACATATGTATCCATGTGCCATGTTGGTGTGCTGCACCCATTAACTCGTCATTTAATATTAGGTATATCTCCTAATGCTATCCCTCCCCCCTCCCCCCACCCCACAACAGTCCCCAGCGTGTGATGTTCCCCTTCCTGTGTCCATGTGTTTTCATTGTTCAATTCCCACCTGTGAGTGAGAACATGTGGTGTTTGGTTTTTTGTCCTTGTGATAGTTTACTGAGAATGATGATTTCCGGTTTCATCCATGTCCCTACAAAGGACATGAACTCATCATTTTTTATGGCTGCATAGTATTCCATGGTGTATATGTGCCACATTTGCTTAATCCAGTCTAGCATTGTTGGACATTTGGGTTGGTTCCAAGTCTTTGCTATTGTGAATTGTGCCACAATAAACATACGTGTGCATGTGTCTTTATAGCAGCATGATTTATAGTCCTTTGGGTATATACCCAGTAATGGGATGGCTGGGTCAAATGGTATTTCTAGTTCTAGATCCCTGAGGAATCGCCACACTGACTTCCACAATGGTTGAACTAGTTTACAGTCCCACCAACAGTGTAAAAGTGTTCCTATTTCTCCACATCTTCTCCAGCACCTGTTGTTTCCTGACTTTTGAATGATGGCTATTCTAACTGGTGTGAGATGGTATCTCATTGTGGTTTTGATTTGCATTTCTCTGATGGCCAGTGATGATGAGCATTTTTTCATGTGTTTTTTGGCTGCATAAATGTCTTCTTTTGAGAACTGTGTGTTCATATCCTTCGCCCACTTGTTGATGGGGTTAGTTGTTTGAGTTCATTGTAGATTCTGGATATTAGCCCTTTGTCAGAAGAGTAGGTTGTGAAAATTTTCTCCCATTTTGTAGGTTGCCTGTTCAATCTGATGGTAGTTTCTTTTGCTGTGCAGAAGCTCTTTAGTTTAATTAGATCCCATTTGTCAATTTTGGCTTTTGGTGTTTTAGACATGATGTCCTTGCCCACGCCTATGTCCTGAATGGTATTGCCTAGGTTTTCTTCTAGGGTTTTTACAGTTTTAGGTCTAACATGTAAGTCTTTAATCCATCTTGAATTCATTTTTGTATAAGGTGTAAGGAAGGGATCCAGTTTCAGCTTTCTACATATGGCTAGCCAGTTTTCCCAGCATCATTTATTAAATAGGAAATCCTTTCCCCATTGCTTGTTTTTGTCAGGTTTGTCAAAGATCAGATAATTGTAGATATGTGGAATTATTTCTGAGGGCTCTGTTCTGTTCCATTGATCTATATCTCTATTTTGGTACCAGTACCATGCTGTTTTGGTTACTGTAGCCTTGTAGTATAGTTTGAAGTCAGGTAGCGTGATGCCTCCAGCTTTGTTCTTTTGGCTTAGGATTGACTTGGCAATGCGGGCTCCTTTTTGGTTCCATATGAACTTTAAAGTAGCTTTTTCAATTCTGTGAAGAAAGTCATTGGTAGCTTGATGAGGATGGCATTGAATCTATAAATTACCTTGGGCAGTATGGCCATTTTCACGACAATCTGTAAGAAAATGTACTATTGTGATGTAGAGAAGGGAAAATCTAAGAGACTTTAGGATAACTTAAGGAAATTAGGTGATGTCTTAGTTGGATTGTAAAGAATGACTCATTAAATGGGGAATCATTCCAGGCAGAAGGATTATACGTGAAAAAGGACCAATGCATATCTTGGATAAAGAGACATTTGACTTCACTCACTATATGTACTCGCGGAAGCCAAACATTTTTAATGCACTGATTAAATATTGTGTGCTGACAATCTAAAGAGTACTAAACCCAGTCTTCTTTAGGAACACCCAGTCTGGGCATAAGAAAACGGAGACACACTAAGTTAATAATTAAAATTAAGGTAACCAGAGGGTGTATGGGACATAAAGGAAGAGAGTCTGGGTTATGTACTGCACTGCACGTTCTAGATAGACTGCAAGAATGTTCACATCTTTTCTGGATGGCTGGTCATACTACTTAGAAGGCTGTTTGGGATAAAATGACCTTATTAGGAGGGAGTGGTACTTAAGAGAGAAGAGTTTAGACAGAGAAACTTAAAAAGATTTAGTAGCACAATTGGAGTGGGGAGGGAGTTGGCACAGCCCCCATCTGGCCAGCTTTTCTGATATCCTGATTTGTATAAGCAATCATTTCTCCTTATCATTTAGTGATGTGATGGATGAAATTTTTCTTTAAGAGCAAAGACAACTCAGAAAGATGAATGTGTGTTGCTGAGCTACAGAATTAATCAACCTGAGGTAGAAGAATCATTTATGGACCTCTCACTTATTAGGAAGCCACTAATTTGGCTTCTGCGATCACTTAGATTTTTATATCTTCACTTTCTACAAAGATAGCATTCACAAATACATACACTATAGGCAAGAGTGTGAGAAAATGTTCAGCCATCCTAAAAAAATTCAGTGTGCATATTAAAATATTGCTTAGTGATAGAATCAGAACTAGATTCTAGACCTCCTATTTCCCAGTCTAGCACTTTTTCTTCTGGTTGATATTTGAAAGTTTTATGAAAAACAAACAAAAAACTTGAACATTTCCATATAAATCTTGCATAGCAGCTACTTGTGTGTAGAGAAAATAATAGTTATTAACTTTATACAATTTCTATATTACAAGTATTTATCTAAGTGTTTCACATATAGAAGGTTATTTAGTCTTCAGAATGATTTCATAATGTAGGAAGTACTATTACCCTTATTTTAAAAATGAAGAAACTGAGGCCCAGAGAAGTTAAGATTCTTGGTTAAAGTCATATGGCTACTAAGAAGTAGTCAAGCCTGAGTTACAAATCCTGGCCATTTACCTTCAAAACATTGCACTATACTGCCATTTTAATGCTCTTCTAGCAAGTAAGTTTAAAATTTGGAAATTTGGAGAATAATCCCCAACTAATGATCTGCTATTAGGCAGTACCTTGGCTTGTCTATGGGGTGCAGAAGAATTTCAGTCACAAGGCCTCTAGTCTTTGGAGAGGAGGCAGACTGGAGTCCTGGAGTTCCTGAAGGAATTATCGAATTCCTCATATTTTCTCTTATATTCCATGTAGCCAACCAGAGTCTTTTTCCAATCTTGCATTAAAAGTAATGGCAAAAACTGCAATTACTTTTGCATGGTCTAATAAAAGGAAAGTCATCATGGGTAGAAAGTGGACTCCGCATCACAGTAGCCCCACCGAGGTCTAAATTTGTAACCTGGGCCCTGGGTGGATACAGAACTGGGGACAGAATATATAGTTAGCGCATTAGGACTTTAGGAAGACAAGTTACTTATGTTGGTTCACTTGAAATCCAGTATGGGTTACAATAAAAAAGATATGGTGAGTTATCTGAGATAGAGAAATATAATTGAGAGAAGTAAGAAAGTTTACAGGTCTACAATGATGGAAATAGGCTGATTTCATGAAGGAAGATGGTGATGTTGCTATGGGGTTTGAGTTCAAGAGGGAATGTTTCAGGCAGAATGAGTTTTACCAAAATCAAGTCAGTATTGTAAAAATTTCAACTGAGGAGACCTTGGTGTTGGAGCCAGGGGCCTATATGTGAGTGCTGAGTGGAAATACAGAAGGCTTGGACAAGCTAATTCCTTAGCATTCCTTCACAAATATATTTGTTATATATGTGTTCAAAGTTTATTTTGGGAGACTCAGCCCCGATCTCATACACCCACTCAGCAACACCAATGCCATATTCTTCACCAAATCCATACTCATTATAGGGCAATTTAGGTACGATCTCTTGTGACTTGGTCATGTTATATAGTGAGGTCATATTTCCTCTCACATCCCGTGTAGCTTACCAAAGTCTTTTTCCAATCTTGCATAGCATTCTCAAAGAAGACTTACAATAAACACAATTTTCTTTGTTCGGTGACATTTCCAATGAGGTTGAAAGCCCCCTTGAGAGTAGAGCTCCCGGCAAGTGCTTAGCCAGTATTCTGCTAAATGCAGATCTCGTAAGAGCAGATTCTAGTTCTGGATGTGCCCAGAAAAATTTATGTAACTTGGACAATTTGTTTCCGTACCATGGGCCTATCTACCTTATCCATAAAGTGAGGCTACTGAAAGAAGCCAGACATAAAAGAACACAGATCGTATGACACTATTTATATAAAGTATTTAGAAAGACAAATCCATATATAGAGTATGTAGATTAGGGGTTTCAAGGGGCTGGAGAGACAAATGAGAAGTGATTGTTAATGGGTACAAGCCTACTTTTTAGGGTGATTTAAAATGTTCTATAGTTAGACAATAGTGATGATTTCACAACTTTGTGAATATACTGAAAACAATTAGATTTTGTGTAATTAAAATGGTAAATTTTATAGTATGCAAATAAGATTTCAATTAATAAAACACATATGAAGGCTTTTTCTACTGCTGAAAAGTTTCACAAGTAAGGTTTTTTTTTTTTTAATGAATTCAACCTGTAACATAGTAAGAAGTCAAATGCATTTTTTTCTTCTCTTCACTCCCAAACTATAGACCACAATTATTGATGCTTTATCCAATTGCTCATTTTCCTAGCAGTGAGAATTTGATAATTATTTGCAAATTTGACAGACAGGCAAATTTAGGAAGAGGGGAAGATATTTTCCTGGATTTGAGCCTTAGGAAATGAAAGATAAGTATATTTATCTCAGTGGGCTTCCGTCCTGTTTCAGTGAGCAGTTTGAGCTTGAGTCCAAGTGATTTGGCCATGATACAAATAGCACACATTATATGCAAATTTCCCAAGCATATGAAAACAATCACATTCACAGTTGGAAGAAAGTGAAACAAAATCTATATATAACCACGCAATCACTTATTATGCTAAAAATACCTTCTTTTAAGACATGTCTTTTTTTTTATTATTCTCAGTGGTTGAAAATAAATTTGTACTATGTTCTCTGTGGCACTAATAATCAATTGTAGAATTATGGTATGAAGTTTTAAACAGCTTTTTTTCCCTTCTGAGCAATTGTTTCTTGAAAGCAGAGAAACAGTGCCTTTCTCCTGTTTCTAGGCCTTGGAGCAAAAGCTATCATTTTAAACACCTGTTTTGATCTTAAAACTTATAAAATTCCAGCATATGTATGGTGATGCATGACATCTAGCTGTGCAATACTTACTACACTACTGTCTCGACGATACTGCCACTTAGATGATGGAGACTGGGGACCTTTCATTTGCTATTCTTGATCAACGTCCATAACTGAGATTGCTGCAGCTCAGGGAGAAAGCATCGCATTCCCCTTAGAGAAGCCTCAATGCTCTCCACCATTAATAAGGTTCAGTACTGAAAGAAGAAGGCAGAATGCATACCAGGCTTTTTATCTTTTTAACACTTCTCTTACCCATTTGGCTTTATCTTCCTTCTCTGGTGATGAAAACAATCAAAACAACTTTATGGCCTATAAAAATGCTTTCCATGCTGTTCTTTTTTTTTTAAAATGTTGGTATAGAGGAGATATTGGAAATGTATACTGTCCCATTGTCTCTCTGTATCTGTGGGGAATTAGTTCCAGGACCTACCTTAGATATCAACATCTATAGATGTTCAAGTCTCTAATATAATACAGTATAGTATTTACATATAACCAACGTATATCATCCTGTATACTTTATCTCTAGATTATTTATGGTACCTAATACAATGTAAATGCTATGAAAATAGTTGTTACACTGTATTGTTTAGGGAATAATGACAAGAAGAACAAATTGACACATGTTCAGTACAGACACAATCTTTTTTCCCAAATGTTTTCTATTCCCTGTTGGTTGAATGTATGGATGTGGAACACATGGATGTAAAGAGCCATCTCTATAGGCTTGGAAAAGCATATATTCCTTGCCTTCAGTTGATTTCCTGGGGGCTTGGAAGCCTGTGGGGGTGGGAGCAGTGGGTACCGGCTGGTGGTAGGAGTGGGAGTGGTAGGCTGGGGTAACAATGTGTATGAGCATATTAAAGGCCCTAAGGAGCCTACAGAACACTGGCTTTCCACATTTGGAAAACTATCCTACAGGTCAAGATCTTACCTGTCATGTTGATATTTAAGGCCTATGAAGTCCCCCTAGTCTGGGTGGGTAAAAATAGTGCCTTTCAGCCTCTGATTTTGCTCTCTGTTGGAGGAAATCCCTTGTCTTTTATAGTTTATGGCCTGTGGCTCCACTCTTGAGGGTCTTCTCTTTGTTCAGTTTCTTTGGGGACTCTACCATTGCTAGGGGTTTTGAGACTTTCTGCCTGCTTGTGATAGGTCAGGATCCTAAAGGTTACCTCAAGTCTCAAAAAGCCAAAGACGTTTTGAATTAATTTGTGACTTCTTTGTCAATGTAATTCTTTCAACCCCTTCTTAGCTTCTTATCTCTATACATTCCAGTCAGTTTCATGTCCAGTAACCACATCCTAAAACCTTTCCTAGACACATTTCTCTGACCTGCTTTATTTCTTTGCTTTTTCAGAACCCTGCCTCTCTGTCTTAACTAACTCTACCTTGAGGTTAGAGGGATTGAATGGGATTGATTGAGTCCAAATTTGTCATTGTTCTAGTCACTTCATCCAACTGAAGAGTTTTTCCTAGACTTAGTATTTTAAAGTCATTAAACATCTCATATCTTACTTTTGAAGGTCTAGAGTCTAGAATCTTCTCACTTTTTACACCCCTAAAAGGCCTTGAATTTCTTGACTTTCTTTATTCTTTTTCATTTCTGCCTCAAAGTATCTAATTATTCCTTGAGGTTATAACTTATAATATCTTACCAGACCACCCACTGGTAGCCAACATATCCTACCAAGATTCTGCTTTTCAAGCTTTTCTGCTAGAGCTATTGGTTGACTAAGCATGCTATCTGTATTGAGAACAACTACAGAAGGGATTCAAATGAGGTGTCTTGCAACTGCATAATCTGGAGACCTATGCTTAGAGCCTGTGTCAGCTTCCTGGATGCTCATCTCTGAATGCTTAACCAATGCCATGTATTTATCTTTGTGTTATGGTAGTCCCCTCTTCAAAGTACCAATTTCTGTATAAGGTTATATAACCAACCACCTGGTAATCTCAGTGACTTAGTACACAAAATAGTGGAATTCTTCCTCATGTCATAGTTTGTTGCAGATTTGATTGCTTTTCTAAGAAGTTTTCCTTGAAGAAACACATCCATGATTCTTCCATAGTGTGACTACAACTCCATATTCTTTTGTTTTTGTCATGAGAACCCCAAGATGATTTTAAGGTCTGGTCCTGCAAATGGTGTATATCACTCCTGCTGCCATCCCGTTGTCCAGAAGTAGTCATGAAGGTATATTTTATGGCCCATAAGAATCATAAAGAACTCTAGGAAATTTATTCTTCCTCTGTTCTTGTGAAAAGGAAGAGAAATTGAGAGCATCTAGTCACTTGCTATCATATTCCCAATTTCATGTCCCTGTAATTTAGATTTTTCCCTGAGTTGAAAATATTTATTAAATAATATTTAAGATGTATATGATATTTCAGTTTAAAGGTGATCTTGCATGAATTATATTTTTGACTCTCAAAACATCCTGTGTGATATGTATTAATATTTTCATCTTCCTTTACAGATGATAACATTGAGGCTTGTGAGTCAAATTCCTTAATAAAGGAATAAAGCTTCTACTATATGACAAGTAGACTGCTAGGCACTAGTGACAGAAAGGTGGCCCCAAAATAGATACAGGCTCTGTTCCCATGCTTATGCTTTAAAGTAAGAAATAAGTATTAATTGAACAAAACATTAATAAATGTGTATTAACAAAGGAGATCAGTGCTCTGTAAGAAAGATACATAATTGTCCAAAAATGTATTTAAAATTTAGCCTATGCAGTTTCTTTTTGGAGTGATGATTATATTTAAAAATTACCATATGATGATTGTACAACTCTGTAAATATACTAAAAACAAACCATTAGTTGCAGATTTTATATGGCTGAATTTTATAGTATGTACATTAAATCTCAATGAAGCTGTTAAAAAGAAAGAAATACATGCAGGGAAAATACAAGACAATTTGCCCGTGCCAAATTAGTCATATAGACTGTAAGTACTGCAGAAAATCAATATTTAAAATAATTGCTATACTTTTCTATTAGGTTTTCAGTTTCCCTAGGCTTTTAAAAAATGTATCAGAAAACATTAAAAGATAGTATTTAAAAAGAAAATTCATGACAACCCATTAACTCTTTATTTTTATATCTTGTCTTTTTCTTGGGGCAAATTATGTTAATCATGATAGAATAGAAGCTACATTTTCCCTAGATAATTTCTTCTGCAGTAGAAACAATAATTGGTATAGTGTAATGCCATTTTCATCCATCCAATTAATATATTCTGGTTTTGCTTAGCAGTATAAAAGACATTGAAAGTATAAACAAAACCAAACAAATGAAATATAGCCTAAACTGAAGGGCTCAAGGAAAGATACCCTTGGAGAACTCTAAGCCTGGTATCTGAAAGTGACCTGGAGTTAATCAGGGAAGAATAAAAGAATAACATTCTGAACAGAGGGGTAATTAAGGAACCATGAAAGGCTTATGCAGGCAGAGACACTGCATAAGTGGAAATCCAGCAGGAGGGCCCAGGAAGGCCTATATTGTGTAAACCTGATAGACAAAGTTAAGATTTTTCATTTTTTTTCCAAAAGAGCTTTCCAATAAAAAGTTTAAGGTAGAAAGTCGAGGTTAATTTGAGGAACAGCTTTTTTTTTTTTTTTTTTTTTTTTTTTTTTTTTTTTTTTTTTTTTTTTTTTTTTTTTTTTCCCATAGAGTCTATTTCTAGAACTTAAATTACTCATGTACATTCAGCTTTAAGTGGTTGAATTGGAATCTTGAACTCAAGCTACCTGGCTGTGGAGGCCACTAGACAGTACCTAGCATAGTGGGGACAAGCCAAGTCAGCTAGGCTGGCACTGTAGAAGGCCCTGGTCAGGCCACCAGGGAGCTAAGTACTCCTAGTGATGCAAGAAATACACTCAGAAGTATATAACCCTTGGGCAGGTCAAATTTTCCTATTTTGCAAACAGTATGGATCCTTGAGGGTTGGGGCTGCTTGCACCCAAAGATAAAGAGTGGAAGGTTCTGAGACACACTGACTCAGCATGGATTATTATGCTCTATTATGGACTCAAGTCACACCTCTGAGGAGCCAGGGTGGCAATGACAGCTGCGTTTTCACCCACTGGTATCTTTGATTTCCTGTGTATTCCTCTCACTGGTTGTTTGCTAGTTCAGTATTAAACTAAAATAAAGGTAAAATTTCAAAATATGCATCTCTATTCCAGCTATCACTGATTTGTTGCCTGTTCAGAATGGCATGACCATAGTTGTGGTGTTCAGCTTACACTGATTCTGATTAATCATTAATCACTGCCCATGCCAAACCAATCAACTTTCACTGCTGATCCCGGCCAGTCTTCAACTTGGGAACAGCCTTTGTGAATCAGCCTAGCTCAGCCTGGCTGTGAAGTTGGAGCAGATAATTCTGGCAGAGGGTTCTGACATGGTTGGTAGGATGGGTGGAGAAAGTAAAGATGGGTGCAGGGGAAGTAATGGAAATAATGTATTAGGCAAAATCCCTGCAGACTCTCTCTGAATTGAAATCTCGTACTTAGACATGCAACAGAGGGGGTTTCCCACCTCTGCTCCAAACCTCCTGGGAAATTCTCCAAAGCAGCCCAATTACTTAATATTTGCTCCATAACCGAGGTCAGGGAGTATAAGGACAATTTTTCTTTCATATGAAGCTCTGTGCATATGAAAAGTAAATTTACCTTCTACTTCTAAGGATCTGTAGTAGGTACCGCAGTAGGAACATTACACACGTGGTCATATTTCATCTTCATATCAAAGCTTTGAAAATGTATGATTTTCATTTTCCCCATTTTAAAAATAAGAAACCTGAGTGTCAAAGCAGTTAACTAATAATGAAGATTATGCATGTAGAAAGTGGCAGAGTAAAGGTTCAAACCCAGATCTTTCTAATATCCCCACATGAGCTTCTTACTTAAATATTCAAAACTGATCTCCTTTAAAATATTTTACTAAATGAAAAACCTCGAAAGACAAGTTTTTTGTGTCTTGCCAAAATTATAGGTCTAATTAAAGTCAGAAGTGGGCTTTAGTAAATACCTGTTCAATTGTCTCTTCCTGCATAGGCTCTTCAAAGTGCTTTGGGACTATGAGAAAGAGATCCAAAGTGAGGTGGCAACTATCTCATTCAAACTGTTAAAGTTTAAGCACAAAGGAGCACTGCTAATTTGTAAGCAAACCTCAGAATTTACCAGTTTCATTGACAGCAAAGTCCTCACCAGGGAAGTTATCTTGGAGGTGCTGGGTGGCACCAGAGAATAAGCATGGGCTTTGAAATCAAAGGGCCTGTATTAAAACTCAGGCTAGGCCTGGTGGCTCATGCCTGTAATCCCAGCAATTTGGGAGGCTGAGGCGGGTGGATCACGAGGTCAGGAGATTGAGACCATCCTGGCTAACATGGTGAAACCCTGCCTTTACTTAAAATAAAAAAAATTAATCAAGTGTAGTGGCACACGCCTGTAGTCCCAGCTACTCGGGAGGCTGAGGCAGGAGAATTGCTTGAACCTAGGAGGTAGAGGTTGCAGTGAGCCTAGATTGGGCCACTGCAGTCCAGTCTGGGTGACAGAGCAAGACTCCGTCTCAAAAAAAAAAAACAAAAAAAAACTCAGCTCAGGAGTTCGAGACCACCCTGGGCAACATGGAGAAACCCCATCTCTACTAAAATACAAAATTTAGCTGGGCATGGTGGCGTCTACCTGTAGTCCCAGCTACTTGGGAGGCTGAGGCACAAGAATCGCTTGAGGCCTAGAGGCAGAAGTTGCAGTGAGCGGAGATTGCGCCACTGCACTCCAGCTTGGGCTACAGAGTGAGACTCCATCTCAAAACAAACAAGCAAACAAACAAACAAACTCAGCTCCACCACTTTCCAACTGGTCGATCCTATGCAAAGATTTTTCTACCTAAATCTAAGTTTAGAGAAAGTTTTAAATGCCAAACTAATAAATATATTTTGTAATAATGCTTCTGACAATTTTCTTCTGTCTCTCTCTGTCTTTCTGTCTCTCTTTCTCTCTCTTCCTTCCCCATCCTCCTTCCCTCTTTTCTGTCCTTTATTCTTTCCTTTCTGTCATTCGTGAGTATTAAAAGTCCTTTTTCTGCTCCATCTCTAGCCATATACCCCCTGGTGTTTTCTGCTAAAACAGAATTGATTGCCTCCTACCATGATAGTTGTTCTCACTTTTTTTTTTTTTTTTTTTTGATTGAGACAGAGCATCACTCTGTTGCCCAGGCTGGAGTGTGGTGGTGCAATCTTGGCTCACTGCAACTTCTGCCTCCTGGGTTCAAGCAATTCTCATGCCTCAGCCTCCTAAGTAGCTGGGATTACAAGCATGTACCACCATGCCCAGACTTTTTGTATTTTTAGTAGAGAGGGGGTTTCACCATGTTGGCCAGGCTGGTCTAGAATTCCTGACCTCAAGTGATCTGCTCACCTCAGCTTCCCAAAGTGCTGGGATTAGAGGCATGAGCCATTGCACCCGGCCATGGTTCTCACTTCTTTGTCTCCTTGGTTTCCTTTGGCTAAAGTGGTTTTAATTTTGTGTTGCCTTGGTGAGATTTTTACTCACCAAGATCCTTCAAGATCTAACAGAAGTATCACTTTTACATTGAAATTTTTCCTATGCCCCCTTTTGTTCCTCCTTCTCTAAGTTTACTTGATTGCTTCTCTCATTTATCTCTTTGTCCCAATCGTACCCTGTACGTATCTCTATGGTTAATGATTCCAGCTTCACCCTATTCTATGCCTACACTTGATATTTCAAATATAATCATGTCTGGCTCATCAATAAAGTGGAATTATCACAAGACACTTTATCAGAAGGGTTGAGACACATCATGGGAGATAATGCACTTTAATAAGAAAGGCAGGGAAAGAATTTTGTGTTAGCCTTTGGAAATAAGAAAACCAGTATGCTATCTATCTAACACTAGGACTCCTCCAGCTTTGTCCTATATCACTGTCCCACCTGTACTTGAGACTGAGTTACAGAAGGAAAGCTAGTTGGGCATAAAACTGAAATAAAACTTTTTGAATATGCACAAAACTGAGCATCATGAAATTGTAGACGGTCATTCTTTTTAGCCAAAAACTACAATGCACCTGAAAGGCATTGAAGCTTGGTACCCAAGAAAATCAAGGGAAGTAACCGACACAGTTGACAGAAGCTAGTAAAAATGAGCTCTAGAATTTGTTGCAGATTCCACACTCATTCTGTTTCACATCACTGTCTCTCAGCGACATTTGACTTAACAAATACTA
Source organism: Nomascus leucogenys (assembly GCF_006542625.1). Lineage (NCBI taxonomy): Eukaryota > Metazoa > Chordata > Mammalia > Primates > Hylobatidae > Nomascus > Nomascus leucogenys. Next base: position 80,684,619 of record NC_044396.1, read on the forward strand.
TTTCGCAAACTATATTTGTGCCCTTAACGCTATGTAAGATAACAGGTAAATCATGTGGTTCCTATTTTACCTGATATTTGCCATCAGTGAAATGAAAATAACATTTTCCACCTACTTCTTGGTGGCTTGTGGGTAGATTATGACATAATATTTGCAAGAGACCATGAAGGAAGAGATTAAGGTACCGAGCAATGATGCAGTTGAATGCTTTGGGAAGCATTATTGAGCTCTGACTATGTGACAGGTAATTAGATAGGCACTGGAGTAGAAAGACAAAGACATGACAACAAAGTAACTGCACTTATCAAAATACCACTGTAAAGGCAATGAGACCTCATTGAGATCCTTTATGACTTATGCATGCAGAACTGAGAGTCTCCATATGGTAAGCTGACATGTGAGCTGGTAGGTTGTATGATATGAATAAAAATACAGGTGAAATTAGAAAACACATACTAAGCTTAATGAGACCACTGAAGTCTCTGCTAAGAGTTCTACTGTTTTTTTGGACCCCCACCAGCAGTCCTTTACTCGTATAAACCTGGATTTTCAGCATCCTGCCTTGGTAAATATAATCTGCAAATCATCCAGGGTGTAAGAGGCTGCAGAAGTAAGATAAACTCTCCAAAGTTTTCACATCTCCAGAGTCCTAGTCTTCCCCACCCCTGCCAATTTTTAGTTTCAGTAATATGGAAATGGAAGAGAAAGCCATTCAAGTCAGAGGGAAGAGCAAATGCAATGGCAGAAAAACAATAGCCACGTGAGCTTTGGAAAACTTGGAGTCAATGTCAACTCAGCTTCTTACAAGAGACTCAGAGGTAGCATAATTGAAGCAGGCAGGAAGAAAAGTTAACCCTTGTGAATTGTGAACATAGTGGGAATTGTGGAAAACTGCAAGTACAAAGCCATCAAAGGGTCCAGCTGCTATAAAGCATGGGCCAATTGCTGCCATGTGAAAAAAACAGGTTTATTCTCACTTTTAAATAAAAAGTGGTGAAAGAAACTACCATCAGAATGAACAGGCAACCTACAGAATGAGAGAAAATTTTTGCAATCTACTCATCTGACAAAGGGCTAATATCCAGAATCTACAATGAACTCAAACAAATTTACAAGAAAAAAACAAACAACCCCATCAACAAGTGGGCGAAGGACATGAACAGACACTTCTCAAAAGAAGACGTTTATGTGGCCAACAGACAAATAAAAAAATGCTCATCATCACTGACCATCAGAGAAATGCAAATCAAAACCACAATGAGATACCATCTCACACCAGTTAGAATGGCCATCATTCAAAAGTCAGGAAACAACAGGTGCTGGAGAGGATGTGGAGAAATAGGAACACTTTTACACTGTTGGTGGGACTTTAAACTAGTTCAACCATTGTGGAAGACACTGTGGCTATTCCTCAGGGATCTAGAACTAGCAACACCATTTGACCCAGCCATCCCATTACTGGGTATATACCCAAAGGATTATAAATCATGCTGCTACAAAGACACAGGTGCACATATGTTTACTGCGGCACTGCTCACAAAAGCAAAGACTTGGAACCAACCCAAATGTCCAACAATGATAGACTGGATTAAGAAGATGTGGCACATATACACCATGGAATACTATGCAGCCATAAAAAATGATGAGTTCATGTCCTTTTTAGGGACATGGATGAAGCTGGAAACCGACAAGGCACATGTATACATATGTAACAAACCTGCACATTGTGCACATGTACCCTAGAACTTAAGTATAATAAATATATATATAGATATACCAAAAAAAGTGGTGAAACCACATTTTTTATGCAGTCTTCTGATTTTTAAAGGTAGGCTTAATTTTCTCTTTAAAATACTAAGCAGGATAAACTATGTGTTGCCTTTTCCCTGTCTCTGTCTTAGGTTCTAATTTTTCCTATTTATAAAATGGGACTAATAATTCCTGTTTGGCAGTGTCCTGTGGATTACAGTATGTGGGGGGCTAGGATTTGCTGGACGCATGTAACTCTTCTTAAGGACACACGTATTCATTATTGATTACGTAATCATAATATGATAAAAGACCTACTCAGGGAATGCCTCATTTTAGAAGTAATCAGGAACTTGATGCCTGTTTGTGCAGAATATTACAGAGGACATCCATTTTTTGAATTTAGGGTTGGAGTCAATCAAAGATAGATTAGTTTTTTTGCAAGATCATTTTGACTGGTTGTGTCCATCTAGAGTAGTAAGTTAAGAAATGTTCTGCATCTGTAACTAGGCTCAGTGAAAGGAGAAGTCTCACGATTGATTAATGATGTCTAACAGGGTCTTAGAAAGTGAAAGTGGTCACACACATATGCACATTTGCCATCTCTGAACCAAATGATTTCTAAGTCCACTCCCAGCCCTGAGAGTTTATAAATAAGATTTAACCAAATTTGATCTCCCTTTAATGCCTCACAAATTATTCTGAGGTCTACATTATGAAGATCAGTGTCAATGAAATATTGATTAAGGGAGATTTCTATGTGACAGACTGTTGTATAAACCAGCTTTGTCCTTTTCTTATGCGACATCCACTTTCAGCACTTCACAGAACAGATTTATTAACTGAGTTGTCTAATGTCATTATTTTTTACTATACTTGATGAAATCCTATATGCTTCATTCTGGTTTAACTTGAAAGACACCTGATTCTGTTCTGTATGCATGATACTAAGGACACACTGATGAATAACAATGGGTGCCCTTATTAAATGTGTTTCCTGACATTCTCAGTAATATAGACAAAAGAACAATGAGTAAAATGTAAGGTGAGGTATAGTTTCCACCTCTCGTTCTTAAACTTTTCTATGAAAATCGAAGAGATAGATTGCCCCCAAGAAATCTGAAGCCAAAAATCACAATAAGTAGCCACAGAGTAAATATTTAAATATTTAAGAGTAAACATCTTGGGATTCTTGTTCTATATTTTAAGAAAAATTTGTAAATGCTACATAATATGTTTCTTCTAATTCATTGGGCTTTTTAATCTTAAAATCTTCCAGGAAAATTGGTAAATTTTTAAAAATGTGCTAGGCTTCCCATGTGGGTTTCTGGGACCTTTACATGGCCATATATAGATTCAGCTCAAGAAGCAGTGTTGACTCCAATAGAGAAGCATCATAAAATGGTAAAGAAACAAGTTGTTTGTTTGTTTGTTTATTTATTTATTTTGAGACGGAGTCTTGCTCTGTTGCTCAGGCTGGAGTGCAGTGGTGTGATCTCCGCTCACTGCAAGCTCCGCCTCCCGGGTTCATGCCATTCTCCTGCCTCAGCCTCCCAAGTAGCTGGGACCACAGGCGCACAGCACCACGCCTGGCTACTTTTATGTATTTTTAGTAGAGATGGGGTTTCACCATGTTAACCAGGATGGTCTCGATCTCTTGACCTTGTGATCCGCCCACCTTGGCCTCCCAAAGTGCTGTTAATCTTGTTTTTAAATAAGAAATAAGAGAAATTTTCATAGCTGAAATCAGACCTGAGTGGAGGTCAGGGAAGATAATCCATTCAGAGGAAAGAGTTGATATAAAGACATGGAGGTATTAAATAGCACAGTGTCTCCAGGAAACTACAAATAGTTGTCTACTGCTGGATGAAGTTTCCAGATTAAGCATGGCATGAATAAGGTAAGAGAGAAAGGAAGGAGCCAATGTGTACAATAAGCAGGTCTGTTAGAAACATCACATTCTTTCCAAATATGTATTTTTCATTAAAGTTTTTTAATTGCTCTCTTTCTTTTTGCTTAACTTCCTACTCATAGACCAAAAGGCAGATCAGGTGAGAGCTTTTTTCTCCTTCTTCTTCATTCATAAATTGTATTTCTGAACCACATTATCCATGACAACCCTCTGCTTTGCCTTGGCCATCTATCAAAGGCCTCCTCTCACTGCTGATCAATGGTTCTTCTGGCACTGGAACTGAGCCAAAAAGAAAACAGCCATTGATGAAAGAGCAAAGCAGCAATTCTGTGAGACCAAAACGTCCTGACCAGAGTGCAGGCTGGTGTTTCTTCTTAATAAAAAGCACTCTGCCATTGTAGAACTCATTTACTGAATGGCCCATATAGGGGTGGCAATATCCTTTGAACGTCATCGATAAGCCACCTTCCATGTTTAACCTTGTGATCCTTTTGAGGATATATTTAGAATAGAAAACTAGACTGTATTGAAAAGAAAAAAAAAAAAGCTCTACTTTGAGGGTCTGAGGGCCAAAAAACATTTGAATATGTTCTTCCAGCTTCCTTTGGCAACTTGCTACATTGCCACGCTTCTTATTTACTGGCTCTTATTCTCATCAAAAGGAACTTCAAGAGTTCTTCCCAGGCACACAAATGGAAGCAACAATATTTCTCTTCCTGAGAACCAAAAAGACTATCAATAATGTTTATAATGTGCATCATCTTTGAAGTCTTCTGTAAATATCTCAGAGATTAATTAATTGGCCATATTTCCAAATTTTTTTGGATTATCTTTCTATCTTATGCAATTTTGAGAATGTTGTGATAAACAAGGTGCTAGGACTAATAATGAGAATTGTTACTAAGTATGTTTCCACAACACTGATATATCAAAACACATTGTACTAGTGAGAGCTACTATGCACTGCACGTTTGTCTGTCTGCTGTTCTAGGCACATTACATATTTTCTCTTCTTCGGTTTATATAGCTCTCAAACACCTCTTACGAAAGATATAATAACTCGCATTTTAGAGATAGGGGAATTAAGGCCCATAGGGATTGATTTGCTTTCATACATTTACAACAGTGTAAATGTCAGAGCTGGTGCAGAAGCAAGAGCTCTGAGTTTCCCAGTATATTTTCTTAGTCAATATCTGATATGATTTGGCTGTGCCCTCACCCAAAATCGTATTTTGAATTGTAATCCCCACAATCCCGACATGTCAAGAGTGGGACCAGTTGAAAGTAATTGGATCATGGGGGTGGTTCCCCCCATGCTGTTCCCGTGATAGTAAGTGAGCCTCATGAGATCTGATGGCTTTAGAAGTGTCTGGCATTTCCGCTGCTTGCACTTACTCCATCTTGCCACTTTGTGAAAAATGTACCTGTTTCTCCTCTGCCTCTGCCATGATTGTAAGTTTCCTGAGGCCTCCCCAGCAATGCAGAACTGTGAGTCAATTAAAACTATTTCCTTTATAAATTACCTAGTTTCTGGTATTTCTTCATAGCAGTATAAGAACAAACTAATACAATATCTTAAATGGTACTTCACGCATGTGGTTTCTTTGTCTCTGTAGCGTACTCTGCCTAAAATCCTCATTTACCTCTATTTGTGTAACTCTTTTTCTTTAAGATCTGAGTTGGGATGTCACCACTGGTAGGCAGCTCTACATATTCCACAAAGTCTAGGCTAGGTGGTTGTTGTATGTGGTTCCATATCATCTTGTGCTTCCCTCTTTGCAACATTTACTGCGCTATTCAAATTGTTTACTCTGAGGTCCTCCAAGGCAGTGATCATGTCCTTCACCTACACATGTCACATAGAATAACTGGCAAAAAACTAGTGCTCAATAACTGTTAATAACCTACCAAGTGTTTTGCCTTTCAGTGGCACTTGAGGCTTTCCAAATGAATTCATATAATCTGGCTCATTTAATGATATTTAAAAGCTGGTGTAATCAGTAAAGTGCTATATCAAGTGAAACATCACAATTAAATATAAGCATATGGATTAGCTAGAAGAGTCTGATTATACAAGATCATGTGCTTTCATATATTATACCTGTAATACTATACCATATCTATTCCAAATATTACACGTGTACCATATCACAGTACGGTCATTTTAATAATAATGATTCTTCCAATCCATGAGCATGTATATTAGTCAGTTCTCATGCTGCTAATAAAGACATACTTGAGACTGGGTAATTTATAGAGAAAAAGAGCTTTAACAGACTCACAGTTCCATATGGCTGGAGAGGCCTCATAACCATGGCGGAAGGTAAAGGAGGAGCAAAGGCACGTCTTACATGGCAGCAGGCAAGAGCGCATGTGCAGGGAAACTGCCCTTTATAAAACCATCAGATCTCATGAGACTTACTATAACGAGAACAGCACAGCAAAAATCTGCCCCCATGATTCAATCACCTTGCCCCAGGTCCCTCCCTTGACCACATGGGGCTTATGGGAGCTACAATTCAAGGTAAGATTTGGGTAGGGACACAAACAAACCATATCAGCATAGGATGTTTTTCCATTTGGTTGTATCATACAATTTCTTTTCTCAGTGTTTTGTAGTTCTTATAAAGATCTTTCATCTCCCTGGTTTAATATATTCCTAGACATTTTTTATAGCTATTGTAAATATAATTGCCTTCTTGATTTGGTGCTCAGCTAGAGAATTATTGGTGTATAGAATCACTACTGATTTCAGTGCATTAATCTTGTATCCTGAAATGTTATTGAATTCATTTATCAAATATAAGAGATTTGTGGTGGCATCATTAGAGCTTTCTAGACATAAGATTATATCATTGGCCAACAGGCATAATTTAACTTTCTCTTCTCCAATCTAGATGCCTTTAATTTTTATTTTCACTTGCCTGATTGCTCTGGTAAGGACTTCTAGTACTATGTTGAATAAGAGTGGTGAAAGTGGTCTCCTTGCCTTGTTCCAGTTCTTAGAGGGAACGCTTTCAACTTTTCCCCGTTAACTATAATGTTGGCTGTGGGTTTGTTGTATTTGTCATATATGGCCTTTATTATGTTGAGGTATGTTCCTTCTATTCACAGTTAGTTGAGAATTTTCCATCATAAAATATGCTGAATTCTGTCAGTTGCTTTTTCTGCATCTTTGTGTCCTTAATTCTGTTTACGTGGTATATCACATTTATTGATTTATATATGTTGACTCATCCTCACCTCCCTGGGATAAATTCAACCTCATCATAATGTATTTATTATTTTTCAATGCACTGTTACATTTAATTTGCTAGTTGTTTTTTTTTTCTTTGAGACAGGGTCTCTCTCTTGTCACTCAGGCTGAAATGCAGTGGCATGGTCATGTCTCACTGCATCCTTGAACTCCTGGGCTCAAATTATCTTCCCATTTCAGCCTTCCAAGTAGCTAGGACTACATGCATGTTCCAGCATGCCTGACTAATTTATTTTTTTATTTTAATTTTTTGTAGAGATGGGGTCCCACTATATTGCCCAGGCTGGTCTCAAACTTCTAGCTTTAAATGATCCTCTAGCCTAAGCCTCCCAAAGTATTGGGGTTATAGGTGTGAGCCACCACATCCAGCCATTGATTTGCTAATATTCTGTTGAGGATATTTGTGTCTATTTTCATCATGGATATTTGGCCTTGTATAATGAGTTAGGAAAATTTCTCTCCTCCTCAACTTGTTGGAATAGTTTCAGGATGATGGGTATTAGCCCTTCTTTGTATTTTTGGTAGAATCCATCTCATCCTGGGCTTTTTTGATTTGTCTGATTAATTTTTGCTACTCTTCATTAGCCTGTTCAGGAGTTCTCTTTCTTCCTGGTTCAATCTCAGCAGATTGTATGTTTCTAGGAATTTATCTATTTTCTCTAGGTTTTCTGATTTGTGAGCATATAGTTGTTCATAATAGTTTCTGATGATCTTTTATATTTCTGTGGCATCATTTGTAATGTCTCTGTTTTTCATTTCTGATCATAGTTGAGTCTTCTCTTTTCTTTAGTTTGCCTAGTGGTTTATCAATTTGTTTACCTTTTCAAAGAACAAACCTTTTGTTTTGTTGATCTTTAGTAATTTTTTTGGTGTCTATTTTATTCTGCTCCGATCTTTGTTAGTTCTTTTGTTCTAATAACTCTGGCTTTGACTTTTCTGGTTTTTCTAGTTCCTTGAGGTACAACATTCAATAGCTAACTTGTGATATTTCCACTTTTTGATGTAAGCATTTAATGCTATAAAATCCCCTCTGAACACTGCTTTTGCTGTATCACATAGGTTTTTGTATGTTGTGCATGATTTTCATTAATTTAAATATTTTTAAAAATTATATCTTAATTTCTTCATTGACTCAGTGATTGTTCAGGAACATGCTGTTTAATTTCCATGTATTTGTGTAGTGTCTGAAGTTCTTGGTATTGATTTCTAGTTTTATTCCACTGTAGTCTGACAAGATACTTGACATAATATCAATGGAAAAAATATGTTAAGACTTGCTTTATGCCCTAATATGTGGTATGTCATGGAAAATGTTTCATGTGCTGATTAAAAAGAGTATATTCTGCATTCATTGAGTAGAATGTTCTGTAAATGACCATTAAGTGTACATGGTCTAAAGTCTAATTTAAGTTCAAAGTTTCTTATTAATTTTCTGTCTCAATCTGTCTACTACTCTGAGTGGGGTGTTGAAGTCTTCCACTATTAATATATTGCTCTCTACTTCTTTCTTTATGCCTAGTCATAGTTGTTTTGTAAATTTGGGTGCTCTGATGTTGGGTGCATATATTTAGAATGTTATATCTTCTCACTGAATTGATCTCTTTATCATTATGTAATAATCTTGCTTGTCACTTTTTATTGAGTTTGATTTAAAGTCTGTTTTATCTAAAATAAGTGTAGCTAATCCTGAAGGCCTTTTGCTTCAAATTGCATGGAATGTCTTTTTTAATGTATGTACTTTCAGCCTATATGTGTCTTTTTGGGTAAGGTGAGTTTCTTGTAGGCAATATATAGATGCATCATGCTTTTTAAAAATCCATTGTGCCAATTTCTGTATTTTAAGTGGTATATTTTAACTCATTTACACTCAAGATTAATACTGAGATGTGAAGCTTTGTTCCTGTCATATTGTGTTTGTGTATGCCTGAGATCTTGGCTTATACTATAGGTCTCTGAGATCTTGGCCCATGTTATAGATATCTGTTGAATCCTGTTAGCGTATGCTAGCAATGTGATTTATGGTAAATGTCAGTTTTTATATGTCTGAGACTCTCAGTCAGGCTATGTCAGTTTGACCTCTAGAGGGTAGGAGACTGAATAACTGAGGTCAGTTGCTTAGGTGCTACATGCTTATGTAACTGACCACCTCTCTGCAAGCCCCCTGATGCCAAGACTCAGGAAAGCTTACCAGGTACGCAATATTCCATATGTGTTATGCACATCATTAGTAGGAGAATTAAGTACAACCCTGTGTAATGCCACTAGAAGGAGACACCTGGAAACTTACATCTAATTTCTCTTGGATTTTACTCATGTGTGTTTTTCTTTTTGCTATTTTTCATCTATTTTTTTCTGCAATAAACTATAAGGGTGAGTACAATAGCTTTTCTGTATTCTGTGAGTTATTCTAGTTAACCATCAAACGTAAAAGTGGTATTGGAAACAGAGTGGAATTTTTATGTTCATAAGGTTCATTTTTATGTTCAATATATTTTTACTTAATTTCCCATGAGATTTCCTTCTTTATCACATACTATTTAAAAGTATACAGTTTGTTTTACAAATGTTTGGAGAATTTTCTGGTATCACTTTATTATGAATTTTTAGTTCCATTCCATTGTTGTCTGAGAACAATTATTTTCAATTTTTAAAATGCGTTAGTTTTAATTTTATGTTTTTAAATGTTTCTGGATATCATGCCTCAAGAAATATGTTCTATGGCCATTTGAAAATAATGTGTATTCTGCTGATACTGGGTGGAGTGTTCTATAAATGTTAACTAGATCCTGGTGGTAGATGGTGATTTGAGTTCTTGTGTATCCTTGTTGATTACTGGTATAGTTGTTCTATCAATTTTTGAGAAACGGATGTTGAAGTTACAAAATATAATTATGGATTTGTCTATTTCTCTTTGAGGACTATAAAATTTTTCTTTCTATATTTTGCAGTTATATATTTTGATGCATACACATTAAGAAATGCTATATCTTTTCTGTGGAGTAATCTTTTTGTCATTATATAATATCTCTCCTTATCTCTTATAATTTCCTTTGCTCTAAAATATAATTTATCTGATATTAATTTAGTCACTCCTGTTTTATTTTACTTAGTGTTTTCATTATATATTTTTCTATTAATTTACTTTCAATTTTCCAACAATGTCATATTTGAAAAGAGTTGTAGACAGCATATAGTTAACCCATGTTTTTAATCCTCTTGGTATTTCTGTCTTTTAATTGGTTGAATTTAATGTAATTATTAATATGTTAGGACTTAAAAGAGTAATTTTTTATTTCATTTTATAACACATAATATTTCATTTCATTTTTTATTTACTCTTTGTTATTTTCACTGGCCTGGCTTTTTCCCTTTTTGTGGGTTACTTGAATGTATTTTAAAACACAATTTTAATTTATCTATTGCATTTTGAGTGTATCTCCTTGTATAGCTCTTTTTAATTATTGATCTAGTTGTTCTATTACATGTAATAACTGTAAGTAGTTATAACTGTAGATGTTCAAAGGTTAGGCATGTTAAATACATTTTGAATACATGTACACACACACACACACACACACACACACACACAGAATACTGGTGTCATCATTTTACCAGTTTGAGTGAAGTATGGAAAGTTTACCACTTTTTACAAGTCTTTATCTTACTGTTTATAATATAATTGTCTTAAATATTTTTGCTACATGCATTTAGAACCACATCAAACAGTATTACAACTTTTGCTTCCATCATCAAACATAATTTCAAAATCTCAAGGGAGGAGAAAATTACACGTATTTTTGCTTACTCTGTTTGTTTTTCTTTACTGATGTTCTTAGGTTCCTTTTATTGTTTCATTTCTGTTCAGGGAAGTTCATTTACCTAATTTTTTAGGGTAGGTCTCCTAGTGACAAATTCTGATAGTTTTCGTTCATATGAGGATATGTTGATTTTTTCTTCATTATGGAAGTATATTATTAATGCATATAGGATTATAAGTTGGCAGGGTTTTTTCCTTTGTTTGTTTTTTGTTTTGTTGCTGTTGTTTTGTTTCTTTTTTAAAAGAGATGGTCCTGAACTTATGGTAGTTCAACTTATGACTTTTTAACTTTGCTATGGTACAAAAGAAATACTCATTCAGTAAAAACTGCACTTTCAGTACCCATATAACCATTCTGTTTTTCACTTTTAGTACTATATTCCATAAATTACATTAGTTATTCAACACAATAAAATAGGCTTTTTGTTAGATAATTTTGGCCAACTATAAGTTAATGTAAGTTTTTGAATATATTTAAGGAAGACTGGGCTAAGCTACGATGTTCAGCAGGTTAGGTGTATTAAATGCGTTTTTGGCCTATTTTCAAAGTATTATGGGTTCATTAGTATGTAACCCCATCATAAGTCAAGGAACATTTATACTTGAAAATTATTTTCAGTTTCTCCTGACCACTATAGTTTCTAATGAGTACTCTGTTATTATTAGAAGTGTTTTTCCCTATAGGTAAAGTGTTTTATTTCACTGCTTTCAAGATTTCTAATTTTAGTTTTTAGAATTTTGACTATTATGTATTTTGATGTGGATTTCTTTAGATTTATTCTGTTTGAAATCCATTCAGTTTCTTGAATCTCTATATTTATGTATTTTCTCAAATTTGGGAAATTTTTAGCCCTTTTTTAGCATTTAAAAAAAACAGTTCAATGTATTTCTGAGGCTCTGTTATTTTTTTCCAGTCTATTTTCTGGAACAGTGTATGTTTGGAATGGGCAATTTTGTTATCCTGTCTTCTAGCCCAATGATTCTTTCCTTTCCCTCCATTCTGATGTTGAGCCATTCATTGAGATTTTTAACTTGGTTATTATATTTTTAAGCTTACCCTTTTTGTTTGTTTCTCCTTAATGTCTTCAATTTCCAGTCAGAGATTTTTTTATTTTATTGTTGGGACTTTCTGTTTTTCTGTTTGTTTTAAGCACCTTTGTAATTGCTGGCTAGAACATTTTTATGATGTCGGCTTTAAATTTTTTTAGATAATGCTAATATCTTTTTCACCTTAGTCTTCACATTAATTAGAGTCTTTTTTATTTAGTTTGAGATCTTCCTGGTTTTTGCTGTGACAAATTACTTATTTTTCAAACCTAGTACATCTTCAGTATTATGTTATAAGATTCTGGATATTATGTAAATCTTATATTTTAGCTAAATTATTTTGATAATACTTTAGCAGGGGAAGAAGAGATGCTGCATCATTACTGTTAGATGAAAGTAGATATCAAGATTCCTTCTTCGCCTCTGTTGACACCCAAGGGAGGAGGCTGTTTGTTAACGCTGGGTATAGTGGAAGTTTTGGCTCCTCGCTGGGTCTCCACTGATGCACTCCTATCCCTCCTGGTCTGGAAGATATCAGTGTAGACCTAGTGAGGAGCCAAAACTTCCACTATCAGCAGCATTAACAAAGAGCCTCCTCCTTTGGGTGTCAAGAAAGGCTAAGAAAATCTGAACATCTACTTTCATCTGGCAATAATGATTCAGAATCTTTTCTTCCCATCAACACCATTGAGGGTTTTAGCCTTGTTACTGTTGGACAGTAGTAAAAGTTCCAAAGAAGATGTGTTCAACACCAATGCGTCTTCTACCATCAACATCACAAGGGTTTTAGCTTTGTTATTCTTGGGCAGTAGTAAAAGTTCTGACTCTCTACTGGGATTCCTCTGGCATAAATCCAGGAGGGAGTGTAGTGGTGCTGCATTATTGTCAGGTGGGAATGGAAGCATAGACTCCCTACACAGCCTTCTCTGAAACCACCACAGTGGGGAGGTTAGAATACCTTGTTAGTGCCAGATAAGGGTGAAAGTTGAGTTCCCCACTCAGCCTTTGTTGTCTTGTGTAAGGATAAAGCCACAACATATACTGTGGTGTTTGGTGTTTGGCTAGAATAGTAAATTTACTATGTACAATATTTCTGACTTGCTAGGTGGCTCCTTTCCTGCTCTTTTCACTCAAGAGAACAGATTATATTATTTGTTGTTATTAATAATTATTTAATCTGTGCCCATTGACATTTTTGGGTTGCTGGCGTCTTCAGTTCTAATCTGGGACATGTGAAGCAAAAATAAAATTCAGGAAACTCATCACCATATCATTCCTTGCTCCCTAGCTTGTCTGCCTTCACTCTACCTGTCAGAGTATTCTTATAATGGTTTTATATATAATACACAGAGTTTTTTGTTTTACTTAGCAGGAAGAATAGGGAAAATTACATCTACTCAATTTTTCCATAAGTGATTTCACACCATTTATTTTTATTACAAAGAGGGATATTGATTTTTTTCTTGCTTTCTCACTTCCTTTCCCTCCTCCTTTCTTCTCTTTCCTTTCCTTTTTCTATTTACTTTTCTTTCCTTGTCTCTTCCTTCCTCTCTTCTCTTGTCTTCTCATTTTATTCTTTCTCTACTATTTTTATCTTCTCTCATTCTATTTTTTCCCTGTTCCAACTTTATTTCGTATATTTGATCTTCATCTCCAACTCTACTTTATTTCAGTACTGATTTTCTATCAAGCTAACCAAATATCTAATCAGAGATCATGGTCGTCTTCTATTTTCTTCTCCTTCTTCTTTAACTCAGTATGTGCATAACTGACTCATTGCTTGGGGAGCCACAACCAAAATAATTTTGCTCTTATAAACCTCTGTTAACATTCATTCCTTTCTTTTAGAAATAGTCACAACATCTCATGTTTCTTCTCAAAAGCAATCCTTCTGAAGCCTTCAATTAAAAAACTTTCTCTGACATAGTAGAAAGGAATGGGTTTTAGATTTAGATTGAGCCAAGTTTGAACCCTGGTTCTATAATTTTTTTTAGTTGTATAATTTTTGGGAAAATTACCTAGCTTCTGTGATCTTGGATTTCTCATCAATAAATTGAAGATTTAATGAGATAATGTTTGCAAAGTACCAAATATGGCTCTTGGTACATATTGTGTGCTCAATAAATACTAGTTAAATCAAAATTATTAATTCCCAGTGATCTTTATCACTTCATCCAGTTTGGCTGTCAGCTTTGTTTCTGTAAGGTTATCTGTTATTATTACTTTGTTATCATTGTTATTTTGTTATTATTAGTTAGAGTTGTCTGTATGTTGAATAAAAAGGTTTATGAAATAGTTGAAATAATTTATTGACTATTATTACAACCATTAAGATTATGTTCATCCAACTCAAGCTTCAATTTTATCAGAAATAAACAAATATTTTCTCAATTAATAAAAGGATACTTTATAAGCACATATTTAAACTTATTTATAATACTGTGACTATTATTTGATCCAGTGTCAAATACAGCATTTTGTTATTGATGCTTTCCTATTTGCTTATGACAGAAAGACTGCTCAAGAAAAGTCCAGATAATGGTTGATAATGCTTGATTTGAGACAAAATCACTTTGATCCTTATTTTACATGGAAAACAGCTCAACTAGGCTTCATTTCAGAAAGTTAGCTTCCTACAGTTATCCGTTATGTCAGTATATTCTGCATTTGATGAGTAAAATGCAAGAAGAAATATAAAGATCATTGTGATATTGCAAATACATTTATTAATCAAATTCTAAGCATAGTTAGTAAAACTAAATTCGTTTTAACTACAAGAGGATTTCCCAACTATTTTCCCCAACATTTTTAATAAATTACTTTTTATATTTGTATATATCTAAAACACTTTTTTTTTTTTTGAGACAGAGTCTTGCCCTGTCATCCAGGCTGGAGTGCAGTGGCACAATCTTGGCTCACTGCAACCCCCACCTCGTGGGTTCAAATTATTCTTCTGCCTCAGCCTCCTGAGTAGCTGGGATTAAAAGCACCTGCCACCATGCCCAGCTAATTTTTGTATTTTTAGTAGAGACGAGGCTTCACCATGTTGGCCAGGCTGGTCTCAAACTCCTGACCACATGATCTACCCACCTCGGCCTCTCAAAGTGTGGGGATTACAGGCGTGAGCCACCACGCCTGGCCCAACATTTTACATTTTAATAAGTAAAATCAAAGTATAAGACTATAATTTAAAAACATATTCTATGCCATATGCTTCACTGTTAAATTCCTCTACTCACTTATATTTGTGTCCTCCTGACCGTTTAATTCATACTAAATATTTTGCTTTCAAAACAATTTCTTGATTTATCAATTTTGTACATTTTTTATTTATTTTGTAGATTGGTGAAACTGATTTGTAATTATTATCTATTTCCCTTATCTACTTCTATTATCATTATAATAATTTTAGTTAAATTGCTATTTGGTGTTTGGATTTTTAAAAATATGTATTTTTAATAGTAACACAAAATTATACACAATGTTTGTTTTGGGGTAAATTTTCTCTCTGCAGTTATTTTTTTGTTTATTGTTTGGCTTTTATGTTTCTTTTATCAATATTTTTCCCAAGCTCTTCAAAGTAATACAAAGCCTTTCTATGTAAAATGTTTCTTACATTCAAGCATATGAATTATCCCATGCCCTCCATTTTCTTTGAGATCTTTTTCCAGAGTATCCCTCTTTTTACCATGCCACTCTAGAAAGGCTGTTTCATAGGTCTGCCACACAGCTGCCATCCTTAGACTTCCGCTTATCTTAGTCAGGGGTTGCATCATCTATTTTTGGATAATTTTGTGAGCTTGCATATGGTGTCCATGGTTTGTAACCTTGCATTTTTATTCAGGGCCTATATTTAACTTTCATTTTACCAAGTAAATAATTATAGGTTGAAAATTGTTTTCTACAGAATTTGAAAAGCATTCATCTATTGCATTCTAGCTTCTAGTGTTGCTTTTGAGAAGTCCAATGCCATTACTTTATTTTTTCGATTTGGAACTTTCTACATTATCCTCAAAATTTTAGAATTTTTCTCTTTACACTCATGTTCTGAGCTTATATGGTGACATACTTTGATTTGCATCTTTTTTGACTTATTTTCCTTGGCACTTCAGAGACACTCGTCCTTCAATTCTGAAGATATTTTCTTAATTCATTTTCTTTTGTCTAATTTTCTGTTCTCTGTTTTCTTCTTCTAAAACTCTAATAATTTGAATATCTTAAATTTGTTAAGCAACTGTATCTTTTTTATTTTCAATTCTTTTATCTTTTTGTATTACTTTTTGGGAGATTGTTTCAACTTTAATTTTTAATATAATTTTGAGACTTTTTAAGCATCATGTTTTTAATTTAAAATAGTTCTTATTGTCTAATTGCTCCTATTGTATAATACCCTGCTCTTGTTTTATTGATAGACTATCTTCTGTTTTCTATCTGAGGATATTAGCTATAGTATTTTTAAAGATATTCATTTTCTGTTATCTGCATTGTCTTTATTTCCTCCAAGCTGCTTTCTTCCTATTTATTTTGTCCTTTGCCTGTCAAATTGGAAGATATTTTAAATTTATTGATACTATTTGGCTGTTCATTTATATTTGAGAATGAGGTGCTATAAAACTTATGAGAAGCTCTATGTGCATGGGTTGGATTTGTTAACTGATAAACTTTTGGTTAAGATGACATTGTAAGGACCAGTTTATTTTATTTATTGAGATGCCTTCAAATAAAAATAATTACAAGTGTATTTTCAGGGGTTATTTCTTTTCTCCAGTGAACACTCTACCAATCTCTTGCTTAAGGAAGACATGGTGGGGACCTTGGAGAATGAGGTAAGATTGGAAGTGATGGTGGTGGCAATGGTGGTGACAGTAGTTATTGATTACCCAGGTTTTTGGAACCTAGCAAAGAAAGGGAGCTAAAAGTGGCCTGTTCAATTTCTTTATTGTCGTTAATCCTCCTGGTTTCCTGTGCTGTGCCAAGTATACTTGACCCTGAGGTCTCTCTGTCTCAATTAATCTACCGAATGAAATTTCTACTAGAATGGGGTAGAAGGACTGCGTGATGTTGGAAGTAAGACCACAGTTGTATTGGTTGTCTAACACATCCCCTTATTTGGAGTATCATTACTTCTTCTCACATTTGCTGGCACATGGTATTGCTAATTTTTGGAACTTTGTGGGTACTGTTACATGTTATCTTGCTTGTCTATGGCTTTCCTCTGTACATGTGAATGGTATTTCTCTGCTTTGCTATTTTCTCCTTTCATTTTTAATCTTCCCCCAATCATGAATTCTTTTCCTTCCTTCCTTCCTTCCTTCCTTCCTTCCTTCCTTCCTTCCTTCCTTCCTCCTTCCCTCCCTCCCTCCGTGCCCACCTACCCTTCTTTCTCTTTCTTTGTCTTTCTTTCTTTCTTTCTTTTTCTTTCTTTCTTTCTTCCTTCCTTCCTTCATTCCTTCTTTCCTTCCTCTCTCTTTCCCTTCCTTCCTTACCCTTCCTTCCTTCCTTTCTTTCTTTCTTTCTTTCTCTTTCTTTCTTTCTTTCTTTCTTTCTTTCTTTCTTTCTTTCTTTCTTTCTTTTTCTTTCTTTCTTCTTTCTCTTTCTTTCTTTTTCTTCTTTCTTTCCTCTTTATTTCTTTCTCTGTTCTTTCTTCCTCCCTCCCTTTTTCCTTCCTTCCATTTTTCATTACTTCCTTCCCTTCTCCTCCTCTTCCACTTTCTTCTCTTCATCTTAGCTTTCTCTGTTAGTTTCTCTTCCATTTTCTTTGTCTTTGGAGTTTATGACATTGTTTCAAAAAAGGGCACAGATAATGGCATGCATTTATTCAGCCACATTTAACTAAAAGTGTTTCTGAATTGAATTATTTATTTTTTGTTCTTTGATATTTTAAGGTTACCAATGTAGACATTGATTTGGAAGGAATGAACACGCATGCTATCTCCAGAGAACATGCACATCACATGTTGGGAAATTCTTCAGTCTAGATTGATTAGTTGAACACTTCTAGATTAGAAAATTTTTCAGTGTATCTTCCTTTAATTTACTGAGATGCTAAAAAACATTGTTTTAATAAAAAATGCATGATTAATAACTTTAATCAATAATACAGAATTAATTCCAACTTCTGTCTGTATTTTCATGATAGAAACCTGATATCATGGCTGAAATCATTCTCCTGATTTTACCCTATCCAGTCAATCACAGAACCAGGTTGATTTTTCTTATGTCTTGAATCTCTCGGCTTCTTACTTTCTCTGCAGTCAGTAGTGAAATCCAAATCACCAGCATCTTTCCCTTAAATTTCTCTCACTGCCATCTATTTGAATGGCTTTCCTTCTTTCACCTATTCTCCACTTAGTAGTCAGAGCTATCTTTTTTTTAATTTTTTTATTTTTTTTATTTATTTTTATTTTTTACAGGGTCTTGCTCTCTGATGCCCAGGCTGGAGAGCTGTGGCATGATCTTGCCTCACTGCAACCTCAGCTTACTGGGTTCGAGCTATTCTCATACCTCAGCCTCCTGAGTAGTTGGGACTACAGGACTGCACCACCACACCTGGCTAATTTTTGTATTTTGGTAGAGATGGTGTTTCACTATGTTGGCCAGGCTACAGCCATCTTCTTAAGTCACTGATATGATAATGTCATAATCGTAGGAAACCATTAAAAGTTTCCCATTCTCTTAATATGAAGACCAAAACCTTTACCATGGTCCATAGGGTTGCATGTGGTCTAAACTCACCTGAAGTTTCAATTACATCTGTCCCTGTGACTGTGCTAACCTTCTGATAGCTCCTACCATGTTGCAAGCTTCTTCTCAGCTCATGAACTTCACTCAGTTATTTTGCCTGGAACCACTGAGTTTTCAAAACTCCACCTCTCTCATATGCAGCTTTCAAAAATTATTACTTGGTGGAGGAAGGGGTCAGGGCCAAGGGAAATCCTGAAACATTTCCAGAAATTGTTGAAGCCCAATGTCTATCTTGTACAAGCTGTGTGACTATTTCTGAGTCATTCATGAGCTCTTAGAGGACCGTCAGTTTGTTCATAATGGGTGGAGTTAATTAAACAATGAATGTAAAATATTCATCACAATAGCTTGCAAGTAGTTCATATTTAATACATATTAGTTCATGTCTCTTTTATTCTGTTTTTTTTTGGCAAACTATCAATAACTATTTGGTGAAGGCATATAAGTTTGAAGAAAAGTTAATGATCACTATGAGACATGATATTAATACAAACAGACTGAAAAATCTTTCTCCTCTTTAAGTTTAGTTACAAACTTCAAAAATAATTTTAATAAAAACAATGATCTCTGAAATAAATTACAGAAAGAGCTATTTCTGAAATTCTTTTGAAGTTTTTGGTTTTTGTTTTTTTTTGTGTATTTTACTTTTCCTATACCAATTTCTAAACAAATGTGTACCATTTGCACAGTAACAAACTCTGGAGATTTTTGAAAGAAAGTTATCCATAAATATGAAGTATTGCATTTAGATGGAAAATAAAAAATGTTAATGATAATGGTAATGCTAGTGTTGACTTTTACATTTATAGATCACATTTGTTTTCAAAGTACTGACAGAGCTTTCTATTAAGGAAAGGAAAAAATTTAAGTGATGATTTCTCAAATATGATTGACTAAAAATTTATATCATAGAGAAATAATGCCCAAATGTAGATTCCTCAAGGGTTGGCAGCCCACTATGTCAGAGAGGCTTTTGTGCAACTCACTTATCCAGAAGCTGACTCAAAGAGATGTTCACTGAGAACTTTCTTAAGGCAACTCCAGTGCCTAAGGCAACTCATCAAACAAGACTCTTACATGAGGTTTCATTTCCATGATTCTTGGCCAATTTTTTTTTTTTTTTGGTCAAAAAAACTTTCACTTCCCTAAATCATCTCTAAATCATATTATTTCACATTCTCAACTGCAAGTATTCACACAGGTTTTTATCTTTGCCTTTACCTTTTTTCAAGGATGTCATGATACCATTTCTTCCTCCAAACACTGTGTTGTCTATAGTTGTTATTCAATAGCACAAAAATGTGAACTCAAATCAATCACTTGAGATTTGATTTGGTCATTTCCAAGATTTGCAAAAACCTTATCTTGATTGTATAACCTAAGTTCAAAAACTTTAACCCCGGAGATTTATCCTAGCTCTATTCCAAAGTACCTGTGTTATACCATATGCACATCCCATCACTTCTCAGAGCATCAACTTGTAATTCTTTGCAAACTGTGAAATGACAATGGTATATCATTCATATCAAGCTGATTTGAGTAAGAAACCATGTATAAACTATATTCTTTGTTCATGAGATTTTTTGCTTTTTAATTTTCTACTTTGCAAATATACTATTTTTAATAGTATTTAATTATATTACATATTTTTATCTAATCGGAATTTAAGATTTTCAAAACTACCCAATCTCAAAAAAGTACAAAAATTTCCAGAAAAGTTTAAAAATTTTGTTCCATTCATATCTTGAGTAATTTCCCATCGTTGGCCACTGAGTATGCAAAACATATAAACTAATTTTTAGTGCTTTTAAATTCAGTGTCCTGAAGGCATTTGCAGCAAAAGATTAGGTATAAGATGGATTCTAAATTCAAGTTGCGCTTTACTATTGATCTTTTGTTATTTAGTGTTTTTTTTTTCTCCATTAATACCTTAAAATCTCAAAGCCCCAAAGTGGTAGAGGAGGGAAGAGGAAGCTCACAGAGGTGAAAAATTCTGGTGTCCTCTGGAACCCCTGGGAGGGCCTTAAGCCCAACCTCCTCCTTTAGTAGATAAAGGCCTGGAGACTTGCAGAGAGTACAACTGGCTGTTTACAGTCTAGAATTCTTTTAGTCCAGGGGCCTTTATATTTTTCTTATGTCTAGTTATTTCCTCCTCTGTACAGCACCTTACTAGTCATATAACCTTTCATGTGTTCAATTTAAAAAATCTCTTACAGGCAACAAGATGGAAAGGATCTTGATCATTGTCTTCTCATTTCTTGTTCTCTCTTTTTGAACACATGTGAAGTGCAATTCAGCAGAACAGAGAGACTGGGGAAAAGTCTGCTTTGAAGTAGAAGCAGTATAAAGCCATGGGCTAAATTAAAGTAAAAAAATAGGGAGTGACAGAAAATATTATACACTTGTTGAAAATTACCCACCAAGTTAACGGGTAGTATATTCAATTAAACAACATAATTATCTTCTATGATGTTTTACAGTGAGCAGGTTCTAACAGGAATATGTACTATTAAAGTGCTGTTCTAGTTAACAGATATGTCCTCTCTGAGAATGAGAATCTTGCCTGAATCTTCAGCGGATCCAACTGGCACAAATCTCATATCTTAAAAGTTAACACAAGTGATTTCTTATCTCAGATCTTAATAAAGAGACAAAAATGAATAATTTGTTGATAATGGCCACCGACATCATTTATTAAACGCTTAGTTGTGACAAACATTGTTCTAGACAGCTTGCATGTAGAATTTTTTTTTATCATCACCACAATTTTAGAAATTCTAGAAGTAAGTATAATTACCTCTATCTTACAGCTGAAGAAATTGAATTTTGGAGAAGTTAAGCCATTTGACTTATTGATGCTAAAGACAAATTGCCAAAGTTATGCCTGAGCTTAAACATGCTACATTTACATACACATTCCTAGTACCAAGATATATTTGTGAGAGAAAGTTTGAGATTAATGTACAGTTTCTTAGCACTAGGGAATATCAGGGAAATGCAGTATAGCTTCAGCTTAACTAAAATTTATTACACATCTACCCTATAGCAGGTTCTGGGCTTTGCACAGCAAACAAGAGATAGATTTCAATAGATCCTGACTTTAAGCTATTCACATTATCACCTGAAAGATAGATGTGAAAATGTATAATTTAGTTCTAATGTAGTAAATGCAATGAGAGTGGTGGAGTTTTGCCTAGAGCTGCCCCTGACCTTCATCATGATTCCCAGGATATAAGCCTTGGCCATTTCTGTGTGTTAGGGTTCCATTCATGTCAAGTGTTAATTATGTGATAACCTCTGCTGTGTGAATTCCTGTGTACAGCACTGGAGGTCTGGAGCTTAGTGTTAGGAGATGTGAACATCTCACTAGATCCAGGGACCTACGTTAGACTGGTCATTTCCTGTATCACAGATTTATATGTCTCTATATGTATAATTTCTCAATTTATTCTGGTCTTTAAAGTTGCCACCATCAATTACTCTGTTATAATTGCTTTAATTCCTTTTTTGCTGTTCACAGATCCGTAAATATGCTGAAGGGTAAGAAGTTTCCTTGACTCCACACACAATCTGAAACCCTAACACAGGTATCTTTGTCTGCATTACAACAGTGGGAAGTATTTTGTTGTTTTCTTTTGCTTTTTGCCCAGGAATGACAACTTTTACCTGAAATACACTTCCTCAACTCCCTTAGGAGCCCCAAATCTCCAATCAGATGTCTCCCAGGGCAACAGTTCAAGTTAAGAACTATCTTCCTGCAGCTTTTCTAAAATCTTACTAATTTACTATTTCAGGCCCATTTGTCTCTAAAATTTAGGAGCAGGCTGCATAGTTAAATCTGTTTCTTGCTTCCTTGCTTTTTGCTAAATATGGATCACTTGGTTGTTTTTTTTTTTTTAAGCTGTGTACTTTGTATCTACTAAGTAAAGTATAGGAGAAGAGATTATTCATTGCAGCTTTCTTTTTAAAAGGAGGTGTTCCTCTAAATGTTCCTTGGAGATGTAACCTGTATCTTTTATCTCTCATTTGAAAATTTGAGCTCTGACTTGGTGACAATTTGCTGAGTGATTTTGTGAAGGTCGTTTGAACTCTCTTGGCCTTAGCACACTCATTTTTACAATGAGAGTCAGGTGAGGTGCTCTCTTAAGTGTTATTTCAGCTGTAACATTGGTGATTCTATTGTTTGAAATCAAGGATCATTTCTTATAAATTTCTATGAAAGCTGCAATATGCTCTGCAACAGTCCTCAGCCAGCACAAACTAGATACAAATAAGTATGAATTTGTAGGCTTACAAAATCTCAGAGTTCAAAGGGACTGTCAAGGTCGTACAGCTCATCCCCTGTGGTGATACCTGAATACCTTCTACAACATCTCCACCATGTGGCCAATGAGTCCACAGGTGAACACCTCCACCAGACCCCACTACCTCCCAAGTCAACTAGTATTTTTCTGCGGCTATTATAAAGTCCTTTTCTCCAGTTGTTCCAAATTCTGCTGCTTGCATTTTTCACTAGTAGGTCTGAATTCTGCCACTTATTACTTCATTAAAAATAATAATTCTTTTTTTTACATAAAAATTATTTACATATTTGAAAACAATGACACAAATAGTCTTGTCTCCAGGACAAACAATTTGTTTCTTTGAAGAATTCTTGCTGTGTTATGGTTCTGAATGTGCTCCTAACTCTGATCACTTTCTTCTTAATTTGATCCGGGTTGTCAATGAAGATTTTACTGGCCTGCAGGACTGGTCAAGGAAGTCCTAAGTAATCCTTGGTGATAGAACTTGAAAATTGACTTTTAGGAAGAAAGAAAGATAATCACTGTCAAACGAGCAAGTAATGACACGCATCTGTGCAAAGAGGGCAGGAGAATACTAATATCTGTTGGATATTTTGTGTTTCGCTTTAAGTGCATTGTTGCAAGCAAGGTAATTACTGAGTCCTTCTCATTTTACAGTTGAAATTACTGATACAAGACTGGTATCTGGTAGGGCTGGGAACCCAAACATTTTTTTAGGATTCAAAAGTCCAGCAATATCCCTCAAGAACAAGAAGGATTTCAGACATAATGTATGAGAAAAACTCTACTTCAATACATAAATGGATGGGGTCAGGAAACTTGCCCCATACTTAGTTTTCAAGGGAAATTG
Source organism: Nomascus leucogenys (assembly GCF_006542625.1). Taxonomy (NCBI): domain Eukaryota; kingdom Metazoa; phylum Chordata; class Mammalia; order Primates; family Hylobatidae; genus Nomascus; species Nomascus leucogenys. Next base: position 80,708,298 of record NC_044396.1, read on the forward strand.
CTTTTGAAAATGTTGTAGAGAGAAGTTTCCTAGATTAGGTCCATCATGCTACAAAATGACAAAAGGCTTTGGTACCCCTTTATAGAAATTAGAATGAGTTATGTATGTTGATGTACAGTCATTTTTCTCCCAGGCTAGTTCTGTCCTTCCCAAAAGGGGCCTAAGAGAGGGGATTTGTCTTCAGGCCACTAGATAGTTCCTGTAGGCTGTGTGGAGTGGTGTAAGTGAGTCATCCACAGCAACTCCAATTTCTGGATAAATAGACTTTGTACATATCTTTTTGGCTGGCTAAGTTTCTGCTGCTTTTTTTCCTTGGAGTATCTGATACATAGAACAGCCATCACTTAGAGTACCTATCTCGTACCATGCACAGAAAAACCTCCATTCTCCAGGAATGTCCACTGTGGTGCAATCAGCCTTCCAGAGAACAAGGCAAATGGTCAGGGAACTGAATAAGAAGAACAGAATTATATGCAGCGTGGGGTGGAAACAGGGTCCTGAACATACCAGATGAGTGATTTGTAACCGGTGATTGAGCCTTATCTGTGAGTAGCTCCAAAAGGGCAAGAGGAGTATTAAGTGAGTTGATACATGAAAGGTGCTTAGAATGTTAATTGGTATGGAGTAAATGTTCAATGGCAGTGATGATCACAGGTATTATTATTGGCTCAGAAATTTCATTTGTGGAAAAAATAAAGATATCTTGGTTATATACTGGAGTGATGATTCCTTATGGTCTCCTGTGTTGAAATTTGAGATCTGAGGCCGGGCGCGGTGGCTCCCGCCTGTAATCCCAGCACTTTGGGAGGCTGAGGCAGGTGGATCACAAGGTCAGGAGATGAAGACCATCCTGGCTAACACAGTGAAACCCCTGTCTCTACTAAAAATACAAAAAAATTAGCTGGGCATGGTGGCGGGTGCCTGTAGTCCCAGCTACTCAGGAGGCAGAGCTTGCAGTGAGCTGAGATCACGCCACTGCACTCCAGCCTGGGTGACAGAGGGAGACTCTGTCTCAAAAAAAAAAAAAAAAAAGAAAGAAAAAAATATTGACATCTGATACTCAAACTAGTAAACCTTGAGACCCACATGATCCTTTGCAATGAACAAGTAAGTGAAGCATGATTGTTCTCTTATTTCAAACTTCATTGGCGTCCCCTCTCCTGCAGAAAGCAGTTTAAACTCCCAGTGAGGGGAAATACACACAGCATTACATGGCTGCTGCCTATCCCCATCCCCAAGCCCCTCCCATCTCTTACTTTACTCCCTTGCAATCCTGCACGTGGACACCAAACTGTTTTACCTATTTTGTGTTTTTGTCCATCCTGTTCTTTCTTCCTTGAAAGAACATTATTTGCCAGAAGGAAGAGTGGAGCTATACAACTTAATTGTCATATCCCTTGGGTCTGCTCTGTTAAAGGCTTGTGAGGTATTCAATTATTTTGTTAAAATTATAGAGAATCACATTATTTATTTCACAAATTTATCAATTGTCTTCTGTATGCCAGGCAAGGTGCAGAAACTAAGAAGTAAGACAGAATCCTTGTCCTTACGTAGCTTATGGGAAGAGAATAAATAAATGTAGCATTAGATGGCATGGTCAGGATAAATGGAAAGTTCAGCTGAGGAGCTCTGGATTAAACCTGAGTATGTCAGAGATATGGGAATGACTGGACTTTGCAGAAAGACAAATTCTCCCAGCAAACAAATGAGTGAGTAAACATCCCACCAGAGAGAGAAACGTACTTGGACTTGATCTATGGTAGGTGCATGACTTTAAAAGCACACCATGCTTGCCAAGAGAAGGAAGGTATTTTTGCCCAATACACTCAATGATGTGGTCAGACTCTGTCATGTTGGCTCCCAAAGTACTACAAGGAAGGAAAATGGGAGTGGTAAGCCCTGCCAGACCATCTTCAGAGCAAGGTTGTGAAGACCCTAAGAGGTAAGAATACGAGGATGGCTGGGCTAGGAAAAGCTTTGTGGACTGTGAGCTGTGGCACAGGAATGGGCCAAGATCGGGAGTTTCTGTCTCAGTGTTCTAAGCATCTCTCTGGCTATGACATCCCAGGATGCAATTGGCCAGCACTATACTCTCAGTTCTTCTCCAGGCTTAAAACCTCAAATGCCTCCAGTTACTGACAGGTGTCACAAATTTGTGAGCCATGACAGGTATAAGACAAAGGGAGCAAATTGCTTGGATTGATAGCAGTTGGCCTTACTTAGCTACATTCTCTTTCAAACACCTTGGTACCCAAAGAAAACAGAAAAACACAAAAGGGACCCATAGGCCTCCCATCGGTGATCTCTTGCAAGGCATTCTCTCTCCCTATAGTCCCATCTCTAAAGCCATGCCCTCCTATATCTCTGCCAAACAAATCTATGTGATCATGACTGCCACATAGGGAAATACAAGGGAATAGGCTTTGGAGTATGGAAGGCCTGGATTCAGAGCCACTTATAAACCATATAACATTATTCAGTGTCTCTGAGTTTGGTTTTCTTCATATTAACTCCTACTTTAAAGAGTTGCTGAGGTTTACTATAATATACATGATACGACAGACAAGATATCTCACTTGCACATAGTAAGAAGTCAATAAACAAATAATAGCTCTGATAACAGTTACTTCCAATTCTATCATTTCTACTTCAGTGGAAGGAACAGGTAGTGTGATTGAGACTTTGGATACTAATGGGGAACATTATGTAGCCTCTGGGTTAGACTATGCATGTTTCACTCACCAATGGTCTGGACCATCAACACATTCGAGGGTACAAGCTGCAAAGTGTTTGTATCCTGTCTGGCAGCACAATACTCCCCAGCCTCCATAATGATCTGGAAATGCCACCATTCATATCTGCCCTCCTGACCCCAAGATATGGAATCATTTCTTTGATTAGAAACACTGACCTCTGTAAGGCCCCTCTGAAATCATAGAGACTTGACATTTTTAGTACTTGCCCTTGCATTAGAACAAAAGAATTTGGCTGATATCCAGGATGAGCTGATTTTGCTGAAAGTGGAGGTGGGGAAGGAGAAAGGGGAAGACCCCAGCAAGGTGTAAATGACAAAGAGAGGATGTGGTCACTGAATTTCAGGGGCAGTTTTCACCAAGAAGAGCATGACAGAGGAGTGCAGGTGATCCTTCCTTTGGAAACAAGGTAGTTCTCTGTGGTGAGTCACCTATCTGGGGTTCCCCCAAATCATAAATGGAGCCTGTGAGCCCTTGAACACAGAGACTGTGTGAGACTAGGAGCCCTGAAACCTGTATCTTGGCCTTGCTGCTGCCACTTGCTCATTTGCTGTGAGATCTCAGATGCCAGATAGTCCCTCTTGGAGCCCATTCGCCCATTTGTCCATTAGAATGAGTATGTGTGTTTGGGAAGGAGTTATTTACATCTATGATTCTGTCCTAATGTGATTCTGCACTAATAGAAGAGGAACTTAAAGTGAAACTGAGAGAGGTAGCAGTAAGGCATCTAGGAAAGACTTAATAAATCTTAGTTATTGGTATCTTGATAACCATTGTAATTGCTGTCCCTATCATCATGATTGTCTTCTTTAATCATTACGAGGAAGTAGACAAAAAACAGTAAACAGTCAGTTAGTCAACATTGTGCTTGGCAGGAAGAACACAAAGCTGAACAAAACACACTCCCTGTTCCAGAAGCACCTGTAGTCTAGACAGGGAAGCAATTAAGAAAATAAACCACAGCACTAGAGCCTACTGTGAATATAGAGTGGGAATTAGAAAGCAAAGGGAAGTCCAAGTGCTGAGCTCTGTACAGGGCAAAAGGGAAGTGAGAGGCTGCCTGCCAGGAGACCCTAGGTGGCCACACCCCTGCTCTGCTTCCTTTAGGCCTTCACCTGGGCCCAGCTGGACCAGGTGTTGGGGGTGGGGAAGGCATGGACCTTTTCCTTCTTCTTACTGATTCCTCCATGTAAATTTACATCTTCTCTTGAGAAATAAAAGTTTCTAGTGATGCCATTTAAATAAGGGGATTAAGACATATTCCTAAGGAAAAAAAAATTAGTGAGAATTTAGTAAGATTTTAAAATTTCTAAAAATTTCCTAATCTCCGATTTTCATTTTTTGTCTACTTCTTTATAATGATTAAAGAAGACAGTGATGATGATGATGATGGTGGTAATGACAGTAATTATGATGGTGACACTAATACTAATAAAACGTATTAAGTCCTTACTATGTGCCACAAACCTTGTATGCATTTTGTGACATATTAGTCCTATTTCTGTTCTAATTTTACAAATGAAAAAATTGAGACAAAGAATTGGCTAAAATTGCAGTTTTACAACAGGAGGAACGCTATTTGAACCCAGATATGTTTGATTTCAGAGTCTGAGATCTTCACCGCTCTGCCCGCCCTGTGCAATTTCATGGTCTTACACTTTTGGTTTTGTGCCCTGGCCTTCAAGAGATGCAGAAAAGAGGTAGCTGGAGAGGCAGAGCTCCACTCTAACAAAGACGCCCCTTATGGAGAAGTTGAGAGTGGCAGCTATGAAAAAGAGAGCAAAGGAGCCAAACCTCTGGGATCAGCAAGGGAAAAGTAATGCATTTCTTGAGAGGGGAGCTGTGACTAAGTAGCCCAGGGAAGGAGAATTCATCTGGCTGCTGTTGGACAGAGCATGCAAGAGTTGCTAATAAAACGAAAGTGATCTAGGTAAGTACTTCTCATGCACTAGCTGGCTCATCCTCCCAGAAGGGCAAAGAGGGAAAAGTAAAGGTACACTTTGGAACAATTCCTGCTAGTGACTGTAACATACTTTTCAAGGACTCCAATATTTATTCAGTGTTTTGTGCCTCCACTTCCCCTTTGGAGGCATCTTCTAACCACATCTACCCTCTATAGAGGTGTAGCCACCTATTCAGGTGGCTATTTAAAAAAAAAAACAAAAACAGCTAATCACTTTTAGTAGCTGCAAATGTTGAAAATTGCAAAGCATCTTTCCTGTCTCACTGATTTTGCAGGTGTAGGTGAGTTTGCATTGTAGACCCAATGTGGAAGGAGACTCCTTTTAGCTCAGCTCACGTAAAAAAGGAGAGAGCCTTGTAATCTCCTTCTCTCTGTCTGGTCCTGTGCTACATCTTCTCTCAGTAAATTGCACAAGAAACATCATCATGGCCTCCATTTTATGTTATCTCCCCTGAAAATTTGCTTAATAAGTTTCCCACCAGAAAATGAGGGTTATGTAGAACTTAAAGGTGATTGAAACAGAAAGTTTAGGGCTCTTTAGAGGCCGTGTGTGTGTGTGTGTGTGTGTGTGTGTGTGTGTGTGTGTGTGTAAGGCTATAGAGCTATATATAGCTGCTGCTTTTAAGTTCCCATCTATAGTGAAACACAGCTTCCGGCTTTCTCTGAAAAAGGGGCTTGAGCTTGCAAACAGGCCCAGTCACTGAGAAATAACTACATCCAGATTAGAATTGGTTGCATTTTTTTAAACCATAGGCAAAACTAATCTTATGTGGGGAAAATGTAATCCTTTCCCCTCTGTCACTTCTCCTGCTTAACCCTCAATCCCCTCCATCCCTGCAGTCGTATAAAGGTGTTATGGAGTATTACCTATTAGGATGAAAAGAGAATTCGTATCTGGCCTTTAGCTCTTGTTAAGTGGTTTTCTAATGGTGAGCACCCATATTTTCACTGGTTTTAAATAAACACAGAGTGAAGCACACTGGACTTGAAGAAAGAAGAGAGAACATTCACATTCCAGCATCATACTGGAGTTTAGGGATGTTGGTCAAGTAACTTTTGTTTCCACATCTGTACATGTCATGGGAAAATTTAAAAAGATATATAGAAGTGTTAACAGTAAGTAACTGGTTAGTAAGGACTTGAGAGTTAGTTGAACGTCCACAAAATTTATTCTAGATCTTATGCACTGGGTACTGAGCAAATATTGTTGCAAACACCAAAGTCACACTTTCAATGTATTGTTTTGTTAGAAGTGTAATTTTCATGAGTGGCAAATAAGCTCGTAAAATACCTGAACCTTTTATTGAGGTATATGTGTATATGTGCTATTGGTGATGTTAACTTTGATCACTTGGTTAAGGTATGTTCACCAGGTTTCTCCACTTTAAAGTTACCATTTTTCCATTTGCAATTATTAAATAATTTGTGGAGAATACATCACCCAAAATGAGATGAACTGTCATGATGTGACTTCTAAGATGCACTGGTATCACTTTAGTGGTGTTCCCACCCAAAATGTTTAAAATAAATCTAATCATTAGTAAATATCAGACAAAACCCAAACTGAGGAGCTGTCTACAAAATTTGTGATTAGTATTCTTCAAAAGTGTCCATGTCATGAAAGACTAAGCCTGAGGAACCATCCCCCAATAAGAAGACTGAAGAGATACAACATCAAGATATAACATATGATCCTGAATTAGGTCCTGGACCAGGAAAAATTGCTATAGAATATTTTATTAGGAAAATTGTTGAAATTTGGGTTAATTAAAAAATGTCCCAATGTTTTACTGATTGTCATAATTGTACTATAAAATGGCAGTGAATGCTCTTGTTCTTAAAAATACCCATTGAGAGTTGAACAATGAGAACACTGGACACAGGGAAGGGAACATCACGCACCAGGGCCTGCCGGGGGGTGGAGGGCTAGGGGAGGGATAGCATTAGGAGAAATACCTAATGTAGATGACAGATTAATGGGTGCAGCAAACCACCATGGCACGTGTATACCTATGTAACAAACCTGCACGTTCTGCACACGTATCCCAGAACTTAAAGTATATATATAAAAAAAGCAATCACCAAGTTTAATCAAATAAAAAATAAATATTCTCTTAATTAAAAAAATACCCACTGAAGTATTTAGGGATAAAGGGGCAAGATATCTGCCTTATACTATCACCTGTTTCAGGAAAAGAAAAAAGAAATATAAGTATATATATGAGAGAAAGCAGGAGAAAGATAAAAACAAATGTGGAAAACTTTTAGTAACTGGTGAATTTGGATGAAGGGCATACAGAATTGTGTGTGTGTGTGTGTGTGTGTGTAATTCTTTGAGATTATTTCAAAATTTAACAAAATGAAACCATCCAATTAGAAAGCAATACTTCAAAAGAGAAAAGCAGCTTAACTGCAAGCTCAAATTGCTACATTTCTCAAGAACTCAAAGGAATTGAGCATGGCGTTCCTGAATTTTGTTGGCTGAGATTGTGATTTTATCGTCATGATAATCCTCCCAGGGAATATATAATTATAGCTTCTCTATCACAGATGGTGACTGAGGTGGGGTAGGAATACAGAGAAAATCTAAGCACTTATTTGAGCTCTTTTCCAAAAAGTTTTGAACAAAGTTACCTAACAAGACACCATCAAGCTGATAAAAATTTATTGAGCACCTAATATGTTTCAGTTCTGCCTAGGTTCTGAAACACAGGCTTGGATAACATCTTGCCTCGTCACTCAAGGAGTTTACAGATTAGATGGGGAGGCAGTCATGTTATAAATAGTGATAGTCCAGAGGGCAGGGACTATAGTAGAGATAGATCTAATATGCTATTAAGGAAGAAGAAAACAGGAAAATAGTCTTCATAAAGAGATAACGTTAATGTATGACTAGAATTGTTGCAGATGGAAAGGGGCCTTTCAGACAGAGAAAACCATGGTAGCCTAAACAATCACAGTATACTTGCATGAAGTAAACTACTTGATGTTGATGGAATCTACACTATGCAGTCAAGTGAAAAGAAATGCAGAAAAACTCTTATTTTTAAAGAGTTTTTTCTTCCATGCTAGAGAGTCTAGGCTGATTTCAGTATTCCTCTTTATGACCAGTACCCGATCTGAGTATCTCCCAAGCCCTCCAGCTGATGGTCATCACTCACCATTTTTCTTTAATGTTCAGATGAAGAGAGATTCAAGCAGCCACCTGCATACACTGAAAATCCTGGCCGCGGGCGGTGGCTCACGCCTGTAATCCCAGCACTTTGGGAGGCCGGAGGTGGGCAGATCACGAGGTCAGGAGATCGTAGACCATCCTGGCTAACACGGTGAAACCCTGTCTCTACTTTAAAATATATATATATATATATATATATATATATATATATTTTATACAAAAAATTATCCAGGCGTGGTGGCGGGCGCCTGTAGTCCCAGCTACTCCAGAGGCTGAGGCAGAAGAATGACGTGAATCCGGGAGGCGGAGCTTGCAGTGAGCCGAGATTGCGCCGCTGCACTCCAGCCTGGGCGACAGAGCAGGACTCCGTCTCAAAAAAGAATTTTTTTTTTTTTTTTTTTTTTTTTTTTTTTAACTGTGCTTGGATTTCTGTTGAGGAAGGGTACTCGTTTCCCCCAGTCTTCCCTTATTCCATGTTTCTCTTCTGGATTCTAGCTCTCACTCTTTGTGGCTTTTGTTTTTCTACCTTGGGTCAACCCAAATCTGGAAGCTAGTCTTTTGCCTACTTTGATTCAAGCTTCAGGCTTCAGAGAGAAGAGGAAGTTGTTTGTTTTTTTGTTTGTTTGTTTCTTTCTGGAGGTACTATGCAGTAAGCCACTGAAAATTACCAATGAAGTCTCAATTTTCCAAAGAACTACAGACTCACTCTTGAAAGTTAACTTTTCACTGGCTGGAGTCTTCTTTGTGACCGTCTCATCTGCCATACTGACCAGGCACTCACTGTCTTTTTACATTCCTCGTGTTTTCCCCGATTTTTTGAATCTCTCTCTACCTCTATTTTGGGCCTCATCCAAAAAACAAAACAAAACAAAAACTTAAAATATTTTATATGTTAATATACAGAGCAATTTATTTTTCACCCAAACTTACAGCTCTGCCAATACGTAAAAGGTTATTATCGTTTTCTCTTAAACAAAGGGCCATCTATTTGGGGTTCTCAACTTTGAGCAACCAAAGAATTGATAGAAGCTTTGAAACTACAATCTTTTTTAAAAATTACTCACTATGTGGGTATAGCTTCACATGTTTGTAAGGAAGGCAGTCACGTAGAGACATCCTGCCACCGATGTACATTATTTTACTCTATGGAAGGCAAATGTGGTTATCATTAGTTGTTTATTAAAAAGAGTAATTATTTTTATTTTCATTACATTTTTCCTTCTGGAGAGAAGGGCTTTTATGAGGGGAAGTACATGGGCATTGGAGTCAGATAAATTTGAATTTTTACCCTGACTCTCTCTAATGAGTTGTTTGACCTTGTGCAAAATATTCACCAACTCAGGGGCCCAGTTTTGTCATCTGTAAAATGGAAGCAGAAATATCTATGATTGTTGTAAATATGGGAGAGCATGAATTTTAAAATACCTGCTTAGTGCAGAATGGGTATTTGATAAATTGTACTTACTATTGAGTCTAATTAGTTTCAAGGGACATAAATATAGCAACTTGTAAAAGTGCTAATGATGTATCAGACACTGTGTATTATTTTATTTTCTGGGTAATAACATAGGATAGCTATTATGTCCTTATTTCATAGCTGAAGAACCTGAGCCATAGAGTAGTTAAGATAATAGGAAACAAAAATAATAGGAAATCATCTGACCAGTCTAATAGTAATTGATCATTATAGAAAGTATCCTTAGTAAATGAGGCTAGCTACCCAGTTTCTTAAGCTAGAACACTACGTCTTCTGGATTCCTCTGTTTTCCTCATGCTGCAACATTGATGCATTAGAAACTTCACTTCCCAAATACATCTGAATTCATCCACTGCTTTCAACCTCCACCACTATCCCCATAGTCAAAGTCACCTTTCACTTGGGTTTCTGCAACAAACTTTTAACAAGGCTCCCTGCTTTTTCTTTTATTCTCTACAAACTAGTTTTCTCCATAGGAGTCAAAGCTACTTTGGCCTTGTCATTCTTGTATCCAGAACCTTCCAATGACTTCTCAGTATATGCATAGAACACATGGACTGATTTCATTCTGTGTATAGAATATAAGGCCACAACCCATAACCAGGATCTGCTCTGGACTCTATCTGCCTTGCTTGCTGCATCTTGTGCCTTTCTCTCTGTTACTTTGTCTCAGCCTTGCAGAAATTTCATCCCTGATTCTAACATTTCCATTTATTTCCTACTGCATGGCCTTTGCAGCAGCTGTTACCTCTGGCAAGAATGACTATTCCCAGGTTTTTCAAGACTCGGTGCTCATGACATTCAGGTTCTAGCTCAAATGATGATGCTGCACTTAATTTAATAGAAGAAATAGCTTTAAAGTATTCTGAAAATTTAAATTTACAGATGGGTTTTGCAGAGACAAAGTCCATGTGAATAAGTATGTGAAAGATGCTTCTCATACACAAATTTATTGTCTTTAACCACTCCACTGAATGCCTAAAGTCAAACATGAAATCTCCAAGCTTGAGGATACATATTCTAAAAGTTGTCCTTTCCCTGTTGAGTTTGAAGAACCTTCTGAAAACTTATAGACACATAGCTCAGCTCTCGCTAAATGGTTCAATTTTAGGGCATGTAATACGTCCCAAGACAGCCCATTTCATCCCTGGATAAGAGAGCAAACTACGTTATACCTCAGAGAACAATTACACTATTATTATTGATAAGAGTTACTGATGCTACAGAGAAGAGTTGGCATACTACCATCTGAAGAACAAATTCTGCCCACCACCTATTGGTTTTTATATTTTTTTAATTGTTGAAAACAAAATCAAAACAAGAATAATATTCTATGACACTTGAAAATTATAATGAAACTTAAATGTTAGTCGTTATGAATTTTTATTGGAACACAGACACATCCATTTGTTCACACACCACCTATGGCTGCTTTCTCTACAATGGCAGAGTTGAATAATTGCAATAGGGACCATATGACCTGCAGAAATTCATATAATTGCTACTGGCCCTTTACAGAAAAATATTTATAGACCACTGTGGTGGAGAATGCAAAATTGAAAATTACCACCTTTGAGTCTAGCTTTCAAGATATTACATAATCTGCAAAATCCTCAAATTGTTGTAATTTTTTGACTTATGGTTCTTCAATCTTTCTGCAGGTCTCTTCAACTCTAAAGAGAATTTATGGCTGTATGTAAGTGTGTATCCATAATTATAAAGTGTACTGTTTGTCCATGTATGTGTGTTTATGCCATAACAAGAACTCTGTATGTGTAGATTTATATTGACTAATTAAATTAAATGGAAAATGCTTTCATTTTAGATGTACATGCATGATTATATTACTGATGATCAAGCTTGAATAAAATCATTAACTATAACATGAAAGATTAAACCATTAAAACCATCTTATCTTGTAATAGATAATTAGATACTCTTTTTTTGTGGTATTTGCGGTTGCATGTTCATTTTTTAAGATAATTTCTTAAGTAAATAAGCACGTATATGGCCTGTTGTCCTCTTGAGCATTACCTCATATGTTACTTTTATTCTTATAATGCTGGGTTTTTTTACACTCAGAGAAGTAAAAATAATTTCAGTTCTGTGTTAACTTTAACAGGTCATTTGAATCATACATTTATTTATGCTTGTGTGGTCCTCTTTATTAAGATAACAGCTTTGTCAAATGTCAGATAATCCTTCCAAGGATAGGGCAAGTTTCATATTTCAGTAAACCTTCAGTGGAAAGCCCGTTTAGTTCTGTGAAATGACTCAGAGGCTGACTTGTTTTGTAAAGAACTACAGATCTACTACCTTAATTGTGTGGGAATGAGAATCAATGATTTGCACATTCCATCACAGGGACAGGTTCTCATGAGTAAGAAAGGAAGGAGGCAGGGAAGTGAGGTGGAAAGAGTACCAGGCAAGAAGGATGTTTGCTTCACCCCTGTTTGACTACTAACCAGCGTTAGGATCTTGTCAAAATTACTTAAATTCTTAGTCTTACATGTCCCTGCTTTGAAAATTAAGGTATTAGTTCATTCTTTCATTTTTATACATTTTAAAGCAGCAAATTCTTTGATGAATTAAAATCGCTAGTGCAAACCAAAAAATGAAACCAATGGGAGTAGAGTTGACATAATTGAAGTCAGAGACCACTGGACCTTCATGTAACCCCTGAAAGTAGTTCTAGAAGCTCTTCTTTAAGCTGAGTGCTTGGCAGAACAGCCTAATAACTGCAGGATTGTTGACAAAGTAGCCCTTTTCTGCTACAAATAACCTGCGATTCTGTGAATAAGTTGCCCCAGGCATTGTTTGTATATGCATTAAAGCACTGGATTTGCTGAAAAATAATGTATTCTCTTAAATGTTCAAGCATTTCTATTGCAGCAATTTTTTTTTTATTTATATACTAGGCAAATCTTGTGGACAGAGATACAGGTTGAGTCATCTCAACCTTATGCACTGACAATGGGAATCACCATAGAGGCAGTAATTCCCAAGCAAATTTAATGTTTTGGGGTTGTCTGGCTTTGCATTTTTACACTTGTCTTTATTAAACTTGAATTCTATAAGAAGGATTTATATCTCAATCATCTTCTCTAATCAGTGCCTAGTCCCATGCTTAGCAATAGAAAATGTCCTGAAATTTTTCAGTAAATCAATATACCAATGAGTGGTTCTAAACTTGTATAGATTGTCACATGAATACATGAAATGGGAGGGGTTATCTAGGAAATATGGAAATAAAACTTATCCACTGGATAATTGAGGGTTAAAATCATCCAGCAGTGTCACAAGCTGAAAGATCCCTGGGCCAGAAGTCTCATTCTTGCATTAACTTCACTTGTCACCTTGGGTGCCCATCTGTAAATCTCAGTCCCAGAGAGACTAACCATGCAATCTCCGAATTTTATCCAAATGGTGAGATTCCATGAGGCTAAGATTAAATTGACTCAGAAAATGATCCCATTAAAGTTTTTCTCATTAATTATTTAGGTGATTGCTGTAAATCTCTAGTTCCTGGGTCCCTCCACCTGCAAACTCTGTGGATTTCCCAAGCACAGCAACTCAAGGGCCATGGAGAAGCATCAACCCCTTCCTCTGCACCACCCAACAAGGCTTCCATCTTGATATGTGTACCTGAATTTTCTGTTCTGGACCCCACAAAATGTTAACGATGACAACTGTGATTTCATGCCACTGGAGGTTGTATGCCTGGCATAATGTGAAAGAGGAATCGCAGAGCTGGAGAACTATAGAAACTTCTGGAATTGTATCAAAGGAAGTATGCTAAGTAGGTGAGAGCAATCAATGTTGTTTGGAGACAGGCAATGAAGCCTGCTGTTCCTAATGTAATAGCATCATTAATTTTACACCATACTCCATGTGGGGAAAGGAATGTATTTTTTTATTTGTGTATAGCTCATCTAAGATTGATTCTGAGCCTCAAATCTACTGGGTAGAAAGAAAAAACTTGTGGATCTCAGTACCTCAGTTTTTATAATACTAATAAAATCCAAACAGCTTAAAAGAATATTTAAGAGGTAAATTATCAATATTTCACATTTTCATCCACTCCCCTTCCTTCTCCCCAGGGTGGCATCTAGGAGTATCAGAAGGCTTTCTCTGTTCTTCTCAGGAAAGGCAGGGGCTTTAGGTGTGTGTATGGGTACGTGTTTCACCCTCTAGTCCTTGCTAGGTTTGACAGAGATAGTGCTTCTTTCCCAGCTAGTAAATATTTGACTGGATTACATTCACTTCAGAACAAATATTCTGGTATATTTTATTATTCTTGGTCAGCATCTCAGCTGAATTTAAATCCCAGCTGAACCATTTGCTAGTTATGCCATCTTGATGAAGTCATTTGTCCTGTCTTCAGTTTTTTTCTTCTGTAAAATGGATATTGTTTTCAGAGTTCAATGAGATAATACGTATTCAGTGTTTGACGTGTATTAAGCACTAAATAAATGTTAACTGCTACTATTATTATTATTATTAAAATTGTGTACGAGGCATAGAAAATGGCAAATTTAGAAGCACATTGGGATAGAACTGTTTGTTAGCTACCATTGTTAATTCTCGTTTAGGGTCTAAGTTTGCTAGTCTCAAGATTGATGTCAAACACAATAGGCTTCATGACCTGTTATAAATTTTGAGTATCTCCAAATCCTAAGCATATGAGAAGATCATCTGCCTAGTATGCTTCTCAAGCTTTTCTAACCTCAGGCTTTAAAACCAGTAACAGACAGTTATTGATAAGCAATCAAGTCAATATATTTTTCAGAAACTCAAGAAGGAAGCCACTTTCATCTTTACTCTGTCTGGCTTTCAATCATTTCCTTATAGATATCAAGGCCTGCCACTAATTTCACAGCATTCAAGTATGAGAAAAGATCATTCCAATAGTGACTGTTAAAAGAAACCCTAAAAAGGCTTCTGGCTGTTGGGCCATTGTACTTTCTAAATCAATCATATTTAATGTGTATCTGTCGGCATTGGTGGTTTCATTGGCTAATAAGTGTATATTCCCTCACCAGGGCTCTGCAGCCCTTCACCTCACTTAGTCATTCTGCTCACAAAGATATCACATATTTGGTTTTGAAAGATTTTGGCCTTTACTCTGATTAGACCTCCACTCAAACAGTTCTTCTATTTCCTGTGAGTATTTCATGCACCCAGCAGGCACTATACTAATAATAACTTTAATCTTTCAACAAACATTCAGTAGCATCTATAGCATAGACAGGCTTTGTGTCATGAGTTGAGAATACATGCCCTAGTAAACATAACTATTGAGACTCACGATGATGGGGGGCATAGACAATTATGATACTATGGTGGGAGTTTAGGAGTTGAAAGGGTTCTTGGAGGTCATTTGGTTCCAAAGGTGGTGGGAAAAGGTACCCGTATAACACCTGGATCATTCCCTTTTATCTGTTATACTAGTTTTCTGCATTTCTCACCACCTTTAAAGGGGTTTCTGTGTATGTTTCTCCATTTTCTCATTTCCCACTCCATTCTGGCTTCTACTCCCATCAATTCTTGGCAATTACTGTCCAAAAGAATCTAGTGATGTTCAGGCCACCAATTCCATGCAGTCTTTGCACTCATCCTCTTTACTGGACTTATGAGCAATAATGACCACTATATTTTTGAGATGGAACTCTTTTAAATTGCCTGATACACTGTTCTCCTGTTTGAACCTAAACCTTTGGTCGCTGCTTGTCAGAACCATTCCCAGTTGTTGTTTTTCTACTTTATAAACAGACCTCCAACAACTCTGGGTTCCTCATCACTATTTTGTCACCTTAGTCCAGAGCTTCTCCCTAGATCATATTTTCTCTGCCCAAGGTTTCATTAACACCTCAAAGGCTATGGATTTCCAGGCTCTAGATATGTGCCTGCTTATCCAATCACTGACTTGACATTTTTATCTGGATGTTTCACAGGTAAATGCAACCTAGTACATCCCAAACTGACCTCATAATTTTCCCCCCAAATATGCTCCATCTCTAGTGCTTATCTTAATAAGTGACACCTCCAACATCCCATTGGTTTATGGCTATTACCTTAGTCATCCTGGACATCTCTTTTGTCCTCAGATGCGTATCCCATTCATACCTAAATGTTCAGAGTGCTTCTTCTAAATATTTTCTAAAATTCAACCACATATTTACATCTTCATTGCTGTGACCCTAATGCGGCTACCACATCTTTTCCACGGAATCTCCAGAATCTTTTCATCCAGTCTTCACCCATCTTCTTTTGCCCGTCTTCTTCCTATTCTATCAAGAGTGACTTATTAAATACTCTTTTGACCCTGTGCCTCCCTTGCCCTTCAACAACTTCCTATTATTCTTAGGACATTTACCAGATTCACTATGGCTTAGGAGTTGTTACACGATCTGGTCTTTTTGTATTGCCCCAGCCTAACCTCATGCCACCTTTCTCCTTCCTCATGTCCTCTTAGTCACCCGGATCCTCATTCTCATAGTACTCAAAACTGATTCTCATTTTGCTATTCCATCTGCCATTCTTCCTTTCCAGCTAACTCTTACTCATCCCTCATGTCTTGTTCTAATTATTATTTCCTCAGTGAGCCTTCTCCAAACACTCAGATCAAGTTAGGTCTCTTTCATGCCCTCTCATTTCAGATATATTTATTGCAATTATAATCATGTGGTGATTTGTTGCTATATTTATATTCTCTTTCTCTAATAGACTGTAAAAACCATAAAACAGGGGCCCTACTGCATTACTAAGTTTTCTGTCCTCATCACCAGTGCCATCTAAAGGTATCTGTTGAATAAAAAAATAAGTCAGCCATATAGCTTCTGCTTAAATGCTTTAAGCTTCTACCAGGAAACCTGGCATTTTTCCTCAGTCACTTCACCTCCGTATAACTCTGTAATGTGGGGTAAAGAAGGCCCATCAAATGTTTTGTTGTGAAGAGTAAATATATTTTGCATCTATTAATATGTGAAATTCTTCAGGAACACATATACAAAGTATGTCAGATGAATGAACAGAAGTATTAAAATGGACATGGGGAAAACTTGGATTTGCATTTTGGAATACTCTACATGTCATTTTCTAAAAGGAGAACCATGGTAACAAAGTAAGTAACCTTAGCATCTAGCCTGGAAGAAATTGGGAGAGCTTTTATGGATTAACTTTAACATGTTTCTACTTGGAGAGCAGTACCACTTACTAGTGATGTGCCCTAGGGAAGAGCACGGCTGGTTTCCAAACCTTCTTCCTAGGATGAACGCGTCAGGTTCACAAAAGAGTTCTGCGGTCCAGAAATAGAATGGAATATTGAGCCTATGAGGTAACGTCCCCAGGGTATTAGCACTTTTGTTCACTGTCACATTAACCTAGAAAGGTGAAATATGTCTTCAATTTCACCTTTATTTAATTAATTGATCTAAAATAATTTTTCTTCTCAGGGGTTGTGACGAGGACCCAGAGAAGACTGCCAGATTAGGCAAAACTCAGCACATGTGGCTTCTTCCTCGCACCCCCACAGAAAAGAGGGCCAGGTGCCTTTCTAAGAAATAAAATGTTCTGAATTGTTATTTTGTCATATATTACTAAATGGTGCCAATAGCCACACATAATTTGAAGAAGGAAGGTTATAAATAACCACTCATCTACCTACTACCTACCTAAAAATAAATTGATAAGAATTATCCCTTCCTCCTACCAATTCTGTGTCTCCTTCCCTCCCTTCCTTCCTCTTTAGAATGTATTGACTTTATACATGAATGCATAAACACACATCCTACTCACCACTCTCCACTTTCACCCTGATCCACTAAGCAGATCATTCTATTTGAGTTTTATGGTAAAGAAAAGTAATAGTCAGTATAGCACAGGACTTATGAGGTGAGGCCTTTGACTCAGAGAGACCTCTTTTGAACCTCAAGACATTTTAAAGTAATGTGATCTTGGACAAATTGCTTGAACTGTTCAGTACTCAGTTCTTCCTCAATACAATGAGTATAAATAACAACACCTCTGTTGTAGGATATGTTCCATTTAGTCACATAAAGCACTTAGTATAATATTTGACACACAATAATTGCTGAGTAAATATTAACTATTTATTTTCTGTGTATTCTGCTTTTAATAGTGCAACAGTAGTAATTGATAATTTCCTAGCAGGCAAAGAAATTTAAATTCTTTAAGCAGTCATTTATTATTCTAAAATTCTCTCTCCTCAGTATTTTCCCTCTCTGTCCACAAAGTCATAGAGCCTCAGAAATGGAAACAGACCAAACAAACTCTACGTGTAACAGGCGTCCCTAGAAGCATCCAGGAAAAGCCTGAATTACAAAGGGGAGCCAGGCCTAGCAGAGATGGGGCTTGTTTCATCAACATTTTTCTAACTCTGAGGTTTGAGCACTCTGTTTTTAGCTGTATTCTGGCAGAAAAGCATTATTGAACACCTACTATATATAAGGTCTTATTAGGGGTTTAATGTATCCTCCCAAAATTCATATGTTAAAGTTCTAACTCCTAGTATGTCAGCATGTGACCTTATTTGGAAACAGGGTCATTGCACACATAATTAGTTAAGATGAGGTCATTACTGTCTGGGGTCAATTGATACCAATCTTCAATTATCTGAAGGACTGGGAGGTGTTATTCTGTGTTACTCTAGACAGAAGAACTAAGACCAGAGGTAACCCAGTATGACTAGTGTTCTTATAAAGAGGGGAAATTTAGACGCAGACATGCACACTAGGGGAACACCATATGAAGATGAAGGCAGAGATCAGAATGATGTTTCCACAGGCCAAGAAAAGACAAATTTCCAGTAAACTACAAGAAGCTGAGAGAGAAGCATGGAACAGATTTTCCCTCACAATTTTTGGGAGAAGCTAACCCCGCAAACACCTTCAGCTTGGACTTCCAGCCTGTAGAACTGTGCAATAATACTTTTCTGTTGCTTAAGCTATTTTAGGTTATGGTACTTTGTTACAGCAGTCCTAGCAAATAATACAGGCCAAATGTATTCCATGTCAAAATTACTGCATGTAAAATAAATGTGCTGAAGTTACTTTTTCTACTTCAAGGGAGTTAAGCCTAGTGAGAGATACACACATTACACTTCCCCAGTGCTTAACACTTATTTCTGGATGGCTAGTTATGGATTTCATTTCTGTTCATGCTTTCTAACTTCCACAGCACATTTTCTGAATCTTTTTTTAATGTGGAGGAAAAGGGGGCTTCTTTTTATAGTTTTATAAGAATGGTGATTCAGCCTATTCCCTTCCAGGAGTCTCTGGTATGGCACATCACTCTCAGTATTCCCACCTCTTAAATGCTATGGTTGTTGAAAAGTTGCTTCTAATTTCGAACATAAATTTATTTTTTCACAACTTTGGAAATTTTGGCCTTAGTTCTTGTCTCTAGAATAATACAGAATAACACCTCCCAATCCTTCAGATAATGGAAGATTGATATCATTTGACCCCAGACACTTCTTTTCTCAGGATTGCACCAAGCTCTGGACTGAGGTGGCTTCTGGATCAGTTCATACTGAATGAAATTCGAAAACATGCAGGGCCCTTTCCTAAACACAAATCCATCTTCAGGGTACATCTGTAAGATAGACACTCTCACCATGTAAGGAAAGGAACCGGAAGTTGGAGTGGGCAAAGTCATTTTTCTGAGGTGACACTATTGAGAGGGGGCAAAAGTGAGATTTATACATCGACCTGTCTGACAATAACCCAGCAGCTTCTGGCTCCACAAATCAAAATTAAACTTTTTTCAAGAGTGAGTCTGATTTACCCTGTAGCTCTGATGTTAACTTTTGCATTATGAAAAGGTTTATGACAGCATTACATAAAAACTGGTGCCATACTCTACTCAAACGATGTCTATTCAACAAGAGCAAGCACTAGCTGGCATACACCTTTGGGTTCCAGTAGATCTGTAAGTGTTAGGTAAAACAGTCTTGATTGGCAGCTGTTGCCTTGTCCAGCTGTCCGAAAGATAGGGGGATGAAGAGCAAAGTGGCCAAGCTGGCACCAAATATTTCTGCTTCTTTTTTATGCTGCCTGAATATCAGATAAATAAAACTGTTAAGTAACATTGTCTTTAAAATAGGGGCACTCCTACGCAACTATCAAAAACTCCCCCTTTATTATGTAGTAGGAAAAAACTGGTTTCTAGGTGAGGTGTCTGGTTTTACCCTCAATCTTTTGTTAACCTGCTATGTAAACTGAGACTAGTCACTTGGATTTTAAGGGTTCAATTTCGTTATTCATAAAAACCCTTCACAGTTTTGTTTGATGACCAAATGTGAATGTGTATTTGAAAGTTATTTGAAATGTATAAAGTACAATAGAATATAAACATACTGGGATTTTAGGTACTTGACAGGTAAAAACAATTACCTGAGTGCTGTAAGTAAATGTGGAGGATTTGGGTAAAATTGCAGGAAGAGAACAAAACTCAACAGAGCAGATTAGAGGATATGTTTTCTTATACAAACATTTGCAAATCATACTATTACATTAAATAGCAAAGTGTTGCACTTCTGTGAAATCAACTTGTTTGTTCTGCCAGTATTTTCAAATTGGCACAGACTTTTTTTTTTAATTCCAACTTTCATTTTAGATATAGGAAGTACATGTGCAGGCTTGTTACATGAGTATATTGCACACAGGTAGTAAGCATAGTACCCAATAGGTAGTTTTTCAACCCACAGCCTCCTCCCTTCCTCCCTCCCCCCAACCCCCCTGCTAATAGTCTGCAGTGTCTATTGACCTCATATTTATGTCCATGTGTGCTCAATGTTTAGCTCCCACTTATACTTGATAATAAGCAGTATTTGGTTTTCTGTTCCTGCATTAGTTCACTTATGATTATGGGCTCCAGCTTCATTCATGTTGCTGCAAAAGATATAATTTCATTCTTATTTATGGCTGTGTGGTATTTCATGGTATATATATATAAGTACCAAAGTTTCTTTGTCCAATCAATCTACCGTTGATGGGCACCTAGATTGATTCCATGTCCTTTCTATTAGAAATAGCATGGCAATGAACATATGACTGCCATGTCCTTTCAGTATAATGATATATTTTCCTTTGGGTATATACCCAGTAATGGAATTGCCGGATTGAATAGTAGCTCTGGGCTGGGCATAATGGCTCACACCAGTAATCCCAGCACTTTGGGTGGCTGAAGCGGGCAGATCACCTGAAGTCAGGAGTTCAAGACCAGCCTGGCCAACTTGGTGAAACCCTGCCTCTACTAAAAATACCAAAATTAGCTTGGCATGGTGGCACATGCCTGTAATCCAGCTACTTGGGTTGAGGCAGGAGAATTGCTTGGACCCAGGAGGCGGAGGTTGCAGTGAGCTGAGATTGCAGCCCCTGCATTCCAGCCTGGGTGACAAGAGCGAGACTCCATCTGAAAAAAAAAAAAAAAAAAAAAAAAAGAGTAGCTCTGGTTTAAGTTCTTTGAGACATCTCCAAATTGCTTTCCACAGTGGCTGAAATAATTTGCATTCCCACTGATAATATATGAACATTCCCTTTTCTCTGCAGCCTCTCCAGCATTTGTTGTTTTTTGACTTTTTAATAACTGCCATTTTGACTGGTACGAGATGGTGTCTCATCGTGGTTTTGCATTTCTCTGATGATTAATGAATATGGGCATTTTTCATGTTTGTTGACTACTTGTATGTCTTCTTCTGCTTATGTCCTTTGCCCATTTTTTAATAACGTTATTTGTTTTTTGCTTGTTGATTTATGTACACATAGGTGCTGAATATTAGACCCTTGTTGGATACAGTTTGTAAATATTTTCTCCCATTCTGTAGGTTGTTGGTTTACTCTGTTGGTGGTTTCTTTTACTGTGCAGAAGGTTTTCAGTTTAATTAGGCCCCACTTGTCAATTTTTGTTTTTGTTGCAACTGCTTTTGGGGACTTAGTCAAAAATTATTTGCCAAGATTGATGTCAAGGAGGGAATTTCATACATTTTATTCTAGGATTCTCAGAGTTTGAGGTCTTACATTTAAATCTTTAATCTATCTGGGGTTAATTTTTGTATATGGTGAAAGGTAAAGGTCCAATTTCATTCTTCTGCATATGGCTAGTCAGTTACTTCAGCAACCTTTATTGAACAGGAAGTCCTTACCACATTGCTTGTTTTTGTTGGCCTTCTTTAGGATGAGGTGGCTGTAGGTGTGCAGCTTTATTTCTGAGTTTTCTATTCTGTTCTGTTGGTCTATGTGTCTGTTTTTGTGCCAGTACCATACTGTTTTGGTTACTGTACTCTAATAGTCTGGTTTGAATTCAGGTAGTGTGATGCCTCCAGCTTTATTCTTTTTGCTTAGGATTGCTTTGGCTATTCAGGCTCTTTTTTGCTTACATGTGAATTTTAGAATAATTTTTTCTAATTCTGTGAAGAATGACGTTGGTCCCCCTTGAGAACTGGAACAGGACAAGGATGCCCACTCTCACCACTCCTATTCAACATAGTACTGGAGGTCCTAGCCAGACCAATCAGGCAAGTGAATGAAATAAAAGGCATCCAAATAGAAAAAAAAAGAAATCAAACTATCTTACTTCACTGATATGATTCTATATCTAGAAAATCCTGAAGACTCTTCCAAAGACTACTAGAAATGATAAACAATTTTAGGATGGTTTCAGTCTACAAAATCAATGTGCCAAAGTTAGTAGCATTTCTATATACCAATAATGTCCAGGCTGAAAGTCAAATCAAGAAGACAGCCCTATTTACAATAGCCACAAAGAGAATAAAATACCTAAGAATTCATCTAACTGAGGAGGTGAAAGATCTCTGCAATGACAACTACAAAACACTGTGAAAGGAAATCAGAGATGACACAAATAATCATGAATTGGAAAAATCAGTATCATTAAAATGACCATCCTACCCAATAATTTACATATTTTTTTTTCATTTTGACTGGTTGGTTTTTTTCTATTCTACACCCAGATATCAACTGAAAAGTTAAGCCCTTCTTATCAACTTTTCTTGGATAAGGGTGGTGTCATTTCTAAGGAATACCAATGATGCAAATATATTGTTACTTGACAATTATTTTTCATGGAACAGTAGATTATTTATGAGAGACTGTGGGGAACAGTTTTGACTCAGTAGCATTGGAAATTATGATGCCAATTGAGTGCCTATGTGGTGAGCATAAAATGTTAGAGTTCAATGGAACTCCCAAAATTATATAATCTAAAACTCTCATTACATGGAGGAAAAAAACTCATATTCAGAGAGGCAAAATGGAAAAAGAGAACATTTATGAAGCATCTTGGCCCTTTCTTGCTCTCTACAACTAGCT
The DNA here is from genome assembly GCF_006542625.1 of Nomascus leucogenys. NCBI lineage: Eukaryota > Metazoa > Chordata > Mammalia > Primates > Hylobatidae > Nomascus > Nomascus leucogenys. Next base: position 80,731,018 of record NC_044396.1, read on the forward strand.
GTGGTTTCTTCATCTTTTAATTTCTTATTGGAACTTGTTCATTTCCCTTTTTAGTGCTCATCTCTCTATGTATAGATGGATGATCCTCTACACAGACTCAATAGAAAATCTTCATGTTTGAAGATTTTCCCATTAAAACCCTAGAGTCAGCATTGATTAGCATGGTTTTTGGGGAGTCATATAGCAGCTGGATATTTCAAAGGATAAGATTCATTCTTGTGATACCATGTGTGTATCAGTCTTTCCTCTTAGGTTGAAAGCTTCCTAGAGGTAGCCACAGTTCTTGCTGCTCTACATTGCCAGATTTAATCCTCACCTCAATTGTATAAATTTGATAACATTGATAAATGTCATAATGCAACATTTAACTAGAAATTTCAATTTTCTTATAAAAGTTAGGAACATAGAAACAGACCCTCCCACTTTGGTGACATAGGCTTTTGGGAGGATAATTTAGAATACATCCATTTCATTTGAAGAGGTCATTGCCGTCTGAAGTTTATGCACTGCACAAATTTGGGGGAAAAAGCAGACAAAGAAATATTGAAAATAAGAAACATTTATTGGACATACCTTTATATAGTCACAGTGGAAAATCTCATACTTTAATGACTGAATTTTGCACAATGTGAACAAAACTAAGAATCTTTTACATTTGTTCAGCATTGATTAGTCTGATATAAACATGCATAAAGCATATAGTGTTGAGTTGTCAAAGGGCAATGAATAAAGTTTGGTACATAGTTTGCAAAGATGACCTCAACAGTTTTTCACATCCCAGAACACGTGTTCCTTTGCAGTGTGACCATTCCTTCCATCAAATTGTGACACATATTTCTTGTTCCCTGGAATCTGGGCTGGCCTTACATTTCTCTTTGACTAAGTGAATGTTTCAGATGAGACAGTGTATAACTTGCAAACCTAAGTTTCAAGAGGTTTGTAGCTTTTGCTCTTGTCCATTGGGAATGCTTCCATCATTCTGTGAAGAAACCTGATCTAGCTGCCCTGAGGAAAGGCTATGAGGAGCAGTGATAAATCATCCCAGCTGAGGGCCCCTGGACCAATTAATCCACAGCCAGCCTCATTCACCAAAAACCTGAGTCGGGCAATCTTGGATTATCCAGTCTTTGATGAGCTACCAGGTACGTAAGTGATTTCAACCAAGACCAACAAATGAACTACCCAACTAAGACCAACCCAATTTGTTGGGCCACAGGATCATAAGCAATTGATTGTTATATTAAAAGTAACAATGTTTTAAAGTGTTTTTTAATACAGTAATACAGAACTGATATACCTAGCTCCTTCCAAGTAAGGTTTTTCTGGCTTAATTCAACAAACATTTGTTAGTTCTTATGGCTACATCTATACCCTAGTCAGGTGGATATTGGTCATTAACACTAGAAATAAGCTTTAGTTGTGCCTGAATATTATGTATCTGTTACAGATTTAAATTAACTATTAGTCCAAGATTACAAAAATGGATGCACTGGGATGATTTGGAACAATGGATACATTTCTCCCTTCATTGAATTTCTGCTTATTTTGTCATCCATAATTATCTTTAATAACCAGGTTATACTTCTTCTATGAAAGAGAGATCTTTTTTGTTTTAAAGTTCATATTATAACTATATAAAAAGTTGATATTAGAAACTACTGTAAAATAGAATTTAGAATTAAGTTTCTGCCTTTTTTCTTTGCTTTTCTATTATTAATCAGCCCCTTATATAATTATGTTTCAATATGTCACATTCTATTCAAATGTGCCAGCTTTTCCTGTTCGTGTCCTAGTCTATAACTGATGCAATTTGAGGGCAGTTGAAAAGCAATCCTTGTAAAACTTCCAGCATTGGTATCTACATGTTGGAAATGTTAGGAAACACAATCATGGAGGAAGGAAAAGGGGAAGTAAGAAGCTTCTTCACATGGCAGCAGGAGAGAGAGAGAATAAATGGGAAGTGCCACTTTCAAACCATCAGATCTTGTGAGAACTCACTCACTAAGAACTGCATAAGAACTGCATATCATAAGAACTCTCCCCTGACACATGGAGATTACAATTTGACAGGAGATTTGCGTGAGGACACAGAGCCAAACAATAATATAGCTCTCTGTATTTACTTCCTGTATAAAACAGACTGTAAACTGTCTTGAATGCAAAGTATCTAGAATAATTTTCAAAACATACTCAGCAAAAGGAAATGTAAAAATATTTGCTGACTTAAATTGAATTGAAAACTCAAATTACCCAAGAGAGTATTTTGTTCATGTTTTTTAAACTGAGCTTGTTTCGTATATGTCTCCCTGTAAGGGCCTTTGCCTGTATTTTCAATAACAACAATAAGAGAATATGGTTGTGAAGATAGCATTTTCCTTCTCCTTCAAAATCAGAATTTGAAGGCCATTTGCAAAACAGGCCATTTGCAAAAGAGGCCTTTGTTTGCTGACAGTGGCAAAAAGTGCTGTCTCTGAATCTATGGGACTGACTCACTCCTGCTACAGATCTTTGGACCATCATACCCACTCGATGTCCACCTCCCAATCATTAAGCCCCCTTGAAAAGTCAACTCCTCCTCATGAACTAAGAACTTATTCTTCATTGGCTCTCTTATTTGAAAACTATGAAGAGCCTCATGTTATTTGAAAGATTTGACAACTGGTAGTATGCAATCCTCCCTCTTCCTGGACACCCTTCTTGGGTTCGAGATGAAGTTACTACTCTTCTTCTCAGCCATGTCCTAACTTTGGGTTTGATAGAGGATGAGTCTTAGCATACTCAGACCCTATCTTTAACAGTTGGAGAGAGAAGTTAGAACCCTTGAATCTTAGACACACACACACACACACACACACACACACACACACACACACGCACACATACGGTAAACAAAATCAGACACGTATTTCATTTTTAAAAATTTTCTGAAAGCACAGAAACTATTAAAAAATAAAACCCATGATCTGTAATTCCAGCACTTTGGGAGGTTGAGGCGGACAGATCACTTGAAGTCAGGAGTTTGAGAGCAGTGTGGCCAACATAGCAAAACCCCATCTCTACAAAAAACACAAAAATTAGCCAGGCGTGGTCATGCATGCCTGTAATCCCAGCTACTTGGGAGGCTGAGGCAGGAGAATCGCTTGAACCCAGGAGGCGGAGGCTGCAGTGAGCTGAGATCATGCCACTGCACTCCAGCCTGGGTGACAAAGTGAGACTATCTTAAAAAAAAATTAAAAATAAAAACAGATAAACAAATAAAACCCATGCCCCTAACTAATGTAAATCACAAATAATATGTTGTCAAATTTGCTATAAAATTTGACTTGTTAAGGAACAGAACATGCAAGATAAACTCGAAGCCTCCTAATTTTTTTGTATTTTTAGTAGAAACGGGGTTTCACCATGTTAGCCAGGATGGTCTTGATATCCTGACCCCATGATCTGCCCGCTTCGGCCTCCCAAAGTGCTGGGATTACAGGCATGAGCCACCGCGCCCAGCGGTTCTTTGTCGTTTTAACTTTTCCCAGATACCTCTGCACTTTCCCTGCCTCTTACCATTCACCAGCGCTTCTCTACTGCCATTCAAGTAACAACTCTAAAATGCAAATTGGTCCTATCCTGAAATATTAAAATCTATTAGTGACTTCCTATAATCAGTAAGATTTGATATAACCTTTTAAGCCTGACATTCATGACCCTTCATGACACAGCCTGCCTGCTCCTCCAGGTATGTCTCATTCACACTGTATCCCCCAGCATTATTGATTCAGTGCCATTTTAGGATGTCACAATGGAGTGTGGTGCCCCTGTCCCTTGCACAAACTCCTCCGCCTGCCTGGAATTTTCTGTCTTTTCCTTGCTAGTATCATTACACCATTCAAAACTTATCATAGGTCCACCTCCTTCAGTAATAATAATAGGCAACATTTATTGAGTATTTGTCATGTGCTTGAAATCACTCTTTGCCAATTTTTCTTCCTGACAAATACTTTTGCCTCCTCTTATTTGAAGATATTTACAAATCTTCCCAAGTAGAGTTAAATACTTCCTCCCCACAACCTCCATTATTTTGTCTCTCTCTATATTTATTATTGAATCTATACAAGGAACAATGATAGTATCATGATGTTTTTCTTTTATTAATTGCCTGCTTTTAATTGTACTACTCACTTTATTTATATTTTCAGGGACTCACTGCAATATTCATATTTGTAACCCTAGTACTCAGTGTAGGGTAAGGATGTTAAATAAATGTTAAGTGTACTGTAATAAAGTGTCTTTTCCTTTCCTGGAAGATCTCACATAGGGAAGAATTTGTAATAAGTTCTAACCACTGAGCACTTCTGTTACCACTAACATTGGTGGCATATGCACTCTGCCAAATGTGAGTTAAAAGTAACCTTTTGATGTTGAAACTACCCCTTAATAACCAAATAATGAAGCCACAAAAGGTTCACACGTTTCATGCTTCTAGTTTCACTTACAGATCACATCCTTCCTTTCCCAGAGTTGAATACTTCCTCAAACTCATATTGGCTTGGATAGGTTCCAGTTTCCAAAATTCATCGGTAACAAAAAGAGGGGATTAAAAAAGTTCTGCTAGATTCCTTTAACTAAAATATTAAATGAAGTTAAAAGAAAACAAATTGCTATCTCTGGAGTCTAGCCTGATGCCTCACACAAAGAAATACCTACAAGCTTGTAGAGGAGAGACTCATCTCATCTTGGTAAAACAGAACTGTATACTCAACTGTGGGCAAGAGAAGGAAAGAAGAGAGTCAGAAACAAGCAGAACATTTAGAGCAGGCATACTTAGAAAGGTCTAGTGGGTTAGAGCATGCCTGATGAGATATCAGGACTCTAAATACTCTGAACATTCCCTAGCATCACACCCAGAATCCCTGGCAGGAAGCTAACAATTCAGGAATAGGCAAAAGACACCTCGCAACAAACAGTAGGAACAACCCCTAGAGAAAATTATATAATCTTTGACCTTGTGGTTTCTTCCTATATATGACTTCCTTTTAGGGAAGCTATCATAATCTGTGATCTACAGCCAATTGGAATCCATAAGTAGATACATCTGTTTTGTGTACATTGTGGAAATGCCTTGTGAATTGATTATTATTGTTTTATTAATAAAGGACCCTAATGGTATCTTTCCAAAAGCTCATACTCAAAGAGCACTTGTCAAACAGAAATATTTTATTATTAAATTTTTTTCTAAAACATCACATTTTACTCCATAAATATGTACAATTATTATTTGTCAACTAAAAATTTAAAAAAGAAAATAAAATTTTCTCAAGTTGGTAAAAAATTAATGCCCAGCATGTCAATGACTCAAGCACATTGACAGTGGACTAAATGTCACATTAAAAATCTACTGGGCTCTTGCCCTATAAGTTAGCAATTTTGGTTCTGCTGCACACAAAAACAGATAAAATAACTACCATTTTTTGAATACCTACTTGATATCAAGCACTTAACTGAGACATAGTCCTACTATATACCAGACACTTAAACAAGTCATCTCTAATTCTTACAAGACAGCTATAAAATATGCATCACCCACTTACCCCATCTTCTATTTTAGAGATGAGAAAATGGAGAGTACTTCATGCGCATCCCTGTGAAGAGACCACCAAACAGGTTTTGTGTGAGCAACATGGCTGTTTATTTCACCTGGGTGCAGGCGGGCTGAGTCTGAAAAGAGTCAGTGAAGGGAGATGGGGTGGGGCCGCTTTATAGGATTTGGGCAGATAAAGGAAAATTACAGTCAAAGGGGGTTGTTCTCTGACGTGCAGGAGTGGGGGTCACAAGGTACTCAGTGGGGAAGCTTTTGAGCCAGGATGAGCCAGAAGAAGGAATTTCACAAGACAATGTCATCAGTTAAGGCAAGAACAAGCCATTTTCACTTCTTTTATGGTGGAATGTCATCAGTTAAGGCAGGAACTGGCCATCTGGATGTGTACGTGCAGGTCACAGGGGGATGATGGCTTAGCTTGGGCTCAGAGGCCTGACATTCCCGTCTTGTTATATTAATAAGAAAAATAAAATGAAATAGTGGTAAAGTGTTGGGATGGTGAAAATTTTTGGGGGTGGTATGGAGAGATAATGGGTGATGTTTCTCAGGGCTGCTTCGAGCGGGATTAGGGGCGGTGTGGGAACCTAGAGTGGGAGAGATTAAGCTGAAGGAAGATTTTGTGGTAAGGGGTGATATTGTGGGGTTGTTAGAAGAAACATTTGTCATGAAGAATTACTGGTGATGGCCTGGATATGGTTTTGTATGAAACGAAAAACTAAATGGAATAAGAGAAGGAGAAAAACAGGTATAAAAGGTCTAAGAATTGGGAGGACCTAAGATATCTAATTAGAGAGTGCCTAAGGAGATTAAGCATAGTCCTGCCAGCAAAGATTATTTATTTACTTCAAGAGTTAAGAGTGGCAGTTTGGGGATATCACCAGGAGATATCAGCTGTGATGGCTTGGAGGAACAGTGTAAACCGGCAGTGTAAACAAGAGCAGGGCATGTATGAGTAGTTGAGAATGGTGAATAGGAGTATGACTAGACAGAAGATAGTAGGGATGACAAGTTTTTCTGGGGCACAGTCTAAGTTGGTCTGGTGTCTGGAATGAGACTGGGGCCTAATAAACAGGAGTGTCTATACAGGAGCTCAAATGGGCTGTACCCTGTAGCATTCTGAGGACAGGTCTGACTTCTGAGAAGGGAAAGTGGTAAAAGTATTGTCCAGTCCTTTTTAAGTTGGTGGCTGAGCTTGGTGAGGTGTGTTTTTAAAAGACCATTAGTCTGTTCTACTTTTCCTGAAGATGGAGGACCATAAGGGATATAAAGGTTTCACTGAATACTAAGAGCCTGAAAAACTGCTTGGCTGATTTGACTAATAAAGGCTGGTCTGTTATCAGACTGTATAGAGGTGGGAAGGCTAAACTGAGGAATTATGTCTGACAGAAGGGAAGAAATGACTGCGGTGGCCTTCTCAGACCCTGTAGGAAAGGCCTGTACCTGTCCAGTGAAAGTGTCTACCTAGACTAAGAGGTATTTTAGTTATCTGACTTGGGGCATGTTGAGTAAAGCTAATTTGCCAGTCCTGGGTGGGGGCAAATCCTGGAGCTTGATGTGTAGGGAAGGGAGGGGAACTGAATAATCCCTGAGGAGTAGTAGAATAGCAAATGGAACACTGAGAAGTTATTTCCTTGAAAATAGATTTCCACAATGGAAAGAAAATGAGAGGTTCTAAGAGGCGGGCTAGTGGCTTGTACTATAGCATAGCCTGCCTTTGCTGGTGTGTGGCGATTAGGCCTGGTGGAACTGCCATCAATAAATCAAGCGTGATCAGGGTGAGGAACAGGAAAGAAGGAAATATGGGGAAATGGGGTGAATGTCAGGTGGATCAGAGAGATACAGTCATGGAGGTCAGGTGTGGTATCAGGAATAATGTGGGAGGCTGGATTGAAGTCCGGTCCAGGAACAATGGTAATTGCAGGACTTAAAACAAAGAGTGAGTACAGCTGAAGGAGCTGGGGAGCAGAAAGTATATGCGTCAGGTATGAGGAAGAAAATAGATTTTGGAAGTTATGAGAAATGTAGAGAGTGAGTTGAGCATAGTCTGTGATTTTGAGGGCCTCTAAAAGTATTAGGGTGGCAGCAGCTGCTGCACGGAGACATGATGCTAGGCTAAAACAGTAAGGTCAAGTTGTTTGGACAGAAAGGCTACAAGGTGTGGTCCTGGCTCTTGTGTAAGAATTCTGACCGCATTAACCATGCCTAGGAAGGCAAGGAGTTGTTTTATAAGGGATTGAGAGTTGGGAGATTAATCAGACATGATCAGCAGGGAGAGCACGTGTGTTTTTATGATAATTAAGCCGAGATAGGTCACAGATGAGGATGAAATTTGGGCTTGACTGAAGTAATGCGTGCTGTCTGTGAAGCCTTGCAGCAGTACGGCCCAGGTAATTTGCTGAGCCTAATGGGTGTCAGGGTCAGTCTAAGTGAAAGCAAAGAGAGGCTGGGATGAAGGGTGCAAAGGAATAGTAAAGAAAGCATGTTTGAGATCCAGAACAGAATAATGGGTTGTAGAGGGAGGTATTGAGGATAGGAGAGTATATGGGTTTGGCACCACAGGGTGGATAGGCAAAACAATTTGGTTGATAAGGCGCAGATTCTGAACTAACCTGTAAGCCTTGTCTGGTTTTAGGACAGGTAAAATGGGGGAATGGTAAGAAGAGTTTACAGGCCTTAAAAGGCCATGCTGTAACAGGCAAGTGATAACAGGCTTTAATCCTTTCAAAGCATGCTGGGGGATGGGATATTGGCATTGAGTGGGGTAAGAGTGATTAGGTTCTAATGGGATGGTAAGGGGTGCATGATCGGTCACTAAGGAGGGAGTAGAGGTGTCTTATACTTGTGGGTTAAGGTGGGGAGATACAAGGGGAGGATGTGAAGGAGGCTTTGAACTGGGGGAAAAGGCGGCAATGAGGTGTGGCTGTAGCCCAGGAATAGTCAGGGAAGCAGATAATTTAAAGTGTCTCGGCCCAATAAGGAAACTAGGCAGGTGGGGATAACTAAAAAGTAGTGCTTAAAAGAGTATTGTCTAAGCACCAGAGTTGGGGAGTTTTAAGAGGTTTAGAAGCCTGGCTGTCAATACCCACAACAGTTACAGAGGTGAGGGAAACAGGCCCTTGAAAAGAAGGTAATGTGGAGTGAGTAGCCTCCGTATTAAGAAGAGGACGGACTTACCCTCCACTGTGAGAGTTACCCGAAGCTCGGTGTTTGTGATGGTCTACGGGGCTTCCGAGGCGATCAGGCAGCGTCAGTCTTCAGCCGCTAAGCTGAGAAGGAGTCAGTCAGAGAGCCTTGGGCCAGAGTTCCAGGGGCTCTGGGAGTGGCTGCCAGGTGAGTTGAACAGTCTGATTTCCAGTGGGGTCCCACACAGATGGGACAGGGCTTAGGAGGAATCCTGGGCTATGGGCATTCCTTGGCCTGGTGGCCAGATTTCTGGCCCTTGTAGCAAGCTCCTGGGGGAGGAGGTCCTGGAGGAACGCCTGGCCACCGCAGTTCAGGCATTTGGAAGTTCTTGTGTGCTGGAGATGTGGCTGGGGTTTGTCTCAAAGTGGAGGCAAGGAATTGCACTTTTTTCTATTATTGTACACCTTGAAAGCAAGGTTAATTAAATCCTGTTGTGGGATTTGAGGGCAGGAATTTAATTTTTGGAGTTTTATTTAATGTCGGGAGCAGATTGGGTAATAAAATGTATTTTGAGAATAAGACGGCCTTTTGACCTTTTAGGGTCTAGGGCTGTAAAGCGTCTCAGGGTTGCTGCCAAACGAGTCATGAACTGGGCTGGATTTTTATATTTGATGAAAAAGAGCCTAAAAACGCTATCTGATTTGGGATAAACAAAAAGAAGCATTAACCTTGACTTGCCTTTAGCTCCAGCCACCTTTTTAAGAGTAAATTGCTGGGCAGGTGTGGGCTAGTCACAGAAGGAAACTGTAAGCTGGACCAGGTGTGAGGGAGGGGAGGCAATAAAAAGATTATGGTGGGGGGGAGGAGCAGAGGCTGAGGAAGAATTGGGACCTAGCTCGGCCTGGCAAGGAGGGGAGAGGTCAGATGGGTCTGTAGAAAAGGAAGATTAGAAAGACTCAGCGACCCTTGGGGTTGGGACTGAGGGAACAGGCGGGAGAGAAAGAAGGAAGATTTGGGATGAGTTGCATTGGGAACAGAAACTGGAGAGGGACCAATGTGTAAAAGAATGCCTGGACGTCAGGCATCTCAAACCATTTGCCCATTTTACAACAAGAATTATCTAGATCTTGTAGGATGGAAAAATTGAAAGTGCCATTTTCCGGCTATTTGGAACTACTGTCGAGTTTGTATTGGCTTCAAGTGGCATTGCAGAAGAAAATAAAATGCTTAGATTTTAGGTCAGGTGAGAGTTGAAGAGGTTTTAAGTTCTTAAGAACACAGGCTAAGAGAGAAGGAGGAATGGAAGGTGGAAGCTTGCCCATAGTGAAGGAGGAAAGAGTAGAGACACGGAGAAGGGGTGAGGAGGGGTTCTTGCCCTCCAGAAAAGCAGAGAAGGGGTCAGGGTGCAGACATAGAGGTCGGGGCACAGAAATAAGGGATTGGAGTGCAGAGATATAAGAGGTTGGGGCACGGAAATAAGGGATCGGGGCTCAGAGATATAAGAGCCTGGGGCGCGGAGATACGAGGTTGGCCTACTTGCCCCTCCCCAAGAAAAGCAGGACTTGCCGCTAAGGGTGAAGGACCAAGGCAGGCGTCCCTGCGTGGTCTGACACCTCTGAAACCTGGGTGAATAATCAGAGAGGCATCCCTGCAATGATTAAACACCAAGGGAAGGCTGCCTTCCCTAGTCCGTGACGGGCGCCGGAGTTTTGGGTCCAGGGATAAAACGTGTCTCCTTTGTCTCTACCAGAAAATGAAAGGAATTGAAATTAAGAGAAGGGAGAGATTGAAGTGTGGCGCCAAGATTGAAAGGAGAAAGAGGTTGAGGGATAGTGAGGGAGGATGAAGAGAGTAAAAAGAGGCCACTTACCGGATTTGAAATTGGTGAGATGTTTCTTGGGCTGGTCTGTCTGGGGACCTGAGGTCATAGGTGGATCTTTCTCACGGAGCAAAGAGCAGGAGGACAGGGGATTAATCTCCCAAGGGAGGTCCCCCAATCCGAGTCACGGCACCAAATTTCATGCGCGTCCCTCTGAAGAGACCACCAAACAGGCTTTGTGTGAGCAATAAAGCTTTTAATCACCTGGGTACAGGTGGGCTGAGTCCGAAAAGAGAGTCAGCGAAGGGAGATAGAGGTGGGGCTGTTTTATAGGATTTGGATAGGTAAAGGAAAATTACAGTCAAAGGGGGTTGTTCTCTGGTGGGCAGGAGTGGGGGTCACAAGGTACTCAGTGGGGGAGCTTTTGAGCCAGTATGAGCCAGGAGAAGGAATTTCACAAGACAATGTCATCAGTTAAGGCAGGAACAGGCCATTTTCACTTCTTTTGTGGTGGAATGTCATCAGTTAAGGCAGGAACCGGCCATCTGGATGTGTACGTGCAGGTCACAGGGGTATGATGGCTTAGCTTGGGCTCAGAGGCCTGACAGAGTAAACAGTTTGTGAAAGTTGCTAAGCTGGTGGTTATAATGCAGTGCCAGAACCAGAATTTAGGTCTAGGGAAATCTCAAAATCATATTACTTTTTACAAAAATCTCCAACTTCAAAGCTGGACTCTATGCCAGCTGTCAATGAATGACACTTTGAGTCAGCAGGAACTGTTGGCATGACACGGAGTGACAGTTTCCTCTTCAGCCCAGACCCCTGGTGGCGATTTCTCTTTCTCCTGAGAGACAGGACAGTCTACTCTGTGTCCAAGATACACATGATGTTATAAGCTGCTTTTAGAGAGTGATGTAAATGCAAGAGGATTTATTAGTAACTGATAGTAAAAAAAAAAAAAAAAAAAAAAAAAAAAAAGCAATGGGAAGCACAAATCTGCAACTAGTTAAAGTGGGAGGTTAACATTCCAGCCAGATTGTAAAACGATAAGGCTGGAGATTCGACTTTCAGTTGCAGAAATTAAGGCAAACTCTATTATGTGCTTAGTGCCTTCCATTATAAAAATAAAATATTCAGAGAGAGAGAAAGAGAGAGAGAGCAAGAAAATAGCATAAAGTGTGCTAAGTAAATCATAACGGTCAAACGTTGGGCCTCAACGGTTTTTGTTCTGATACTAGCTATGCAAAAACAATACTGCAGCAATTTACTTAAATTGTAGTCGTGGAAAGCGTACCTCATCTCTCTGGCATCCAGTTCTCTCATATGTAAATTAGAAAAAAAGTATACTTAACTCGTAGATCTAAGTGAGAATTAAATGAGGTAATACAGGAAAAAGGCTTAGAACAGTGTCTGGCAACACAGTAAGCCCTCAGTAAATGTTAGTTAGAATCTTAGTCTAGACTAGCATGTTGAAATTAGCATTGTTTTGTGGGTCAGAAGATGAATGTTCAAACGTGAGCATAGAGCCATTGCCCAGAGACATCTACATTTTTTTCATTTGTAAAATAAAAATATAGGTGCAAAAAATCCTTTAAGCTTTAATCAGTTATAATTTTCTGCTTTTACTTTATTTAGACACTTTAATTCCTTTCTAGAAATATATACAGTCATTTCCAGGTATCAATGGGGGGGATTGGTTTCAGGACCTCCCACGGATACCCAAATTTGTGGATGCTCAGGTCCTTTATTCTTAATTGCCTAGTATTTGCATATGAGTTGTCCACACTTCCATAGACTTTAAATCATCTCCTGATTACTTAAAATACCTAATGCAATGTAAATGCTGTGTGAATAGCTGTTACACTATACTGTTAAGGGAATGCTGACCAAAAAAAAAAAAAATATGTACCTATTTGGTACAGACACAGACATCCTCTTTTTTCCAAGTATTTTCCACCCATGGCTAGTTGAATCATCCACAGATGCCGAACCCATGAATACAGAGGGCCGACTGCATTGCAAACTGAAAAACAAAACAAAACATGAAAGCATCCAGAAATATATTAAGCTGGTAGATAGATAAATGGGGACATGGTCATAGTATAAAGATTTTTTCTTTTTTAAGTGCAACTCAAGGTTTTCTCAGGATTAAAAGAAATAAAAACCTGAAACCAGCCCAAAGTTTGCATTTCTCATTCTGAGAAAAGAATTTCCCGATATTGAACTATATGACATTTAATGACACATGGTGAAAATTTTATAGTAGGCCATACACCTCTGAGTGACTCATAGTGTATTTTCTAGAAGAAAAAAAACAGTGCCCTATAAACCAAGGTAGGCCTTCTGAGAAAATGAGGGGACTAAGAGTTGGTGCTGCTTCTGGAGATTTGGAAAGCCACTTTGATGACTGTTTTCCAAGTTGTGGTCACCATCTTTGGCCTCTATATAGTCACTGTAGTTTAATATCATGTTAATTAGGAGACAATTATGTCATACATAAAGTGGAGTTCAGGAAGTTTTATGGTAACCACATAAGTATACCCACTTACAATAAAAACTACTTATGCCTGGATGTGGTGACTCGTGCCTGTAATCCCAGCTCCAGGGAGGCTGAGGTGGGAGGATTCCTGAGGCCAGGAGTTCAAAGACCAGCCTAAGCAATGTTGCGAGACCCTGTCTCTACAAAAATTAAAAAAGAAAAAAAAAAAAAACTGGGTGTAGTGGTGCATGCTTGTAGTCCCTGCCACTTGGGAGACTGAGACAGGAAGATTGCTCAAGCCCAGGAGTTCAAGGCTGCAGTGATTCATTGTCACACTACTGCACTCCAGCAGCTTGGGTGACAGAGTGAAACCCTGTCTCTAAAAAACAGTCTAAAAAAACTACTACTTAGCATATATTTACTTCTATGCTTTCTCGCTTTTAGAACTAGAATTTTAGAGATACAGTTGAAATCGCAGTGGCGTTTATCTTATTTTCATCATCTTTCCATTCAGTCTATGACAATTATTATGCTAAACTCAGTGTCTCTCCTTCTACAATACAGTAGCATACATAACTCCTTGGTCAGTCAGAAAAGAAAGAGTATGGGTTCATTTTAAACATTTGCATACGTTGGTTTTTCATCAACAAAAGTTTAAATTTCAATGTTACATTTCTGAGATCTATTTATGTTGATACAAATGTTAGTTTTAACCTTATACAATTGCCAACAATCCACTAGTTCTGACTTATACAAACAGCAGTACATCTTTTTTTCAGTTTAATTGCTGTATTATGCTCTGCAACTTTAAAAATATACCTCCTTGTTAATTCTAATATATATATATGTATTTTAATTTCAGCTTTTATTTCAGATACAAGGTTATGTATATGTGTAGGATTTGTAACATTCATATATTCCACCCACATAGTGAGCATAATATCCAGTAGGTAGTATTTCAATCCATAACCCCCTCCTGCCCCTTCTTGTAGTCCACAGTGTCTGCTGTTCCCATGTTTATGACCATGTATGCTCAATGTTTAGTTCTTACTTATAAGTGAGAACATACAGCTTTTGGTTTTCTGTTTCCGCATTCTCTGAGGATTATGGCTTCCAGCTCTATCTATGATGCTACAAAGAAAACAATTTCATTCTTTTTATGGCTCTGCAGTGTCCCATGGTGTTTAAGTACATTTTCTTTATCTAATCCACCACTGATTGGCACATAGCTTGAATCCATGTCTTTGCTATTGTGAATAGCATTGTAATTACCATACAAGTGCACGTGTCATTTTGGAATAGTGATCTATTTTCCTTTGGGTATGTACTGGGTATGCTCGGTAGAATGGTAGCTCCTTTTTAAGTGCTTTAAGAAATCTCCAAATTGCTTTCCAGAGTGGCTGAACTCTGGAAGTGTATATGCATTCTCTTTCCTCCTCAGCCTCTCCAGTATCTGTTGTTTTTTGACTTTTTAATGATTGCCATCCTGACTGGTATGAGATGATGTCTCATTGTGGTTTTGATTTGCATTTCTCTGATTAGTGATTATGAGCGTTGTTCAAATGTTTGTTGGCCACTTTTATGTCTTCTTTTGAGAAGTGTCTGTTTATGTTCTTTACTCATTTTTAAGTGAGGTTATTTGATTTTTGTTTGGTGAATTAAGTTCTTTATAGATGCTATATATTAGATCTTTGTTTTATGCATAGTTTGTGAATATTTTCTCCCATTCTGTAGGTTGTCTGTTTACTCTGTCAATAATTTATTTTGCTGTGCAGAAGCTCTGTAGTTTAATTTGCTCCCATTTGTCAATTTTTTTGTTATTGCAATTGCTTTCAGGGACTTAGCTAAACATTCTTCATCAAGGCCAATGTTGAGAAGGGGATTTCCTAGATTTTCTTTTAGTATTTTCATAGTTTGAGGTCTTAGGCCTCAAAGATATTAAATCTTTAATCTGGTTTGAGTAAATTTTTGTATATGGTAAAAGTTAAGGATCCAGTTTCATTATTCTGCCTATGGCTAGCCAGTTATCCCAGCACATTTTATTGAATAGAGAGTGCTTTCCTCATTACTTGTTTCTGTTGGCCTTGTCAAAGATCACAAGGTTGTAAGTGTGTGCCTTCATTCATGAGTTTTCTATTCTGTTCTATTCTTCTATATTTGTAATATTTTATGATTATAAACTGTGCTGCAATTCATGTGCACAAGTCTATATTAAGAACAATTAAAAGTCTGGAATTTAACCCTGTTGGTAAACTAAATTAGCCTGCCACAGTTTTATAAATTCTGAGAAAAGATAAAAGGTTCCTGGGTCAGAGGCAAAGGATTTTATTACTCATAGCACAACAAACAGCATGAGAATTAGCATATTTTCACCCATTTCTCTTTTATTCCGAGTTTCCACGGGAGCAACTTGTAGAGACCCAGGTGGATTCTATATACACAGTGGATTTGCATTAGAACTGAAGGACTCAGTTTATGGAGCCTAATTTTTTTGTAACATACTGTAAACAAATATACCTGAAGTTTGTTCCAAAGGGAGACATTACTTTAATTGTACTAAATAGCAAGTAAACCTGCCCTGTACAGACATGACCTCTTTCTTCCAAGTCTGTTTACCTTACAAACATCCTTGAAAAGATAATTTGGAACAGAACAACAATTTGTATCTTTGCTTGCAAATATGTAGAAACTTGAGAGACCATGAATAATTGCCTCCCAATAATTAACTGGTCCATATATAAGAATTTGATGGGGACTGGTATCTAAACATAGAATGACTATGTATATCAGAAGCGTGCATCAACATTGTTTTTCAAATATTGGGAAATTACTCTCCAAAGTTGTTATATCAATTTAGACTCCCATTATTGGCATAAAATCTTTGCCTCTCTTTGTCTCAGTACTTGTTTTAATCCTTTCCTAACTGTGAATACCTCATTGTTGTAATATTCATTTATCCAGTCCCCAGCAATAACAAATTTATTTTCACATTTCTTAGTCTTTAATATGGTTAGGCTTTGTGTCTCCACCCAAATCTCACCTTGAATTGTAATCCCATAATCCCCACGTGTTGAGAGAGAGACCTGGTAGGAGGTGATTGGATCATGGGGTGTTTTCTCCCATGCTGTTCTTCTGATAGTGAATGAGTTCTCATGAGATCTGATGGTTTTATAAGTGTCTGACAGTTCCTCCTCCTCCATACTCACTCTCTCTCACCGGCCGCCATGTAAGACATGCCTCTTCCCCTTCCGCCATGATTGTAAGTTTCCTGAGACCTCCCCAGCCACGCAGAACTGTGAGTCAATTAAATCTCTTTTCTTTATAAATTACCCAGTCTTGGGCAGTTCTTTATAGCAGTGTGAGAATGAGCTAATACAGTCGTTCAGGTTTCCTCACCTGTAAGGTTCCTTTTTTCATGCTTTATCATCCTTTTCCTATACTGACATGTTGCCCTGCTGCTTAAAACCCTAGCAAGAGCATGCAGACAAACAGGTGCAGAGGCTGCAGGGAGTGCTTTTGGGCTCCAGCCCCACAGCAGCATCAAGGGCTGAGTGTCTGCGACTCACAAAGCCCAATGGGCATGTGTTACAGTGTGCTCTTTCAGCTTTGCTGTCCGCAGACGGCTTGTGTTAATCAGCTCAATAGACCCTCTGCCTTAAGACAAGGGCAGAGGGCCAGCGTGACAGCTTTCTGTATCCTGAGCTCTTGCCCAGTGTACCAGAAAAATCGGATCACACGTGGGCTCAAAGGATGAGTGCAAGGTTTGATTGAGTGGCAGAGGTGGCTCTCAGCAAGATGGACAGGGAGCCAGAAGGAGGAAATGGAGTTGAGAAGCTGGTCTTCCTCTGGAGTTGGGCCACCTAGTGGCCAGGCTCTTCTCTGACTGCCCCCGGCAGAATTCCCCTCAGTGTCCAGATGTCCCTCCTCTTCTCTCTTTCTCTGCCGCAACATTCCGCCATTGCTGGTTGCAGGTCTTCTGGTGTCTGCTGGTCTGTTCTTCTGCTCCTCTGCCTGCTATGGTCTCAAGTTTATATGGGGGCAAGATGAAGGGCGTGGCAGGTCAGAGTAGTCTTGGAAAATGCAACATTTGGGTGCAAAAACAGGAGTGCCTATTCTCATTTAGATCTGTGGACCCAGGCCCGAGGGTGGATCTCTCACCAGGGACCCCTTCCTTCTCTACCCAGCATTTCCCTGCCCACCTCCCATATCATCTGTGATTTAAATTTTAAAGAACTTGAAGCCCAAAATTTATTCTTACCCAATTTCTAATTCCATTCATTGTGAACTAGAGACATTCTTGACACTCAGTAGAATTTGAAGCAGCTACAGCTACAGGAAGGTAAGTAGTTTTTTCAGGCCTCCAAAGTAGAAATAATTCCACACCGCATTTCTAATGTACTTGGTTTTTTAAATTACATTTTTAAGATAAAAAATAGATTCACATGCAATTGCAAGAAATCAGAGAAACTGTGGATCTTTTGCTCAGTTTTCCCCAACATAGCATCTTGCAAATTGCAATACAATATCACACAAAAATATTTACATAGCTAGACTCAAGAGACAGAACATTCTACAAATATTTCTCATGTTGTCTTTTTATAGCCACACTCACTTCCCACTCACAGCCCTCCTTATTCCCTGGCAATTACTACTGTCCTTCATTTCTATAATTTTGTCATTTCAAGAATGTTATAGAAATGGAATCATACTGTATGTTACCTGTTACCTTTCAGAATTGGCTTTTTTTTTTTTTACTCAGCATAATTAGAGATTTATTCACATTGTTGTGTGTATCAACAGTTCCTTTCTATTGCTGTGTAATATTGAATACTATGGATGTATCATAGTTTGTTTAATCATTCATCATACATTAAAGGATATCAAAGTCCTTTTGGGTTATTATGAATAAAGGTAATAAGGATTTTACATAAGTACATAAATACATAAGCATTTATGTATAGGTTTTTGTGTGAACATAAAAGCATGTCTCTAAGATGATCATTCAGAAACACAGTTTCTAGGTTATATAAGATTAGAATGTTTTCAATTTTTTTAAATTAAAATGGTAAAGTGTTTTCCAGTTGGCTGTGCCATTTTACGTTCCTACAATGTATGAGTAATCTAGTTTCTCGCATCCTTGCCAGCATCTGATGTTGTCACTATTTGTATTTTTACCATTTTGATAGGTGTAGAGAGATATAATTGTAATGTTAATTTCCATTCCCCTAGTGACTAATTATGTTGAACATCTTTTCATATGCTTATTTGCCATCTGTATCTTCACTGCAGTGAAATGTTTCCTGATGTAATCTTTTTCATTTTCTAATAATGCTGGTTTTTACTGTTCAATTTTGAGAACATATATGTAATATATATTAAGCACTAGTTTTTTGTCAAATACTGTATGTGGTTTTCAAACATTTTTTCTTCCGTTCTATTATAGCTTCTCTCTTCATCCTCTTAATGGAGTCTTTTGCAAAAGAGAAGCATTACATTTTGATGGAGTCTAATTTATTCATTTTTCAAATAAATATTGTTTGGGGTTTTTATCTAGGATCCCCTTGCCTAGCACTAGATCCTGAAGACAAGATTTTCTCCTATGTTTTCTTCTAGAAGTCTTATAGTAATGTTTTATATCTAAATATGTGGTCTATTTTGAATTAAATTTTTTATAAGTTGTGACAATCTAGTTGAAGTTTGATTTTTGCCTATGAATATCCAATTGCTCCTGCACCATTTGTTGAAACAGCAATCTTTTTTCCCACTAAATTGCTTTAGTACTTTTGTCAAAATTGTTGGATATATTTGTCTTGCTCTGTCTCTCGGTTCTCTGTTCTCATTTCTTAGTCTATGTGTCTCTCCTCTGCCAATACCATGCATCCTTGACTACTGTAATTATATAAGAAGTTGAGATCAGACTGATTTCTTCTACATTATTAGTCATTTTTAAAGACTGTTTTAGCTATTCTGGTTCCTTTGCCTTTTCATGTAAATTATTGAATACCCTATATCTATAAAAACTCTCACTGAGATTTTGATAAAAATTGCCTTACACATGAATATCAATTTGGGGAAGACTGGCATCTTTGCTATGTTGAGTTTTCCAATCCAGAAGATAGTATATTTCTCCATGTGTTTAGATCTTTTACTTCTTTTGTCAATATTTTGTATTTTTCAGCATACAAGTTCTTTATGTGTTTTGTTAGATTTATACCAAAGTATTTCATCTTTTTTTTTTTAGTATTTTTAATTTGTGTCTACGTGTTCAGAGGTAGTACGTAGAAACACAAGTGATTTTCATATTTTTATCTTATATCATGAAATCTTGCTGAACTCATTTAGTCATTTATAAGTTCTGCTCATTATATTTGTATGAGTTTTTAAAATAGTTTTTAAATTTTTTTCTACGTTGATAATCTTGTCTTCTGCAAGAAATAACAGTTCTGTTTTTCCATTTGTTCTGTTTTTATTTTATCTCCTTCACTTGCCTTTTGCGCTGGGTAGAATGTCCAGCACTATTTTGAATCAGAGTAGTGACAGTGGGCGTCCTTACTTTGTTCCTGATCTTAAGGCTTTTGTCATTATAATGTTAGCTATAGTGTTTTTTTGCATAAGCTCTTTAACAGTTGAAGAAGTTTTCCTCTATTTTATTTTTCCTAAGGTTTTTATTGTGAGTGAGTATTGAATATGGTTAAATGTTTTTATACATTAATATAATCATGTGTTCTTTGTTAGCTTTAATAAGGTGGATTACATTGATAAATTTTCAAATATCAAACCAGCATTACATTCCTGAAATAAAACCCACTTGGTTATGGTGTATAATTTTTACATATTGCTAAATTCTGTTTGCTAATATTTTGCTAAGGATTTTTTGCTAATATTTTGCTAAGGATTTTTTTGCTAAGGATTTTTTGCTAAGGATTTTTTGCTAAGGATTTTTTGCTAAGGATTTTTTACATCTAAATGAGTAATATTGATTTGTCAGTAGTTTTTTTTTGTTTCATGAGTAATATTGATTTGTCAGTAGGTTTTTTTTGTTTCATCTTTGTCTGGTTTTGATATCAGAGCAATACTAGCTACATAAAATTAACTGAGAAGTGCTCACTACCATTTTCAGGAAAATCATGTAGAATTGGTGTTAATCTTTTCTGAATATTTGGTAGAATTTTCTAGTAAACCATTTATGTCCAGAGATATTAAAGGAGGGAGCTTAATTATGAATTTAAATTATTTAGTAGTTATAGAAATATTCTGATGATCTATTTTATAATTATTGGGTTGTGGTAGCTGGCATTTTTCAATAAATTAGTCCTTTTCATCTAAGTTTTTATTTATTTATTTATTTATTTTAAATTGTAGCTCTGAGGCATTTTATTATAAAAACTTAGTACTCATATACATAAACTAATATGAACTTAAAATTCATCATACATTTACTTCATTTTTTAGCTTGACCTTCTAGTAAATCTTTAGCTTCATTGATTTTGGCTGCTATATAAGGAGATCCTCCTTTGTCAGGATGATTTAAAAGCATAATTCGTCAATAAGCATCTCTTATTTTCCCTTTATTGGCAGTAGGGCTTACACCTAGTATTAATGCTGCTTCCCGTTTTGTCATTTTGGGTTCAAACCCACCTCTATAATAGCCACCACTGAAGGCAGATTTTGGTAGGCTTTGAAAAACTTGTTTTACTTGAGGCTCCATATGCTTCATGGCTTGCAAAACATAACGGCCTGCAAATCCTGCAGCAGCAATGGTCAGTCCAACTGCTACCACTGTACTGGCCATGGCTCCGGCTGGGCTCCCTTGTTTCCACCGGGAGCACGGCTGAATATTTCCTTATTTTCTTTTTTAGATTTGCAGAGAATGTACTGCTATCACTTGATTTTCTTTTTGGTGTTGGTAATTTGCATCTCCTTTCTGTTTTATTTGTTAGTCTTGATAGAGGTTTGTTTATCTTATTTTTTCAAATAATTAGCTTTAATTCATTATGTTTTTCTATATTTTTATTATTTCAGTTTCATTAATTTCTGCCCTTATATTCATTATTATTCTGCTTGCTTTGGACTTATTTTGATTTGCTCCTTTCATAGGTTCTTAAAGTGGAGGCTTAGTTTTTATTTGAGACTTTTCTTTTTTCATAACTTATGCATTTAGAGCTATAAACGTCTCTGTTATCACTGCTTTATCTGTCCTAAAAATTTTGATATATTGTATTGTCATTTTTATTTCAGGTCAATGTATTTTTTTATTTCCTTTGAAAATTTCTCTTTGACCCATGGATTATTTAGAAGTCTGTTCTTTAGTTTTTAATTGTTTGGCAATTTTGCTGTTACCTTTTGGTTATTGATTTCTGATTTCCATTGTAGTAGAGAATATACTGTATGTGATTTCCATTTTATAAAAATTTGTTGAGGTTTGTTTTATGACCAAGAGTATGGTCTATTTTGTTACATAATTTGTGGGGCCTTAAAAAAATAATATTCAGCTCTTGCTAGGTGGAAAGCTACATAAGTATTCATTAAATCCTATCGACTGCTGGTGGCATTGAGTTTTTCTATATCAGTAAAAAGAAGATATTGAAGTCTATATCTAAAACTCTAAATTTGTCTGTTTCTCTTTTGAGTTCTATCAGTTTTGCTTCATGTATTTTGCAGCTCTGTTGTTTGGTACATGCATATTTCAGATTGCTATGTCTTCTTGACTTATATGTTCTTTTCTCAATCTATACTATTCTTCTCTGTCTGTGATCATTGTCTTTGCTCTACAGTATACTTTTTATAATATTAATATAGCCCTTTCTGCTCTCCTTAGATTAATGTTTGTATGATAAATTATTTTTCACTATTTTACTTTTAATTTGTCTATATTGTTATATGTGAAGTCAGTGTCTTGCAGACAGCATATAGTTTGTTCATAATTTTTAATCCCCTCAGCCAAACACTCCCTTTTCATTGATATGTTTAAGCAGTTTACATTTAATGTACTTATTGGTATGTTAGTACTTAAGTCTGCATTTTATAGTTTTGTTTTCTGGTTTTCCTTTTTGTTTCCTTTCTCCTGCTCTTCTTTTTTTTACTTGAACACTTTATAGGATCTCATTTTGATTTATTTATAATATTTTTCAGTATCTTTATATGGCTTTTATAGTGGTTGTTCTGAATATTAAGTTTATATGACATAAATTATCATAGTCTACTGATGTCATCATTTTAGGAGTTTTAGTCAAATATAGAAAGCTTATCTCCTTTTATGTCCCTTTACCTTCTCACATTTATATTATAGTCATCTTAAATATTTACCTACGCAAATTGAGAATCAATTTAGACAGCGCTATACCCTCTACTTCAACTATCAAACATAATTTAGAAGACCCAAGAAGAGAAGGAAAACCTGTTGAACTCGCCCATGTGTTTCCTTACTGTGTTCTTTCTTCCTGCTTTCTGTTTAGAAAATTTCCTTTAGTCATGCTTACAGTGTAGGTCTCCAGGTGACAAATTCTTTTTCATGGAATCTCTTGGTTTATGTTTCCTACCAAATTTAAAATGTTCTCAGCCATTATTTATTTAAGGGCTTTTTCAGCTTCTACTCTTTTTCTTCTACAACTCTGCTGACACAAATGTTACATCTTCTGCTTTCTCTCCACAGGTCTCCTGAGGTTTTTTTTTTTTTTCTATTGTTTAATCTACTTTCTCTCTCGTCAGATTGGTTAGTTTCCATTTTTCAGTTTTCCAGTTTGCTTATCGATTTCTAATTTCCATTGTACTAGACAATGTATGCTATATATAATATAATAATCATTTAAAAAATTGTCAAGGTTTGCTTATGGCCAAGGCTATAGTCTTATCTTGTTGTATATTTTGGGGTTCCTTGAAAAAAAATTGTATTCCACTCTTGCTGTGTAGACTGTTATATAAATGTTAATTAAATCATATTGATTTATGCCACCTGTATTCTGCTGTTGTGGTCATCCACTGAACTTTGTATGTGTTATTATATTTTTTGAGAACTAAATTTTTAATCTGGTTCTTATTTGCATCTTCTTTGTTTGCTAAGACTTTCTAATTCTTTTCTGAGGTTTTCTATGTTATAAAATTTGTTTCTAGTGTGTTTGTAGTGCTTGTTGAAACAATTTTATTATGGCTGCTTTAAAATATTTGTCAGATATTTCTAACATATCTGACATCTCTGTGTTGGAATCTATTTACTGCCTTTTTAATTTAGATCTTTCTGGTTCTTGTTAAAATGACTCATTTTCAATGGAAAGCTTTGCATTTTTTAATTGTTCTATAAGATTATGGATCTCTTATTTAAATCTTCTGTCTTAACTGGCTTTTTTCTGATATCACTCTGGCATTAGAAGAAGGAGACAATTCCTCATTACTGTCAGGTAAAGGCAGAAGACCAAATTTCCCACTTGGCCTACTGTTGAGCTGTGGTGAGACTTTTGACTCCCAAAAGAGTCTCCACTGACACTCTAATGAGGATGGTCCCATTACTGCTGAAAGATTATGAACATCTTGACTCTTCACAAAGACTTTTCTGACACCATCTCAGTAAGGAAATTAGGGGTACCTTATTGCTGCCAGCCAGAGGTAAAAGTCAAGCTTTCTACATGGTCTACAGGTAAAGAGTGGCCTTGTTATTGTCTTGCTTGAATAAAAGTTCAATTTCTTTACTTGACTTTCTTGACACCACCCCAGCAGGGGTATTGAGGCACTTTGTTACATCCTCATGAGGCTCACCCCTCAGCCTTTGCTAAGTCTAGGCTCACCACTCAGTCTTTGCTTTCACGACTTGGAATAAGGCTAGGTCATCTGCAGTATTGTGCTTGAGTAGGGTTGTTATTGTCTAAAAGTTTTTTGTCTCACTAACTGGCCCCTTTCCTCATCCTTGGCTAGAGAGATCAGGCTTTTGTTGAAGCTCTTGTAAAAAATATTCTGTGCCCATTGGTATTTCTAGTTTGATGGCTTCTCTACTCCTAAGTGTGGTATATATGAGGCAAAAACAAAACCTAGCTAACTTACCACCTTGTCATTCCTCAGGATCTGAGGTTTCTAGTTGGTCTGCTCAGAGTCTTCTTATGCTTGCTTTATTTACGATATCCAGAGTTTTAGTTTTACTTAGCACAAGTAATAGAGAAAAAGTATTTCCATTCAATTTTCCTGAAAATGAAAGTCCACTGACACTGTAGATTTCTAAGAGTCTGAAGAGTTAATATAACATACAAGATTTTTTAGTCAGCAAAATATTGGAGATAACCTTCTGCTTCATATATACAGATGTTCCCTGGGCCACACACAGAAAATTTGAAAAACAATCTAATCTTCAGCCCCCTAAAGCAATTATCACTGGCAAAATTATGTTCCCAGAACACAATATTTACCATTGCCAAAAAGCATAGCAGAAACTCAGTGATATGTGAGTGAAAGGGAAAAACCTGGTATGGTCTTACCATAATGCTAGGCAGTTTGTGCCATATTTCTTGAATGAATGACTTATGAGTTTAAACTCAATTGAGAGAAATCTTCCAGCAATATTTTGGCATTATGCATTCACCTATTTTAGAAGAAAATC
The DNA here is from genome assembly GCF_006542625.1 of Nomascus leucogenys. Lineage (NCBI taxonomy): Eukaryota > Metazoa > Chordata > Mammalia > Primates > Hylobatidae > Nomascus > Nomascus leucogenys. Next base: position 80,755,607 of record NC_044396.1, read on the forward strand.
AACCTGTACATAATTTATTTCTAGTTGATACCCTGGTGTTTAACCTAGATCCCTTGTAGTGCCAACAAAGCCATGTCTTCAGTTGCTGATGACTGACAGCTGAGTCTGCACTGGGACTATTTCTTGGCTAACAGGATCTACTTCACTAAAGCCCACAGCCCTCCCAGGAGGCTGTGGCTCAGACAATGACTGACTCATGTAGGGATACAAAGTCCTGTTTTCTTGCTGTAATTTGAGACAACTCTGAAAGGCCATTCTAGTTTCAGAGATTTCTGTAGGACCTGCAGAGATCCTCAGTTGCTACCATATCATGACTCGTTTTCAACCAATGCTCTCTTCTGTCTTCCATACTTCCTTATAAGGGTATCTTCTGATAAATTTCCTGCATGCATTCTCCATATTAAATTACTTTTTCTCGGAAAACAATTTAAGCTCTTAATGTCCATTTCTTACTTGAACCTTGTATTTCTCACTTTATGGTCCCGAAATGAGTGCAAAACAGCATCAAAATTAACCTATGGACAGAAAATTTTGGTCTTGTGCCTTATTAACTCTTTCTATAATCATTTGATATGGAATTGTTTTGGCTTAAGATATCTGATCACCAGGAAGTTTTCTCCCTCATATGTCCTTAATAAACTAGAGTTAACTAGAAGCCTCATAATGGAGAGGGAACATTTGTTGAGTATGTAGACAATACTCAGGGATCCAAGGGTTGCACCTCCAAAGAGCCTTCCTTGTCCATGAGTCCAACATGGCACTAGAGGCAGTGCACACAGGGCTATACACTTTGGCCTGACACTGACAATTTAAGGCCAGGATTTCACTAGTGCTCTGGAGTACACATTGAGCTTAGCTTCCTTGAGCTTGAATAGTTGTAAATATGTTTTTGACCACCATTGCCCATAAAGCTTTCAAAAAGTCTTTCTCGTATTTTTGAATCTTTGCCTTAACATTCCTTTTTAAGAAGAAATATGCCTGCATATTCAGCTACAATGGCCTGCACCCCGAGGCTGTCACCTTGGCAGAGGCCTGCAGATATGGACCTTTTACAAGGTCAGCATGGGTTGAGAAAATGAATGCTTGCTGCCTATAGTCTAATATTTGCCACGGCTGCATCTCTACTTTTCCACACATGAATTTGCCAGGGTCACTCATAGACTTTCCCAGATTTTGAGAACCTTTGCTTAAGTCTTGACTTTTGCTTAGATTATTGTCTCACTATAAGAATCCTCTTGCCTCAGGAAGAAAAACCACCACAAATTACAGTCACCCTCCAAACTATAAATAAAGCATGCTGGCTTAAAGCTTCTTGCCCAGCTGCAGCGTTTAAAACCTTGGATTGATAAAAGCTCCCCAATTAAACAGTCAGGCCCCAAATGCTCTGCCATCACAAAGTCCAAGGTTTGCAGCCAACACTGCCTAGACACTCCAAAAGCTTCTCTTTGTGAAATTGTGTTCTTCCAATTTCTACTGTTTTACTTATTCATTCCTCAATGTTCTCAATGTGCAAGATATGCCTCTTGGAGGAGGCATATTAAGCACCTCTTTTTCATCTGGTATCTGAATAATTTTGGCAGTTGGAGGTCACCTTTTTGCTTGGTATGAAAACCAAATGGGCCTGTTTAATGGACTCCAGAATTGGGTAGATTTATCTACCTGGCCTTTGGTAGTCCTCAGCATGGGCAATGTAAGACGTTAGTTACCAAAGCAAGCCCAAGTGATTCTCAATTTCACAATCAGATGAGTCACTCCAACTGTTTTTGTAAATTTCATAATTATCATTAACTTACAGGCAATACTCGGAGTCCATGTTAATTATTCTTTCATACCTACTTTACAAAATATACACAATAGCTTTTATCTTTCCTGTACTAATTTTGGCTTCCTTATGTAATATTTTCTGCCACAATGTGTAAAGCCCAGTTTGCATCAAATAGCAAATGCAATTAAATAAAAGAAAACATTATCATCTGTTTTACTGTGAAGTTCCCAAAGTCTACCAGCAATAAATAGAGACATCAAGATATTAAAGTGCTTTTTTTCTTTGTCTATAAGTTGGGTCTAAAATGTTTAAGTCAATAAAATTAATTATAATAATATAGTTATGCAAATATCGTGCAGAGCCAAAGGGGGTGATTGACCTAAAGAGAAATAAATGTTACCATATGCTGCTAAATTAGCCATGTGCTTCTCAAATGAGTGTTACAACTCTTAAGAATTTGTTAAATTTCTATAATTGTATTTTAGCTTCCTTTATTCTCCTAATATCAGCTGCTACAACCAGCTGCCACAATTTCTTTTTTTGAGACAGAGTCTTGCTCTGTCACTGAGGCTGGAGTGCAGTGGTGCTATCTCAGCTCACTGCAACCTTGGCCACCTGGGTTCAAGCGATCCTCCTGCTTCAGCCTCCTAAGTAACTGGCGTTACAGCCACCCACACCCATGCCCAACTAATTTTTGTATTTTTAGTAGACACAGCGTTTCACCATGTTGGTCAGGCTGGTCTCAAACTCATGACCTCAAGTGATCTACCCGCCTAGGCCTCCCAGAGTGCTGGGATTACAGGCATGAGCTACCGTGCCTGGCCACAATTTCTTATCTCATGTCATCTTTTTCGTTGTTGTTTTGTTCAAATACATCCTTAGATAATTTTTTCAGATTCAGTACATGGGTGTTATTATTTCTGAGTTCTTGCATTTCTAGATATGTCTTTAATGCAGTAAGGGGTTTGCTTCTAATAGCCAGTGTCATTGCTGAGATATGATATAAGTCTGATTTAGTGAAAGTTTTTTATTTTCTTCTTTCAGGAAAAACGGATTTTTCTATTTTTTCTGCAGTGTTCTGAAAAATGAGTAGCATGTGTTTAGGCATTTCTTTTCTTTCTTTATTTTCTTTTTCCTATTTTTAGTTTTCTTGCCAATCAGGAGAAGTAAGTCTTTATTCAATTGAGGAAAATGTTCTAATAATTTGCTGATTATCTTCTCCCTCCATTGTGTCTATTTATTTACTTTGATTTTTGGTTTTTGAGACAGCCTCACTCTATTGCCCAAGCTGGAGTACAGTGGTGTGATTATTGCTCACTGCAGCCTCGAACTCCTGGGCTCAAGCAATCTTCCTGTCTCAGCCTCTGGAGTAGCTGGGACTACAAGCACATACCATCACACCTGACTACATTTTAAAGATTTTTTTGTAGAGATGGGGCTTTGCTATGTTGCCAGCTGGCCTCAAAAGATCCTATGACCTTGGTATTTTATTTTTAAAGTTTCGTTTAGGTAGATTTTGATTCTCTCGGGTATACCCCCTATAACTTTACATGTTTTGCTCTTATTTTATATTTCTTTGGGTTTTTGCCCTAGTTTCTGCAACATTTTCTTCATTTTTGCTACCTTTTTGCTAATATGTTTTTTGTCATGCGTATTTTATGGATAAAATTTTAAGCTAAATTAAACTTTTGGCAATCAAATATCTAATTTTCAAGAAATAGTTATCCATACTATTATGTGACTACACTATCGACTTAAGTCTTTTTACTCTAATAATCTTATCATTATTATTATTTTCATTTTTCATTCTCCCTGAGTTATCCATATCTTTCCCAGGGTCAGTTTTATGTTGGTCCTTTACTTTCATGCTGTTGGGTTTTTTTTTTAACGTTTCTGGTAAAAATGGCTAGCCAACACACCCTCCGCCCCACTGTCCCGCAACGCAACTTTTTTGAAGTATAATATGCTGGAATTTCTTTCACAGTTGCGAAGGTCTCTTTCCCTTACAGATTCCTTCTTTGATTGAAAGATACAACTTGAAACTCTAAGTGGATGGAATTTGTCCATAGACATATTTAATTTTAGGGAAATCAGGTAGGCAAGCAGGTAAAGGAATAATTTGGTAAAATAATAGGCTTTTCTCTGGGAATGGAGCATCTTAATGAAATTCTCTTTGGATGAGATCTACCTTCATATTTTTTCTCCACATCTTTGTCATTTGTTAAGAGTTAAACTTTTTACACTCTTTCCTGCTTCTGTTCTAGACCTCCATACCCATTCTGGAAGTCTTCCCCATTCAAATTTTTCATTTTCTATGGAGAGCAATTTCTTTGGAAGTGTTATCGTGGAAAACCAACTTTCTTCTTATACTGAATACTTTAAATAGCATTAGGAAAACAACATGCTCAAGTACTCTAAGACGAAATTCCCACACTACTTACTCTGTGTATTAGTCGGGGTTCTCTAGAGGGACAGAACTAATAGGATGGATGGATGGATGTACAGATAGATAGATGATAGATAGATAGATAGATAGATAGATCGATCGATAGATCAATAGATAGGGGAGTTTATTAAGATTAACCTTCACGATCAGAAGGTCTCACAGTAGGCTGTCTGCATGCTGAGGAGCAAGGAGAGCCAGTCGGAGTCCCAAAACTGAAGAACTTGAAGCCCAATATTTGAGGGCAAGAAGCATCCAGCACAGGAGAAAGATGCAGGCTGGGAGGCTAGGCCAGTCTCGCCTTGCCACGTTTTTCTGCCTGCTTTATTTACATTCACTGGCAGCTGATTAGATTGTGCCCACCAGATTAAGGGTAGACTTGCCTTCCCCAGCCCACTAACTCAAATGTTAATCTCTTTTGGCAACACCCTCACAGACACACCCAGGATCAATACTTTGTATCCCTCAATCCAATCAAGTTGACACTCATATTAACTGTAACACTCTGGTAACTGTCTGACCCTCCTCCACATTCTTTTTACTGGTCACATCTGGTCATTGGTGGAAAAAATACAAAAACAAAACTAGTTCTCATCTTAGGTGCTTTGGGTTGAGATTATTTCTGCTCTGTTTTTTAAAAATTTTATTCATTCTTCAACTGCTGGGTCCAAAGCCTTAACGTTTTTCTCTCAATATATATTTGATCAAGTAGTAAATTCTATGTGTTCTACCTTGAAAATATATCCAGAATCTACCTACATTCATTGTTATTAATTTGTTCCCCTGGTGTTCGGCCAGTATCAGCTTTTCCCAATCTATTTCACACAGTGACAATGAGAACATGCCTCAAAACTTTAATATCTAAGAATACCTCAGGATTGAGGTTTTCCAAGTTACAAATTACCCAGCTGAGACTAAGGATTCTTACTGTTTCAATTTGATTTTATCTGCTTTGTTAACAGGTGAGTACTCAGAGAAAAATATGGCAATGTCTTTTGCTGAAGCTTTCATTAAAAATAGTATAATGACATTATGTGTAAAAGGACTGTCAGTAAATCCTTCCAAAAATACAGGAGTATAAACCCACTGAAAATTCTATTCACTATTTTTTTTTTTTTTGAGACGGAGTCTCGCTCTATTCACTATTTTAAAGAGAGTAAAGATCGTATACCAGGAATCATGACACTAAAATATTTTTTACCTATTTTTTTATTTTATTATTATTGTACTTTAAGTTTTAGGGTACATGTGCACAATGTGCAGGTTTGTTACATATGTATACAGGTGCCATGTTGGTGTACTGCACCGATGAACTCGTCATTTAGCATTAGGTATATCTCCTAATGCTATCCCTCCCCCCTCCCCCCACCACACAACAGTCCCCAGTGTGTGATGTTCCCCTTCCTGTGTCCATGTGTTCTCATTGTTCAATTCCCACCTATGAGTGTGAACATGCGATGTTGGGTTTTTTCTCCTTGGGATAGTTTGCTGAGAATGATGATTTCTAGTTTCATCCATGTTCCTAAAAAGGACATGAACGCATCATTTTTTTATGGCTGCATAGTATTCCATGGTGTATATGTGCCACATTTTCTTAATCCAGTCTATCGTTGTTGGACATTTGGGTTGGTTCCAAGTCTTTGCTATTGTGAATAGTGCCACAATAAACATACGTGTGCATGTGTCTTTATAGCAGCATGATTTATAGTCCTTTGGGTATATACCCAGTAATGGGATGGCTGGGTCAAATGGTATTTCTAGTTCTAGATCCCTGAGGAATTGCCACACTGACTTCCACAATGGTTGAACTAGTTTACAGTCCCACCAACAGTGTAAAAGTGTTCCTATTTCTCCACATCCTCTCCAGCACCTGTTGTTTCCTGACTTTTTAATGATGGCCATTCTAACTGGTGTGAGATGGTATCTCACTGTGGTTTTGATTTGCATTTCTCTGATGGCCAGTGATGATGAGCATTTTTTCATGTGTTTTTTGGCTGCATAAATGTCTTCTTTTGAGAAGTGTCTGTTCATATCCTTCACCCACTTGTTGATGGGGTTGTTTGTTTTTTTCTTGTAAATTTGTTTGAGTTCATTGTAGATTCTGGATATTAGCCCTTTGTCAGATGAGTAGGTTGCAGAAATTTTCTCCCATTCTGTAAGTTGCCTGTTCACTCTGATGGTAGTTTCTTTTGCTGTGCAGAAGCTCTTTAGTTTAATTAGATCCCATTTGTCAATTTTGGCTTTTGTTGTCATTGCTTTTGGTGTTTTAGACATGAAGTCCTTGCCCATGCCTATGTCCTGAATGGTATTGCCTAGGTTTTCTTCTAGGGTTTTTATGGTTTTAGGTCTAACATGTAAGTCTTTAATCCATCTTGAATTAATTTTTGTATAAGGTGTAAGGAAGGGATCCAGTTTCAGCTTTGTACATATGGCTGGCCAGTTTTCTCAGCACCATTTATTAAATAGGGAATCCTTTCCCCATTGCTTGTTTTTGTCAGATTTGTCAAATATCAGATAGTTGTAGATTTGCAGCATTATTTCTGAGGGCTCTGTTCCGTTCCATTGATCTATATCTCTGTTTTGGTACCAGTACCATGCTGTTTTGGTTACTGTAGTCTTGTAGTATAGTTTGAAGTCAGGTAGCGTCATGCCTCTGGCTTTGTTCTTTTGGCTAAGGATTGACTTGGTGATGTGGGCTCTTTTTTGGTTCCATATGAACTTTAAAGTAGTTTTTTCCAATTCTGTGAAGAAATTGGTAGCTTGATGGGGATGGCATTGGTAGCTTGATGGGGATGGCATTGTAGCTTGATGGGGATGGCATTGAATCTATAAATTACCTTGGGCAGTATGGCCATTTTCACGATATTGATTCTTCCTACCCCTGAGCATGGAATGTTCTTCCATTTGTTTGTATCCTCTTATTTCATTGAGCAGTGGTTTGTAGTTCTCCTTGAAGAGGTCCTTCACATCCCTTGTAAGTTGGATTCCTAGGTATTTTATTCTCTGTGAAGCAATTATGAATGGGAGTTCACTCATGATTTGGCTGTCTGTCTGTTATTGGTGTATAAGAATGCTTGTGATTTTTGTACATTGATTTTGTATCCTGAGACTTTACTGAAGTTAGCTTAAAGGGATTATGGGCTTAGACAGTGGGGTTTTCTAGATATACAGTCATGTCATCTGCAAACAGGGACAATTTGACCTCCTCTTTTCCTAATTGAATATGCTTTATTTCCTTCTCCTGCCTAATTGCCCTGGCAAGAAATTCCAACACTATGTTGAATAGGAGTGGTGAGAGAGGGCATCCCTGTCTTGTGCCAGTTTTCAAAGGGAATGCTTGTAGTTTTTGCCCATTCAGTATGATGTTGGCTGTGGGTTTGTCATAAATAGCTCTTATTATATTGAGATACATTCCATCAATACCTAATTTATTGAGAGTTTTTAGCATGAAAGGTTGTTGAATTTTGTCAAGGACTTTTCTGCATCTATTGAGATAATCATGAGGTTTTTGTCTTTGGTTCTGTTTATATGCTAGATTACATTTATTGATTTGTGTCTGTTGAACCAGCCTTGCATCCCAGGGATAAAGCCCACTTGATCATGGTGGATAAGCTTTTTGATATGCCGCTGGATTTGGTTTGCCAGTATTTTATTGAGGATTTTTGCATCAATGTTCATCAGGGATATTGGTCTAAAATTCTCTTTTTTGGTTGTGTCTCTGCCCGGCTTTGGTATCAGGATGATGCTGGCCTCATAAAATGAGTTAGGGAGGATTTCCTCTTTTTCTATTGATTGGAATAGTTTCAGAAGGAATGGTACCAGTTCCTCCTTGTACCTCTGGTAGAATTCTGCTGTGAATCCATCTGGTCCTGGAATCTTTTTTGTTGGTAAGCTATTGATTATTGCCACAAATACAGAGCCTGTTATTGGTCTATTCAGAGATGCAACTTCTTCCTGGTTTAGTCTTGGGAGGATGTATGTGTCGAGGAATTTATCCATTTCTTCTAGATTTTCTAGTTTATTTGCATAGAGGTGTTTGTAGTATTCGCTGATGGTAGTTTGTATTTCTGTGGGATCAGTGGTGATATCTCCTGTATTATTTTTTATTGCATCTATTTGATTCTTCTCTCTTTTCTTCTTTATTAGTCTTGCTAGTGGTCTATCAATTTTGTTGATCTTTTCAAAAAACCAGCTCTTGGATTCATTGATTTTTTTGAAGGGTTTTTTTGTGTGTCTATTTCCTTCAGTTCTGCTCTGATTTTAGTTATTTCCTGCCTTCTGTGTGTTTGCTCTTGCTTTTCTAGTTCTTTTAATTGTGATGTTAGGGTGTCAATTTTGGATCTTTCCTGCTTTCTCTTATGGGCATTTAGTGCTATAAATTTCCCTCTACACACTGCTTTGAATGTGTCCCAGAGATTCTGGAATGTTGTGTCTTTGTTCTCACTGGTTTCAAAGAATATCTTTATTTCTGCCTTCATTTCGTTATGTACCCAGTAGTCATTCAGGAGCAGGTTGTTCAGTTTCCATGTAGTTGACTGGTTTTGAGTGAGTTTCTTAATCCTGAGTTCTAGTTTGATTGCACTGTGGTCTGAGAGACAGTTTGTTATAATTTCTGTTCTTTTACATTTGCTGAGGAGTGCTTTACTTCCAACTATATGGTCAATCTTGGAATAGGTGTGCTGTGGTGCTGAAAAAAATGTATATTCTGTTGACTTTGGGTGGAGAGTTCTGTAGATGTCTATTAGGTCTGCTTGGTGCAGAGCTGAGTTTAATTCCTGGGCATCCTTGTTAACTTTCTGTCTTGTTGATCTGTCTAATGTTGACAGTGGGGTGTTAAAGTCTCCCATTATTATTGTGTGGGAGTCTAAGTCTCTTTGTAGGTCACTAAGGACTTGCTTTATGAATCTGGGTCCTCCTGTATTGGGTGCATATAGATTTAGGATAGTTAGCTCTTTTTGTTGAATTGATCCCTTTACCATTATGTAATGGCCTTCTTTGTCTCTTTTGATCTTTGTTGGTTTACAGTCTGTTTTATCAGAGACTAGGATTGCAACCCCTGCCTTTTTTTGTTTTCCATGTGCTTGGTAGATCTTCCTCCATCCCTTTATTTTGAGCCTATGTGTGTCTCTGCACGTGAGATGGGTTTCCTGAATACAGCACACTGATGGGTCTTGACTCTTTATCCAATTTGCCAGTCTGTGTCTTTTAATTGGAGCATTTAGCGCATTTATATTTAAAGTTAATATTGTTATGTGTGAATTTGATCCTGTCATTATGATGTTAGCTGGTTATTTTGCTCGTTAGTCGATGCAGTTTCTTCCTAGCCTTGATGGTCTTTACAATTTGGCATGATTTTGCAGGGGCTGGTACCGGTTGTTCCTTTCCATGTTTAGTGCTTCCTTCAGGAGCTCTTTTAGGGCAGGCCTGGTGGTGACAAAATCTCTCAGCATTTGCTTGTCTGTAAAGTATTTTATTTCTCCTTTACTTATGAAGCTTAGTTTGGCTGGATATGAAATTTTGGGTTGAAAATTCTTTTCTTTTAGAATGTTGAATATTGGCCCCCACTCTCTTCTGGCTTGTAGAGTTTCTGCCGAGAGATCTGCTGTTAGTCTGATGGGCTTCCCTTTGTGGGTAACCAGACCTTTCTCTCTGGCTGCCCTTAACATTTTTTCCTTCATTTCAACTTTGATGAATCTGACAATTATGTGTCTTGGAGTTGCTTTTCTCGAGGAGTGTCTTAGTGACATTCTCTGTATTTCCTGAATTTGAATGTTGGCCTGCCTTGCTAGATTGGAGAAGTTCTCCTGGATAATATCCTGCAGAGTGTTTTCCAACTTGGTTCCATTCGCCCCGTCACTTTCAGGTACACCAATCAGACATAGATTTGGTCTTTTCACATAGTCCCATATTTCTTGTAGGCTTTGTTCATTTCTTTTTATTCTTTTTTCTCTAAACTTCTCTTCTCACTTCATTTCATCTTCCATCGCTGATACCCTTTCTTCCAGTTGATCACATCGGCTACTGAGGCTTCTGCATACGTCACGTAGCTCTCGTGCCTCGGTTTTCAGCTCCCTCAGGTCCTTTAAGGACTTCTCTGCATTGGTTATTCTAGTTATCCATTCATCTAATTTTTTTTCAAAGTTTTTAACTTCTTTGCCATTGGTTTGAATTTCCTCCTGTAGCTCAGAGTAGTTAGGTCATCTGAAGCCTTCTTTTCTCAACTTGTCAAAGTCATTCTCCATCCAGCTTTGTTCCGTTGCTGGTGAGGAGCTGTGTTCCTTTGGAGGAGGAGATGCACTCTGCTTTTTAGAGTTTCTAGTTTTTCTGCTCTGTTTTTTTCCCATATTTGTGGTTTTATCTACCTTTGGTCTTTGATGATGGTGACGTACAGATCAGTTTTTGGTGTGGATGTCCTTTCTGTTTGTTAGTTTTCCTTCTAACAGACAGGACCCTCAGCTGCAGGTCTGTTGGAGATTGCTAGAGGTCCACTCCAGACCCTGTTTGCCTTGGTATCCACAGCAGTGGCTGCAGAACAGTGGATTTTCGTGAACCGTGAATGCTGCTGCGTGATCGTTCCTCTGGAAGTTTTGTCTCAGACGAGTACCCGGCCTTGTGAGATGTCAGTCTGCCCCTACTGGGGGGTGCCTCCTAGTTAGGCTGCTTGGGGGTCAGGGGTCAGGGACCCACTTGAGGAGTCTGTCTGCCTGTTCTCAGATCTCCAGCTGCATGCTGGGAGAACCACTACTCTCTTCAAAGCTGTCAGACAGGGACATTTAAGTCTGCAGAGGTTACCAGCTGTCTTTTTGTTTGTCTGTGCCCTGCCCCCAGAGGTGGAGCCTACAGAGGCAGGCAGGCCTCCTTGAGCTGTGGTGGGCTCCACCCAGTTTGAGATTCCCAGCTGCTTTGTTTACCTAAGCAAGCCTGGGCAATGGCAGGTGCCACTCTCCCAGCCTCACTGCCACCTTGCAGTTTGATCTCTGACTGCTGTGCTAGCAATCAGCGAGATTCTGTGGGCATAGGGCCTTCCAAACCAGGTGCAGGATATAATCTGGTGTGCCATTTTTTAAGCCCGTTGGAAAAGCGCAGTATTAGGGTGGGAGTGACCCGATTTTCCAGGTGCCGTCTGTCACCCCTTTCGTTGACTAGGAAAGGGAACTCCTTGACCCTTCATGCTTCCCAAGTGAGGCAATGCCTCGCCCTTCTTCGGCTCGTGCACGGTGCGCTGCATCCACTGTCGTGCACCCACTCTCTGGCACTCCCTAGTGAGATGAACCCGGTACCTCAGATGGAAATGCAGAAATCACCCGTCTTCTGCGTCGCTCATGCTGGAAGCTGTAGACAGGAGCTGTTTCTATTTGGCCATCTTGGCTCCACGACACTAAAAATTTTATAAATGTTGTATGTCCTAACATTTTTAATTTGTAAACGGTTGTCTTTTCCAACTGGTTTCCCACACAATATCAGAGAGATAAAACTCAAAGTATAATAAATATATAATTAATGATTGTTTAAAATGTCTGTTCCATGTGATATTACTCTGTTTCCTAGCCAAGGAAAGAAACTCCAGATCGATCACAAAAGGTGTTTTCACTGAACTTGGCCTAAGAATACCATTCTTACACTGCACATCAGACTGTAAATAATAGTTTGAGCCAATGTAGTTGAAGATACCTGCTGTCTACCCCTGACTTAAAGGCTTGCCTTTGACAGCAGGAATAAAGAGGTGTCTTAGTCTGTTTTTTGCTGCTATAACAGAATACCACAGATTGGGTAATTTATTTCTTATGGTTTTGGGTGCTGGAAAGTCCAAGAGCATAGCAATGGCATCTGGTAAGTGTTATTCCATGGCAGAAAGTGAGAGACAAAAGCAAGCATGCAAGACAGAGAAAGGAAATTAGGCTGAACCCACTTTTATAGCAAATCCAGTCTCATAATAATTATCCACTTCCATGATAATGTCATTAATGAATTTATGAGGGAAGTACCCTCATTACCTACCCACCTCTTAAAGGTCCCATATCAATTAAATCTCAACATAAGTTTCAGAGGGGACACCAATTCAAACCATAGCAGGAGGCATTGATGAGGTTGGGGAAGGAATTTGTAGTGGCAGTATGCTATTACTCAGCAAGACATAAACATGGAGAGAAAATTCCTAAGGTGTAGAATTCATGATAGCAGCTGCTAGAAGGAAAGGAAATCAGGCTGAGTGTCTGGAGTCTATGACAAAGAAAGTGAGAAAGATTATCATAAGGAGCTGAGTATCTGGGTCTGAACATGGGTAGAAGACATGGGCAGGAGAAAGTCACTTAGGACTGTGTATTGTACTGAGTTTATGCCTCAACCTAAATCCATGCAATTATGCCTTTCCTCCCCACCCACCCTGACGGTAGCCAAGGCCACTTATTTTGCTTTCAGACTGAGGAAAACCTAACAAAGGTAGTGGATCCAAGTTGCTGCTGCTGCTGCAGTGAGTGTCCTCATGCACAGCTCTGACTTGTAAAGATTGCTGCGCCTACACATTGAATAAAAAAAATCCCATGGGATTCTGGTTTTCATAGTGCCTGCCAGGAGTGATTGAGAAGTGTGGTTAAGGCCCCATGAAGTAGTCTTTGACCAACGGGAGATGGGAGACAGAAAGCAATCAGAAGATATATTATTCTTTCTTCCTTGCTGTATGCACAGCTATTCTGAATCAGTAATTTCTATACCTTCTTTGAAAACATCTCACAAGACCAAGGAATCAGCTGCACTTATCACAAAGCGGTCACTAGCTTGGTGTGACTCTGCTTGACTGTGTTTTTTTTTCTTCCCCACCCAAATTTTCCTTTCTCCTGTCTTTGCTTTCCTCCTACTTCTGCATGATCACAGCCCCCAGAAAGCTTTTGTTTTGGATTGTTTTCTACATAAATCTGGCTGAGGCGGGCTGAAATGCATCTTGTTTATTTATGCACCAAGCATGTTTTAAGCAGTCACTAGTTATAGACACAAAGTACCACCTCTATAATCTACCGTGTAGGGTGTTGTGGAATTAAATGTGTCAACCTATGCAATACACCAGGCATAATGTCTGATACCAAGTATTATTTCAAGAAATGTAGAGCTAGCCATTTAGTTTGCTTTCTCCCCATTTTGTTTGTGACTACAGAAAAAATAACTGGCACTATTATTTGGTGGTTGTGATCCTTGACCACCATTGGAAAAGAAAGGCCAAGAAATGCCTATCAAAGTAAGCACCATCTATTCTTGGCCTTTAGGCCAGACTGTCCTGGTCATCAGTTTCTGGCCAGGCTGTTGATTACCACAGATGAGCGAGTCTATTGTAAAAAAAAATGGAGTGGTCATTTCTTTGTGATTTCTCCTGGAAACCCATTTTAAATGTCTCTTCTGAAGGAAATAGAAAAATGCTGTGGTATCCAAACAGTTAGCAAATGTCTGAGAGTTGCAGTTTGTGTCAGATACTCTGGTTTCTGGTCCATTTATAGTTGCCTTGTGGAGTTCCAAAACCTCAGAGGTAGCTGAGGAACGTTAACATGACCTTAACTCCATTTCAGGACTTGCCTGTGGCAGATCTTTTTATTAGAATAGACATCAAAAAATATCCAGAATTCTTGTTCTGTGCATGGCAGCCTACTCAACTCTGAAAATGGACAATGACTTGGGGTCGTTCCCAACAAGATAAAATCCAGCATATATTCTGGTTGGGGAGACACATATGGAAGTAGACAATATCAATGCAATGTGTAAGACCTATGGGAACAATAGCAAAAGGAACTATGTTACTACTAAGGAATCAGAAGAAACATAAATGAATCATGTTATTCTGGTCTGTCAGAAACCCCAAAAGGTCACAATGATAGGAAGGCAAGCTTGATTTCTTAGTGAATCCCAAAGGGCTAATGGTACATTATATATAATGGAAGAGACACAAGCTTTGATTTAGACACACTTGAGTTTTAATCCCAAATCTACTTTTTAACTGTGTGAATTTCATTATCACTTTATCTTTCTTATTTCTATATCTAAAAAATGGGCAAAGTAGTACCCACTAAATTTATATTTTGTGAGAATTATATAGAGACAAAGATATACTAAGCATGTGAGAAATAATAGTAGCTTCCCGAGATTAGATGCTTTCTACCATTTTTGAGCTGCCCCAGGTAAAAATGCCCCCTTTCTCTAACACTGCTGTTCTCTATGAACTCTTACTGAATCTTCCATTTAATCCCTTTCCCACCTTATAGGATACCAATGCTACTCCTCTTCAAATAATCAAGTAATTGTTTCTAGATGTTTTGTTTTACCTCACAGAGTGATCGAAATTCATGATTAGATTATGATGAAAGAAAGAACCCTCCCTCTAACGACAGGGCCTCCTGACCCCACCAGGGAAGGGGTTAGGATGAGTGCTGGTTCTGCATCTTAAATTAAGTAAAAAAAAAATCTTAATCCCATTAAGATCAATCATCTTTTCCTAAATCTCTGTCTAACCTAAGAATTATTAAAATGTAATTTTGACCCTATTTCAAATGAATGAACAACTCTGGCCTTATTATATGAAGAGAGACAGATCTCTCCCTGTCCTAGCTTATCATGTTATGTTTCCTAAGCTACTATACAATATGCGACATGCCCATATTGTTTTTCTCATATGGAAACAGGTTGTATATTGCTGGCCTGTTTTTTTGTTTGCTTGTGGGTGTGGTTGAATAAAGAAAAGTTTGATTTTACAGTCCCGTATACTTGTTTTATACTATACTTATTTTCAGCAAGTTCTACCTCTTGAGGTAAGGGCATTTATAATGTTTTAATGATAGTATGATGTGATAGTGTGAGCTAGCATATATGAAGCACCTTCTACTACACAAAGCCCTTTACATGCATACATTAACTCATTCATCCTTATAATGTCATCATGGGTTTGAAATGACATTGTTCACATTGTTTATTATTGGTGAAAGAGTTTTAGAACAGATAAATGACTAACTCAAGATTACATAGCTAATAATGTCTAAGCTTGATTTCTGAATTCACCTAAGTTTCTGCCACATAATGGAGGATAAATAATTTTAATGCATTTAACTAAATTTAATCAAGTTTGTAATTGCAGTTAAGTAATATCTGAGGGTCCTCTGAGATTTATCAGTTTAAGATTTGAACATTATTGCCCTCCTGCCTCACTTAGTAGTTTTTAAATCCATGCAAATATAGACAAGTTTTGGAAGTATTTTTCATTGTCTTAGTGGAAATTAGAGCTGAAACAGTAACTCTAACTTTGACAAATACAGTTTGACACACAAATTTGGGAATAAGTGTTTATTGATCAAGTGAAGATCAACTTGGGACACTGTACTTAAATCTTGAACTTATTGTTTCCCAATATGGGGTGGTAGCTAATGGCTCTATATGTCCTCCTACCAGCCGTCATGAAGTTAAAAGGATCTTCTCTTACCTCTAACAAAGAAGTACCTTTTTTATATGTGACCTGAAAATGCATGCACACCAATCCTCTGTGACACACAATTTACCTGTATAATAATCCTGCACAGGTACCCCTGAACCAAAACTAAAGTTCTTTTAAAGGTATAAATTAAAATATTTTAAATAAAGCAATTCTTATTATCTTGGAATAAAATTAAAGAGATTGTTAAAAATGAATCTTGTGTTTGATTTTGATGTATCTCTACCTGCCTCTGGAATGGGAACTCTTTCTCATGGGTGGTGGTGTTAGAGGGGAAATAGTATCTGCTATCTTGTATCCTCAGGGACTATACACAGAAGGTTGGCGGTAAATATTTGTTAAATGAGTGACTGATTCCTAAAGCCTCATTCCTCTCAGCGCTTAGCCAAGAAACATCCAGAAAACAAAGTAGAAGCATTAAATTCTTAATAAACAGCAAACAGCAATGTCTTATTTTCCAAGGCTTTACTGAGGCACTAAGATCTTTGCTCTTCTTTTCTAGCCTGATGTGCTTTAGTCTCTTTCCGCTATCTTTTATAATCTCTATTGCTCAAAAGCAACAAGGGCAAGCTGGTTAACCAGATTTCAGTTCCCAGTCTTAGGACTTAAGACTTAAATATAATTACTAAATAGACAAAAACTGGAAGCATTCCCTTTGAAAACTGGCACAAGACAGGGATGCCCTCTCTCACCACTCCTATTCAACATAGTGTTGGAAGTTCTGGCCAGGGCAATCAGGCAGGAGAAGGAAATAAAGGTCATTCAGTTAGGAAAAGAGGAAGTCAAATTGTCCCTGTTTGCAGATGACATGATTGTATATCTAGAAAACCCCATTGTCTCAGCCCAAAATCTCCTTAAGCTGATTAGCAACTTCAGTGAAGTCTCAGGATACAAAATCAATGTGCAAAAATCACAAGCATTCTTATACACCAATCACAGACAAACAGAGCCAAATCATGAGTGAACTCCCACTCACAATTGCTTCAAAGAGAATAAAATACCTAGGAATCCAACTTACAAGGGATGTGAAGGACCTCTTGAAGGAGAACTACAAACCACTGCTCAATGAAATAAAAGAGGATACAAATAAATGGAAGAACATTCCATGCTCATGGGTAGGAAGAATCAATATCGTGAAAATGGCCATACTGCCCAAGGTAATTTATAGATTCAATGCCATCCCCATCAAGCTACCAATGACTTTCTTCACAGAATTGGAAAAAAACTACTTTAAAGTTCATATGGAACCAAGAAAGAGCCCGCATTGCCAAGTCAATCCTAAGCCAAAAGAACAAAGCTAGTGGCATCATGCTACCTGACTTCAAACTATACTACAAGGCTACGGTAACCAAAACAGCATGGTACTGGTACCAAAACAGAGATATAGACCAATGGAACAGAACAGAGCCCTCAGAAATAATGCTGCATATCTACAACTATCTGATCTTTGACAAACCTGACAAAAAACAAGCAATTGGGAAAGGATTCCCTATTTAATAAATGGTGCTGGGAAAACTGGCTATCCATATGCAGAAAGCTGAAACTGGATCCCTTCCTTACACCTTATACAAAAATTAATTCAAGATGGATTAAAGACTTAAATGTTAGACCTAAAACCATAAACACCTAGAAGAAAACCTAGGCAATACCATTCAGGACATAGGCTTGGGCAAGGACTTCATGTCTAAAATACCAAAAACAATGGCAACAAAAGCCAAAATTGACAAATAGGATCTAATTGAACTAAAGAGCTTCTGCACAGCAAAATAAACTACCATCAGAGTGAACAGGCAACTTACAGAATGGGAGAAAATTTTTGCAACCTACTCATCTGACAAAGGGCTAATATCCAGAATCTACAATGAACTCAAACAAATTTACAAGGGAAAAAAAGCCCCATCAAAATGTGGGTGAAGGAGATGAACAGACACTTCTCAAAAGAAGACATTTATGCAGCAAAAAAAAACAAATGAAAAAATGCTCATCATCACTGGCCATCAAAGAAATGCAAATCAAAACCACAATGAGATACCATCTCACACCAGTTAGAATGGCCATCATTAAAAAGTCAAGAAACAACAGGTGCTGGAGAGGATGTGGAGAAATAGGAACACTTTTACACTATTGGTGGGACTGTAAACTAGCTCAACCATTGTGGAAGTCAGTGTGGCAATTCCTCAGGGATCTAGAACTAGAAATACCATTTGACCCAGCCATCCCATTACTGGGTATATACCCACAGGATTATAAATCATGCTGCTATAAAGACATATGCACACGTATGTTTATTGTGACACTCTTCACAATAGCAAAGACTTGGAACCAACCCAAATGTCCAACAACAATAGACTGGATTAAGAAAATGTGGCACACATACACCATGGAATACTATGCAGCCATAAAAAAGGATGAGTTCCTGTCCTTTGTAGGGATATGGATGAAGCTGGAAACCATCATTCTCAGCAAACTTTCACAAGGACAAAAAAACCAAACACCACATGTTCTCACTCATAGGTGGGAATTGAACAAGGAGAACACATGGACACAGGAAGGGGAACATTGCATTCCAGGGACTGTTGTGGGATGGGGGGAGGTGGGAGGGATAGCATTAGGAGATATACCTAATGTAAATGACGAGTTAATGGGTGCAGCACACCAACATGGCACACGTGTACATATGTAACAAACCTGCATGTCGTGCACATGTACCCTAAAACTTAAAGTATCATAATAATAAAATTAAAAAAAAGACTTAAGTATGATTAATTCAGTGTGATATAATAAACATAATTTGGGGATAAAAATATCTAACCTCAACTCTATTTCTGATTGGCCAAGTGACCTTGAAAAAGTCACTTCCCTTCTCTGTTTTTCTGTTTCATTTGTAAAATGAAGGGTTTTTTGGCAGAGATAAGTTGTTTCCTGAATAGTAAAAATAAGACAATTTGCAAATGCATTTGGGGAATAACTAGGCCCTCTGCAATGAAATTATCAATAAAAAAAGATAATTCTTGGAAACAACTTCAGTTAATCAGTGATTTTGTCACAACCCTCACGTGTTCTGGAAAATGGTGTGTACATTTATACACTCTCTGACATTAATTTATAATGCTATGGAAGAAGAGCGTCTGTTGAAGTTTTGGAGAAAATCAAAATTGGTCCTAATTTTCTATGGCAGAAAAATATGATCATGGTAATTATTGCATAATTACGATGCCCTGAACCTAATTTTAGCATCTGGGCAGAAGAAAAAATGAAAAACTATTATAAAGGAAGAGCAAAACACAACTTTCCACTTTCCAAAGATAATGGAGCCATAAGAAATAAGATGATTGGGTTATAAAAGAACAGATCCTTATCCACAAGACTGATTACAACCCCTCACCCCCAATTTTCTTTTGTGAAAAAATGTTCAGTTTTCAGACCAAAAAAAGACGAAGAATAATTATAACAAAAAAAACTTCAACTAAGTTGGTTTGGTTTCGCTGCTGCTGGTGAAAGATGCTTCTGAGCCAAGTTGGACCCAGCAGACATTTTTCTCTCTACTTTCACTGAATGGGGACTGATCTGCATGCTGATGTCCAGACATTGTTCAATATAAAAATACATTTATGAACCAAAAAGAAAACACACTGCATATTTGTTCCCATGGAGAAATAATTTCCTGATGCTCAGAATTGAAACATATTTGAACAAAAAGAGAAAGTTTGGGTGTAGATCAAGATATAGACAGAAGAACATGGGTTTAAATCTTTGATACTCTTACTAGCTATGAAATATTTCTGGCCTCAATTTCTTATCTGCAATATGGAATAATAATACTTATTCATAAAATCATGAAGAATGATTATAATGTGGGTAAAGCACCTATCAGTGTTTGGCAAGTAGCAGATATTCATTGTTCTTTTCCCCATTAGATAAATATTTCTCAAAGTAGAACCTTCTAACCAACTGCCTGCATCAATATCACCTGGTGTCCTTCTTGAAAATAGAGATGGCCTTTGAAATAGGAGAGTACCTCGCCTGATTTTTTCTTGTCCTCTGACTTTCATAGGTAGCTGAACTATCTACTAAATAAGATTTTAAAAATATTTTCCTGGAGGAAGACTCAACTAGGACTCAATACTTTCATCACCAAATATTTTCACCAATTTCCTGTCATTCTCATGATCACATTCAGGATTTATGCAAATCAGGATGACCAGAGACATAAATACTCCCCTCCACTATATTTAGCATGGGAAGACAGTTTCACTTTCATTACCCTGAGTAATGGGATAAAATTAGTTATGAGAATTTAGAAATCTTCAAAGTGATAAAACTAAGTTTAAAGATCAAAATAACAAAGACTGTGAAGAGTTGTTCATTTTTTCTACTCTATCACTAACCCAGCTTTCTCTATGTGTGAGACTCTTACTATCATATAAATTATAGAACATTTTGTGATTAGAAAACATTTTTAATAAAACCAATAAAAATACACATATAAATTCAAATATATATAGATGCATACAAAGAGCAATTGCATTTATTCAAATCAATTTGTAAATAACACTAAGCTCTTGATAATATTTGTAATTTGGGGTTCTTCCTGTTTCATTTTATTTTGCTTTTGTCTTGAGCAAGTGATTCCATTTTGAACAAAAGATGTCTTTTTAAAAATTTCTTTCGTTCTTTCCTTCCACCCACCCAAGAGGTTGACTTTGTGAGTTTTCCTTCCTTTCACTCATCATGAGAAGATCCTTCACAGCAGAATCAGAAATTTAATACAGGGCACTCTTTCAAGTCTTACAAATTTTTTCCACATCTGCTTTTTCCCCCTTCAGGCTGATGTCTTTATCCTCAAGCATAAGTGACTGTCAACATCAGAAGTTATGAAGAGAAGGCAAAAAAATTGATGTTATTTTGGGACGAAATAGATTCTGATTCTTAAGAATTTTTTTTTTAGCATACACAAATTTCCAAAAAGAGACAGGAAATGTCACGAGCTTTAAACTCTTCTAAAATTGGCTGATACAATTTCCACTGTGAAATAACATCTTAAGCTTCAGTGGCAAATATTTACTCCTGGAAATGGATGTCAGATTTGGATACAGATGCTGGGATTCTGAACAGGGATACTCTGGTTGCACAGTCCATTCCCAATAGACTTACTGGAGAAGAACGTTGGACTCCCTATTCTCATCTGCTGGAAGGTCAGCTGGTGGCTCGCACTCACTGAAAAAAACGTGTTTTCTCTTGGTGCCAAAGTATTTAAAAGTTTCTTTAGAAGAATATGATTTCCCCCCCCAACCCCTACTCCCACCTATGGCCTCTGACCTTTTCTTGGGCTCCATTAAAGGCAACTTTACATACTGCTGTTAGAAAACTACACAAAAAGCAGGACTTCAAAGTTAAGCATTGTTAACTTATCTTTTTTCTTGACCTACTTACTAAAAATAAAATTTCAAGGCCCTGAAAAATACAGCATCTTGCTTTGTTACTAGTCGATCTTGTCTTATTCATTTACTCATCCAGTTATTCCATCATTCTTTCAATTAGCAAACATTCATTGGTCCACCTTGCAAGACAGTGTTAGGTCTAATGAAGATCATGATTATGGAGTGATTATGATGATGATTATAATGGTGGTGTCAATCAAATTACTTTGATACCACTTCTCAGTCAACAGTGCACCCTATATACATTTTTGATTCTCACCACTGTCATTCTGTTTGTTCAAGCCTCATTAGCTCCATTACATAGATGAGAAAACTTTATTTATTTATTTATTTACTGTGATGGGTTCTGGCTATGTTGTCCAGGCTGGACTCAAACTCCTGGGCTCAAATTATCTGACTGCCTCAACGTCTTAAGTAGCTGGGACTATAGGCATGTGCCACTATACCCAGAAAGAGAACTTTTATAGTCTCACAAGAATTGAGTAAAGCAAAGATTTCAACTCACATCTCTTGCTCCAATGACTGTATTTTTTCACCATATGTAAAGGGATATAATAAAGAATGGCAGCCTTTGTCCTAAAAACAACTTGCAGTCAAATGGAATAAACAAAAACATGCACAGAAATAGTGGTAATAACTAGAAAAAAATACAGTGATTAAAATCATACTTATTTCAAGTTTAAACAAATATTCAATTATATTCTATAATTACATGTTTTTTTTTCTTCAATGTATACTCATTTCTTTTTACTCAGGTAACCCTTCTTGGTATTTCAGGAAATAATATTCTTATTCTTGCTCCACAGTCTTCAATTTTTCCTCTTTCTCATGTTTTAATTCATGAATAAAGTCACTATTCTCCATGAATTCATTTCTTGCCTCATTATCTCAGCCCTCAAAGATTTCCTTTAGTACAGCACTTACACACTATACTACACAATTCGAACCCTGTTTCATCTTGCTTTTTATTTTTTATTTCTTCACTCAATAGCAATCACAGTGTGATGGCCAGAAATAATCATAGCATATTACATTTTTAGATTATAGATTGTATTCATATACATTATGTCATATAAGCTTTGAGTTACCTCTGTAAAGTAGCTTTGGTCACCCATGCCACACACGTAAGGAATTAAGGCTCAGAGCATTCAGGTAATTTGCCAAGATCATAAAATGATAATAACTTACTGATAAAGCTGCGAATAGTAAATAAGTCAATACACGTAAAACTCTAGAAATTGTGCCAGAGATGTAGTAAATAATAAATTTTAGGTATACAAATAGAATTTCAGGAACATGAACTGAGGTTGCCTACAAGTTCTATTTTGCCTACAACACAACTATGTATAAGTTCCCAACTTGCCCGAAACCCAGTGCTTGTTTTCAAATTTTATTTCCTAGAGACTTAATTGTCTGTTTTTCTCATGATGTAAATGGATTTTATCAGAGAATGCTAACATATGAATATTGTTTGCCATTCTCATGACCAACACACATAATAGGAAAGATTAATCAATCTTGGGACTCTGAATACCATATGTAGCCATAGAACACCTCTCCATACAGCAGTATAGGAATTTACTACCAAACTACTATTATTGTCTTGTTAGTTAAAATCTACCTATATCTAGACTGGAGGACTACAGTGTCAATTTAAGCTTTGTGATTTCAATTGTTTAATAAGTTTGGCAGATCTGGATGACCTTAACAATATCTGTAATTACAGGAGTCTCTGATTTAAGTATATGAATTATTTGAAGGCAAAATCTATATATTTCTTTGTACTTCCAAAGTTCTCAAGTTATAATTGTGTGCATAATAACTGTTCAAAGTGTTCTTAATGAGGAAAAAAGAAAGTAAAATAAAATAGAGTTTTTTCATTCAATAACAATCAGCAGATATTTATTGAATGCCAGTGTATGGCAAATCCTGGTTAGAATTTAGAAATACAAGATGTTCTCTACCTACATACAGCTTACCTAGAAGCAAATATTGACTAAATAATCTCAGTTCATAATTTAATAGCAGAACAAAGAGGAGTTGCTGCTATCACAGAATAGATTGTTTCAAGCAAACATTCATGTCAATATATGAGTATGAATGGTGGGTGCTTTGTGAAAACATGATGGCGATTCTTGTGAAAAAATGACTATAAAGAAATGTTTTGACAAAATGGGGATGTTTGAAGTCATTCACAAAGCAACCAAGAAATTTAGCACTGGAAGGGGCAAGATTCCATAAATACACTCCCCTCAAGGCAGTTTTCAATTTCTAAATTATGCTTGGCCAAGAAGCCAAACAAGAGGTGGTCAGGTCCTTTCCACTCGGAGACACCATCCTCTATGGAAGAAGCTGTTTCTCTTTCTCTTCTGTCCTACCTATTAAAAACCTCTGCTCCAAAACAAAAACAAAAACAAACAAAAAGGGTGGCCCAGAACTTTCAGCAGTCTTTTTATTTTTCTTTAATTTTATTTCATATTATTATTATTATGCTTTAAGTTTTAGGGTACATGTGCACAATGTGCAGGTTTGTTACATATGTATACATGTGCCATGTTGGTATGCTGCACCCATTAACTCATCATTTAGCATTGGGTATATCTCCTAATGCTATCCCTCCCCCCTCCCCCCACCCCACAACAGTCCCTGGAGTGTGATGTTCCCCTTCCTGTGTCCACGAGTTCTCATTGTTCAATTCCCACCTATGAGTGAGAACATGTGGTGTTTGTTTTTTTGTCCTTGTGATAGTTTGCTGAGAATGACGGTTTCCAGTTTCATCCATGTCCCTAAAAAGGACATGAACTCATCATTTTTTATGGCTGCATGGTATTACATGGTGTATATGTGCCACATTTTCTTAATCCAGTCTATCATTGTTGGACATTTGGGTTGGTTCCAAGTCTTTGCTATTGTGAAGAGTGCTGCAATAAACATACGTGTGCATGTGTCTTTATAGCAGCATGATTTATAGTCCGTTGGGTATATACCCAGTAATGGGATGGCTGGGTCAAATGGTATTTCTAGTTCTAGATCCCTGAGGAATCACCACACTGACTTCCACAATGGTTGAGCTAGTTTACAGTCCCACCAACAGTGTAAAAGTGTTCCTATTTCTCCACATCCTCTCCAGCACCTGTTGTTTCCTGACTTTTGAATGCGCCATTTTAACTGGTGTGAGATGGTATCTCATTGTGGTTTTGATTTGCATTTCTCTGATGGCCAGTGATGATGAGCATTTTTTCATGTGTTTTTTGGCTGCATAAATGTCTTCTTCTGAGAAGTGTCTGTTATGTCCTTCGCCCACTTGTTGATGGGGTTGTTTGTTTTTTTCTTGTAAATTTGTTTGAGTTTGTTGTAGATTCTGGATATTAGCCCTTTGTCAGATGAGTAGGTTGCAAAAATTGTCTCCCATTTTGTAGGTTGCCTGTTCACTCTGATGGTAATTTCTTTTGCTGTGCAGAAGCTCTTTAGTTTAATTAGATCCCATTTGTCAATTTTGGCTTTTGTTGCCATTGCTTTTGGTGTTTTAGACATGAAGTCCTCGCCCATGCCTATGTCCTGAATGGTAATGCCTAGGTTTTCTTCTAGGGTTTTTATGGTTTTAGGTCTAACATGTAAGTCTTTAATCCATCTTGAATTAATTTTTGTATAAGGTGTAAGGAAGGGATCCAGTTTCAGCTTTCTACATATGGCTAGCCAGTTTTCCCAGCACCATTTATTAAATAGGGAATCCTCTCCCCATTGCTTGTTTTTGTCAGGTTTGTCAAAGATCAGATAGTTGTAGATATGCGGCATAATTTCTAAGGGCTCTGTTCTCTTCCATTGATCTATGTCTCTTGTTTTGGTACCAGTACCATGCTGTTTTGGTTACTGTAGCCTTGTAGTATAGTTTGAGGTCAGGTAGTGTGATGCCTCCAGCTTTGTTCTTTTGGCTTAGGATTGACTTGGCAATGCGGGCTCTTTCTTGGTTCCATATGAAGTTTAAAGTAGTTTTTTCCAATTCTGTGAAGAAAGTCATTGGTAACTTGATGGGGATGGCATTGAATCTATAAATTACCTTGGTTAGTATGGCCATTTTCACGATATTGATTCTTCCTACCCATGAGCATGGAATGTTCTTCCATTTGTTTGTATCCTCTTTTATTTCATTGAGCACTGGTTTGTAGTTCTCCTTGAAGAGGTCCTTCCCATCCCCTTGTAAGTTGGATTCCTAGGTATTTTATTCTCTTTGAAGCAACTGTGAATGGGAGTTCACTCATGATTTGGCTCTCTGTTTGGTTGTTATTGGTGTATAAGAATGCTTGTGATTTTTGTACATTGATTTTGTATCCTGTGACTTTACTGAAGTTGCTTATCAGCTTAGGGAGATTTTGGGCTGAGACAGTGGGGTTTTCTAGATATACAGTCATGTCATCTGCAAACAGGGACAATTTGACTTCCTCTTTTCCTAATTGAATACCCTTGATTTCCTTCTCCTGCCTAACTGCCCTGGCCAGAACTTCCAACACTATGTTGAATAGGAGTGGAGAGCAGGGGCATCCCTGTCTTGTGCCAGTTTTCAAAGGGAATGCTTCCAGTTTTTGCCCATTCAGTATGATAATGATTGTGGGTTTGTCATAAATGGCTCTTATTATTTTGAGATACGTCCCATCAGTACCTAATTTATTGAGAGTTTTTAGCATGAAGGGTTGTTGAATTTTATCAAAGGACTTTTCTGCATCTATTGAGATAATCATGTGGTTTTTAAACTTTGTTTCTGTTTATATGCTTGATTACATTTATTGATTTGCGTATGTTGAACCAGCCTTGCATCCCAGGGATGAAGCCCACTTGATCATAGTGGATAAGCTTTTTGATGTGCTGCTGGATTCAGTTTGCCAGTATTTTATTGAGGATTTTTGCATCAATGTTCATCAAGGATATTGGTCTGAAATTCTCTTTTTTGCTTGTGTCTCTGCCAGCTTTGGTATCAGGGTGATGCTGGTCTCATCAAATGAGTTAGGGAGGATTCCCTCTTTTTCTATTGATTGGAATAGTTTCAGAAGGAATGGTACCAGTTCCTCCTTGTACCTCTGGTAGAATTCGGCTGTGAATCCATCTGGTCCTGGACTCTCTTTGGTTGGTAAGCTATTGATTATTGCCACAATTTCAGAGCCTGTTATTGGCCTATTCAGAGATTCAACTCCTTCCTGGTTTAGTCTTGGGAGAATGTCTGTGTCGAGGAATTTATCCATTTCTTCTAGATTTTCTAGTTTATTTGCGTAGAGATGTTTGTAGTATTCTCTGATGGTAGTTTGTATTTCTGTGGGATTGGTGGTGATATCCCCTTTATCATTTATTATTGTGTCTATTTGATTCTTCTCTTTTCTTCTTTATTAGTCTTGCTAGGGGTCTATCAATTTTGTTGCTCTTTTCAAAAAACGAGCTCCTGGATTCATTAATTTTTTGAAGGGTCTTTTGTGTCTCTATTTCCTTCAGTTCTGCTCTGATTTTAGTTATTTCTTGCCTTCTGCTAGCTTTTGAATGTGTTTGCTGTTGCTTTTCTAGTTCTTTTAATTGTGATGTTAGGGTGTCAATTTTGGATCTTTCCTGCTTTCTCTTGTGGGCATTTAGTTCTATAAATTTCCCTCTACACACTGCTTTGAATGTGTCCCAGAGATTCTGGTATGTTGTGTCTTTGTTCTCATTGGTTTCAAAGAATATCTTTATTTCTGCCTTCAGTTTGTTATGTACCCAGTAGTGGTTCAGGAGCGGGTTGTTCAGTTTCCATGTAGTTTAGTGGTTTTGAGTGAGTTTCTTAATCCTGAGTTCTAGTTTGATTGCACTGTGGTCTGAGAGACAGTTTGTTATAATTTCTGTTCTTTTACATTTGCTGAGGAGTGCTTTACTTCCAACTATGTGGTCAATTTTGGAATAGGTGTGGTGTGGTGCTGAGAAAAATGTATGTTCTGTTGATTTGGGGTGGAGAGTTCTGTAGATGTCTATTAGGTCTGCTTGGTGCAGAGCTGAGTTCAATTCCTGGGTATCTTGTTAACTTTCTGTCTCATTGATCTGTCTAATGTTGACAGTGGGGTGTTAAAGTCTCCCATTATTATTGTGTGGGAGTCTAGGTCTCTTTGTAGGTCACTCAGGACTTGCTTTATGAATCTGGGTCCTCCTGTATTGGGTGCATATATATTTAGGATAGTTAGCTCTTCTTGTTGAATTGATCCCTTTACCATTATATAATGGCCTTCTTTGTCTCTTTTGATCTTCGTTGGTTTAAAGTCTGTTTTATCCAAGACTAGGATTGCAACCCCTGCCTTTTTTTGTTTTCCATTTGCTTGGTAGATCTTCCTCCATCCTTGTATTTTGAGCCTATGTGTGTCTCTGCACGTGAGATGGGTTTCCTGAATACAGCACACTGATGGGTCTTGACTCTTTATCCAATTTGCCAGTCTGTGTCTTTTAATTAGACCATTTAGTCCATTTACATTTAAAGTTAATATTGTTATGTGTGAATTTGATCCTGTCATTTTGATGTTAGCTGGTTATTTTGCTCATTAGTTGATGCAGTTCCTTCCTAGCATTGATGATCTTTACAATTTGGCATGATTTTGCAGTGGCTAGTACTGGTTGTTCCTTTCCATGTTTAGTGCTTCCTTCAGGAGCTCTTTTAGGGCAGGCCTGGTGGTGACAAAATCTCTGAGCATTTGCTTTTCTGTGAAGTATTTTATTTCTCCATCACTTATGAAGCTTAGTTTGGCTGGATATGAAATTCTGGGTTGAAAATTCTTTTCTTTAAGAATGTTGAATATTGGCCCCCACTCTCTTCTGGCTTGTAGAGTTTCTGCGGAGAGATCCACTGTTAGTCTGATGGGCTTTCCTTTGTGGGTAACCGGACCTTTCTCTCTGGCTGCTCTTAACATTTTTTCCTTCATTTCAACTTTGGTGAATCTGAAAATTATGTGTCTTGGAGTTGCTCTTCTCGAGGAGTATCTTTGTGGTGTTCTCTGTGTTTCCTGAATCTGAATGTTGGCCTGCCTTGCTAGATTGGGGAAATTCTCCTGGATAATATCCTGCAGAGTGTTTTCCAACTTGGTTCCATTCTCCTCATCACTTTCAGGTACACCAATCAGCCGTAGATTTGTTCTTTTCACATAGTCCCATATTTCTTGGAGGCTTTGTTCATTTCTTTTTATTCTGTTTTCTCTAAACTTCCCTTCTTGCTTCATTTCATTCATTTTGTCTCCCATCACTGATACCCTTTCTTCTAGTTGATCACATCAGCTACTGAGGCTTCTGCATTTTTCCCATCGTTCTGGAGCCTTGGCTTTCAGGTCCATCAGCTCCTTTAAGCACTTCTCTGCATTGATTATTCTAGGTATACATTCGTCTAAATGTTTTTCAAAGTTTTTAACTTCTTTGCCTTTGGTTTGAATTTCCTCTAGCTCAGAGTAGTCTGATCATCTGAAGTCTTCTCTCAACTCATCAAAGTCATTCTCCATCCAGCTTTGTTCCATATCTGGTGAGGAACTGCATTCCTTTGGAAGAGGAGAGGTGCTCTGCTTTTTAGAATTTCCAGTTTTTCTGCTCTGTTTTTTCCCTATCTTTTTGGTTTTATCTACTTTTGGTCTTTGATGATGTTGATGTACAGATTGGTTTTTGGTGTGGATGTCCTTTCTGTTTTTTAGTTTTCCTTCTAACAGACAGGACCCTCAGCTGCAGGTCTGCTGGAGATTGCTAGAGGTCCACTCCAGACCCTGTTTGCCCGGGTATCAGCAGCAGAGGGTGCAGAACAGTGGATTTTCATGAACCACGAATGCTGCTGCCTGATTGTTCCTCTGGAAGTTTTGTCTCAGAGGAGTACCCGGCTGTATGAGATGTCAGTCTGCCCCTGCTTGAGGGTGCCTCCCAGTTAGCCTGCTCGGGGGTCAGGGGTCAGGAACCCACTTGAAGAGGCAGTCTGCCCATTCTCAGATCTCCAGCTGCGTGCTGGGAGATGCACTACTCTCTTCAAAGCTGTCAGACAGGGACATTTAAGTCTGCAGAGGTTACCAGCTGTCTTTTTGTTTGTCTGTGCCCTGCCCCCAGAGGTGGAGCCTACAGAGGCAGGCAGGCCTGTTTGAGCTGTGGTGGGCTCCACCGAGTTTGAGCTTCCCGGCTGCCTTGTTTACCTAAGCAAGCCTGGGCAATGGCGGGCGCCCCTCCCCCAGCCTCGCTGCCACCTTTCAGTTTGATCTCAGACTGCTGTGCTAGCAATCAGTGAGACTCCATGGGCGTAGGACCCTCCGAGCCAGGTGTGGGATATAATCTCCTGGTGTGCCATTTTTTAAGCCCATCGGAAAAGTGCAGTATTAGGGTGGGAGTGAGGTGATTTTCCAGGTGTCGTCTGTCACCCCTTTCTTTGACTAGGAAAGGGAACTCCCTGACCCCTTGCACTTCCCAAGTGAGGCAATGCCTCACCCTGCCTTGGCTAGTGCAAGGTGCACTGCACCCACTGTCATGCACCCACTGTCTGTCACTCTCTAGTCAGATGAACCTGGTACCTCAGGTGGAAATGCAGAAATCACCCTTCTTCTGTGTCACTCACTCTGGGAGCTGTAGACTGGAGCTGTTCCTATTCGGCCATCTTGGCTCCCTCTCCTCAGCAGTCTTATAAGACAAGGGAGAATTAAATTTGTGTTCAGAAGTGAATTGAACTTTCTCTAGTGTTTTTACATGAAGAGACTTTACAATTCCTAGGATGTGTGAAGGCAAAGATCAAGTAGAATGTGGCAACTAAGACACTAAAACAGAAAAAAACATAAGTTAAATCATGGTGCTTGGAAGACAAAAACTGCAGTTCTGTTTTTAGTAAAGAGAAAGAAGCTTAGTAAACACTAGATTTTCAGTTAAGATTCCTGAAAGATTGCATCCTATGAATGAGGACAAACTGGAAATAGATCAGCCTTCACTATGACTGAAAAGCAGCCTTAAACTGTTCAATTCCTGACTTTAAAAGGTACTTCCCTCACTTTCTCAACCAATGAGAGAGAAAATTAAATCTTCCCTGAAAAAGAAAATAATATTTTTCAGAGCAGCTACTATTTTCCATAAACAATATTTGGCATTCAATAAAGAAAATACCAGGAATGCAAATAGTTAGAATCAAAGGCTGAAAACCAAGAGAAAAAAGGCAATAGAGGCAGATGCAAAGGTGAACCAATTTTTTAAATTATTTAAAGCTCTAAATTTTGAAAATGTTAAAAAATTTTAAATAACTGAATAGTATGTTTAAGAAAACAGATAATAAGGTGGCAGAAGATGCTATTGCAAGATATAAGATAGGCTGTTGCCATATTGTTAAAAGTCTTGTAGGCTCTGCTGAGAAGTTTAGTCTTTACTCTTTGTAACAAGATAAGGTCACCTGAAGGCTTATGTAAGAAAGCAACCTGTTTAGTTTTTGGTCTCTGATAGCTGTATGCAGGACAACAGGACTGGGGGGGGAGCCAGGAGAACCCTCTATAGCTAGGATCTAAAAACTACCAGTGGAGAGATGACCAGGGCCTGCACCAAGGCAAGGCAGTAGGCATTATGAACGGGGTCCAGATTCAAAGAATGTTTAAACAACTGTTAACAAGTCTTAGAGAGCCTATGGGGGAGCACAGATGCTTTCCAAGTTCTTCACCTGGATCACTGAGAGTTCTGGCTATAACTAAAGGTACCTAATACAGCATGAGGAAGACACTGTCCCTTGTGGATGGGAGGGGGACTCAGTCCTGGCATATGTCAGCTTCACCTGTGACCTTAAGGTACACATTCCTAGTTCTATTCACTGACAGTAAAGAATTATTTAGTTCAAAGCATAAAAAAAAAAAAAGAATTTTACATGACGATTAGAAGCCATAAAATAAAATGGAAATCTGGAACTGAAAATTCAAATAAATTTATTATGACAAAAACATTAAATTGGTTAAGCAACAGTGTAGATGCAGTTAAACAAAGTAATTTAAGTAGCAGTTAGGTCTGTTGAAATTTTCGAATTGTACAACAAGGACAAAATGAGAATAAAAAATGGAAAATAAAAAATTATGAAAATAATTTTTTTAATAAAATTAAAAGTGAAAAGAAAAAATAAAATTACATAACAGACATGAGAGAGAGTGAAAAGATCTGCTATATTTATAATTGGAGACCCAGAAAGAGAAAAGAAATAATACATGTCAGAAGCAATATGTGTGATCATATTGGCTGATTTTTTGAAAGTGATGAAAGTCATCAGACCACAGATTCAACAGCCAACCACAAACCCCAAAAACCTAATAAAGAGTGAAATTGTTAAAAAAACAAAAATGAAAGAAAAATCTTAAAAGCAGCAAGAAATACAAATAAACTATCAAAAAAGATTAAACAATAAAACTGAGAACCAAAAACTCATGGACATTGTTTACCAAAAAAGCAAGTGAAGACAAATCACCAGTAACCTGAATAGAATCAGCAACTAACTAGAAGAATCAGAGGGAAACAATGGGGTGACAGCGAGGAGAACAGAATACTGGATAGCAAGGTAGGGACCAAGGACTTTGGCCCTTGAAGATTTGCTGAAAAAAAAAATCAACTGGCAAAAGGCTGATTAATTGAAGAAAAAGTATTCAAATTTACTTAACATTTATACATTGGAGTCTTCACCATAAAGATACAACTCTCCAGTGGGATATAGAAGCTGGCATACCATCTTGGAGTTAGAGAAAAAAATGTAGGGTTGGCGCATGACAAAAAGAGGTTATAGTGGTAAATCAAGTTTTAATGGCAAGGCAGACTATGGGAGCAGGAGAGGCTCCATGCAGACCTAGGAGGTCACAGGTAGGCTTGGCCGGGAGGGACTGAGAAGACTTGGCTGGTAAAGGTGGTCTTGTTATATAGATGAAAATTCACTAGTAGCTGCCCTCAGAGAGAATAGATAGTAAAGTATTATTTTAGATCTTAAGGTGACAGACTCAGTTAATCTTTCCTACATCTGGACAAGGGAAGGCCAGACTGTATTAATGCAAATTTTTCACAAATGCATATTTCACAGCAAAATACAGCTTTGTAGGGCCATTTCCGTTTGCTGGCCCTCTAACAGGCGTCTCAAAATATGTCAAAGAAATAGGTTTTGGGTTAAAATGTTTTTATTTCCTTCAGCAAAGTGGGACAATTTGAAAATATCAGCTTAAACTTAAGGTATTCTTTACCACTCCAGCAAAGGGTGAGTGTGAAATGCCTGTTTTAAGGAGCTGGATTACTCTAGATTATATGAACCCTCAAAACTCACCAGCCAGAATTCGTCTTCAGAGCAAGGCTCCACAAGGAGAAATATATAGAAATTGAACCAAAATGGAAGTGAAGAACTGGACAGAGAGAGAGAAGAGAAGGTGCAGATAAAAGCAGAGGAGGAAGAGAAAAGAGCCATGAAATCCTTGAAGGCAGGCTCCCATATTTTCAAACGCTACTTAAAACAGCAAAAAAGGAGATGAAGTTAAAAGTGTTACCCTGAACTTTAGTATCTTCTAAAAATGTATGTAAATTAACTTTACATAAAACCAACCAATAGAAAAATGTTGAAATCATATCCCATGCAAAGTGATCATAGGAAAAAAGTGGAACAAAAAACAGATATTAAATCCCTAGAAACAATAAAATTATAGCAGAAGTTGTGCACAATATAAAAATTATAATTTTATATTTCAAAACAAATTAAATATCTTAAAATTATAGAAGACATTAAAGAACTAAATAAATCAAAGTTGGAAAAAAACCCAGACATGAGTTGGGAAATCTGAAAAAAATTTAAAGGAAAAATTTAAAAATATTAATATCAAAAATGAAGACTAAACTGGAAAGATACATTAGAGTGAATAAACAAAATAGAAAATACTCAGATGTTTTGTTTCAACTTCCTATTGTATGAGTTTTGGAGACCAACATAAGATAATGACTTGCCTCTGCATATGAAGGTAAAAAAACAGACACAGGCCTACGTAGTGATTTCTTATAGAACAACACAGCAGAAAGCAAATCTCTGACAAACCATGTGGACGTGGCTTTTACAGATGGTTGTCCAATCCCTGCACACTATTGCTTGCTTATGAATGAGTGAAAGGAATAAAAATTTTAAGTTATAGCTACAGCTTCTCTACCTGTACATTCCAATACTGACCTTGCATAGTTGCTTTGAGGGCTAAGTATGACCAAAGGACGCAGTGATTTGGAACTTAGGTTTTAAAACTCAACAAATATGACTCTTTTGAACTGTGTGAACATAGGCACATTGCTGGATCTGAGTAATTTCATGTGCTAAGAGGGAATAATAGCATCAGCCTTAATGCTGCATTATTGCATTTAGCATTATTTCTTTCTAAAGATGAAACAAGACAGACATCATTATATTTAACAAAGTGCCTGGCACGTATAAAATAGTCAATAAATGTTATCTATCATTGTTATTATTACCTGATACTGTGCATAGTAAGCCCTGAACCTGTTCCTGGCATGTGGAGCTATGTACTATGTTCATGACATTCTGATAGAGGCAAACAAAGTAGTAGCTATTATAATGAATATATGAGTGTGATTTTTATTATTACATCCCTGTAGTTTTGGCAAGTAGTTTACTAGAAAGAAGTTCCAATTTTGACTTAGCATGAAGTTTGTTTTTATCCTGGGCATGTTATCTACCCAGCTTACCTTATTCTTTCTTCAAAACAGGAATTATGCTTGTTAATTGACTGAGATGTTGCAAGGCCTTACATCTGAGAAGTATATCATCAAGGAATAGAGAAGATGAGGCTTAGAGAGAGAAGGGAAGTCCCTCTCAATTAGGAGAGGCAAAGGCTCTATGACACAGCATGGCCTAAGAATTTTGTTGGCATAGAATTCTAAGTGTGAAAAGAATAAATGGAGTGACTGCTCCCCCCTACCAAAGAACCTTGTATACACTAGTTTTAAAAGCACAGACATGTTATATACCTAGGTATAATGTAATTTTGCTACTTTTCTCTTCCAACTTCTCAAATCTTTGAATGCAGGGGTTTTTGGAGTTATTCCCTGTGTATTATTTTGACTGATATGTAGTAGCTGCTCAGCGAATGTGCTTTGCTAAATGAGAGATGGAGTACAGACAAGCTGAAATTGCACATTTATGTTGCCATTGCATTGCTCAAAAAAAAAAAAAAAAATTAGAATTAGGGTTGAAGAGAGTGCTCAGGCCCTAGACTAGGATTTATTTGCTGTATAACAAACTTTACACAAACAATTAATCTCCTTGCTTGTCAATTTTCTCCTCTATGAAATTGGGTTATTACAAAATTCTTTGTAACATATCATGGAGTTCAATTAGGATACGTTAAATATTGGAAATCTGAAGCATTATGCAAATATGAGGTATTATTATAATAATTATAACAATATTGTTTTTATTCTTAATTGCTACTCTTGGGTACACTATTGCTCTGCAGATACCTCTCTCCCTGCCTTCCCCAGGGTGTTGGCATACCAGGATGCCTCTTTAGAAAAGAAATTATATAATCGACCTAAGGAAACAGAATTTTCCATCCTGGCATTTGCATAAAGGCCACATATGCATAGCCATATGCTGATTTAACCAACAGCTTTCACACTTATCATCGAGTTTGATACTTGTTCCCTGATATCTATTCTCCCTCTATTTCTTATTAATAGAACAAAATTTTAGGTGGGAATATGGCTACTCAGAATAAAGATTACCTTTCTCAGCTTCTTTGCGGCTATGATTACATGTCTAAACTTTGGTGCGTATTTTGGTAAATGGAAATTCTTAAAGGGAGATCCTCTACTTTCTCCCTGCTTGCTGGAATGCAAACATGATTGTTGGATTTGAGCAGCCATCTTATGTCAGGAGTTGGAAACCATGCAGGCAGATCCTGATCCTTAGCACTACAGAGCTCTATACCAAACTGGATTTCTGTGAGACTCCAGAAGAAAGCAGCGCAGGGAGTTTCCTCATGTATTCTTCATTTCCCACACCCCATTATAAGTGCTTTTGCTGTAATCTGGAATCAGCTGTACTAATCTACTGCACATATGTAGATTCTATTGATAGTCTATTCCAGGATTGATAACTTTGAGCCCAGATAACTTGCAGTAACATTTATAACAAGATTTCAAAAATAGTCTTTCCTATACACCAAATAGTTTTGGTTAGAGAAAACAAAACCTTTGTCATAGCAACTTCATTTGTAGGAAGTTACCTTCTTAAAATTGTTTATCTGTGGACAGCTATGCTGCTATTAGTAGGGAATGGTTTCAGGGAAAAGGTTACAGAAGGGTGGAGAGGGCCTGGGCTTTGGGGTTCCAGGGGTATGGAAGTCAGCGGAGCTGAGGGTAGTTCCCAACAGCCAGAATGTCCATGGATCAAGCCCTTTTGTGAAGCTGGAGGTACCAGCACTGGTCCAGGATGCGCAGCTGTGAAGTTGCGAATATATGTATTTGGTCTTTTTCTTTGTTTGCTGGAATCTTCAAAGTGATGTGTCTTTTTGTATGCTAACAAGTTGACGAATTGCTGGCAGCCTCTAGGTGGCTTCTGGATAAGAGCTGGTCACCAGGAAGACCAAGGCCAGATTAGAGCGTTGGGACATTCAGTCCTACTCCGCAACCACAATGGAGACAGGCTGAAGGTTAAGTTGATCACCAGTGGCCAATAATTTCATCAATCACGCCAGTGTAATGAAGCCAGCATAAAAGCTCAAAAGGACAGGGCTCAGAGAGTTCTGTTAGCTGAACATTGGAGGTTCCCACAAGTGGCACGCCTGGAGGGGGTTATGGAAGCTTCACACCCTTTCCCCATACCTCACCCTATGCATCACTTCATCTGTATCCTCTGTAATATCCTTTATAATAAGCCATTAAATATAAGGAAGTATTTATCTGAGTTCTGTGAGCCACTCTACCACATTAATCAAACCCCACGGGGAAGCTGAGTAAAATTTCGAGTAAAATTGCTGATACCATGACCATCAGGTCAATGTTGTTTGAAGCACCAGGTAAAACAACCTAGGGCTTGTGATAGCCATTGAAAGTGAGGCTCACTTTTGTGGGACTGTGTCCTTAGCCTGTGTGATCTGATACTATCTCCAGGTAAGTAAGGTCAAAATTGAATTGAATTAGAGGGCACCCAGCTGGTATCCACTGCAGAAGTGATTGCTTGTTTGTTGGTGGGGAGAAATTCCCACACATCTGGTGTCAAAAGTGTGTTGTGAGAGTATAGTGGGAGAGACAACAGTTTATTTTTTCTCCACAGAACAGCTCATTCTACCTGGCCAAACAAAGT
This sequence comes from Nomascus leucogenys, assembly GCF_006542625.1. NCBI lineage: Eukaryota > Metazoa > Chordata > Mammalia > Primates > Hylobatidae > Nomascus > Nomascus leucogenys. Next base: position 80,792,024 of record NC_044396.1, read on the forward strand.
AGAGAAGAGATTGTGTCCATGGGAGAGGAGGTCCAAATTGAGAGAAAGGTGGGGCAGGAGCACCCCTGATTTCTTTCCATTTCTGACTCCCAGTAAAAGATACTAACAAGATGACTGCTAAGTAACAATTGCTTTCAATGGAATAACATAATTGTAGGCCCTGTTCTGTTGCTGACTTGGGCAAGTCGTTTTACTTTCTAGGGCTCAGTCTTCCAATCCCTATAATGGAACTGAAAATAACACTTACTTCTAGGATGGTATTAGGATGGAATAAGATAATGCATTAAAATATACTTTAAACCTCTAAAATCCTGTATACATTTACATGGTTTAAAGAAAGAGAATTTGTCTATATATTTCTGTGTTTAAAATATGCAAAGGTACTAACATTTTTGTGTCTATGGAGCAGTATTCATTTTTTTCACTGTGTAATGGTTATAATTCATTTCATTTGCAGAGACAGGAAACCTAGTAATTTAAGTTAAAAAGACAAGGTCTTATAATGATGTAGAGCAATTAAGCGAAAGCTCAGAGAAGTATCTGGAACCAGAGACAAGTCTGTCCTCAAGACCTCCTTTTTATCCTCATGCTTCTCTTCCTATCTCTGTCTTATTTCTCTTTCACTTTTTTTTTTTTTTTTCAAATTTCTTTCCTTTCTTTCTCTGGTCCACATGGTGAAAAATATAGCTAATCCAGTGGTTTCCAATTTTATATTTTATCTCTTACAATCCACAATATATACATTTCAATTTTAAAGCTGAATTGAATAAAAATTTGATGACCGAATTTGGAACAAGTGCTTACTCCTAAACAAATCAACTCTGGGATCAAGTAATATTGCTGATACCATGACCATCATGTCAATATTGTCAGTGAATGGGTCATTCCCAGAAGAAGAGGGACCCTGCTACTGTGTTGACAAAATAATAGGAACTCACTAAATATTTAATTTTTTTGTGTGCACTAAAATGGCTAAATTTGGTGATATAATTATATGTTTATTCCCTGGGACTCAATATACTTAAAAAAATTACTACCAGCTAAATTTAATTACAATATGAGTCCTCGAAACAATGTTCAAATCCAGTTTTAAAAAGTCATTGTTAAATTAAGATTTAATTCATATGACAAAAAATTAGCCCTTTTAAAGTGAACAGTTCAGTGACATTTAGTACACTCACAATGTTATGTAACCATAACCTCTATCTAATTCCAAAACATTTTCATCACCCCAGAATAAAACCCTGTACCCATTACCAAGTTAATTGCCATTTCTTCCTACTTTCTGTTTTTATGGGTTTATCTACTTTGGATATTTTATTTAAATAGAATCATACAATATATGACCTTGTGTCTGACTTTTTTTATTTACCATTATATTTTCAAGATTCAACCATTTTGTAGCATGCATAAATACTTTATAACTTTTTCATGAATGAATAATATTTCATTGTGCGTGTGTGTGTGTATTTCTCATTGTGCATGTGTGTGTGGGGGGGGGTGTGTGTGTGTATTGTTTCTTCATTCACTGATGGACATTTGGGTTGATTCCAACTTTTGGCTATTGTAAATAATGCTGCTATAAATATGTACGTGCAAGTATTTTGTGAGTATCTGTTTTCAATTTTTTGGCTATATACCTAGAAACGAAATTGTTAGAACACATGGTAATTCTCTCTTTCCCTTTTTGAGAAACCAGTAAAGTGTTTTACAGAGTGGTTGAATGATTTTACATTCCCCGCAGCAATGTATGAAAGTTCTAATCTCTCTACATCCTTGCTAACACTTGTTGATTTTTGTGTTTCTGATTATAGACACTTTAGTGGGTGAGAAGTATTACTGCATTATGGCTTGGGTTTGCATTTCCATAGTAACTAATGATGTTGAGAATATTTTCATGTGGTTCTTGGCCATTTGTATATCTTTTTAAGAGAAATGTATATTTAAGTTCTTTGCCTATTTTTTAATTGGCTATTTATTGTTGTGTTTTAAGAGTTCTTTATATATTCTGTATAGTAGGCCCTTATGAGATACAAGATTTGCAAATAATTTTCCACATTCTGTAGGTTATTTTCACATTCAGATAATGTTCTTTGATGCATAAAAGTTTTTAATTTTGAAGTCCAATTTATTAATTTTTATTTTTGTTATTCATGTTTTTGGTGTGGTATCTAAGGAATCATCACCAAATCTAAGCTGATGCAGAATTACCCTATGTTTTCTTCTAAGAGTTTTATAGTTTTAGTTCATATATTCAGATTGACACATTTTACCTTAATTTCTGTATATGATGTGAGATGAGTCCAATTTCATTCTCTTGCAGTTGTCATAGCATAATTTGTTAAAAAGTCTATTCTTTCTCCATTGAATGATCTAGAAACAATTGTCAAGAATCAATTGGCCATAGAATATGGGTTTATATCTGGAGTCTCATCTCTATTCCATTAGTCAATATATCTACTCTTATGCCAGTTACACACTATTTTGATTGCTGTATGTTTTTAGTATTTTTGAAATCAGAAAGCATGCGTCTTCCAACTTTGTTCTTATTGTTCAAGATTGTTTTGATTATTTGGGATGTTTCACAAATTTGAGAATCAACTTTTCCATTTTACTGAAAACATTGTTAGATAGCAGTAGAGATTGCACTGAATCTGCAAATAGCTTTTGGTGGTATTGCCATCTTAACAATATTAAGTCTTTCAATCAATAAACATGGAATGTCTTTTCATTTATTTAGGACTTATTTAATTTCTTTCAGTAATACTCTAGAGTTTTTGGTGTACAAATCTTTCACTTCCTTAGTTAAACTTATTTTATTTTTGGATGATATTAAAAGTGGAATTTTTAAAACATATATTTTTCTTGGATTGTTCATTGTTGGTTTTTAGAAACAACTGACTTTTCTGTTGTTCAACTTTGCTAGATTTTTTTGTTAGCTCTAATTGTGTGTGTGTGTGTGTAGACTTTGAGATTTTATATGTGTTACTCTATCATGCCATCTTCAAATAGAGATAATTTAACTTTCTTATTTCAAATTTGGATAGCTTTTATTTATTTTTCTTGCCCAATTATTCTGGCTAGAATTTTCAGTACAATGCTGAATTGCAGTGGCAAAAGTGGTCACCTTTGTTTTGGACCTGTTAGAAAGTTTTCAGGTTTTCACTATTAAGTATGATGTTAGCTGTGACTTGACTTTTTCATAAGTCCCCTTCTTCATGTTAAGAAAATTTTCTAAGTGTTTTTTTGTTATCATGAAAGGATGTTGTATTTTACAAAATGTGTTTTCTGTGTCAAGTTAGGTGATCGTATGCATTTTTTTCTTTGTTCTATTAATATGGTCTATTACATTGATTAATTTTTTTATGTTGAAAAACTCATGTTACTGGGACAAATCCCATCTGCTTATGGCATTCAATTATTTTAATATGCTTTTATATTTGGCTTGCTAGAATTTTGCTGAGAATTTTTGCATTTATATTCAAAAGATATATTAATCTCTAGTTTTATTTCCTTGTGATATCTTTGTCTGGTTTTGGTATAAGGATAATGCTGGCCTTATACAATGAATTGAGAAGTGCTCCTTCATCTTCTTCTTATATATTTATTTGCCAGAGTTTGAGAAGGATTGCTGTTAATTCCTTTTTAAATATTTAGTAGAATTCACAAGTGAAGCCATCTGGTCCTAGACTTCTCTCTGTTGGGAGGTTTTTGATCATTTATTCAATTTCTTTACTTGTTATATGTCTGTTTAGATTTTTTATTTCTTCTTAAACCAGTTTTCATAATTTGTTTATTTCTAGGAATTTGCCCATTTCACTAGGCTATCTAAATTATTACTATATGGTTGCCATTGTGTTTTCTTATAATTCTTCTATTTCTGTAAAGATGATAGTAATGTCTCATTTTGGTTTTTGATTTTAGTTATTTCTGTCTTCTCTCTTCTGTTCTCAGTCTAGCTGAAGATTTGTCAATGTTGTTGAAAATTTCAAATAACCAACTTTTAGGTTTGTGGATTCTGTTGTTTTTCTACTTTATTGTGCTCATATTTGCTGTACTCGTTATTATTCCTCTCCTTCTAGCTTAAGTTTAGTTTGCTTTTATTTTCTAGGTTTTTTAGGTGTAAAGTTAGGTTTTTGATTTGAGATCCTTCTCCATTAATACATGCATTTAAAGTTACAAATTTCCTTCCGAGCACTGCTTCACTGCATCCCATCAGTTCTTGTGTAGGCTGTGTATTAATGTCCATTTTTCTTGAACTATTTTGCATTTTCTTTTTTTTTTTTTAACTACAAAGTAAACTTTAATGTCGAAAGTGCAAACTTGGGGAAGACAGGAAAGATCACACACAAGGCTGTCACTTCACACTTGGAAGGTTGCACAGCGGCTGGGCAGAGGCGCTCCTCACTTCCCAGACAGCTGGGCGGTGGCCGGGCAGAGACGCTCCTCACTTCCCAGACAGTGGGCGGTGGCCGGGCAGAGACGCTCCTCACTTCCCAGATGGGGCAGTGGCTGGGCAGAGGCGCTCCTCACTTCCCAGACAGGTGGGTGGCCGGGCAGAGGCTCTCCTCACTTCCCAGACGGGGCTGTGGCCAGGCAGAGACGCTCCTCACTTCCCAGTTGGGCGGTGGCGGGGCAGAGGTGCTCCAAACTTCCCAGATGGTTGGCGGCCCGGCAGAGACGCTCCTCACTTCCCAGACAGTTGGGCAGAGATGCTCCTCACTTCCCAGTTGGGTGGCCAGACAGAGATGCTCCTCACTTCCCAGACAGTTGGGCAGTGGCCGGGCAGAGGCGCTCCAAACTTCCCAGACAGTTGTGTGGCCGGGCAGAAATGCTCCTCACTTCCCAGATGGTTGGGCGGCTGGGCAGAGACGCTCCTCACTTTCCACACGGTGTGGGGGCCGGGCAGAGGCGCTCCTCAGTTCCCAGATGGTGCTGGGCCGTCGGACTCCATTGCTGGATGTGTGACTTGGGTTTAAGCCTCTCCCTTCTGCTCTCATCTGGAAATGCTGACAGCCTGGGCATTTCCTCCTTTGGCACTGGATGGAGACTGAAGCCTGGCAAGGCCCGGCCTTCAGCAGGAACTCCCCCTGGGCCCCACTCTGTGACCCCGAGCCCAAGACAGGATTTTTCCTTTACCTTCTCCAGCCACTTTGGACCTCCCGGCTCTCTCAGAGCCCTGTTAGGTAGGTGACAACTCTGTTCCCACTGGTTTTTTTTGTTTGTTTTTTATGCATTTTTAGTAGAGATGCGGTTTCACTATGTTGGCCAGGGTGGTTTGAACTCCTGACCTCAGGTGATCCACTCTCCTCGGCTGCCCAAAGTGCTGGCATTACAGGTGTGAGCCACCGCGCTCGGCCCCCGGTTCCCACCTTCTTAAGTGTATGTGTTGTCATCATGTTTCACCCCAACCAAACCTTGGGTGGGCAGCCTCTGCAGGGGACCACTCACAACTGGCCTGTAGTCACGGTCCCCTGCAGAGCCCTCCCAGGTGGTCCAGATGTGCCCAGGGGCCCTGTCCGATGCGTCTTCCCTGCATGGCCTGCTCTGCCTGATGTGCGCTGTGCACTCCCGGGGGCTCCGTCACACACTGTCACACACATATGCCGTCACACACCGAGCCAGCCTCATCAGCTGTCTCAGTAGTTGGTGTTCAGGGACAGGGATCCAGCCCTTCCTAAAGTGTACCTGGGCTGAGACTCAGAATGGACGTTCAAAACAAAGAGATGGAGCTGTGAGTGACACAGGGCCCCACGGGCCATCTGTCAACCAGGCCTTGGCCCTAATCCATCGGGCACTCACCCCCTGTAAGATGTGGACCCGCTAGTGCCCAACGTGTGAACAAGTAGCTGGAGGCCTCACCCCACACTGCTGGCATGGCCTGCCTCTCTCCTGCCCAGGTGTGGCAGCTCCTGGTGCCAGTTTTCCCGGAGTGTGGCCAGGCCCCAGGTGTCTCTCCATCACAGCTGCGGCTCTGGCTTCTTCCAGGAAGTGAGGTGGGGTTGCTCCCCATGCAGCCGCCGCCGCCGCCGCTTCAACACTCTGTAGGCCTGCACCGCCTGCTCTCTCTCCTCCCCCACAATCCGCTGGCAGGCCAGGGAGGCGGTCAGAGGCTGGGACACACCGCCTGGGCTCAGAAGCATCCTCAGCATCTGCGATCTCCTGCCAGGCTGGTCCTTGCTTACACTCCTCCGGGGCCTGGCAGTCAGCTCTGGGGGCTGCAGGACAACCTCACCAAACTTCACCGTGTCTCGAAGCAGCTCCTGCTCCAGCCTGTCTCCCGCCTTTTCCTCCTTTTTCCGTCGGACTTTATCTAGTCGCCGCTTCTGGAATGCTTTTTTTGCTTTTTTCTACTCAGACTTCTCCTTGGGAGCTGCCTGCACCTCTGGCTGCAGGATGGCCTTGTTCTTGCTGAAGAATAGCACGTGCTGGGCCTCTTGCTGCATGCGCTGGATATAGGCCCCGTCAGACTCCCTCTTCCTCTGTTTGAACTTGGGGACGGCGATGTCAGGCTCCACTCCCTTTGCTTCCTTCTCCGATGTCTTTCTGAAGGTCACCTGGGCTGCTTTCTTCCTTTTCTTGTTACTGATCGGGTGTTTCATCTCCTGGCGGCTCCTCATAATCTCCCGGAGCTGGAAAGGGATCTCTTGTTCGTCCTAGTTCTTGGGCTTGCAGTTCACTTTCTTCTTCTCTTTGCTGGGGAAGGGGTCCCAGTGAACGCTCCCTAGGGGGTCCCGGGCGGAGCCTTCAAGGTGTCCCCTTCTCTGGGGAAGTGTGGCGGCCTCGCGGGGCAGCGCTGTCACCTGCGAAGCCCGGGCCACGGGCTGGGCGCTGCTTCCCCAGTGGCTGCACTTGCTGCCGCCGCCGCGCTCGCCGGGGACTCCCAGGACCCGCCTGCACCCTGGGCACCACTGCTCTGTGCTGCATTTTCTTTTTGATTTCTTTTTTTCTCTTTTTTTTTCAACTTGTATTTTAAACACAGTTGGTACATATGCAGGGTTGTTGTATTGGAATATTGCATGATGCTGAGGTTTGGAGTATGGTGTTATGAGCATAGTACCCAACAGGTAGTTTTTCAACCCATGTTCCTCCCTTTCTCATCCTTCTAATAGTCTGCAGTGTTTATTATTCTCATATTTATGTCCATGTGTGGTCAACTTTCAGCTCCCACTCAACCGATTTATGTAATGAACCACTGTAAAATAGTGGCTATTTAAGAGTGTGTTGTTTAATTTCCATGTATTTGTAAATTTTCCAGTTTTCCATCTATTAGTGATTTCTAGCTACATTATATTGTGGTTAAAGAAGATACTTGGTAGAATTTGAGTCTTTTTAAATTTCTTGAGACTTACTTTTTGGACCTAATGTATGGTCTACCCTGGAGAAAGTTCCACATGCACTTCAGAATAATGTGTATTATGTTATTATTGTGTGCGGTATTATATTTGTCTTCTTACAACTAGTTGGCTTACAGTGCTTTTCAAGTCTTCGGTTTCTTTACTGAGCTTCTGTCTAAATGATTTATCATCTATGTAAATGGCCTATCATCTATCTAGATCATTTTTTACCTAGATGATATATCTATTATTAAGGTTGGAGTATTAAAGAACGGCCTGTTACTTTCTTCAGCTCTTTCAGTTCTTTTCAAACTTATGATTTTTTTTTCCAGTAAAGAGACCAGTTCTTTTTTTTTTCTTTTAATGCTTTAAGTTTTAGGGTACATGTGCACAATGTGCAGGTTTGTTACATATGTATCCATGTGCTATGTTGGTGTGCTGCACCCATTAACTCACTCGTCATTTAGCATTAGGTATATCTCCTAATGCTATCCCTCCCCCCTCCCCCCACCCCACAACAGTCTCCGCAGTATGATGTTCCCCTTCCTGTGTCCGTGTGTTCTCATTGTTCAATTCCCACCTATGAGTGAGAACATGCAGTGTTTGGTTTTTTGTCCTTGCGATAGTTTGCTGAGAATAATGGTTTACAGTTTCATCCATGTCCCTACAAAGGACATGAATTCATCATTTTTTTATGGCTGCATAGTATTCGATGGTGTATATGTGCCACATTTTCTTAATCCAGTCTAGCATTGTTGGACATCTGGGTTGCTTCCAAGTCTTTGCTATTGTGAATAGTGCCACAATAAACATACGTGTGCATGTGTCTTTATAGCAGCATGATTTATAGTCCTTTGGGTGTATACCCAGTAATGGGATGGCTGGGTCAAATGGTATTTGTAGTTCTAGATCCCTAAGGAATTGCCACACTGACTTCCACAATGGTTGAACTAGTTTACAGTCCCACCAAGAGTGTAAAAGTGTTCCTATTTCTCCACATCCTCTCCAGCACCTGTTGTTTCCTGACTTTTTAATGATGGCCATTCTAACTGGTGTAAGATGGTATCTTATTGTGGTTTTGATTTGCATTTCTCTGATGGCCAGTGATGATGAGCATTTTTTCATGTGTTTTTTGGCTGCATAAATGTCTTCTTTTGACAATTGTCTGTTCATGTCCTTTGCCCACTTTTTGATGGGGTTGTTTTTTCTTGTAAATTTGTTTGAGTTCATTGTAGATTCTGGATATTAGCCCTTTGTCAGATGAGTAGGTTGCAAAAATTTTCTCCCATTCTGTAAGTTGCCTGTTCACGCTGATGGTAGTTTCTTTTGCTGTACAGAAGCTCTTTAGTCTAATTAGATCCCATTTGTCAATTTTGGCTTTTGTTGCCATTGTTTTTGGTGTTTTAGACATGAATTCCTTGCCCATGCCTATGTCCTGAATGGTAATGCCTAGTTTTTCTTCTATGGTTTTTATGGTTTTAGGTCTAACATGTACATCTTTAATCCATCTTGAATTAATTTTTGTATAAGGTGTAAGGAAAGGATCCAGTTTCAGCTTTCTACATATGGCTAGCCAGTTTTCCCAGCACCATTTATTGAATAGGGAATCCTTTTCCCATTGCTAGTTTTTGTCAGATTTGTCAACGATCAGGTAGTTGTAGATATGTGGCATTATTTCTGAGGGCTCTCTTCTGTTCCATTGATCTATATCTCTGTTTTGGTACCAGTACCATGCTGTTTTGGTTACTGTAGCCTTGTAGTATAGTTTGAAGTCAGGTAGCATGATGCCTCCAGCTTTTTTCTTTTGGCTTAGGATTGACTTGGCGACGCAGGCTCTTTTTTTGGTTCCATATGAACTTTAAAGTAGTTTTTTCCAACTCTGTGAAGAAAGTCATTGTTAGCTTGATGGGGATGGCATTGAATCTATAAATTACCTTGGGCAGTATGGCCATTTTCATGATATTGATTCTTCCTACCTATGAGCATGGAATGTTCTTCTATTTGTTTGTATCTTCTTTTATTTCATTGAGCAGTAGTTTGTAGTATTCCTTGAAGAGGTCCTTCACGTCCCTTGTAAGTTGGATTCCTAGGTATTTTATTCTCTTTGAAGCAATTTTGAATGGGAGCTCACTCATGATTTGGCTATTTGTCTGTTATTGGTGTATAAGAATGCTTGTGATTTTTGTACATTGATTTTGTATCCTGAGACTTTGCTGAAGTTGCTTATCAGCTTAAGGAGATTTTGGGCTGAGATAATGGGGTTTTCTAGATATACAATCATGTCATCTGCAAACAGGGACAATTTGACTTCCTCTTTTCCTAATCGAATGGCCTTTATTTCCTTCTCCTGCCTCATTGCCCTGGCCAGAACTTCCAGCACTATGTTGAATAGGAGTGGTGAGAGAGGGCATCCCTGTCTTGTGCGCGTTTTCAAAGGGAATGCTTCCAGTTTTTGCCCATTCAGTATGATATTGGCTGTGGATTTGTCATAGATAGCTCTTATTATTTTGAGATACGTCCCATCAATACCTTATTTATTGAGAGTTTTTAGCATGAAGGGTTGTTGAATTTTTTCAAAGGCCTTTTCTGCATCTATTGAGATAATCATGTGGTTTTTGCCTTTGGTTCTGTTTATATGCTGGATTACATTTATTGATTTGTGTATGTTGAAACAGCCTTGCATCCCAGGGATGAAGCCCACTTGATCATGGTGTATAAGCTTTTTGATGTGCTGCTGGATTCAGTTTGCCAGTATTTTATTGAGGATTTTTGCATCAATGTTCATCAGGGATATTGGTCTAAAATTCTCTTTTTTGCTTGTGTCCCTGCCAGGCTTTGGTATCAGGATGATGCTGGCCTCATCAAATGAGTTAGGGAGGATTCCCTCTTTTTCTATTGATTGGAATAGTTTCAGAAGGAATGGTACCAGTTCCTCCTTGTACCTCTGGTAGAATTCGGCTGTGAATCCATTTGGTCCTGGACTCTTTTTGGTTGGTAAGCTATTGATTATTGCCACAATTTCAGAGCCTGTTATTGGTCTATTCAGAGATTCAACTTCTTCCTGGTTTAGTCTTGGGAGAATGTCTGTGTCGAGGAATTTATCCATTTCTTCTAGATTTTCTAGTTTATTTGCGTAGAGGTGTTTGTAGTATTCGCTGATGGTAGTTTGTATTTCTGTGGGATTGGTGGTGATATCCCCTTCATCATTTTTTATTGTGTCTATTTGATTCTTCTCTTTTCTTCTTTATTAGTCTTGCTAGCAGTGTATCAATTTTGTTGATCTTTTCAAAAAACCAACTCCTGGATTCATTAATTTTTTGAAGGGTTTTTTGTGTCTCTATTTCCTTCAGTTCTGCTCTGATTTTAGTTATTTCTTGCCTTCTGCTAGCTTTTGAATGTGTTTGCTGTTGCTTTTCTAGTTCTTTTAATTGTAATGTTAGGGTGTCAATGTTGGATCTTTCCTGCTTTCTTCTGTGGGCATTTAGTGCTATAAATTTCCCTCTACACACTGCTTTGAATGTGTCCCAGAGATTCTGGTATGTTGTGTCTTTGTTCTCGTTGGTTTCAAAGAACATCTTTATTTCTGCCTTCATTTTGTTATGTACCCAGTAGTGGTTCAGGAGCAGGTTGTTCAGTTGCCATGTAGTTGAGTGGTTTTGAGTGAGTTTCTTAATCCTGAATTCCAGTTGATTGCACTGTGGTCTGAGAGACAGTTTGTTATAATTTCTGTTCTTTACATTTGCTGAGGAGAGCTTTACTTCCAACTATGTGGTCAATTTTGGCATAGGTGTGGTGTGGTGCTGAAAAAAATGTATATTCTGTTGGTTTGGGGTGGAGAGTTCTGTAGATGTCTATTAGGTCCGCCTGGTGCAGAGCTGAGTTCAATTCCTGGGTATCCTTGTTAACTTTCTGTCTCATTGATCTGTCTAATATTGACGGTGAGGTGTTAAAGTCTCCCACTATTATTGTGTGGGAGTCTAAATCTCTTTGTAGGTCACTCAGGACTTGCTTTATGAATCTGGGTCCTCCTCTATTGGTTGCATATATATTTAGGATAGCTCTTCTTGTTGAATTGATCCGTTTACCATTATGTAATGGCCTTCTTTGTCTCTTTTGATCTTTGTTGGTTTAAAGCCTGTTTTATCAGAGACTAGGATTGCAACCCCTGCCTTTTTTTGTTTTCCAATTGCTTGGTGGATCTTCCTCCAGCTCTTTATTTTGAGCCTATGTGTGTCTCTGCATGTGAGATGGGTTTCCTGAATACAGCACACTGATGGGTCTTGACTCTTTATCCAATTTGCCAGTCTGTGTCTTTTAATTGGAGCATTTAGCCCATTCACATTTAAATTTAATATTGTTATGTGTGAATTTGTTCCTGACATTATGATGTTAGTTGGTTATTTTGCTCATTAGTTGATGCAGTTTCTTCCTAGCCTCGACGGTCTTTATAATTTGGCATGTTTTTGCAGGGGCTGGTACTGGTTGTTCCTTTCCATGTTTAGTGCTTCCTTCAGGAGCTCTTTTAGGGCAGGCCTGGTGGAGACAAAATCACTCAGCATTTGCTTGTCTGTAAAGTATTTTATTTCTCCTTCACTTATGAAGCTTAGTTTTCCTGGATATGAAACTCTGGGTTGGAAATTCTTTTCTTTAAGAATGTTGAATATCAGCCCCTACTCTCTTCTGGCTTGTAGAGTTTCTGCCGAGAGATCCGCTGTTAGTCTGATGGGCTTCCCTTTGTGGGTAACTGGACCTTTCTCTCTGGCCGCCTTTAACATTTTTTCCTTTATTTCAACTTTGGTGTATCTGACAATTATTTGCCTTGGAGTTGCTCTTCTCAAGGAGTATCTTTGTGGTGTTCTCTGTATTTCCTGAATCTGAATGTTGGCCTGCCTTGCTACATTGGGGAAGTTCTCCTGGGTAATATCTTGCAGAGTGTTTTCCAACTTGGTTCCATTCTCCCCATCACTTTCAGGTACACCAATCAGACACAGGTTTGGTCTTTTCACATAGTGCCATATTTCTTGGCGGCTTTGTTCATTTCTTTTTATTCTTTTTTCTCTAAACTTCCCTTCTCACTTCATTTCATTCATTTCATCTTCCATCACTGATACCCTTTCTTCCAGTTGATCGCATCGGCTACTGAGGCTTCTGCAATCTTCACGTAGTTCTCGAAACTTGGCTTTCAGCTCCATCATCTCCTTTAAGCTGTTCTCTGCATTGGTTATTCTAGGTATCCATTCGTCTAATTTTTTTTCAAAGTTTTTAACTTTTTTGCCATTGTTTTGAATTTCCTCCTGTAGCTCAGAGTAGTTTGATCGTCTGAAGCCTTCTTCTCTCAACTCATCAAAGTCATTCTCCATTCACCTTTGTTCCGTTGCTGGTGAGGAATTGCGTTCCTTTGGAGGAGGAGGGGTGCTCTGCTTTTTAGAGTTTCCAGTTTTTCTGCTGTGTTTTCCCCATCTTTGTGGTTTTATCTACTTTTGGTCTTTGATGATGGTGATGTACAGATGGGTTTTTGGTGTGGATGTCCTTTCAGTTTGTTAGTTTTCCTTCTACCAGACAGGACCCTCAGCTGCATGTGTGTTGGAGTTTGCTAAAGGTCCACTCCAGACCCTGTTTGGCTGGGTGTCAGCAGTGGTGGCTGCAGAACAGAGGATTTTCATGAGACCGCAAATTCAGCTGTCTGATAGTTCCTCTGGAAGTTTTGTCTCAGAGGAGTACCTGGCCAAGTAAGGTGTCAGTCTGTCCCTACTGGGGGGTGCCTCCCAGTTAGACTGCTCGGGGGTCAGGGACCCACTTGAGGAGGCAGTCTGCCCGTTCTCAGATCTCCAGCTGCGTGCTGGGAGAAACACTTCTCTCTTCAAAGCTGTCAGAGAGGGACATTTAAGTCTGCAGAGGTTCCTGCTGACTTTATGTTTGTCTGTGCCCTGCCCCCAGAGGTGGAGCCTACAGAGGCAGGCAGTCCTCCTTGAGCTGTGGTGTTTGAGCTTCCCGGCTGCTTTGTTTACCTAAGCAAGCCTGGGCAATGGCAGGCGCCCCTCCCCCAGCCTCGCTGCTGTCTTGCAGTTTGATCTCAGACTGCTGTGGTAGCAATCAGCAAGACTCTGTGGGCGTAGGACCCTCCAAGCCAGGTGTGGGATATAATCTCCTGGTGTGCCGTTTTTTAAGCCTGTTGGAAAAGCACAGTATTAGAGTGGGAGTGACCCGATTTTCCAGGTGCCATCTGTCACCCCTTTCTTTGACTAGGAAAGGGTACTCCCTGACCCCTTGTGCTTCCCGAGTGAGGCAATGCCTCCCCCTGCTTTGGCTCATGCATGGTGTGCTGAACCCACTGTCCTGTACCCACTGTCTGGCACTCCCTAGTGAGATGAACCCAGTACCTCAGATGGAAATGTGGAAATCACCATCTTCTGCGTCGCTCACGCTGGGAGCTGTAGACTGGAGCTGTTCCTGTTTGGCCATCTTGGCTCCACACCCCTCAGTCCTTTTTTTTTTTAACCCAGCCTAGGACAAAGCTGAAAACAGACCAATTATTTGTGGACCTTGCCCCCATATTTCTCATTATATCACTCTAATATATTTAATGTTGATTTTTTTAAAGGTGGCAATAGTTTTTGTTTTTGTTTTTAATTTGCCCTTATATTAAGCAAGTAGTTGTTCTTCACTGGTCGAGCTACATAACACAGAATAGCCTTTCCAGCCTTCCAGGTGGATGTATTTCTGCTCTCTATTAATTATACTCAGTGTAGTAACATGGTCCCACTTTTAAGTGAGCCAATTGTTAATTTACAGCTTTCCTTACCAGAAACTTCTTGCTTATGATGAGTCAAAAGTAGGCCCTCAGTAAGTTGGTGTTTTAGTCCTAGCTTTAGGTTCTGGCATCACATAAAATAATCACCTTTTAAAAAAAATTCCTTCTAAATTCTGAACTTAGGTATTATGGTATAAGCATAGCCTTTCAAGGACACAGGTGAAGAAAGTTATTGAACTGGCAGGAGAAGGAACACAACAATGTCTTTTGTCATTAATAATTAAAAATATTCTACCTTTATCAATGAATTCAGTTAAATACAAGATAAACCATGTTTAGTAATGACACTTTTCTAGGTAGTAGTAAATTAAAAATAAATAAGAAAGGTATATGCTCTGACCTTGATAAACTCCCATTCTATTACAGGAAACAGATAAATGACAGAGAAAAACAACACTATGTGATAAAGTCTGTAATAAACTCAATATTTAACATGTTGCCATGGAGATAAGGATACAACAGCAATTCTTCCTTAGAGAGAGATTTAAAGAAGAGATCATAGTCAAGTTGGGTGATCTCAAGTTAGACAAGGAAGGAAAGGGAATTTGGGCAGAGAAATCAGCCTGCAAGAAGATATAAAAGTGGGAAAATTCTCAGTGTTCTTTAGGTGCAATAGGCAGAATAAAGACCACTGTCCCTCAAAGATGCTCATGACCTATTCCACAAAGCCTCTGAATATGTTACCTTATATGACAAAAGGACTGTACAGATACAATTATGATAAAAATCTTGATAAGATTATCCTGGATTTTTTGTGTACTCCATGTATTTACAAGCATCCTTATAAAATAAGAAAATAAGACAGCAAGATAGGATCAGAATTGGAGAAAGATTTAAAAATGCCATGCTGCTGTCTTTGAAGAGGGGAAAGTGGGGCCATCAGCCAAAGAATTCAGACAGTCTCCAGAGTCTAGAAAAGGAAATTAAACATATTATCCCTTAGGGCCTCAATAAAGGAACCCAGCCCTACCTGCACCTTGGTGTTTTCAGTCCAGTGAGACTCATGGTGGACTTCTGACCTGTGGCATAATAAAATAATTAATGTATGTTGTTTTAAGTCACTAAGTGTGTGGCGATTTGCTATAGCAGTGTTAGGAAACTAACATAGTGGGAAGAAGAGGATGGCTGCAATGTAGAATGTGCATGTGTGTGTTTATTGTTGGAGTACAGAGCAAAGGAAGGTGAGAGATGATGGCAGGGCAAAGGAAGACTGGAATCTATTGCAAAGGAATTTGATAACATGTATGGAATTAAGCAGTCTGAAATTTTATTGTTAGAGAAAATGATCCTGATAATATGATCCCATGTATAGAAGCTACCATTTCATTGGCTCATTGGTCTGGTTTTGCCTGAGTTTCATATTTGGAAACTATAAATCTTATCTTTCTACCTAGATTAAACTCCAGGTACAAATCTTTGGTTGTCTTTTCACTTTGGCATTCACTATTATTCCAGCATACACACACACACATTCCTCATTATAGTCTCCTGAATACCATTCTTTTAGGGCTTATTGAGCATTTTAGGGATGATAGGTGGTAATCTGTTGTAAAAATAAAGCCACAATCTTTCATAAATGCTATAAAACAAAAAAGTATGATTCTGTGAGAGAGATTAATGAGGAGCTCTTCATTAGATTCACTAGATAAAGGTTTCTTTGAGATCTCTTTGCCTCTCTTCCACCTGTAGCTCCCTGTGTCACTCACATCTTCTGTTTTTATTTCCTCCATCACTTTGGTCAGAGGAAGTGGTCAGAACTATGACAGAGGGGTCAAGAAGGTGCACTAACATTCTATCTTTATCTTCTTAACCCTAACCCAGCTCATGTACTCATAATTCCATTGTAAAACAGAAGCCTGGGTATATGCATGGCTAAATTCACCAATCATGTTAGTTGTTAAAGAAACTCTCAAAATAGGAAACAGACCACCAAACATTAGGCCTGGGAGAAGAAGGAGAATATGCGGTACTAGAAGTTCTTGGAAACATAAAAAAGAGGCTTTTTGGATGTCAGCAGGATTTCTCTGGACTTGGAATCATCCCTCTGCTGTGTATAACATTGCAAAATGCAGTAAGAGTTTCACAATCACCGTGTGGTTTGCTGTGAAGTCACTGGTGGCCTCTACTCCCGAAATCACTTCCCAATGAACACTTTGATCCTGTATGATATCAGTCTCTTGAGCCACTAATTGCTTCCAAGTGAATTTTGGCTTGCCAAGAGTCTGGGTGGTGTCTCCCATCTGATACAGTTGTTTGCACTTACATATTTGTTTGCTTCCAAATTCCTCTGAACAGTTTATGAACAGAAATCCTCCCAACACACCCGAGCTGAAAGATATGCAATTGTCTTGAAAATGGAGTATCAGGGTTCTTTCTTGCTACAGCAGCCAACTCCCGGGGAAATATAATACAGACACAAGTTCCTAAAACTTAGTTTTTCATCTCAAGGGAAATACATATCTACTTCTATAAATTTCAAGGTAATTGTGTTAGAAAAAATGTGAGAGATGTTAATGTGAGAGACGTAAAAAAATCACTGGAGGAAGATGATTATATAAGTCCCAAAACTTTCAACACTCTAGCGACTTGGAATTCGTTATTTAACTATCACTGTCTTTCTTCCTCATGCCTACCTCCAACCAATGATTCTGTTAATTATGCTTCCTGAATTGTGAGTTCTCCAATATGCTGTGTTTCTTCCCACTTTTCCCTTCCTGCCCTTCTTTCTTCAATACCCCTCCTCTAGGATACATCACTTTTGATCTCCCCTAGAATTGTGAATAGTTTCTCAATTTCTAAACCTTCTTCTATTCATAATTTCAAGTGTTGTATTTGTATCTGTTAAACGAGCATACTAATGCTTATTTCTGGTGCTGGCTGTAAAGATTACATAAAACAAACTTCAGTGTATCCGTGAAAACCCCTAAAGTATATCCTGGCATATAAACTTAGCTCAGTAAATGTTCTCTTCCCTCCTAGTTTCTGAGGTTTGTCTTCCCCAACTCAGCCAGAGTTGCCTTTCTAAGACAGAAATTTGACTATCTCACTACACTTTGAAAATATCAATGGCTTATTGTTGCTCAAGTGATGAAGTTCAAACTGGCATGGCAGGGTCTTTACTGACTACAGTCTATCTTGCTGCTCCTCTCTGCTGTGACTTTCCATTTGACATCCCCATTATAATCACTGCAAGTTATTTTTAAACGTCAAACTTGCTCATTTTTCTGTGCCCTTTGCACATGCTGTTCCCTCTGCCTCTAATGAGGGAAATGTCTCATTGCCTTATTTAATGAAATGCCTCTATTTCACCACTGGTTTGCCATCTCATCCTTCTGTCTATCTTTGTAACTTCTTCACTTAGCAAATTCACTCATCCTTTAGATCTTCAAGTTTCTCTCTCTTCCTATGTCTTCTCAAAACTCTTAAGCCCTGCCAATTGCCCATTATATTTGCAGTGTTTATTATTGCCAAGATACTTAGCGCATTGAGTTATCCTTGCTGGTTGAGTTTTCAACCAGACTGAGAGCTCCTGGTGCACCAGGAGCTGTTTTGTTCAACCTTGTTTTATTATAATGTTGATCAGAAAAAAAAAATGATTACTGGCTAGGACCACTGTCTGTGTGGAGTTTACACATTCTCCCATTGTCTACATGGGTTTTCCCTGGATATTCTGGTTTCTTCTCACATCCCAAAGTTGTGCCATTAGGTTAATTGGCATGCCTGCATGCTCCCAGTCTGAGTGAATATGGGTGTGTGTGTGAGTACGCCTTGAGGTGGATTAACATTCTAGCCAGGGATGGCTCCCGCCTTGCACACTTAGTTGCCAGGGATAGGTTCCAGCCACCCACATGACCCTGAACTGGAATAGTGGGTTAGAAAATCAATGAATGAATACAAATTATTGTAAGATAAAGATTCATCAGGTATGTAATAGCCATATAAATGCACAACAATAAACAATGAGGGACAAAAAGCACGCAGAGGGCTGTCAGAATCACTGTTTTTGAATGTTGTGGTGGTAGCAGGGAATCCTTAAAATTTTTGTTTTGCAAACATTTCTTCTTTGACTTGACCAACGTCCACTAAAACCACTGTTACTCACTGATTCACCAAAAATGAGGTAAATAATTATCTTTCTTGTTTTTGTTAATCTTTTACAAATGTATGTGTATGTGTAGCTCACATTTATTTCAACGTTTAATATCAAAAGTGTTTTTGGCCTTTATTTAGAAGCTTCGCTATATTTTTGTGACCAGAAATACATCATTGGAACTTAGCTCTTGTTTATATCAATTAGCCTACAGTAAATTGGTATATTATACATTATTTTGCTAAAAGTTGAAGTTTCTAAGAAACTATTGAAGCCATTGAGGACTTACTGTACACATCTTTATTTTATACTATACTTGTTCATTCATTCATTTATCCAATATATATATTGAGTATCTGTCATCTATCAAAAAGTATGCTAGGCTCTGTGGAAGATGCATAGATAAATAAAAATAGATCCTGCTGTCAGGAAATTTACAGTTTAGTTGGGAACACAGCGAATGTTTCACATACCTAGAACAGAAATTGAAAGTGTCAAACAACTTTCAGAAAGAGAAACATAAAGCTCTCCAGCTGTTAAAAGAGACACATTGAGTGATCCTTATCAACCAGCAAGTGGTCCTGAGTCCCAACACAGTTTCCATTCCATCTGTTATTGTGCCAGAAACTGATATTCTACTGGCTTAGAGGATGTCAGCCTATACATGGGATATCTTGCAATAATCTACGGGAAAGTGACAGGAGAGATTTGTTTCAATCCTAGAGAAAGGACGATATATTATTCATCTTGTTACCTTTTGGACTCAGTAAAGTCTGGACCATTGTGAATACTTAAATGTGTTTTTGTTGAAATGGCTTAAAGTGTTTATTTAATGAGATCAATGTGTAGTTCTAATGCAAATAATTTAAAGATTTAACTTGCTTTGAATTAGTGACATTGTCAAATTTTAAAAGCACAGCCTTAATGCTCCAGTCTTCGTTTGTTCTTTCGTGTAATTATTTTCATTCATTCATTTAATTATGTATGTGTTTATGCAGTCAGACAATAAATAGTCATTAAACTAGCTCTTTTTACTCTCTGCCTTTAATTGTCCTCTCTTTCTCATGTATTCATTTTTATTCCCAAATAAATTTTAAGCTCTCTCAGGGCAGGGACCTAGCCTCTCTCTAACAAACATTGAGCTAAGTAAATATTCAATACTAAAAATTTACTTGATAATTTCTGCTCTCCTCTTAACTGTGACAAGCAGCTCACGTCACAAACGTATATTAAATGAATTCTTATTTATAACAATTAGAATTGATCATATGGACTCATTTCTGTTTCACCTCCATGGAAACTTTTATTTTGCCTGGCTGTGGATGAGGGAGGTTCATAGTGGCGATGACCTAACCTTGGAACAACTCTCATTTCAGGTTGGAGCACTTACTCAGAAGCTCTGGCATATGGGAAGTTCCCAGCACAGGGAACTTTAGAAAACTCATAAATGCAGGTCTCGAGATGCCAGAAGATTAAACAAATGCCAGCTTCACAAGGCCATGCTTTTCCAGCAGAAGAGAGATGCAATGTAAACAAAAAACTTGTAGGTAATAATAAAATTTTGGAACAGATAGAGGACACAAAAGAAGAATTTAAGGCTGACAGAATGGGAGGAGAAAAAAACAAGAATTCAATACATCAACCAAGCAAAAAGGCTGCAGTGAAAGAAGTGAGTCCTTTGCTTCCTGATTCAAGGGGTCTAGTGACAGAGCATTCAATCTAATCTAACAAATATTTATTAATGGTGAGGTGGAACTGGAGAAAGCGGGTGGGAGAGGAAGGTGGAATTGGGAGTGGATTTTGACTGTGGGAATGGGAGGTTGGGGAAAGAAACATTATTTACATTGTGCCAATTTTTCTATATATTTAATGCTAGTGAGTACTTACAGCAAAACTTTGAGACAGTCAATGTTATCCTTCATTTAGTAGGTAAGAAAGCCAAGACTTGGGGGTCAAGTAACTTCTCCAATCACATCTACACCGTTAATAAATGCCAGAACCTATTTCCAAATTTATGTGCATCTGATTCCAAAAATCTATATCCTACCCCCTACATTATTTTATCCCTATGCCTCATTCAGAGCAGTGTGATGGAGTCTGAGGATGGGAATATAAGAAAGGAAGCAATGTAGGCCTTACAGTTTAAAGTGTTCTGAACTAAAAAGGGAAGAAAGGCATGTAGACAATGAGCCATATCACGTGATAGAATAAAATATGGGCTTGGCTAGATATAAACAATATACTGAGGATGACAGATAAAAGAGCATTTCATTGATATTTCTGTAAAGGATAGTATGTACTCTCTAGTACTTACTAGATATGATGTTATTGGACCTGAATGCAAAGATATTGAATCAAGCTTAATAGGTTAAGAATTAAGGGACAACCATCACGCACAAAGAAGGGGAAGGGATTATAATGCATGGACAGAAATAAAGTTGAAAAAAATGCTTGCAGTTAGATCATGGAAATTCTTGAATATAGTCACAGGCAGTTTGGACTCAGTACTTTGCACAATGGAGGTCAACAGGAGATATTAATATTTGGAGAATGAAGATAAGTGGTCTATTGTATTGATATCTAGGGAAAAGCATTAATTAAAAAAATAACCATAGCTTACTTTGAATAGGTGCTATAGAGTTTGGGGAATTATACAAATATCTTTTCCTTCGAATTCCCATATTTTCTCTTAGCTAGATGGCCTGGAATTTTCTTCCTTTGTATTTAAAATTTGTAATAAGTAATTTAAGAATACAAACTTAGAAGTTTTATTAATGTGTCTTCTCATGCATCACAAACCCAGAAGAAATGTCATAAACCTCCACATCTTCTCTACCTACCTGGGAAGAGCAATATTTTAATAATGAGTAGTATGGAAAAAGGTGGAGAAGAGGGCCTAGCTACAATGGCGTAGGTTCAGAATCATGACTGGGGTCTTTAGAAACCCTAAAAGGAATAAAGGTAGGCATCCCAGTTCTAGAGAAACTGGAATATCAGGCAGGTAGTTAGGTATGAGACATTTATGAAATTCATACTTTGGATCCACAGTCTAGAACTTAGGGCAAAATTTGGAATAGAATCCAGAGCTTGACTTCCCTAGTAATGGATGGCCAGGCCATAAGATTATTTTTCTTCTCACAGGGAAAAACTGGTTACAAAGAATGAGATGAGGTTAAGTCTGCTAGCAAAGCAGAATAGTTCCAGTTTTAGAGTCAGATAGCCAAGGGATCAGAAAATGTGGCCAATTTGTGCAATACAAAGAGACATTGCAGGTTGTGTTTGGGGAAGTCAAAGGTCTATTGGAGTACTTAAATTTGAGAGAAGGCAATGAGTATCAGTTTTTCTAATAGGAATTTCTATTTTTCTAATAGGAATTTCTATTGAAACAACAAATCGATATTAGGTTGTAAAGTAGGAGGTCAAGCAAAGCTCTCAGTAGCAAATAGATGCAGCCTTGATTACTGTCTTTCCCTTTGACTTGATGTGTTATGTTGATCTAGACAGAAAAGCTGTCTGAACCTTAATGGTAATAAAAATGACTACTTCATAAACAGATTAT
Source organism: Nomascus leucogenys (assembly GCF_006542625.1). Lineage (NCBI taxonomy): Eukaryota > Metazoa > Chordata > Mammalia > Primates > Hylobatidae > Nomascus > Nomascus leucogenys. Next base: position 80,813,821 of record NC_044396.1, read on the forward strand.
GAGGATTTCAATAAAATAGTTTACTTGAAATGAAGACGATAAGCTGTCTGTGACAAGCAGGCTCTAACATGATACCCACCTTCTAGTGTTTATGCCTTTATGTGGTCCTCTTCCCTTGGTTGTGGGCTGGCTTGACAATTTGCTTTTAATTAATTGAATGTGGTGAAGTGGCAGGATATCACTTCCCTGATTAGGTTACATATGATTGTGGGTTCTCTCTTGCTAACGAATTCTTCCTCAATTGTTTGTTGAAGTTAACTATTGCATGAAGAGGCCCATGTAGCAAAGAACCAAGAACAACCTCCTGTCAGCAGCCAATGAGGAACTTAGACCTCCAATATAACAGCATGCAAGGAATGGAATTCTGCCAATAACTAGATGAGTTTAGAAAGCAAATCCTTCCCTGGTTGAGCCTTCTGATGAGACACCGGTCCTAGCTAACACATTGATTACATCCTTTGGTGGTTAATGTTGTGTCAACTTGGCTAGACTGTGGTTCTCAGTGGATTGGCTAAACATCAGTCCAGATGTTGCTGTGAGGGGTTTTTTTAAAATGTGATTAAGATTTAAGTAAGTAGACTGAATAATTATCAACATTCATATAAGTAGACTTTGAGTAAAACAGATTCTACCCCATAATGTGGGTGGGCTTCATGCAATCAGTTAAAGACTATTAAGAGCAAAGACTGAGGTTGACCCCAAAAGAAAGAATTTTCCTTCAAGATAGCTACATAAAATCCCTGCTTGAATTTCTAGTCTGTTCCTCTTTGGTATGTGGACTAAGATTGCCACATCAACTCTTGCCAGAACTTCCAGACTGCTAGCCTGCCCTATAGAGTTCAGATTTGCCAGTCCCCAAAATCACATGAGACAATTTCTTAAAATAAATTTATCTTTTTTTCTCTTTAAACATAAAAGAACTTAAGGCACAAAATCTCAGTAAGTTATGCCTGTATTTCTTATCCACAAAAATAATAATATTTTGGCTATTTTGCCTCTATATTTGTGGTAATTTGTTATACCGCAGCTGTCCAATGAGAGATTTTAAACAACTTGGTTCACATTACATATCCCTTGACTGTTGGGAAGTTCCGTGCCCTGTCTAAGCTTTCTGTAACTTCTTGGTGGTGACACATTTACATTCTGCTACTTACTATTTGCTCCGAGTTCTGGCCTTTAACAAACTACTCTCATTTTCATCTCGGCTCCTTTTGATTTGTGATATTCTCTGTTTCAAACTAACCAAATATAAAACATACCCCCTTCCCTGGGCATAATCTCAGAGTCATTCGTACCAGTTATTAGTGTGTCTTTATGGTGCTCTGCCATCTGATTTCCCATTGGCCACTTCTGTCTGTGGGCTCCAAGTTTCCGTAAGGTTATTTAGGACTTCTGTCTCCCTTTCTGCTCCCTTCAACACAAATTTCCCTCTCACTTCTCTTGCAGAGTTTTATCTGTTTTGAGTCACCCAGCTAAGGTGGTCTATCAAGGCATTTTTTCTAGACAAAGAGTTTCATTCCTAAAGGAGACTTTAATGTAAATAGTTAAAATATTTTCTTTAGTTTTCTACATATATAAAACTCCCAGAAAATTGCTGGAAAGAGAGCAAATACTTGACAAGTACAGAGTTCCCTTCTTTTTCCTCCTCTCTCACTTTTAATCTGCTATCTCCCAGATAGTTATGATGCTTATAAGCCTAGACCAATGAGGTTAGGAGACTAGTATCACACAAGGTTTTAGTTTTTTCAACATGAAAAATATTTTCTCAAGTAGAGTTTTCCAAACTGTTTGTGATGAAGGACCAGATTTGCTTTTCCTTTAAAAAAAAATTTCAATACATTACAGATGAACACTTCAGTAAAACATAATAAAAATTAATGCCAGACTAAGGATCTCAAGCTTTGTTTTCTCTGAATTTTGAAGCACTATTGAAAAGTTTTTGCTATAAAAGACACATGGTTAGACCTGTGGTTTAGAGGAATCATTCTAGCACCAGAGTGGGGGATATACTATGTATCCTGAGGTCCCTATAGGAGTTAGATGATAGTCCAGGGGAACTTTAGAAGGTAAAATTGGCAAGATTTTATTCTCATTGAAGAAAGGAAGAAAGACAGATGAAAAGAAAGAAAACCACTGAAAGTAAAAATAAAAGATGGATGCCTGGACTTTCCAAACGACTGAACATTCCCATTAATCTCTGCTGTTTCTTCAAACCCCACTTAAAAGAACAGTGAAGAGATTTCTCTAAAAGACATACATTCAGAAAGTCAAAAAGAGAAGAAACAACTTCAACAATATTTTGCAAAGAGTTCTTGAAAACTAAACGTATAATGGTCAAATGAAAAAATGAATGGGAGATTTGGAAGATAAATTGAAAGAAAACTCCCCCCAATAAAGTACAAAGAAATGGAAGATAATAGAGACCTTTTAAAAGATAATCCAGAAAGTAGAATAAAGACAAACAGAGAAAAATCGAAGAGTAAGATTAAAAAAAAAAACTAAAACATCAATATGAGAGGTAAAGGCCTGAATTCTAAGAGTTTCAGAAAATGAAAAATCAAGGCAGTTATGATTGATTGCCTTCATTGCTGTCAGACTTGACTTCACACGATTAACAATTAGAAAATGGAACAAAATTTATAAGAGCTGTTTTTATAGATTGTACAATAGGTAACACAGGACTGTAATTAGAAAATGGAACAAAATTTATAAGAGCTGTTTTTATAGATTGTACAATAGATAACACAGGACTGTAATCTTTGAATAAAGAAAAACAGATAAACCCTATAATACTCCAGGCTTTCTATCTAGCATTGCATTCCAGGCTGCCTACAAGAAGGCTGTGTTGGTTTGCCAGGGCTATTGTAACAAAATACCATAGACTGGGTGGCTTAAATAACAAAAACCTATGTTTTCACAGTTCTGGAGTTTGGAAGTCCAAGATCAGGTTTGGTTTCTTCTGAGGCTTCTCTGCTTGGGTTGTAGATGCCCGCTCTCTCACCGTATTCTCATCTGGTCTTTTTTTCATGCATGTGCATTCCTGGAATCTCCTGTATGTCCAAACTTCCTCTTATAAGGACACCAGTCCAATTGGATAAGGTCCAATTGGTCTTTGAGGCCCATTGGCCTCATTTTAACTTAATTACTCTTTTTTTTTTTTGAGATGGAGTTTCACTCTTGTCACCCAGGCTGGAGTACAGTGGTGTGATCTTGGCTCACTGCAACCTCTGCCTCCCAGATTCAAGTGATTCTCCTACCTCAGCCTCCTGAGTAGCTGGGATTACAGTTACCTGCCACCACATCCGGCTAATTTTTTTTTCCCCAGTAGAGACGGGGTTTCACCATGTTGGCCAGGCTGGTCTCAAACTCCTGACCTCAGATGATCCACCCACTTTGGCCTTCCAAAGTGCTGAGATTACAGGCATGAGCCACCATTCCTGACCTTTAATAATTACCTATTAAAGGCCCTACATTCAAATCCAGTTAGATTCTGAGGTACTGGGGATTAGAGCTTTAATATATAAATTTACAGGGAACACAATTCATTCCATAACAAAGGCCAAATCTAATACTAGCTCAACAATCTTACTAAGTTAAAGAGGCAAAGATAAGAGTTTAAGACATTGAGTCCTACAGATTTTGTGGGACAGAGTACCCAGAAAGAGGATATACATAAAGCAAAAGATATCCTTAAATCTGCCTAGGTATCCCCTTCCTGCCCAGGTGTGAAGTGAGAGTCTAAAAGTCTAGCCAAAAATCAGTTATTCAAAGAAGAAAATAACTACTAAAAGGCTGTAAAATAAACAATTCCCAGAGCTGACAAAGGTTATAAAGTGTTGGACTTCTAAACAAGACCATCACTAGGGACCTCAAAAAGGCCATATCATAGTAGTAGTACAAAACTAGTTCTATAGTAAAGGAAACACTAGACCCACCTAGAGAAAATTTAAAAACAACCTTCAAAATGGCCAAGACTATGTGCAAAGAACAAAAATGTTTGACAAAACGAAACTCAACATTTGTTAAAAATAGTCAACAAAATCATACAATACACAATGTAACATTCAATGTGTTAAGCATCTAGTCTAAAATTACTAGACATGTAAAGAAGCAGTAAAATGTAATTTATTATCAGGAGAACAATTAATAAAAACAAACTCAGAAATGACAGCACTGTTGGAATTAGCAGGCAAATAAGAGCTTTATAACCATATGTTCAATAATTTCAAGGAAAGCATGGACAAGATGATGAGTGAAATGGAAGCCATAAAAAAGAACCCAACAGAACATCTAGAAATGAAAACGATATTTTGGAAATTAAAAAGAATATATATTTGATGGACTTAGCGAGTTAAACACTATGGGATTAAGTAAAAGTGAACTCATTGGCATAAACAATTAGACGGTATCTAAAATGAAGCACAGAGAGAAAAAATAGTTTAAAAAAACGACTTCAGGAATCTGTAACACAATATTATGCTGTCTAGCATACATGTAATTGGAATATCAAAGAAAAAGAAAACGAAGAGAAGTTTCAGGAAGAGTGTTTAAAAATATACTGGCCCAAACTTAAAAAAAATATAATGAAGTGTATAAACACGTAGATCAAAGAAACTCAGCATTCACCAAGAAGGATAATTGAAAGAAAATAAAACCAAAGTCTATCATTATCAAATTGCTAAAGACAGAAATCATGAAAATCTTAAAAGTAGCCAGAGTAAAAACCATACATTGTATATGAGATAAAGTCAAGACTAATCGCTGAATTCTCATCAGAATAAATCCAAGCCAGAAGACAAGAGAATCACATTAATGTTTGGAAAAAAAAATAAAATATTGTCAAGATACTATTTCATTTTATGTGAAAATATTATTCATAAGTGAAAATTAAAACATGAAATTTTTCTGGCAAACAAAAAACAGAAAATTTATCATCAGTAAAACTGCACTACCAAAAAATATTAAAGAAATTATTCAAGTTGAAGGGATATAATACCACATGTAAGTCTGGATCTACCCAAAGAAATGAAGGATACTAGAAATAGCAAACATGAGGATAAAGTTTTTTTAATGTTTTATATTATAGTTGTAAAAATGTGTAACAATAGCACAAACTATATGATGGAGAAATGGAAATGTATTGTGTAATATTCTTATATTTCTTGAAATGGCAAATAGCCTTTGAAGATAGTAAAGATTGATTATAACAAGTTAGAGATACATATTGTAAAGCCCAGAGCAACCACTAGAACTTAAAGAAAGATATAGCTAGTAAATCAATAGAGGACACGAAATGAAATATTAAATATTAGTCAACACAAATAAGGCAGCAAAAGAGAAAAACGAGAAAAACTACAGTTAAAACAAATATGAATACTAATAGCTTTAAATCCAACCATACTGATAAATATATGCCATTGATCTAAAGAAAGACTCCAACTAAATGCAAAGGCACAACCCAATAATATTCTGTCAACAAGAAACACTCTTGAAATACAAAAACAGTACAAAATAATATTCTGTCAACAAGAAACGCTCTTGAAATACAAAAACATAGATAAGTTAAAAATTATGAAAAACTTATTCAATGCAAACACTAGTCATAAGTAATACTAAATGGCTGTGTTATTATCTTATAAATTAGACTTTAGATCAAATAATATTACTTGTAATTCATTTAGATAATGGCATTTTATAAAGATAAAATAGTTTATCAAGGCACATTCTTAAGTATGTGTGCACTTAGAACAATGGTTCAAAAATTTTAAAGCAAAAAACTGACCAAACTGAAAAAAGACGCATCCAAAATGGTTGTTACACACCTGAATTCTTTTCTTGATAGGGATAGAAAAGTAGAAAGAAAATAAGGACAGATGTAGAAGATGTGGGCAATGTTATTATGTAGAAGATGTGGGCAATGTTATTAACCAACCTGACATAACTGATATTTTTGGAGCTCTTCAAGTGTCCACTAACATTCACTAACATTCACCAAGATAGGTCATGTGCTGGGTCATAAAACTGGAATGAATTAATTTAAAGAGGTCAAAAATATACAGAGTATTACTTGTAGCCACAATAGTATAAAATTAGAAATATGAGAAAAATATATAAACATTTTTAGAAGACCCCAGATATTTGGAACTTCTAAAAAAAATCTAAATGAGTAATAATTCTAAATTAGTTCATAACAGTAAATGTTTTTGGTAGAAAACAAAGGTAGATTTAAAGTCAATAATCTAAGCTTTCACATTAAGAAGGTATAAAAAAGGAAATTCAACCCCAAATAAGTAGAAGGTAAATAATAATTACAAAAATCAATGAAATACAAAATGTTAAACAATAAAGAATATAAATAAAACAAAAATCTATCTTTTTAAAAAGATTGGCAGTTGATATTCTTCTTAGGAAACTAAAGAGAGAGAGGGAGAGGACAAATAGCAATATTCAGAGTGAAATGCAGATGTAACTACAGATACTATGAATATTAAATGGTACCTGATGAATATTATGAACAATTCTATGTCAATAAATCTAACAATACAGATAAAATGCACATATTCCCTAAATGATATAAGTTATCCAAATAGATACAGGAGGAATAGAAAATATTAATATATCTATTTTTAAAATACAATTTGTGAACATGAGCCCTTCCACAAAGAAAATTTCAGTCCTGAGTATTTTCATTTGTCAATTTTATCAAACACTTTAAAAAGAAATTATATCCATCTTACACAATCTCAGATAACAGGGAAGGAAGAGACATATTTTAGTGGAATTTTTAGGCCAACATTACCCTAACACTTAAACTGAAAATAAATATTATATAAGAAAAGATAACTATAAACTAATACTTTTCTTGAAGATAAAAAAGAAAATCCTTCACAAGGTATTAACAAATTAAATCTAACAAAATATAAAAATAATACATCATGACCAACTGGGTATTAGAAATACCAAGTTAATATGACATTTAAAAGTCAGGCACTGTAATTCACCATACTAACAGAATAAAAGATAAAAATCATATGATTATTTCAAGAAATGAAAAAAAAAACTATGAAAAAATTCCCAGCAAAATGCATCTAAAAAACCCTACAGCTATCATTATATATTATGGTTTGTGATTTAATGTTTTCTCTAGAAGAAGAGAAATAAGAAAATGTCCACTATCACTACTTCTATTCAACAACAAATTAGAGGTCCTGGCCATTGTAGTAGTGCATGTAAGACGAAATAAAAGTTATACAGATTGGAAATAAATAAATAAAATTATCCTTCTTATGGACAACATTATCACATACATAAAAAAATTCTAAGGAATGTGCAAAAAGTTTTGTGAATTAAGTAAGGTTATACAACACAATGTCATTATACAAAAATCATTTGCCTATTCACATACTAGTAACAAATTATAGAAAAATGAAATTTAAAATTAAATTTTATAATAGTTTAATAAAACATAGAATACTTAGGGACAAGTTTGACAAAATATAAATAATACCTGCACACTGAAAGCTATAAAGCAGTACTGGGAGAACAAAAAGGAAGATATAAATAAATGAAGAAATATACCTTGCTCATGAATTGGAATATTTAATATTGCCAAGATGTCAATTTCTTCCAGGTTGATATACAGGTTCAATGTGACCCCAATCCAAACCCCGACAGGCTATCTTTAAATAAGAATTGACATGCTAAGGATGGAGCAAGATGGCTGAATAGAAGCCTCCACCAATTATTCCCCCTGTAGGAACACCAAATTTTTAACACTATCTGCACACTAAAAAGCACCTTCATAAAAGTGCAAATCAAGTGAGCACTCATAGTACCTGGTTTTAATTAATTTCATGTCACTGAAAGAGGAACTACAGAGGCTAGGGAAGAAAGTCTTATATCATCAATGCCACTTCTCCCCACTCCCCAGGCAGTGACTATGTGGCATAAGGAAAGAATTTGTGCACTTGAGAGAAGGAGAGCATAGGAACTGGGGAACTTTGCATTGAACTCAGTGCTGCCCTGTCACAGCAGAAAACAAAACGACGCTGATTCAGCTGGCACCTTTCCACAGAGGAAGCATTTGGACCTGACCTAGACAGAGGGGAAGTGCCCAACTCAGTGGTCAGTACCTGAGTTTCTCAACAAGCCTTGCCACCAGGAGTTAAGTGCTCTTGGGATCTAAGTGAACTTGAAAGGCAGGCTAGGACACGAGGATTCTAATTCTTGAGAAGTTCTGATGCTGTGCTGGGCTTAGAGACAGTGGACTGGGGCAGTGCCTGACCTAATGAGACATCAGACAGAGGGACTGAGGAAGGGCTATGCCACCCACCCAAAACCCTGTGCAATGCAGCTCACAGCAATGACAGTGACTGCTTCTTTCCACTCGAGGAGAGAAAAGCGTAAAGAGGATTTTGTCTTGTACCTTAGATACCAGCTTAGCCACAGTAGGACAGGGAACTAGACAGAGTCATGGAGCCCCCATCCCAGGCTCTAGCTCCTGGACATTTCCAGACACACTTTGGGCCAGAAAGGAACCCACAGCCTTGAAGGGAGGGACCCAGTCCTGACCGTATTCAGCACCTGCTGACTAGAGTCCATGGGCCCTGAATAACCAACAGCAATACCGAGGTAGTATACCATGAACCTTTCGTAAGACTTACTTGGAGATGTGCTGGTTTCAGGTATCAGCTCAGCCAAAGTAGGGTAGAGCACAAAGCAGGCTCTTGGGGCTCCTCGATCCTGACCTAGGCTAATGGAAAGCATTTCTGGACCTTCCCTAGGCCAGAGAGGATCCAACTTCCTTGAAGAGGGAGTTGAGGCCTAGCAGCATTAACCATGAGCTGACTGAAGAGCCCATGGAGGTTAAATGAACACAAGTGGTAACCTTCCAGAACTCTCAGGGTGCCAGTGGTTGTGATGGCCATGGGGAGAGGCACCATTACCTGTGGAAAGAAGAGAGAAGAGTGGAAGAACTTTGCCTTGTGGTTTGAGTGCCAGCTTAGCTGCAGTAGAATAGAATAGCAGGTAGATTTCTAAGGTTTTTGACCTCAACTCTTGCCTCCCAGACAAAAACCCTGAACCCCCCTAGAGCATAGGGGAACTTGTTGCCCTGAAAGGAAGGATATAAACTTGGCTTGCTTTACCACCTGCTAATTGTAGAGCTCTAGGGCCTTGAGTGAACACAGATGGTAGCCAGGTAGTGGTTACATTAGGCCTTGGGCAGGACCCAGTCCTATGCTGGCTTCAGGTCTGACCCATGGCGGTTCCATTGGTAGTAACCACAGTGGTGCTTTTGTCACCCCACCATCAGCTCCAGATGGCTCAGCAAAGACAGAGACAGAGACTCAATTATTTTGGGAGAAGGTAAGGGAAGAGAACAAGAGTCTCTGTCTGGTAATCCAGAGAATTCTTTCCAATCTTATCCAAGACCACAAGTTGGTACCTCTATGAGCCTGCGAGAACTACAACATCACTGGGTTCAGGGTGCAAGTCCCTTTGAATACCTGGAAAGTCTTCCCAAGAAGAACAGGCACAAACAAGCCAGATTGTGACGACTACAATAAATAACTAACTCATAAATGCCCGGACACTGACAGATATCTACAAGCATCAAGATCAGCCAGGAAAAAATGACCTCATCAAACAAACTAAATAAGGCACCAGGAGCCAATCCTGGAGAAACAGGGATATGTGAACTTTCAGACAGAGAATTTAAAATAGCTGTTTTGAAGAAACTCAAAGAAATTCAAGATAACACCATGAAAGAATTTAGAATTCTATCAGACACATTTAACAGGAGTTAAAATAATTGAAAAGAGTCAAGCAGAAATTCTAGAGTTGTAAAATGCAATTGATATACTGAAGAATGCATCAGTCTCTAAATAGCAGAATTGATTAAACAGAAGAAAGAATTGGTGAGCTTGAAGACGTACTATTTGAAAATACATAGGCAGAGGAGACAAGAGAAAAAAATGCAAAACAGTAAAGCACACCTACAAAATCTAGAAAATTATGTCCAAAGAGCAAATCAAAGATATTGGCCTTAAAGAGGAGATAGAGAAAAAGATAGGAGGAGAAAGTTTATTCAAATAGATAATATTAGAGAACGTCCCAAACTTAGAGAAAGATATCAATATTGAAGTACAAGGTTATAGAAGACCAAGCAGATTAAACCCAAAGAAGACTATATCAAGGCATTTAATAATCAAACTCTCAAAGGTCAAGGATAAAGAAAGAATCCCAAAAGCAATAAGAGAAAACAAACAAATAATATACAATGGAACTACAAACATCTGGCAGCAGGATTTCAGTGGAAACCTTACAGGCCAGAGAGAGTGGAATGACATATTTCACATGCTAAAGAAAACAAACATTTACCCTAGAATAGAATACCTGGTGACAATGTCCTTCAAACGTAAAGGATAAATAAAGGCTTTCCCAGACAAACAAAAGCTGAGGGATTTCAACAATATTAGATCTGTCCTACAATACATGCTAAAGGGAGTTCTTCAATCAGAAAGGAAAGGATGTGAGTGTGCAATAAGGAATCATCTGAAGGTATGAAACTCACTGGTAACAGTAAGCATGCATGAAAACAAAAATTATTATAATATTATAATTGTGATGTGTAAATTATTCTTACATTAAGTAGAAAGACTAAATTATGAACCAATCAAAAATAACAACTATGAGTTTTCAAAATGTAGACACTATGATAAGACATAAAGAGGAAGAACAGAGAGTTAAAAGGTAGGGAGACAAAATTAAAGTTGAGAGTTTTTACTAGTTTTCTTTTGCATGTTTGTTTATGCAATCCATTTTTGTCATCAGTTTAAAATAACAAGTATGGCAGGGTGCGGTGGCTCATGCCTGTAATCCCAGCACTTTGGGAGGCCAAGGCTGGTGGATCGCCTGAGGTCAGGAGTTCGAGACAAGCCTGGCCAACATGGTAAAACCCAGTCTTTACTAAAAATACAAAAACTAGCAAGGTATGGTGGCAGGTGCCTGTAATCCCAGCTATTCGGGAGGCTGAGGCAGGAGAATCACTTGAACCTGGGAGACGGAGGTTGCAGTGAGCTGAGATGGCGCCATTGCACTCCAGCCTGGGTGACAAGAGTGAAACTGTCTCAAAATAAATAAATAAAAATAACAAGTTATAAGATAGTATTTGCCAGTCTTATAGTAATCTCAAATAAAAAAATATACAAAGTATACACAAAAAATTAAAAGCAAGAAATTAAAACATACTATCAAAGAAAATTATCTTTACTAAAAGAAAGATAAGAAGGAAAGAAAATGGAAGAGAAGTCCAGAAAACAATAACAAAATGAGAGAAGTAAGTCCTTATCTATTAATAACATTGAGTATCATTACATAAACTCAACAATAAAAAGACATAGAGTGGATAAATAAATAAAAATCAACAAGATACATTGACCTGTTGCCTACAAGAAACATATTTCACCTACAAAGATACACACAGACTGAAAATAAAGGGATGGAAAATGATATTTCATGCAAATGAAAGCCAAAAAAAAGTGGGAGAAAGTATGCTTATATCAGAGAAAAGACTTCAAGAAAAAACTGAAAGGAGAGAAAAAGAAAGTCATTAGATAATAATAAAGGGGTTAATTATTCAACAGGTACGACAATGGTAAATATATATGCACCCAACACTGAAGCACCCAGATTTATAAAGCAAATATTATTAGAGCTGAAGAGAGAAATAGACCTCTATACAGTAACAGCTGGAGACTTCAATATCCTGCTTTCAGAATTGGACAGATCTTCCAGAAAGAAAATCAACAAGAAAACATTGGACTTAATGTGCCCTATAGAACAAAAGGACCTAATAGAGATTTACAAAACATTTCCTGCAGAATACACATTCTTTTCCTTAGCACATAAATTATTCTCAAAAATAAACCACATGTTAGGTCCCAAAGCAAGTCTTAAAAGATTCCAAAACATTAAATAATATCAAACATCTTCTTGACCACAGTGAAATAAAACTAGTGATCAATAACAACAGGAAACTATATAATCACATGATGAATAAACAATATGCCCCTGAATGACCAGTGGGTCAATGAAGAAATTAAGAAAAAAACTGAAAAATGTCTTGAAACAAATGATAATGGAAACACAACATAACAAAACCTATAAAGCAAAAACAGTAAAAGAGGGAAATATATAGCTATAAGTGCCTACATCAAAAAAGAAAAACAGACTTTAAATAATCTATTGTTGCATCTTAAAGAACTAAAAAAAAAAGAGCAAACCAAACCCATAATTAGTAGAAGTAAATAAATAATAAAGATCAGAACACAAATAAATAAAATTCAAATGAAGAAAACAAAACAAATGACTGATGCAATGAAAAGTTTTTTGAAAAGATAAAATTGACATATAATTAGTCAGAATAACTTAGATGAAAAGAAAGAAAACCCAAATAAATAAGAGATGAAAAAGGAGACATTACAACTAATAACACAGAATTGTAAAGGAGCATTACTGGCTACTATAGGCAACTATATACCAATAAATTGGAAAATCTAGAGGAAATGGATACATTTCTAGACACATACCACCTACCAAGATTGAGCCATGAAGAAATTCATACCTGAACAGACTAATAACAAGTAATGGGTTTGAAGCTGGAATAAAAAGTCTCCCAGTAAAGAAAAGCCTGGGACCCAGTGGCCTCACTGCTGAATTCTATCAAACACTTAAAGATGAACTAACACCAATCCTACTCAAACTATTCTGAAAAATAGAGGAGGAAATACTTTCAAACTCATTCCATTAGGCCAGTATTACCCTGATACCAAAACCAGACAAAGACATATAAAAAATAAAAATAAAACTACAGGCTAATATCCCTGATGCATACTGATGCAAAAATTATCAACAAATATTAGCAAACCAAATTCAACAATATCGTAAAAAGACCATTTATCATGATCAAGTGGGATTTATCTCAGGAATGCAAGGATGGTTCAGCATATGCAAATGAATCAATGTGATACATAGTATCAACAGAATGAAAGACAAAAACCATGTGATCATTTCAACTGATGCTGAAAAAGTATTTGATAAAATTCAACAGCTTTTTACGAAAAAAACCCTCAAAAAACTGGGTGCAGAAGAAACATACCTCAATATAATAAAAGCCATATACAGCAGACCCACAGCTTGTATCATACTGAATGGGGAAAATGGAAAGCCTTTCCTTTAAGATCTGAAACAAGACAAGAATGCCCACTCTACCACTGTTATTTAACCTAGTACTGGAAGTCCTAGTTAGAGGATTCAGACAAGAGAAAGAAATAAAGGTCATCCAAATTGGAAAAGAGGAAATCAAATTATCCTTGTTTGAAGATAATGTGATTTTATATTTGCACAAACCTAAAGACTCTGTCTGACCAACATGGTGAAAGCCTGAGTCTACTAAAAATACAAAAAATTAGCTGGGTGTGGTGGCGCCTGCCTGTAATCCCTGCTACTCAGGAGGATGAGGCAGGAGAATTGCTTGAACCTGGGAGGCAGAGGTTGCAGTGAGCCAATATCATGCCACTGTACTCCAGCCTGGGTGACAGAGACAGACTTTGTCTCAAAAAAAAAAAAAATTATTAGAACTGATACACAAATTCAAAAAAGTTGCAAGATACAAAATGCACATAGAAAAATCAGTACTACTTCTATATGCCAACATTGAACAATCTGAAAAAGAAATCAATTTGTAATCCCATTTACAATAACTATGAATCAAATTAAATACCCAGGAATTAATTTAACCAAATAAGTGAAAAATCTTAAAAGTGAAAATTATAAAACATTAATGAAAGAAATTGAAGAAGGCAAAAAAGTTGAAAGATATTTCATGTTCATGAATTGTAAGAATCAATATTGTTAAATGTCCATACTACCCAAAAGAATCTACAGATTCAATATAATACCTACCAAAATACTAATGACATTCTTCACATGAATAGAAAAAAAAATCCAAAAATTTATATAAACCACAAAAGACCATTAATAGCCAATGTTATCCTGAGCAAAAAAAACCCACAACAGGATGAATCATATCACCTGACTTCAAATTATACTACAGAGTTATAGTAACAAAAACAGGATGGTACTGGCATAAAAACAGACACACAGACCAATGGATCAGAATAGAGAACCCAGAAACAAATGCATACATTTACAGTGAACTCATTTTTGACAAAGGTGTCAAGTATATATATATCGGGGAAAAGACAGTCTCTTCAATAAATGGTGCTGGAAAAATTGGATGTCTACATGCAGAAGAATGAAACTAGACCCCAATCTCTTGCCACATAAAAAAATAAAATGAAAATGAATTAAAAACTTATACCCAAGACCTCAAACTATGAAACCACTACAAATAAACAGTAGGGAACCTCTCCAGTACATTGGTCTGAGGAAATATTTCTCAAGTAATAACCTAAAAGCATAAGCACCTAAAGTAAAAATGAAAAAATAGGACTAAATCAAGCTAAAATCTCCTGCACAACAAAGGAAACAATCTACAAAATGAAGAGGGAACCTACAGTCACAAAAGAAATGAGATTCCATCATTTGCAACAACATGGACGAAACTGGAATTCATTAAGTAAAATCAGTCAGGAACAGAAAGACAAACTTCACATGTTCTCACTTATTTGTGGGAGCTAAAAATTAAAACAAGCTCATTTTTTGAGGAAGATGGTGGTGAATAGGAGACAGGGTTAATGTGCAGCTTCCATCTGGATGGACAAAACAGTGTGTGGAGACTCTCACACTGTGAACGTTTGCTCCAAGAACCACCACAAGAAGGCACGAGGCAAACTGAAGGAATTCACAAACCCTTTGCAAGAAGTGTCATGCTGTTGCAAATTCCATGAGACAGGAGAAAAACTGAGTCCCAAAAGCATGAGAGGGGGAAACCTGCCTCAGAACACACATCCTCACTGGGGAATCTAAAAATCCAGATCACAAGAGAAGGATTTACCCTTACCCAGAGCTGAAATGAATTTGGGGAGCTGCGCAAAATATGAAAGTGGAAGCAGCAGCAGGAAAGGCCTTAGAGGCATTCTAGGTCTCCAGCTCAAGCCCAGGGAAGCCATCCCTGACTATATCCGACTGGGGCCCTTGGAGAAGGCAGCCAGCAAAATTAAAGAGGGATCACAGGGTGAAACAAGCTTCCAATTGAAATTTGTGATAATTTTGACTGGGCATGAATTTTCTTGAGCAGAATCCAGAAGCAAATAGGAACTGCTGCAGACATGAGTGCAGGAGTCCACTGCCGACACTGTGGGCAGATGGGGAGGGAGAGGCCTAAAAGCTATGCTTGCTTTCTTAGCAGAGAAGCTTACTGTCTGGGGGAAGGTCTGAGTGGGGCACTGTGGGAACAAGGCTTCTTGCCAACCATGTAGGAACTGGGTAAGGCCTTTCATTAGCAACTATCCCCTACTTCCTTGGCAAACTACGACACAGCAGAGGCAGCCATAATCCCCTCCAGAACTTGACCCTATTGGCCTGAGAGCCACCCCCCTACCTCCACAGTGGCAATAGCAAGCCCCACCCAAGGAGAGTCTGAGCCCAGATCTACCTAACTCTGCTCCCACCTGATAGTATTTCTCTACCCACCCTGGTAGCTGAACACAAAACAAATAAACTCTTTGGTGTCTTATGACCCATCACTTAAGAAAACAGAATACTTAACCTGGCCAACTTAAGGCAAGCTTAAGCTTAGATAGATCCCCCTACTACTACTGCAGCTGGTGCTCTCTTGAAAGAGTCACCTCCTGGCTGGAGGCCAACCAACTTAGGCCATTACAGCAACTCATGAGAGAATAACCCTGCTTCCAGGAAGGAGAAAACAACAGCTAATTCTACTGCCCACAACATCCTGGCTAACCAGAGGTCCTGAATCTCTCTGTGTGACAACTTCACTGCCAGCATAGCCAGCATTCAAGAAAGCCTACAACCAAGGACTCTCACAGAGTCTATTTCACTCCACTGCCACCTCCACCAGAGCAGGTGCTGGTATCCATGGCTGGTACACCTGAAGACAGATCATATCACAGGACTATTTGCAGACATTCCCCAGCACCAGCCCAGAGCCTGTCCTACTGAATGGCTAGAACCAGAAGAGCAATAACAATCACTGAAGTCTGGCTCTCTGGAAGACCCATCCCTAGGGGAAGGGGAGGGGTACCACATCAAGGGATCATCCCATGGGACAAAAGAATCTAAAGAGCAGGACTTGAGTTCCAGGCCTTTCCACTTAAATAGTCTACCCAAATGAGAAGGAACTAGAAAAGTACTCCAATAATGTGACAAAACAGGGATTTGTAAGACCCCCCGAAAGACAAAGATTACACTAGCTCCCCAGTAATGGATCCAAACCAAGGAGAAATCTCTGAATTGTCAGATAAAGAATTCAGAAGGTTGATTATTAAGCTACTCAAGGAGATACCAGAGAAAAATGAAAACCAACTTAAATAAATTTTAAAAAATGCAGAATATGGTTGAAAACTTCTGCAGAGAAATAGATATAAAGAAAACAACAATCAGAACTTCAGGAAATAAAAGGCACACTTAGAGAAGTACAAAATGCACTGAAAAGTTTCAGCAATAGACTACAACAAGTAGAACTTCAGAGCTTAAAGACAAGGCATTCACATTAATCCAATCAGACAAAGACAAAGTAAAAAGAATTTTTAAAAATGAACAAACCCTCCAAGAACCTTGGGATTATGTTAAATGGTCAAACATAAGAATAATTCGTGTTCCTTAGGAGAAGAGAAATCTGTTTGGAAAGCTTATTTGAGGGAATAATTGAGGAAAACTTCCCTTGCCTTGCTAGAGATTTAGACATCCAAGTACAAGACTCTCAAAGAACACTGGGGAAATTCATCACATAAAGATAAATCACTTAGGCACATAAATCATTAGGTTATCTTAAGTCAAGATGAAGGAAAGAATCATAAGAGCTGTGAGACAAAAGCATCAGGTAACCTATAAAGGAAAACCTATCAGATTAACAGCAGGTTTCTCAGCAGGAATCTTACAAGCCAGCCAAGAATTTTGTATTTGTCAATCTAAGCTTCATAAATGAACGAGAGATAAAGTCTTTTTTAGATGAACAAATGCGGAGAGAATTCACCAATACCAAGCCATCAATATAAGAAATGCCAAAAGAACTTCTAAATCTTGAAATAAAGCCTTGAAATACACCAAAATAGAACCTCCTTAAAGCATAAACATTACAGGGCCTATGAAACACTAACACAATGAAAAAAACAATGCATTGAATCACAACTAGCATGATGAATAGAACGGTACCTTATATCTCAACATTAATGTTAAATGTAAATGGCCTAAAGGCTGCACCCAAAACAAGCTTGTCTAACTCGCAGCCTGTGGGCTGCATGCGGCTCAGGATGGCTTTGAATGCAGCCCAACACAAATCCATAAACTTTCTTAAGACATTATGAGATTTTTTTGTGATTTTTTTCTTTTTTTTGGCTCATCAACTATTGTTAGTATTAGTGTATTTTATGTGTGGCCCAAGACTATTCTTCTTCCAATGTGACCCAGGGAAGTCAAAGATTAGACACCCTGACTTAAAAGATACAGACTGGCGGAATGCATAAAAATCCACCACGCAAACATTTGCCTTCCTCAAGAGACTCACCTAATACATAAGGATTCACATAAATTTAAGGGAAAGAGATTGAAAAAGATATTTTGCACAAATGAAAACTAACAGCAAGTAGAAGTAGCTATTCTTAAATCAGACAAACCAGATTTTAAATAAACAGTTAAAAAAAGAAAAAAGACAAACAGGGACATTATGTAATGTGAAAGGGATTAGTCCAACAGGAAAATATTACAATCCTAAATATTTATGCACCTAACACTGGAGCTTCCAAATTCATAAGATGAATACTCCTAGACCTAACAAATGAGATAGATGGCAATGCAATAACAGTAGGGTGCTTTAAGACTCCACTAACAGCACTAGACAAGCCATCAAGACAAAGTTAACAAAAAAAAATGGATATTAACTATACCCTAGAACAAATGGACTTAGCAGATATTTACAGAACATTCTACCTAACAGCTGCAGAATATTCATTCTTTTCATCAGCACGTGAAACATTCTCCAAGATAGACCATATGAAAGGTCACAAAACAAGTCTCAATAAATTTAAGAAAATCAAAATTATATCAAGTATCCTCTTAGACCACAAATGGAATAGAACTGGAAATTAACTCCAAAAGGAACCCTCAAAACTATATAAATACATAGAAATTAATTTGCTCTTGAATAATCTTTGGGTTGACAATAAAATTAAGATGGAAATTTAAAAATTCTTTGAACTGAGTGATAATAGTGACAAAACTTATCAAAATCTCTGGGATACCGCAAAAACGGTGCTAAGAGGAAATTTCATAGCATTAAATGCCTACATCAGAAAGTCTGAAAGAGCACAAATAGACAATTTAAGGTCACCCCTCAAGGAAGTACAGAAACAAGAACAAACCAATCCGAAATGCAGCAGAATAAAAGAAATAAAGATCAGAGCAGAATTAAATGAAATTGAAACAAAAACAATACAAACAATATATGAAACAAAAAGATGTGTTTTTTAAAAAGATAAAATTGATAGACCATTAGTGAGATTAACAAAGAAAAGAAGAGAGAAGACAGTGTGTAGTGTTCTTTTAGTGTTATGTCCTTTCCTGGTTTTGGTATTAGGGTAATACTGGCTTCATAGAACGATTTAAGGAGGATTCCCTCTTTCTCTATCTTTTGGAATAGTTTCAGTAATATTGTGGCAATTCTTCTTTGAACACCTGGTAGAATTCAGCTGTGAATCCATTTGGTCCTGGCCTTTTTTGTTGTTGTTGGCAAATATTTTATTACTGTTTCAATCGCACTACTTTTTATTGTCTGTTCAGAGTTTGTTGAGGATTTTTGCATCTATATATATCAGGAATATTAGTCTGTTGTTTTATTTTTTTGTTATGTTCTTCAGCATATCAAAAAGATAATACACCATAATCGAGTTTCATACCAGGGAGGCAGGGATGGTTAAACATACGCAAGTCAATAAATATAATACAACACATAAGCAGAATTAAAAACAAAGATCATATGATCATCTCAATAGATGCAGAAAAAGCACTTGACAAAATCCAGCATCACATTATTATTAACAGCTTCAGCAAACTGGCATAGAAGGGACATACCTCAAGGTAATAAAAGCCATCTATGACAAACCCGCAGCCAATGTTATACTGAATGGGTAAAACTTGAAAGCATTCTCCCTGAGAACTGGAACAAAACAAGGATGCAACTTTTACCACTTATATTCAACATAGTAATGGAAGTTCTATCCAGAACAGTCATGAAAAAAGAAGAAATAAAAGGTATTCCAGATCAGTAAAGAGGAAGTCAACCTGTCGCTGTTTGCTGATGATATGATTATATACCTAGAAAACCTAAAGACTCATCCAAAAAGCTCCTAGATGGGATAAATACATTCAGTAAGGTTTCAGGATACAAAATCAATGTGCACAAATCAGTAGCACTGCTATACACCAACAACAACCAAGCTGTGAATCAAGTCAAGAGCTTAAGCCTTTTTATAACAGATGCAAAGATAAAGTAAAATACTTAACAATATACCTAACCAAGGAGGTGAAAGAGCTCTACGAGGAAATTTAAAATTTCCCATGCTCATTGATGGGTAGAATCAATACTGTGAAAATGATTATACTGCCAATAGCTATCTACAGATTCAATGCAATTTTCATCAAAATGCCATCATCATTCCACAAAGAACTAGAAAAAAATAATTCTAAAATTCATATGGAACCAAAAATGACCCCATATAGCCAAAGCAAGTCTAAGCAAAAAGAACACGTCAGGAGGCATCACATTACTCGACTTCAAACTGTACTACAAGGCTGAAGTTACCAAAACAGCATGATACTGGTATAAAAATAGACACATAGACCACTGAAACAGAATAGCAAACTCTGAAATAAAGCCAAATACATACAACCAACTGATCTTAGACAAAGCAAACAAAAATATAAAATGAGGAAAGTACCTCCTATACAATAAATGGTGCTGGGATAATTGGCAAGCCACATGTAGAAGGATGAAACTAGATTTTCATCTCTCACCTTATACAAAAATCAACTCAGGATGGGTCAAAGACTTAAATCTAAGACCTGAAACCATAAAAATTCTAAAAGACATCAGAAAAACTCTTCTAGATATTGGCTTAGGCAAACAGCCCATGAACCAAGAACCCAAAAGCAAATGCAACAAAAGCAAAAATAAATAGATGGGACCTAATTAAATTATAAAGCTTCTGCGCAGC
Organism: Nomascus leucogenys; assembly: GCF_006542625.1. Taxonomy (NCBI): domain Eukaryota; kingdom Metazoa; phylum Chordata; class Mammalia; order Primates; family Hylobatidae; genus Nomascus; species Nomascus leucogenys. Next base: position 80,834,235 of record NC_044396.1, read on the forward strand.
AAAAGAAATAATCAGTAGGATAAACAGGCAACTCACAGAGTGGGATAAAACATTTGCAAACTATGCATCCAACAAATGACTAATATCCAGAATCTTCAAGAAACTCCAGGAAATCACCAAGAAAAAAACAAATGGTCCCATCGAAAAGTGGGCAAAGGACACGAATAGACATTTCTCAAAAGAAAATATACAAATGGGCAACAAACATATTTTTTTAAAAAAGTGCTCAATATCACTAATTATCAGGGAAATGCAAGTTGAAACCACAATGAGATACCACCTTACTTTTCAAGAATGGTCATAATTAATAAATAAAAAATAAAAATGTTGGCATAGATATGGTGAAGAGGGAACACTTTTACACTGTTGGTGGGAATGTAAACTAGTACAACCACTATGGAAAACAGTGTGGTGATTACTTAATGAACTAAAAGTAGAACTACCATTTGTTCTAGCAATCCCACTGCTGGGTATCTACCTAGAGGAAAAGAAGTCATTATGTGAAAAAGACACTGGCACATGCACACGCACGTTTACAGCAGCACAATTTGCAACTGCAAAAATATAGAACCAGCCTAAATGCCCATCACCAATGAGTGGATAAAGAAAATATAATATATATCACGTGTGTGTGTGTGTGTGTGTGTGTATGTGTGTGTTATATACACACACCATGGAATACTACTCAGCCATAAAAAGGAATAAAATAATGGCATTTGCAGCAACCTGGATGGAATTGGAGACTGCTATTCTAAGTGAAGTAACTCAGGAATGGAAAACCAAATATCATATGTTCTCACTTATAAGTGGGAGCTAGATATATATTAATATAAAAATACCTAAAATGCCCTTAGCACAGTGCATGGTATATAGAAGATGCTTAATAATTGAGTACAGAAGAAATGCCTAGATGTGTCTATTAGTCCCTAATGTCCACTGATTCTCATTTATCCTGAGTGTGTAGATGCTTACATTGAGAAAAGGACATTCATAAAGAACTTCTTTAAAGTTGCCATCTACATTTTCTCCAATAAGACACTTCTCTTAGTCTGAAGCAAAGTCTGGGTAGTGGGACCCAATGGAAACTAACGCAGTTGCTGAAGCAGCAAATTAACCTACTATGCAAGGATAGGGGCCTCAGGACTCAAAGCAGGGAGTTAATAAGGTGAAATGTGGTTAATAGATTGGAACTCAAGAGCAAGAGCCTTCTTAATGCAAAGAAACGTCCTGAATGTAAGCTCAGAGTGGAATGGCCCAAAAGCTGTCAGTGATCTGAAGCACAGAGAGGAAAGAGGCTTTGGCTGGACTAATGTAGAGCTCTGCCAGAGCCAGAAGGGGCCTTCTGAAGCTCCCTGATCAACTTCTGTTAAACAGGTATGAAAATGAAGACCTAAAGGAAGAGACTTACCCATTGGTGTGTAGGTATGTGGAATCAGAATTGTTTCCAGGGTATTTAATTCGATCCTTGAACCATGCAGAGTTTATGGGTGCTGACACCCTGCACAGTCAAAAATTCACATATAAATTTAACTCACCAGAAACTTACCTACTGATAGCCTACTGTTGATTGGAAGTCCTACCAATAACTTATACAGTTGATTAACACATATTTGGTGTGTTATATGCATTATACACTGTAGTCTTACAAGAAAGTAAGCTAGAGAAAAGAAAATGTTATTAAGAAAATCATAAGGAAAAGAAAATATATTTACTATTCATTAAGTGCAATTAGATCATCATAAAGTTCTCTATCCTCATCTTCACAATAAGGAGGCTGGGGAAGAGAAGGTGTTGGTCTTGTCTCAGGAGTGGCAGAGGCAGAAGAACAGCTGTGCATGAGTGTAACCCTACAGTTCAAACTTCTGTTGTTCAAAGGTCAATTGTGTTTGCTTGTTTAGTTCAAATGAAAATCAAACCATTTCAGAACTAGATGCATAGGCTCTGAAAATAAGCTCAATTTATGATGGGAGACCTGTTCTTTTGACTTTTCTCTGCTGTGAACTGAATTGTGGCTCCCTTTGACGAATGAGGGCAAGAGTTCCTGGTGCTAAATAAGAAAATAAACTATTGGTGTGGTGTCTCAGGGGATTTTAACCAGCCTTTCCAGAATTGTTGCAGTGACATTTTGCCCATCAAAGGTCATGTATCCTGGTGCTCAAGAGCCATTGGCCTGAGCTAACTTTAAGGTGACACAAGCTGAAGTTGTGGTTTTTAGAATGTCAGTCTACTCCAAATATAAGACTGCATTGTTCTTTGTGGTCATAGGTGTCATCTGGCTGTTTGTTGCTGTAATTAAAACCTAATTCTTCTATTTTGTTATAAACATCACACATTTGTGTATAAACTTCAACGTACACACTCAACTGCTCATGCACTTTATCACATCTAATGGGTACTATATATGGCTGAAGCCCTACTCAGCTCTTGCCAGACACCTGTTTATTTTAGAAATGGTAGCCTTGGTATGGTTACAAAAATGCTTTGTTACATCTTGAGGACAGTAATTGCATCCTTTTCCTAAATTTCATTAAGAGGAGTAAATGAAATTACTTAAGATTACTTGCTCTAGAAACATTGTTAAAATTGTTAAAATACAGTCCATATCATAATTTTTAAAAATATTTCTCAAATTCTCTTACGTATATTAGCAGGAAGTTGTGTGTCTCCTCAAATTCCTGATCATTCTTTCATCTTGTCTTTAATCTTGTGGTATTTGCTCAGTTGACCAGACAGCTCATTTCGACTTCAATGGCACATGGAAGGGAATACAAAGCCTGTTCAGTTTCCATCCTTTTCCATCCTTCACTGTATGGGTTCCTGTGGCCAAGTGGTATCAGCATTGCAGACTGTCCATGGATACTCTAATATGCCTTGGTCTTCACTGCTGTCATCTGGATTCTTGCCAGCATTTTAAGGGAGCGCAGCTGTGGTTCCCCAAAATACAAAACAACTACTGAGAAGGCTGAGTGGAAGGGTAGTTTCTTGTATCAGCCACTGGTCTGCTGGAACTCTCTTTCACGCTTTTTTTGCCTCTAAGTTGACCATGGATCATTAGTGAAGCTTTTTGAGGTTAATTTTATTCCAGAAGCCTGGCTGTTTACTAGATCCTATATCTTTATTAGAACCTCTCTTGACCTCTCTTATAGACACCTCCTTCCCCTTTACACTTTGTAAACTCAAAATCTAAGAGAGAAAAATAAGGATTGTCATTTATTTCCTTTCTGGAAACAACTCTGATTTCCCATGCTAAATTGATCTACTTCCTGGCCAGTGTCCAGCTTCGTATAACATAGATTTTAGAAAATGGTAGCCTTGATATGGTTACAAAAATGCTGTGTTACATCTTGAGGACAGTAATTGCATCCTTTTCCTAAATTTCATTAAGAGGATTATCCAAGTGATCCTTTGTAGGATAAAGAATTTCAGGAGTTTTTTTTTTTTTTTTTAAATATAAAGCTGGGTATTGTCGCAATAGATGATAGCATAAGGCACCATGGTAAACTAAAAATACCCATGGATTAAGAATCAGGAGATGTTTAAGGAGGGTTGACATAGGTGATCCCTAGGGTGTCAGCAGGGGAAGAAAATCAAAACACCCATTGCTTATTAAGTACTTGTTATGTGTTCAGCACCTATTATATGCAATTATAAACTTTAAGCAACATGAAGATAGGTGACATCTATTTTATTTACTTTTTATATCAGTGCTCATCACAGTACCTGACACAGTTTAGAAGTTCAACAACAACTTCTAGAATAATTTTCAGGAAAAGTGAATGAACAAGAGGAGATAATATTTTTAATTTTATTTTTTTAAGTGGGAAATTAGGCTTAAAGACGTTAGGTAACTTGCTCAAATTTACACAAGTGTTGTGTAGAAAAGCTTAGGATTTAATAATGATCTCTTTGATTCTACAATATATTATCTTCCCTATGCCATGGGCTTTTATTCAACAGATAGATAATTATTTAGATATCTTTTAGTTTAGGGGAAGTTTGGTAGAATTGAAATGCAATGTAGGGAGCCACATTAATCTTAGTTATGTTTTAAATAGGTAACCCAAGCAGCTGTTTGGGGAACTAAAATGCAGCAAGCGTGAAAAGAGATTCCATTTGGTAGGCTACAGCAGCTGTCTAGGCAGTATGTAATAATGGATAGGACTACAGTGACTACATTGGACATGGAGGAAAATAACCAGGTTTGAGATGTGTTATGAGATGAATTGAGGTGACTTGCTGATGGGCAAGAAAGAAAGAGAAGAATTAAGGAAAAGCCAGGTGTGGTGGCTTGCACCTGCAGTCCCAGCACTTTGGAAGGCTGAGGCGGGTGGATCACCTGAGGTCAGGAGTTCGCGACCAGCCTGGCCAACATGGTGAAACCCCGTCTCTACTAAAAATACAAAAAATTAGCAGAGTGTGGTGGCAGACACCTGTAATCCCAGCTACTCTGGAGGCTGAGGCAGGAGAATTGCGTGAACCCAGGAGGCGGAGGTTGCAGTAAGCCAAGGTTGCGCCGTTGCACTCCAGCCTGGGTAACAAGAATGAAACTCTATCTCAAAAATAAACAAATAAATAAATAAATAAATAAGGTTTTTTAAAAGGCTTTTGGCATCAAATACTGAATGGATGGTAATACCATTCCCTAAGTTATAAAAGTCTATGGGAGGCATAATTTTGCAATATGGGGAACCAAGAGTTTTCTTTTGAACATATATTCTTTGATATGTATGTTAGGTAAGCAGGTAGCTATGTGAAGTAGGCTGCTGGATACATGATTCTGGACTTCTGGAAAGGGGTGAGTGTGGGAGACATGTACATGGAAGTCTCTGGCTTGCATAGAGTGCTTAAAGCCCTGGGCCCCTAACTGTAAAGGTCTCTTCTGCAAAGCAGCACAGGGTAGCCAGACAACCGCAGCATACTTGGCAGGAACATTCATTATGTCCTCAAAGTGGCTTGAGTTGCTGGTTGCTCCCTAGGTTTGGCAGAAAGGTTGAAAGCAAAAACAGTCTTCACTGAGAATTCCCTGTAGCACAATATCAGATTTAAAACTAGCAGGGTACACTCTGCTGTAGATGTGGACTAAGCACAGACTCAACCACTACGAGTCCTAAAGAAATTAAAATGAGCTTTTGGATTTGTCAAAACACATTAACAATATCAAACATTTAGATATGAGCAAGTAGGATCTGATGACTATTTTCTCCTATCCTAGAAAAGAAAACACACATCAACACGCCACACCCTGGAGATCTGATGCACTGAAGCTTTCAGAAGTCTTGCATGCTGTTTCCACTGGAGAACTGATTGTGTCACATTGCCGTGATTCATCCAGTGTCTGTCTTCCCTTATATTCTGGGCAGAGATGAACCCTTCTTTGCCATCTCTCCAGTCACATAAAGTCACTGAAGCATTATATTGGCTCAGTCATTGTGGGTTGATGAGTCCAATGAGCACTTGAGAAGGTCCATTTTCAAAATATCTCACAGGACAACTTGACAGAAAATAAAAATAATTCTTTTGTGAAATTTCATTTCTATAAGCAGCAATGAGTCTTCATATTTGTTGAGTACTTATTTTCCTGTCACCAACATTTGCTGCAATTCCTTTTCTATAAGATCAAAGGACCATATATATACACTAAATGATCATAGGGTGTTTGTTTGTTTGTTTGTTTTGAGTTGGAGTCTTGCTCTGTTGCCCAAGCTGGAGTGCAGTGGCATGATCTTGGCTCACTGCAACCTCTGCCCCTGGGTTCAAGTGATTCTCCTGCCTCAGCTGCCCAGGTAGATGGGATTACAGGTGCCCACCACTACACCTGGCTAATTTTTGTATATTTAGGAGAGACAGGGTTTCACCATGTTGGCCAGGCTGGTCTCAAACTCCTGACCTCAAGTGATCTCCCCTCCTCAACCTCCCAAAGTGCTGGGATTACAGGTGTAAGCTTGGCCTGATCATACTGTTTAATTTTTTAAAACCTAATTGTATAAAGCCCTGCTTTCATTCTAGCCACTTGGATCAAGTCAACTACTAGTGGTGACTAAATCCAGTGATGCTTTTTGACTTCCATTTTACTGCCTGATACAGTTTGGCTGTGTCCAAAGGGGGCAATAGCAGAAAAAAAGAAGCAAACACTTCTAAGACTTCAAATTGTGAAGCACTATGTTTGATCCTGCAACCTACATTAGCTCATGGCACTACTATAAGAAATCCCTAAGGTAAGTATTTTTATTCCCATTTTGCAGATAATGCCCAGAAAACTTTACTTTTTTGTCTCAGGTCATGTAGTTTGCTGGAATTTGAAGGGCTGCCATGTGAAAAGGTAATAAACTTGTGGCATTTTGTTCCAGAAGAAACTCCTAAAACAAATGAGTTCAAATTTCAGGTAGGAAGCTTAGGTATAATATCAGAGAGCAATATCTAACAATTAGAGCTATATTACAATGGTTTGGGGTTTTCAGAGGAATCAGGGGATAAGGTAAAAAACCATTTATCAGGATTGCTGAAACTTCCTTCTGGGGTGGAAGAAGGAATTAACCTCTGAATCCAGCTACAATATTTCAATAGTCATACACCAGCTTCTTTACATATTTACTATATGTAAGACAACTTGAGAAAAACTTTCCACAAATTACCTTATTGAAACCTGCTGAAATCTCCACAAGGTAGATTATTTTCATTTTACATGTGAGAAAACTAAGGCATAGGTAGGCAAGAACAATTTTCCAAAGCCACGCAGCTATTATGTGTTGGAGTAAGAATTTTAACTGAATTTGCCTTACAAGAAGAGTTTCTCAGCTTCAACACTATTAAAGTTTTGGTTCAGATAACTCTTTGTTGTGGCGACTGTCTGGTTTATTGTTGGATATTTAGCAGCATCCCTGACCTTTACTCACTAGATGCCACTAGTGCCCCTTCCCCAGCTTGTGACAACCAAAAATACTCTAGGCATTGCCCAATGTCCCTTAGGGATAAAATGGTCCCAGTTCAGAACCACTGCCTTACCAGAAAGTATCCTACTCTGCCTAAGTCCAATGGTGTCATTTCTGCTCTTTGCACCCAACATTAAACACTTGTAAAGTCTATACTCATCATGAAGAATTTCCTTTTCACTAAACATTTCCTTCAGCAATATAAAAAGCCTGCACTAGTTCTATAATTTTTTATTATTTTAACTAATTCTTCAAGAAAGTTTAGGAAGCCTTTCACATTATAGAAAAGTGAGTTCAAAAAGGATGATGTTCCATAGTTTACTGCTGTTATTATTGTTGTTCAGACCATTATTGATCATCTCTCCTATTGTCATTTTTGTTTTAATGTAGAAATGACCAGACATGACTTAATTTTACAGTAACAGCATCACTTCCCATCTGATTTGAGTTCAATAGGGATGACCATAGATCTGCACTTGGCTGTGCATTTGTCATACTGTGCCAGGAATAAGCTTCTTTCCTTGTCTGTCCACATTTGGCTGCAGAATCTTTGCTCCATTATCAGTCTGTGTTTACTTTTGTCTGGATAGCTGTCTATAATAATTTATGAACTGTTTTAACCTCATAAATTAGTAAAGAGAGCCAAAATATTAGCTGAGAATGATAGGGTCACACTATGAATTAAAAAATATAATTTGTTAAACAGTTAATGAAGACAACCTTACTTATGTGACTATCTAAAATATAAAATAATGGACACTTGGTGTTAATTTTTGCTTTTCCTGACCAAGCAACTTGAAAAATATTTGATCAAGAAAGGTGCCTTAGTCCATTTTCCATTGCTATAACAGAATACCACAGACTGGGTAATTTATAAATAATAGAGGTTTATTTAGCTCATGGTTCTAGAGTCTGGGAAGCCTGAAAACATGGCAATGGCATCTGGTGAGGACCTTGTGCTATGTCATAATATTGTGGAAGGCATTCCCTGATGAGACAGGACAAGCATGCTAGCTCAGGTCTCTCTTTTACTCTTTATAAAGCCATAAATACCATCATGGGGGCCACACCCTAATGACCTCATTTTATCTTAATTACTTCCCAAAAGCCCCGTCTCCAGATTCCATCATCGTATTAATCTAGGGATTAAGTTTTCAATACAAAATTTGGGAGACACATTCAAACCATAGCAGAAGTCTCAGAGGAATGTCTCTGGTCTTTTGTTAAATGTGCCTTAAAAAACAAACAAACAAAAAAACTGAATTCCAAGACAACCACTGATATTCTTTCGGGACACAATTTATATACATCTTTTTTTGTGATGAAGATCTTAAGTATAGTAAGATCTAGGAAAAATTAAGTTGGGGAAATCAGACCACATAGCATCAAACATATATTTCTGACAATTTTATACACTGGACTGTCTCGTTCTCAACAGAAAGTCTCATATATTTTTTTGCTCAGAGTGGTAACCATCATGTCCTGAGAGGTGAGTCCCAACATTCATGCACTGGTGATCACAAGTTATTCTCTGCTGGCTATGACAAGTCCTACTAAATTCTGCTTCAAAGCTGTGGCAGTGCCAGTCATTTCTTACCTCAAATAGCCTCATGATTTCAGTCTACTGGTGCAACATTCACTGAGCATTTTTGTAGAAGCTGAGAAGACATAGACTGATATAATATGGTCTCTGACCTCAAAGAGCATTCAGTCTGATCAAAACTGAAATAAAAAGATAATTAAAAGTGTTTAGCCAATGCAATGGTGGAAGAAAGGATGGAATGCTGAGGGGTCCAGAGGAAGACGTTCTCTTACAAGCCTTGAGAAGAAACTTGAGGAAGTTTTGAGGATTCTGAGGAGAGTCTAGAAGGACAAATGAGAGTTGGAAAAGGAAGAGGAGACAGAGATCCCAAAGGGAGTAACAAGTAAAGGTCAAGAGTATAATGAAAGCATAGTGCTGTGAGAGCCACAAGTAAGATAGAGAAAAGAATGGTGGTAGTGGGAGAGTGACTGACTCAGAGGAAGCTAGGTTTTAACTGTGCTGTTTATAAATTCATCCCTGGTTCTTAGCATTTAGAAAAATGGTTTTCAACCTTGACTGAATATTGAAATCATCTGTGAAACTTTAAAATATAACTGATGCCTATACCTCTACCCACAATTTTTTTAGTTGATCTGGAGCAAAGTATGAATATTCCAGAAAATAAATTCACATGACATGTTCCAAAATGGCAGAGTACTTAGAGTACTAGTTGTCTGAGATGTTAAGAAGTAAAAGGTTTCTCTTTCTCTCTCTTCCTTTATCTTTCCCTCTCCCTCTCACTCTTCCTCCACCCTCTTTTTCTCACTCTCTTTCTCACTATCAGAAGGCACTTTAGGTCTAAGAACTCTATGCTGAAAATCACTATAGGTTTCAGAACATTATTTAAATTCGTAAAAGGACAGAAATGAAGAGCTATACTATGTATAGATTTAAAAGTTCAACAAAATATATTTATTTAGTCAATTCAATCAATAAATAACTAAAGAGAACTTCCTGTGGTTCTAGTTACTCCTCTAGGCTCTCAGAATACAGGGATAAACCTAAAAGCCAAAATCTTTCCTCTCTCATACCTTTGATTTTAGTGGGAGATTCAGAAAACAAATAAACTAACAAATATATACTATGTTGGATATTTTAGAAAAAGGTCTTGAAGAAAAATAAATCAGGAGTGAGGGAAAAGATAGTGACTGCAAATGTATTTCAGACTGGAATATCAGAAATATCCTCTAAGGAGAAGACATTTAGATAAAGTCTTAGATGGAGTGAAGGACAAGTCTATGACAGTATGTGAGAGAAGATAATTCCTGGAATAAGAAAACTGAAAACAAAGTCCCTAAAGTTAAAATTTGTTTGGCACATTTAAAGACTAATGAAGCCAGAGTGATTGGATAGAGTGAACAAGGGAACAAGTAGGAGGAAGTGAGGTTGGCCATAACATGAGGGAACTTATAGGTCATGGTAAGATATGGATTCTATCTAAGCATGCAGGAAAGCTAATAAAAGATTTTGAGCAGAAAAGTGACATGAACAGATAAAAATTTTAATGGATTACTTGGTTTGTTATAATAAAAAATGGAATGAACTTTACCAGATAAGAGTAGAAGAGAGAGACTAGATAAAAAACTATTGCTTTGATCCAGCAAACAATGACTGGTTGTGGAGTAGGCTAGGGAGATATAGGAGATGGTGAGAAAAGGTTAGTCTTAGGTTATAGTTAAAAGTTAGAGCCAATGGGTATAGCTATTTGATGACGAATTTGAAAATAATATAGGAGGGGAGCTCCTTTCAGTGTGGGGCATGAAGAGGTTAGTTTGGGATAAAGTAATAAGTAATCCTTGATAGGCATCCAAGTAAAGATGCCCAGTCTCAAGTTAAATATCTGAATGCAAACTCCTAGAGAGATCAGAGCTGGAAGAGTAAATTTGGGAGTTATCAATTTGATAGATAGTGTTAAAAATCATGAACTTACATGAGGAAGAGGTCTGAAAACTGAATCTTGGAGTCTTTCAGTGCTTAGAAATTGAGAAATTGAGAAGAAGAAATTGAGTGTAGAAGGCTGACAATGAAGCAGAAAGAGAACTGGGGGATGTAGAATCCTGGAACCCCACTGTCAATTATTGCAAAAAGGATGAAGAAGATGCAGACTAAGAATTAACCAACAGATCTTGGGATATAGAAGTCATTGCCTACCTTGATAAGAGTGAATTAAATGGAGTCAGGGTAATGAAAACCTAATAGGAATGAGTGTAAGAGATAATAGGAGAAGTGAAAACCAAAAGTATACACAAGAATTTTGTGAAAAGGAGCAGTATCTTGAGTAAGATTTGTCTAAAGGGAGCTTTTTGTCATTGCTGTTTATTTTATTTGGGAAGATATAATAGCATATTTGTATCCTAATGGGAAAAATTCATTTAAGAAGAAAAAAAATAAAGATACAAGGAAAGGAGATAAAGTGAAACTACAAAGACCTGTGTAGGCAAAAAAGCATAAAATCTAGTTCACAAGTCTAGGAGTTGGTCTCACTTGGAGCAAGGGCTGTTCATCTATTTTAACAGTAGAGAAACAGAGTGTTTAGATGCTACTAAGGTGGTAAATATGTTAGTGAAAGGACTGGGAAATTCTCTTCTAATTGGTTCAATTTTCTCAGCCACAAAAAGAGAATAAAGTAGTTGAGTGCAGATGAGAATGGTGAGTGAATGAAAAGGTGGCATTTAAATGAGTTAATTTAGAATTGCAGAGGAACACTTGAGGTTTCTTCTCATGAGGTGAATGTCATGTTCTGTCATGTTCAGCTCCTGGAGTATGGGGCCAGATTATGAGCAAGATTTTAATTTCACCAATGTGAGGTCTTGCCATTTGAATATTGTGGTAGGCAGAATAATGGCCCCATTAGGATGTCCATGTCCTATCTTCAGGAATCTGTGATTCTATTAGGTTATGTAACAAGGCAGAATTAAGGTTGCAGATGAAACTGATTTGTCAGTCAGCTGACCAGAAATGGAGGAGATTATTCTCTGTTATCTGACTTGGGCCAACGTAATCACAAGGATCACAAAGATGCTTATAAGTGAAAAAGAGAGGCAGAACAGTGTCGGTGTCAGAGTTATGTGATGTGAGAAAGACTTGATCACTCATCGCTAACTTTGAAGATGGAAGGAATGCATCAATGCAGGCAGTCTCTAGAAACTGGAAAAGTCAAGGAAATGGGTTCTCCCATAGAACCTCCAAAAAGGAACATGGCCCTGCTGACACCTTGATTTTAGCTTGTGAAACCCATGTATTTTTAAATTTCTGACCTACAAAATCATTAGGTCATGAACTTGTATTAAGCCACTAAATTTGTAGCAATATATTATGCCAGCAATAGGAAACTAACACAAGTAACCTGGCAAGAGAAAAGCAAGCATATGATTATAATGCCAGAATATTGGTCTAATATCAGATTGCCACCTGCACTATCCATTAGAGTTCCCAGTGAGGTGCAGGCATTTTAGAAAGGGAGTGCTAGAGAGTCAGAGCTGAAAAGACAGGAGGTGTCCATCAGACAAAGGAGATAATAGGAGCTGAGACTGTTTTTTTTTGTAGAGGGAATAATTATAAGTAATAGATCTAAATCATAACCATAGGTTTGTATAGGTGTAGGTGGCAAGGAGAATACGATCAGGAAAAGAAGATGGGCTACTGGACAGATCCATGTACAAGAATACGAAAATCACCAATGAGGATGACAGCAGTAGTAATGGAGAGAAAATTTATGAGACAGGTGCTAAACTATTACATAAACGAGGAAGGGAGTGCCCTGGAGTTCTGCTAAGAAAATTCTGCCAAAGAACAAGGATGTTATACTTCTCCTAGCAGGTATCGAGACTTATTTTTAAGCCACATTAATTAAAACTGTTAGTTGTAACATCAGTAGAACTGAATACATTGCCCAGAGAAATACCCCTGCACATAAAGAAGTTATTGAAGTGACATTACAAATTAATAGGTGTAACAGGCTTTTCAAAAATAAAACAGGGACAGTGAGTACTCGATTTTCAAAAAAAATAAATCTCAAACTCATGCCATATTAAAATATGCATTCCAGATTATTTGAAAATTGACGCTCCAAATGATAGAAAACTTTAAAAGGATTTGAAAAAATACTTGTATACAGTGTGTGTAGGTGTGGGGGGCAGTGTATGTGTGTTATATGCACGTATGCATATTTTATTATTGGAAAAGATTATTGGATGAGATACAATATCTTACCTTTCAATAAGTTGGCCCTATTCAGTTGAAAAATAACATTCTTTTCTGGTGGACTCTGAGTCTATCACACACGAAAAAATAGCTATATACATGAGGGGGTGTGACAGCATTTTCTCACCTCTTTTTTTAACCAGTGGACCTATCTCATTTCAATGAGCAATGTGAACACAACAGCCATAAATTGTGATTCTTTGTTGAATTGCTGAAGTTTTGCAGTGTATTAGTTTGTTCCCACACTGCTGTACATAAATACCTGAGACTGGGTAATTTATAAAGAAAAGAGGTTTAATTGGATCATGGTTCCACAGGAAGAATGGCTGGGGAGGCCTCAAAAAACTTACAATCATGGTGGAAGTTGAAGGGAAGCCAGCATTTCCTACATGGCTGGAGCAGGAGGAAGAGAATGAAGTGGGAGGTGCTACAGACTTCTAAACAACCAGATCTTGTGAGAACTCTGTCATGAGACAGCACTAGGGGGATAGTGCTAAACCATTAGAAACCATCTTCATGATTCAATCACCTCCCACCAGGCCCCACCTCCAATATCAGAGGTTACAATTCAACATGAGATTTGGGTAGAGAAACAGAGCCAAACCATATCATGCAGCAAGTGAAATTTCCTTCAATTTCTAGCAAGAGTTTGAGAGTTCTGTATTAGGGGCTTTTCAATGAGTTTTTGTCTCTATATATCATCAGAATTACTTTGAGAGAAGACAGAAGAGATTATGTCAAGGTTTCATATCATAGTATTATTTTGGAGCAGAAATACTCTGAAATGAATCTTGGAATAACCAGGGGTTACCCAGGTGAAGACAGGGATGTTGGGTAAAACAAAGGCATCTGTGAATTATCGGCCTGGATAAAAAGGAGGAAATGATGGTGGATGGGCTGATCCTTAGACAAGACCTATTGCCTCTTTTAGCCTTGGTTAATTAAATGGCAACATTTCTGGCCTCACCTAACCTACAAGGTTGTTTTGCGGGAGTCAAAATCACTTTGGAAAATCATTGGTAAAACATGCTCACTGTCTGCAAAACAAGCACCTGGCACTGTGGTAGAAACCAAGATGAACAACACCTACCGCTACCCTCAGCAGACATCCGTTAGAGAAGTCGGACCTGGACAACTTTGCCAGGTAGCATTAGGTAAAGTAGGAAATGAAAAGAATGTCATTAAGATAATGAATATGAAAGCTCTTTTTAAACCAAAACTCTTTTTCAAATTAAGGGACCATGATAAGTGATCATGATAATGTTATTTGTGCCAGCTGGCTGGAACATGGATATAATCTATAACATCTTTCTGTACTCTCAAATGTCAAAAGACAGTCTCTTGAAAAGTTAGAAAATATAAGTCAGTTGCCTTTGGGAGTCAGGCCCAATAATGCACCTTACTAAGACCCCATGAAGGGAAGAATGCTGAGATGCCCACATCTAGGTCAATCATACCAATTTCCCCCTTTGAAATATTGCCCTGCAAGAAACAAAGATCAACTTGACTGAAAACAGATTTGCAAATTTGCAAGGCCAAAATGATCATTTTACAAAAAGCCTTCGTCATCTTATTCAAACCACTAAAGTTTAAATAAAAATATCATATCAGTGCACCAGACATGTTTCTTACTCAAAGGTTAGCCCCTCACCCCACTTTCACTTGGGCCAAAGGGACAATCTGTTCCCAACAGCCTGAGAAGTCTTTTTGTCATTTTGCAAATTTGCAAAAAAGACACCAAGTTCTTGGCTTTGTGAGAAAAGAGATTGTGGTGAAAATTTTCACACATTTTCCTCTCCTTGCATACATTTTCAGTGTTGCACTATTCCAGGGTGGCAGGGAGTGAGGATTTGAGTAGAAATGCTCTGATTCTATATTGGCTCGTAGTTCAAGCCAGATTACCTACTTTCATTTTATTTCAGTTTAGTAGATTCACAATGGGTCTACATAACAGTTTCAAGGACTGAGGCTGAAATAGTTCCTTGACTAAAAATCACATCTTCCCAACAGGATTGTTAACCTTCTTAGGGACAATCCTATAGCTTATGCTTATTTTAGTTCCTTTCCCTTTGCTTGCCAAGGTCTCTGTGTACGTATTGCTAGTGTTTAATGATGCCATTTGGCCGATAAACAGTGGCTGCCATTTGTACACTGTTCAAAGCAGTAGGGAGTATCACCTAATTACTTACTCAGGCTGACTCCCTCTAAGATTAACCTGATAACTCCCCATGGTAGGTAAGAAAACTGAGGACTGAGATGCCCAGAATCTTGTCCCATAACCAGTTGTCTAGTTTGTGCAGAGAATCTAATTCTCTGCCTATTTCTCTCTCTTCTCTTTTTTTAACCTCTCCAGATCCTATATTTCATCAAAAACAAACATATCTTCAATTAGTTCACAGTTCCCTTGCTTTTTCTTTCAATGTCTTTGATTTTTTGAAAGACATTTTTTTGTACAAGTCACATAGCAACAAATCACATTCTGCCTTTGACACTTTTTCAGTTATTGACTTGTTATGTAATAACTTTTTAAATGTTCAATATTTGGCTTTCTCGTGAAGATAGAAATCATGTCTTTTTTGTTTATTCTATATAACTTTGCAGAGTACTTGACAAATAATAAATATTCAAAAGTATTTATTGTTTGATAATATAGTCTTCTTTATTAACCCACGTAGAAGGACCTTCGAGCTGGTAACAGAAGAGAAAACTGAGTCCTAGTGGCTTTCCACAATTCCTTTAGCCATATAAGCACTACAGACATGGACTGGAATCTCCATCTTCTTACTTTCAACCCAATGCTTCTTTTATTAATTCCAATTGCTTCTGCAGTGAGTTAACCTGGTAAGGTTAGATATTCGCTGTTCTCTGGACTAATTCTCTGTACCTTCTGCCTTGTTAAATAAATATAAGGGAGATTTTTGGATTTGTCATCGGGAATCTAGTTCTGATAATACCCATCATTAAGCTAAAGAAAGCTGTCTGCATCCAAAGACAGCTCCCAGGGTCAGGACACTGATACCCTTGGTTGTCTGAATACTGAGAGGTCACTGGCGGACTCAGCTAGGGGCTCATCAGACTCACTAAGCTGACTAGCAAGGCCCTCATGGTCTTTTTCAGCAACTTTGGCCCACAGCACTCTGATAACCAAGACAGGCAAGGAGGGATGGGCGAGTCAGAGCTGGGGAATCCACAGCCAGGGGCCATATGGAAACGTTTGGGGATTAGAATCTGTGCCACATGTGCTCAGCTCATTCTGAGTGAGACATGTATACCCCTGCAGTGAAGAGGAAATGGTCTGCAGTGACTCACTTCGTAGGAAGCAAGCATGGCTTGAGTCAAACCAGCCTCATCTGCATTACTTTCCAGAAATGGGCAGCTGTAACAACTCATCACAAATTAACCAAGGAGCATGTATCCAGTACCATTTCTCCTAATAAAGCTTATTTTGATGGACTGGAGAAAAGAGAAGCTACCTTAAGTAAATAGAGAACAAAGTATCCTCCCATCATAATGGGTCACTACTATAAGCTAGGTAGTTTGCATACTTATTTTCTTTAAAACATCCCTATAAAGTAGGCATTATCTCCATGTTACACATAAGAAGTCCTAGGACCATCAAGATAAAGGATCTATATAGAAGGTTAAAAATAAGGAGTGACAAGAGTGGGATTTGAACCCAGGTACATTTCTCTGGCTCAAAGTATATGAACTTTCCATTTTCTTGAAGATGTGTCAGTGTTCAATCAGAAATGCAAAATTGTAAGTAATATAAATACATATATAATAAGGGATTCATTATAGAGATTTGACCTTGCACAATTGTGGGGCTGGTGAAGGAGTTTCTATAAGGTTCTTGTCTTTTCATCCAATGCTGCACCCTGAAGCCCATTAGGGAGAGAAGACGGATTGAAGTAGGTGAAACAAGGGCAAGCTGGAACCCACAAGGATGGGCCAAAAATTGTGTCAGTTCTTGCTACCTCTGTCCTTGAGGATGTGGGTGTCTTATAGGAGATGTTGGCACTTTCATCACAGGGCTAACCATACACCCCTGGTCCAGGAGACAGAGAAGTTGAAAAAGAAACCGGAGGAAGCTGGAGCAGCTTCCAGTCCAACTATTGCCCCATGCTGACAAAGTGAGCAAACAGGTAAGTGACATGCTTTGTCATCTACAAAATGGTGTTGGTACCATTAAAATATTGCTCAAGAATCTCTATTGTGGCCCACGCTGTCCAGAAACGTGCTAGAAAAGGAATTCTGGGAAATGTAGTTCAGCTGAGCCAAGCTGACACATTGTAAAGCCACCATGATGTATTTGTGATAACAGGGCTGTGGTTTGGTCCTAAATATCTTAACCAGACCACACTGGAATCCCATAAACTTGATGTCCTGGTAGCCCTTCCTGAATCCTGAATTAACTCCTGAATACTTTTACTTTGTGTTTTAAACTGTTTCTTTTGTTTTTCAGCCCTGTTTCCAATGTTCCTGGCTCCTATCTGCTCCCTAGAACATCGCACATGTTCTACTTCTCTTCTGGTGCTCATCTCATTTTTCCTATTAAGTTCCCATTTGCTCTGGGAGACGGCGGTTTGGGACTATTATTATTACTGTTGTTATTGTTATTGTTAGAGGGGTTGGTTCCTGAGAGACATTTATAACCAACTCTGTATGATGCTGTTTGCTTTCTCTTCCCATTCCATCAAATAGAGAAATCCAGCAAGGAGAGAATGCAGTGTCGCTCCAGGGGACCAGTTTATACAGAGGAGTACAAATCCCACTTGTACTTCACAGAGGAACAAGTTTAAGATACAGCTTTTGTAAACAGACCCTTGGATCTCAGTAAGGGGATTTGAAAAGTCAAACATGCTGGGGCCATGACTATAAAAGTAAAATTACAAGGCTCAGGAACCTTTCCAGAGACAGGCTTATTTCAAACATTGCTATCTTGTAGGTGTTATTCTTAGCAGAACACGGGTTCGTGTAAGTTTTCATTTTAACATCCAGCTGGGATGGGAGTCATGCAATAGCTTCATTAGGCTGCTGAGGAGTTCATTACCACAAAGTCCTGATTTTTCCTCAAGTCTTAGCATGAGCTCTGAACCCACCCCCTTCTCTCATACATTTCTTTGTGGATTTGTTTATGTAGTCAGTAAAAATGAATCAGCTGCTTTACTGTGCCAGGCATTGTGCTGGTCTGGAGAATGCAAAGATGGATAACACAGAGCCATCATCTTCAAGGACTTACAAGTAAGATAGAGAGAAGGTAACCCAACACACTTACTGTGCTACAGAGGCTACAACAGAAGTCTGGATGAGGGAAGCATGGGAATACACAACAGGGAAAGAACAATTTCCCGGAGATGAAGAAGGGTGTGGTTCAGCCTTCATCGAGGAGGTGGACTGTAGGCAAACACCTAATGACTGGACAACCTTATTGAATCAGACACATATCATACTCTGAAGCCTTCTGATTAGGAGTTTGGGGTTCTGTCCTTGTGCTCTCAAATCTATGGCGATGTGATATACCTATGCTTTCACAACAGCCTTTTCTCATTACCCTCTACTATTCTTCTGCCTGAACTTAGTAACGTCATAGGAAGGGCAGTTCAGCAAATGCCTGTGTTCAAATCCTAACCCTACCATTTACTACCAAGTTACCCTGAACATGTATTTTAACTTCTTTGTGCTTTGATTTCTTCAGATGAAAAAATCAACTGGGCGTAGTGGCTCATGCCTGTAATCCCAGCACTTTGGGAGGCCAAGGCGGGTGGATCACGTGAGGCCAGGAGTTTGAGACCAGCCTGGACAACGTGGTGAAACCTCGTCTCTACTAAAAATATAAAAATTAGCCGGGCGTGGTGGCATGCATCTGTAATCCCAGCTACCCAGGAGGCTGAGGCACAAGAATCTCTTTAATCAGGGCAGCAGAGGTTGCAGTGAGCCGAGATCATGCTGCTGCACTCCAGCCTGGGAAATAGAGTGAGACTCTGTCTCAAAAACAATAAAGAAAGAAAATAAAAGACGGTGCCTACCTTATAGGGTTGTTGAGAGGATGAATGAAAGGTAAATGCAAGCACTGAGAATATCAATGGCATCAAGTAAGCACTGTAGAAATGTGTATTATTCATAACACATTTTCCTCTTAAATTTTATGTAGAAACAAAAGCCATATTTTAGAATTAAACTTTCTACTATTCTCTTACTTCCAAAATTGAAAAATTTCTAAGAAGTATTGTGATTTGGGGCAAGTCACATGGTATCTTAGGGCTCAGTTTACCCACCTGTATAAATTATTAACTCAAAGAGTACCTACTATGTGTCAGGTATTCTTTAAACTCTTCATAAACACCATCTCATTTTATTCTCACAACCTCCCTCAATGAAGTGAATTCCGTGTTTACCCATGTTTATTTTTTATTTATTTATTTATTTGGCAAATGAAAAAAATGAGATATAGGTTTCTATCCCCAGAGACCATAAATTTAACCACTCCACTACCCTCTTTCTGGGAGAGCTAGATTCTTTTTTTTCTTTTAATCCTACTTAAGGGGTTCTGTATGTAATGATTTATATCTAACTTACACCATAATGGCTTACATTATTCAATCATCAGAACATCATCCCCCTTACACAAAAATGTTGGTATTTTTGTCCCATTTTATAGATCTGTAAACTAAGAGAGGTTAAGCCGGCTCTCTGTAACAAAGTTAATAACTGAGAGATACCATGTTTGCACCTCGGCTTGTCTCAGTGCAACACTAGCATCTTCATTCACTGAGTTGTACTATTTATCTGCAGGTAGAGGACAATGTAGGGGGAGTGATCATATGCACACACATCTCCAAACAATTTTGCCAATAATCTCAGGAGAGTTGCGGGTCCTCTGAAGGCCATTTGTAGTACCAGTTATGCTATCCTGGAGTCCCCTATAATGTGCTTTAATTTCAACTGTTATATAACTTCAGCCAAAGAACTTTTGTTAAGCTTTACTCTACTGATTTTGCTAGGAAAGCAAAAGGCATATTGGTGATGATATCTTCAAAGTTAACCCAGCTTTCTTTAAGAGATAAGCCCCAAAACTCATCATTCCCAGTCCTTCCCTAATATTGCTGATCTCTAGTCAATCTGTTTAGGTTTACAGCCCTTGGACTAGATGAAATCTAAAGGTGTTTTAGACCATAAATTTCTGTCTTTCAAACTATAGGATTCCTCCATGTCTAGTTCATTAATCCACCACCTTAGCTGTACCATTTTTACATCCAAAGAAGACCTCCTTCCTATATTTTTAACTTTAGATAAGGGGTGTCAGACTATAGCCCACAGGCTAAATCTGATCAGCTGCTGTTATATTTTTGCTTTTTCTTTTTTAAATAAAGGATTATCATATTGAAACAGTCACTCTCGTTTGTTTATGTATTGTCTATGGGTGTTTTCATGCTACAATGGCAGAGTATTTGTGAAATAGACTGCATGGCCAAAAAACCTAAAATATTTACTAACTAGCCTTTTACAGAAAAAGTTTACTAACCCACCCCTTGCCTTAGATTATGAGTTTTGCATGGCTGTATTAGTCACGGTTCTCTAGAGGGAGAGAACTACTAGGATAGAGGTATATACGAAGGGGAGTTTATTAAAGAGATTAACTCACACGATCACAAGGTAAAGTCCCACAATAGGCCATGTGCAAGCTGAGGAGCAAGGAAGCCAGTCCGAATCTCAAAACCTGAAAAGTAGGGAAGCCAACAGTGCAGCCTTCAGTCTGTGGCCAAAGACCCGAGAGGCCCCGGCAAGTCACTGGTGTAAGTCCAAGAGTTCTAAAGCTGAAGAACTTGGAGTTTGATGTTCAAGGGCAGGAATCATCCAGGATGGGAAAAAGAAAGAGCCCAGAAGACTCAGGAAGTCTATTCATTCCATGTTCTTCTGCCTGCTTTATTTTAGCCATGCTGGCCGCTGATTAAATGGTGCCCACTCAGATTAGGGGTGGTTCTGCCTCTCCCAATCCACTGACTCAAATGTTAATCTCCTTTGGCAACACTCCTCACAGACACAACTCAGGAACAATACTTTGCATCCTTCAATCCAATCAAGCTGACAATCAATATTAACCAAAACAATGGCCCAGAAATGAATGAAATTTGGGAGACATTGCTGTCAAATGGTTAAGATTCAAATATCTAGAATCAGACTTCTTTTAATTGAAACAACAAAACAACACTTTGCTGGTACCACCAGCTATGAAATTACAGTAACATCTCAGAGTCAATTTTCTTATCTGTAAAGTGGGACTTAAAGATAGAGACCATGTGGGAATAATGATGATAACAGTGATGAGGCTGACATGTGAGCTAAAGATGGACATGCATAGAAAGCAATCATTATGGAGACATAGAAGGCCTCTCATCATATTAGCTATTATTATGGTAATACTGAGTCATTGCTGACACAGGTCTTGAACCTGCTTCCTCTTCATTATCACCACTGTTACCCTTTTTCAGGCCTTTCACGTCCCTACCCCATTTGTCTTTTGCCTTGGTCCAATCCATTCTGGAAAACACAGTGAGTTTAAATCTTAAAGCATAACCAGTTGCTTTACTCCAGGCTTAAGAAACTTTACTGGCTCCACACTGCCTAGAGAACAGAATGCAAATTTCTCAATGCATATTCCTCTAATATATGAAAAACTGCAGCCTGCTTTCCCTGACTACACCTCTACTCTACTCTCTTCCATACGCAAGCTCCCAAACTCAAGCTATGCAAAGCATTCACAATTCCCCACTTCAATCCTGTTTATGTCCCTAGGTTAACCCACTTTCTCTGCCTGGAATGTCCTTCTCACTTCCCTTGGTCTGCCTTTTGAAATCTTACCTGATCTAGATAGTCCCAGTACTGATTACACGTGGAGGATGGAGGAAACTGATGCTTGAAATGCTGTAAAAACTAAGTGTATCTACAGTTGGTGTTTAACAAATGCTTTCTGGATAAAATTTAAGATAAAATTTTATTCTAACAATCAGGTATTCTAACAATCAGGACCCGGAATCTGTGGGTTATTTTCTCCTAGTTAAGGACCATCACCCACTCTATATTTTCCACAATATTTTCACAATAATTTCACTGTAGGCAATACTTTCCTGTCTTTCCAGAAATTATTTCCTCTGCCTAGAACCCTTTTTCTATGGTTTGAATGTGTTCCCCATGTTTCATGTGTTGGAAACAATCTTCAAATTTATATGTTGGTGATATTTGGAGATGGGGTCTTTGGGAGCTGATTAGGATTAGATAAGGTCATTAAGGTGGCTCCCTGTGATGGGACTGGTGGCTTTATACAAAAAAAAGAAAGAACTGAACAAGTATACACACTCTTGCCCTCTTGCCATGTGGTGCCCTTCACCATATCATGACACAGCAAGAAGTATGTCCCCAGATGGGGCCCCTTGACCTTGGACTTCCCAGCCTCCAGAACTGTAAGAAAAAAAATTAATTACCCAGTCTCTGGTATTCTGCTATTGCAACACAAACAGACTGACACATTTCCTTTGCTGAAGCCCTGCTCTGTGGTGTGGAAGGCACTGTGTTTTGCCTCGGGATGCTAGGGGCAGGCAGCATGTTTCTTGCAGCAAAGACAAAGAATAAATTGTTTACTGCCTTTCTTCAGAAAAATTCATGAGATGGGCCTATGTGTTTAGCAGATAGGCATCTGGACAAACGAAGGAGGATAATCACCTTTTGTTAGAAAATTAAAATAGGGAAGATGGAGCAAAAGGTGTAGAGAATCCTCCTTCCTTGTTTCCTAAGTCTAGAAATCCCCCACCCCAACCCCCCCATTTATTTTACTTATCTGAGAAAGATTTGCACTTTGGAACTAGTGGATCTGCTTGGCAGGTAATGGGCTGCCCATCCACCAGCTGCTGCCTTGGCAAAAGGCACATCACTATTGCCATGGCAACCCACAGGCAGGCAAAGGGCACGCAGCTCTGGCTGGAGGCCAAGGTAATCCAATGGCACTGGGCTTTGTTAATAGAAAGAGAAAAGCAGGCCAGAGCCGCTTGCTTCTGCCTTTGCCAGTAGAGGCTGGACAGGAGCAGAGTGCAGAGCTAATTAACCGGCCAGACCAGCTGTTGGCTGCCGCTTGCCAAATCCGACAAGTGGCCCAGGGTTCCTCTATTCTTAACCCTTGTCATCTTCCAGGGAGGCCGCGCCCGGGGGAAACAAGAGCCTTTTCTCGGTGATGTCATCTGAGTATTTGTAGAATTTCCTTTTTGTGGGAAAGTTCTCTGGCAAAGTATAAAGGGATTTGACTTCTCTCAGAAGACCCCTTGGCCTTGGCCTTTTGAATTTTAAAGAAAGATTTTTCTAGATGAGGAACAAGTCTTTGAGTTACAGGAGGAGGTGGGTGGTGAGGGGGATGGGTTATCCATGTTTTAGATCATGTATTAGGTGCCTAAGCTAAGGCAGCTTTCACTCACTGAGGAACATCAACATTATGAAATCCCACACCAGATAAAACAAGGCAAGGCATTATTTTCAATTAGTAAAAATGGATTATCTTGGAAAGGCTATGTGGCTGAGGAAAGAGAGCTAACATATTGAGTCCCCAGTATATGATAGATAGCTCATGTATACAAAATCCTTGCAAGGTGTGTTGCAGTATAACAATCGTGCAGATGAAGAAACTTAAGTCTGCAAGGCCAAGGAGCTTGCCAAGTTTGCATAGCTGAACTGAGCTACTATGAGGCCCAGATGAGATTGAAGCCTAGCTTGGTCTACATTGCACATGTGTTCCATTGGCCTACACTGAAGTGACCACAAATACACTCAGTATTATTGACATCCTGAAAAATTTCTGGTTTAGGAGAAATAAATAATCTGACAAAGGATTTTTAAATTTACCAATATATGCATAGTGAAATCTTTACAAAGATAAATAACAATTTAGATTTGCATGACCTTTATTTAAGACAATAATAATTCTACATTGAGTCTTGTGTATAAGGCATTTTATGTACATTATCATTATGCTCCAAAACAGGACTTCTAACCTCATTTTATGAATGAAATAACTAAGGTTTAGAGAACCTTATGGGAGCCAGTGGATAAAAACTACATGATAATATGGTTGATCAAACTGGAATATCTGGGACACGCAGTGCCTGTATGTCTATATATTCTTGAAGGCTTAACAAGCAGGTACTTGGAATAAAGATGGGAGGGAAGGGCAGGGCTCCTGTGATTTAGCAATGGAATGAGGACAGGAGGGAGGAAGTAGAGGGTATAAAACAGGCTGACTTTTTGCCCCAGAAGTCCAACGCACATTCAGAAAACTTGAAAGACTTATCTCTGAAGCTGCCTAACATTTTCCCAAATGGAAATATTAATTCCACTGGGAAAGAGGTCAGGGAAGAATGGGGAAGTGGTCATAACAGAAAGAGGGATGTTCTAGTACTTTCCATGGCCTCTGCTTGAAGCACTTACAGCTAGAACCATGGAGTGCTATAGCTAAGGAATGTAAGAGCAGGATTAGTGTTTGCCAGGGCACCTAATTAATGGCAACTGTTCTATCTTCCATGTCATGCTTAATGCATATGGTGTCTCCATAAGATAGAAATTATAATACCCATGTCACATGTGATGAATTGAGATGCAGAAAATGGTAAAGTGAGTTACTTTAAGGAAGAATTGGAGAAAGAAGACAAATCTTCTTGCCCTTAGTCATTGTTCTTTCTGGCTTTCCAGAATATCACATACAGATCCTGATACACAGGCACGTGTCACTTAACCATGGGCACAGCATGTATCACTTAACCATGGGGACACATTCTAAGAAATGCATCATTAGGTCATTTTGCCATTGTGTGAACATCATGGAGTGTACTTAGATAAACCTAGAATGTATAGCCTACCACACACCTAGGCTATATGGTATAGCCTATTGCTCCCAGGCTACAAACCTCTACAGCATGTTATTATACTGAATACTGTAGGCAATTATAACACAATGGTAAGTATTTGCATATCTAAACATAGAAAAGATACAGTATTATAATCTTATGAGATCACCATGCTATATATATGTCCTATTATTGACCAAAATGCCATTATGTAGCATGTAACTTTAGTTCCAAGCTCAGAAATGAGGCACAGTGATACTAGGCATGAGTTAAACTGGGCACAGGACACGGGAAGCCTAGAATGAATAGGAGTCCAGGAAAACATGCTGAGCAGTCAAGTGGAAAAGTCAATTCCCTCTTTGGTTCAAAGGTCAAGAATGGGTTTAGGAATTGAAGTCATCACTGAGTCAGGGATAAAATAAATTTAGGGATGCAGTAAGAAACAAGAAACAAAAGCATAAATGAGGTGTAAAGTAGATTTTAAAGACAATATTCGTATGGACTGGCATGGTACATGAGAGCCTGCTGCCAGGGCAAAGGGCTTGGGCAGCAGACAGACTCAGGTTTGAATATCAGCTTTGCTATTTTCAAACTTAGGCAGCATTTGCCAAATGTCAGGCTATATATGTATATTTATATATATATTCACACAGAATCCTCTAAGTAA
The DNA here is from genome assembly GCF_006542625.1 of Nomascus leucogenys. Taxonomy (NCBI): domain Eukaryota; kingdom Metazoa; phylum Chordata; class Mammalia; order Primates; family Hylobatidae; genus Nomascus; species Nomascus leucogenys. The sequence continues at coordinate 80,859,501 of NC_044396.1, forward strand.
CCCTATGAAATAATTGTGATGATCTCCTTCTACAGTAGGAGTAAAAAAATGAGGCAGGCAGAAATTAAAGAAATTGCTCACATTCCCTATATTGGTTACCTGATGTTGCATAAAGAATTATCCCAAACTTTAGAAGTTTAAAACAATAAATATTTATTATCTCACATATTCTGTGGGGTAGGAATCAAAACATGGCTTACCTGGATCTTCTGCTTCAACGTTTCTCATAAGGTTGTGTCTTTGTCTATTTTGTGGTGCTATAACAGAATATCTGAGGCTTGATCATTTATAAAGAAAAGAGGTTTATTTAGCTTATGTTTCTACAAGCAGGAAGTTCAAGGACATGGCCCTGGCTTCTGGTGAGGGCTTTCATGCTGTCTCATAACATGGCAGAGAAGGTCAGTGAGGAAGCAGATATGTGCAAAGAGACAAAACCCAAAGAGTGTCTTGACTTTATAACAACTAACTCTCAAGAGAGTGTGAACTTGCTATCATGAGAAGGGCAGCAAGCTATTCATGAAGGATCTGTCCCCATGACCCAAATGCCTCCTACTAGACCACCTCCCAACACTGCCACATATGGGAACAAATTTCAACATGAGTTTTCATGAGGACAAATTCAAACCTTAGAAGGATGTAATTAAGGTGTCCTCTGAAAGGTTTCATTTGAAGGCTTGACTGGGAAAGAATCTGTTTTCAGGTTAACTCACATAGCTGCTGGAAGAATTCAATTCCTCATGGGCATTGGACTGAAGGCCCTCATTCTTCACTGGCTGTTGGTGGGAGGTACCCTCAGTTTTTTTCACAAAGACTTGTCTCACATGACAACTTGTTTAATCAAAGCCAGCAACAGAGAGAGTCCACTAGTAAGAAACCACAATCTTTTGTAACTTACTCAACAAAATGACAGCCCCACTATGTTGTCATATTCTGTTGGTTACAACTAGGTTATTCAAGAGGAAAAGATTAGAAGAAGTCCATGAATAACAGGAAATGGGGATCAACTGGAGCCATCTTAGATGCTGTCTATTTTCCCCCGCTAGCAAGCAGCAAAGCTATGACTTGAACACAGGTATTCTGTTTCCAGAGTCCATGCTCTTAACCATTAAGCTATACAGCTACTCTGCCATGGGACCATGTGACCTGGGACTAAATAATTTACTTTAAGTCTCTGTTGTGTTTTTCTATAGAAGATTCATTGATAATGTCTACATTTCAAGATCGTTGCTGGGATCAAATATAATGCATTCAAAATACCTAATATGTTCACAGTTCCTAATGTGTTGAAATGCACTCAAATGAACTGAAGTGGTGGTTAATATGGATATTGCTGTTTAATCAGAGTATCCCAGCATACCTGGGAGGGTGAAGAGGGATTAGAAAACTCCTATTTCATAACACAGGAGCTATACTGACCTGTGCTGAGTCATCTCTGGCACTTTGGATTTTCCTTTTGTTTAGAAACTCCACTTAATTCCCAGTGTTTTCACTCTTCCCAGAAAGGGGGGCTGAATCTCTCTTTAAAATAGGATTTCCTCTGTGACTAAAATGGATCAAAGCCTGCATGCATGGCCTATCAATGCATCATGGTTAGGAAATCAAGACAGACTCGGAATATTTCAGAACACTTTTAAATTCACCCTGTCACCTTTCATTTTTCCTACCTTTATTCTTTCCTTCCTATTGCCTCACAAAGTTGGGGGAAAATAATGTACACCTCTGCCTACCTTCTGACCAACTTAAAAGATGTTTCTCTACAGCATGGCTGAGGTACATGTCCTGTTCTGCAAAAACGTACTGAATAAAGCTTGCTTCATCTTGTAGAAACTTCCACTGCTCACCATTCTGTAGAGACTGTCTTACTGTTCCTCTAGAAGAAAACAATGTAATGCACTAGTTTGTGTTGAGTATTTCTCTGTCACCCCATGTCTCCTCACACTTTTGTTAAAGAGTAAAAAGAAGACAATCTCCAGGTGGCAGAGAACAACGTCCTACGAAGATCTTGCAAATCTAGAACTAGTTGATCTTACCTTTACTGCTTTCACTCTTTATAGACCCCACAGAACTTCCTCTGTGATGATTCCTCAGAAGCCCATATTCTCTGCATTGTTCCCTGTACCCACCCTTCACACATACATGAGAATACAGGTGACCAAACCTGAGAAATACAATTTTTGGTCACTGCATTGGAATCAGAGTTAAAATGAAAACGTATGACTTTATGGATCCATAGAGTATGTTTTAGCTGAATTTCTATTTCATGGATAAGAGCAACAAGAGACCTGGGTTCCAGTCCTGGTTGTTAAGCCATCAGTAGTTCATTATGCAGCTTTGAGTAAAACCTTTTCCCTTACCAGAAATTAATTCCCTCATCTATCAAATGGAAGGCTTTAATCAGACCCTGTAAGCATCCTGGAGTTGGATTCTGAGACCATTTCTTTCTTTGCATTTGTCCTTGAGTTTCTGTGTAAAATGTAACTTGAGGAAAACTCCTTGAATCTGTGCTCTAATCTATCCTAAATATGGCAAAGCAAAGCCATTTCCTGTTAAGTTTCCTTAGAAGCATAAAAAACAGAGATTGTGACTTCTCAGCTAAGTACATTTTTTCCTCCAGACCTACTTGAGGGAGGACGCGATGGGAACACTGTGTCAGACAAAATCAAAACGTACCACACAAGTGGAGCCCTCAGCTAATCCAAACAAAATGACGGGGGTGGATGGTCAAAGTCTGAACAATTTTAATGCAGGCATGAAGATAGGCCACACAGTTAGATCAGAATTTAAATAACCCCACTTCACATGTTGCATTTTAGAGCTCCCTTCTTGAGCCCTCAAAAAACTTCCAAATGTTTCATTTTGGGAAGCAGATGCCCCTGGAAATGAAGACCATTCCTCCATTGTCTTCTACTTTCTCCCTTCCCCAGAGTTAACTGCTTGCTGTCCAGGACTGAGAATCCTGGCAGATGATACTTTCTCTGTAAAGAGGGAAAGAGGGGCTCAATGTTTTGGCGTGGCTTTCATAGGAAGAGTGACATGGGTTTGATAAGTAACATGCTCATGGGAGAGGCTGAGGCAGAGGGTCCCAAGTATAGACCAGGCCCTGCAGATGTTTGTCAGCAACTACCCATGGCACCACCCAATCAGCCAGACACATTAAGCACTTCCTTGATCCCAGACACCATCCTACACACCAGGGATAAAAATGGTGAGAAAAACTGTAGTTTCACCTGGCAAAGCAGTGGCAATTCACTTATTCAAAGTAAGAGGTGAGACCAGAAGTGGACAAGGAGTTACAAAATTAGAAGTGAGCAGCTTGTTGTGAGATGGAATGTCATATAGCAGAGCAAACTGTTCAGAACCAAGATAGAGAATAATGTGCGGATGTTGGAGGCTCACTTCCTGCAGAATGGACTGAGTGATAAAAACAAGATTGCTTTATTTTAAAGGACTCTGTTGGATAGAACAACGGACAGCTGACAAAGACTTACTTTGTCTTTTGTTCTGCCAAATAGTATTCTTGAATATTTTTCAATATTCTTAAATCTTAAAATTATATATTTTTAGATTGCTTCTTTTGATATCTTTATATTGATCCCCCTTCTTTCCTCTCTTTACTCTTTGATACTCATCTTCATATATACAGTTCAAATCAATGCCAGAATATTTGTTTAGTTCCCAAAATCTGCTCCAGGTGTCTTTGTGATGACATTTTCATGGGTAGTTTAACATCAGGTACCATTTTTATAAAGGGTTTTGGTTAAAAAAACATACAACCAAAGAAAACGGAATAAGATAAAAGATGACTTGAAAATGGTCATCACCTCAAAAACTTTGAAAAAGTGTCAAAGATGGTGCATGAGGAAAAGAAAATTTTAGAGATTTGGAGGTGATACTGAAGCATGGCAGCTTCTTTTGAAGAACAAATGGGATGGAAAATGAGTCGGGGTCAGTCATGTGAAGATGGTGGGTGAGGAATTGGAAGGAGGAAACTATTGACTCAACCTGACATAAAAGGTATATACAAAAACAGATGCACGGGGAGGGGTGGGGTGGAGCCAAGATGGCCGAATAGGAACAGCTCCAATCTACAGCTCCCAGCGAGAGTGACACAGAAGACAGGTGATTTCTGCATTTCCAAGGGAAGTACCAGGTTCATCTCACAGGGGAGTGACGGACAGTAGGTGTAGGACAGTGGATGCAGTGCACTGTGGGTGAGCGGAAACATGGCGAGGGATCGCCTCACCCAGGAAGCACAAGGGGTCAGGGAATTCCTTCCTAGTCAAAGAAAGGGGTCACAGATGGCACCTGGAAAATTGAGTCACTCCTATCCTAATACTGCACTTTTCCAATGGGCTTCACAAACGGCACACCAGGAGATTATATCCCACACCTGGTTCAGAGGGTCCTACACCCACAAAGCCTCACTCACTGCTAGCACAGCAGTCTGAGATCAAACTGCAAGGTGGCAGCGAGGCTGGGGGAGAGGTGCCTGCCGTTGGTCAAGCTTGAGTAGGTAAACAAAGCCACCGGGAAGCTTCAACTGGGTGGAGCCCAACACGGCTCAAGGAGGCCTGCTGCCTCTGTAGGCTCCACCTCTGGGGTCAGGGCACAGACAAACAAAAGACAGCAATAACCTCTGTAGACTTAAATGTCCCTGTCTGACAGCTTTGAAGAGAGTAGTGGTTCTCCCAGCATGCAGCTGGAGATCTGAGAATGGGCAGACTGCCTCCTCAAGTGGGTCCCTGACCCCCGAGTAGCCTAACTGGGAGGCACCCCCCAGTAGGGGCAGACTGACACCTCACAGAGTCAGGTACTCCTCTGAGACAAAATTTCCAGAGGAACGATCAGGCAGCAGCCTTTGCGGTTCACCAATATCCACTGTTCTGCAGCCTCTGCTGCTAATACCCAGGCAAACAGGGTCTTGAGTGGACCTCCAATAAACTCCAACAGACCTGCAACTGAGGGTCCAGACTGTTAGAAGGAAAACTAACAGAGAGGACATACACACAAAAAACCCATCTGTACGTCACATCATCAAAGACCAAAGGTAGATAAAACCACAAAGATGGGGAAAAAACAGAGCAGAAAAACTGGAAACTCTAAAAATCAGAGTGCCACTCCTCCTCCAAAGGAACGCAGCTCCTCACCAGCAATGGAACAAAGCTGGATGGAGAATGACTGTGATGAGTTGAGAGAGGAAGGCTTCAGAAGATCAAACTACTCCGAGCTAAAGGAGGAAGTTTGAACCAATGGCAAGGAAGTTAAAAACTTTGAAAAAAATTAGACGAATGGATAACTAGAATAACTAATGCAGAGAAGTCCTTAAAGGACCTGACGGAGCTGAAAACCAAGGCACGAGAACTACGTGACAAATGCACAACCCTCAGTAACCGATGCGATAAACTGGAAGAAACGGTATCAGTGATGGAAGATGAAATGAATGAAATGAAGCGTGAACAGAAGTTTAGAGAAAAAAGAATAAGAAGAAATGAACAAAGCCTCCAAGAAATATGGGACTATGGGAAAAGACCAAATCTACGTCTAACTGGTGTACCTGAAAGTGACGGGGAGAATGGAAGCAAGTTGGAAAACACTCTGCAGGATACTATCCAGGAGAACTTCCCCAAAGTAGCAAGGCAGGCCAACATTCAGATTCAGGAAATACAGAGAATACCACAGAGATACTCCTCGAGAAGAGCAACTCCAAGACACATAATGGTCAGATTCACCAAAGTTGAAATGAAGGAAAAAAACTTAAGGGCAGCCAGAGAGAAAGGTCGGGTTACCCACAAATGGAAGCCCATTGACTAACAGCTGATCTCTTGGCAGAAACTCTTCAAGCCAGAAGAGAGTGGGGGCCAATATTCAACATTCTTAAAGAAAAGAATTTTCAACCCAGAATTTCATATCCAGCCAAACTAAGCTTCATAAGTGAAGGAGAAATAAAATACTTTACAGACAAGCAAATGCTGAGAGATTTTGTCACCACCAGGCCAGCCCTAAAAGAGCTCCTGAAGGAAGCACTAAACATGGAAAGGAACAACCCATACCAGCCACTGCAAAAACATGCCAAATTGTAAAGACCATCAAGGCTAGGAAGAAACTGCATCAACTAACCAGCAAAATAACCAGCTAACATTATAAAGACAGGATCAAATTCACACATAACAATACTAACCTTAAATGTAAATGGGCTAAATGCTCCAATTAAAAGGCACAGACTGGCAAATTGGATAAACAGTCAAGACCCATCAGTGTGCTGTATTCAGGAAACCCATCTCACATGCAGAGACACACATAGCTCAAAATAAAGGGATGGAGGAAGATCTACAAGGAAATGGAAAACAAAAAAAAGCAGAGGTTGCAATCCTAGTCTCTGATAAAACAGACTTTAAACCAACAAAGATCAAAAGAGACAAAGAAGGCCATTACATAACGGTAAAGGGATCAATTCAACAAGAAGAAATAACTATCCTAAATATATATGTACCCAATGCAGGAGCATCCAGATTCATAAAGCAAGTCCTTAGAGACCTACAAAGAGACTTAGACTCCCATACAATAATAATGGGAGACGTTAACACCCCACTGTTAACATTAGACAGATCAATGAGACAGAAAGTTAACAAGGATATCCAGGAACTGAACTCAGCTCTGCACTAAGCGGAACTAATAGACATCTACAGAACTCTCTACCCCAAATCAACAGAATATACACTTTTTTTTCAGCACCACAGCACACCTACTCCAAAATTGACCACATGGTTGGAAGTAAAGCACTCCTCGGCAAATGTAAAAGAACAGAAATTATAACAAACTGTCTCTCAGACCACAGTGCAATCAAACTAGAACTCAGGATTAAGAAACTCACTCAAAACCACTCAACTACATGGAAACTGAACAACCTGCTCCTGAATGACTACTGGGTACATTAACGAAGTGAAGGCAGAAATAAAAATGTTCTTTGAAACAAATGAGAACAAAGATACAACATACCAGAATCTCTGGCACACATTCAAAGCAGTCTGTAGAGGGAAATTTATAGCACTAAATGCCCACAAGAGAAAGCAGGAAAGGTCCAAAATTGACACCCTAACATCACAATTAAAAGAACTAGAAAAGCAAGAGCAAACACATTCAAAAGCTAGCAGAAGGCAAGAAATAACTAAAATCAGAGCAGAACTGAAGGAAATAGAGACATAAAAAAACCCTTCAAAAAATCAATGAATCCAGGAGCTGGTTTTTTGAAAAGATCAACAAAATTGATAGACCGCTAGCAAAATTAATAAAGAAGAAAAGAGAGAAGAATCAAATAGATGCAATAAAAAATTATAAAGGAGATATCACCAATGATCCCACAGAAATACAAACTGCCATCAGAGAATACTACAAACACCTCTACGAAAATAAACTAGAAAATCTAGAAGAAATGGATAGATTCCTCGACACATACACCTTCCCAAGACTAAACCAGGAAGAAGTTGAATCTCTGAATAGACCAATAACAGGCTCTGAAATTGAAGCAATAATTAAGAGCTTACCAACCAAAAAAAAGTCCAGGACCAGATGGATTCACAGCTGAATTCTACCAGAGGTACAAGGAGGAGCTGGTACCATTCCTTCTGAAACTATTCCAATCAATAGAAAAAGAGGGAATCCTCCCTAACTCATTTTATGAGGCCAGCATCATCCTTATACCAAAGCCTGGCAGAGATACAACCATAAAAGAGAATTTTAGACCAATATCCTTGATGAACATTGATGCAAAAATCCTCAATAAAATACTGGCAAACTGAAACCAGCAGCACATCAAAAAGCTTATCCAACATGATAAGTGGGCTTCATCCCGGGGATGCAAGGCTGCTTCAACATAAAAAAACCAATAAACGTAATCCAGCATATAAACAGAACCAAAGACAAAAACCACATGATTATCTCAATAGATGCAGAAAAGGCCTTTGACAAAATTCAACAACCCTTCATGCTAAAAACTCCCAATAAGTTAGGTATTGTTGGGACGTATCTCAAAATAATAAGAGCTATCTATGACAACCCCACAGCCAATATCATACTGAATGGACAAAAACTAGAAGCATTCCCTTTGAAAACTGGCACAAGACACGGAAGCCCCCTCTCACCACTCCTATTCAACATAGTGTTGGAAGTTCAGGCCAGGGAAATTAGGCAGAAGAAGGGAATAAAGGACATTCAATTAGGAAAAGAGGAAGTCAAATTGTCCCTGTTTGCAGATGACATGATTGTATATCTAGAAAACCCCATCGTCTCAGCCCAAAATCTCCTCAAGCTGATAAGCAACTTCAGCAAAGTCTCAGGATACAAAATCAATGTGCAAAAATCACAAGCATTCTTATACACCAATCACAGACAAACAGCGAGCCAAATCATGAGTGAACTCACATTCACAATTGCTTCAAGGAGAATCAAATACCTAGGAATCCAACTTACAAGGCATATGAAGGACCTCTTCAGGGAGAACTACAAATCACTGATCAGTGAAATAAAAGAAGATACAAACAAATGGAAGAACATCCCATGCTCATGGATAGGAAGAATCAATATCATGAAAATGGCCATATTGCCCAAGGTAATTTATAGATTCAATGCCATCCCCATCAAGCTACCAATTACTTTCTTCACAGAATTGGAAAAAACTACTTTAAAGTTCATATGGAACCAAAAAAGAGCCCGCATCGCCAAGTCAATCCTAAGCCAAAAGAACAAAGATGGAGGCATCATGCTACCTGACTTCAAACTATACTACAAGGCTACAGTAACCAAAACAGCATGGTACTGGTACCAAAACAGAGATATAGACCAATGGAACAGGACAGAGCCCTCAGAAATAATGCCACATATCTACAACTATCTGATCTTTGACAAACCTGACAAAAACAAGAAATGGGGAAAGGATTCCCTATTTCATAAAAGGTACTGGGAAAACTGGCTAGCCAAATGTAGAAAGCTGAAACTGGATCCCTTCCTTACACCTTATATAAAAATTAATTCAAGATGGATTAAAGACTTAAATGTTAGACCTAAAACCACAAAAACCCTAGAAGAAAACCTAGGCAATATCATTCAGGACATAGGTATGGACAAGGACTTCATGTCTAAAATACTAAAAGCAATGGCAACAACAGCCAAAATTGACAAATGGGATCTAATTCAACTAAAGAGCTTCTGCACAGCAAAAGAAACCACCATCAGAGTGAACAGGCAACCTACAGAATGGGAGAAAATTTTTGCAACCTACTCATCTGACAAAGGGCTAATATCCAGAATCTACAATGAACTCAAACAAATTTACAAGATAAAAACAAACAACCCCATCAACAAGTGGGTGAAGGATATGAACAGATAATTCTCAAAAGAAGACATTTATGCAGCCAAAAAACACATGAAAAAATGCAGATACCATCTCACACCAGTTAGAATGGTGATCATTAAAAAGTCAGGAAACAACAGATGCTGGAGAGGATGTGGAGAAATAGGAACACTTTTACACTGTTCGTGGGACTGTAAACTAGTTCAACCATTGTGGAAGTCAGTGTGGCAATTCCTCAGAGATCTTGAACTAGAAATACCATTTGACCCAGCAATCCCATTACTGGGTATATACCCAAAGGATTATAAAACATGCTGCTATGAAGACACATGCACACGTATGTTTATTGCAGTACTACTCACAATAGCAAAGACTTGGAACCAACCCAAATGTCCAACAACAATAGACTGGATTAAGCAAATGTGGCACATACACACCATGGAATACTATGCAGCCATAGAAAATGATGAGTTCATGTCCTTTGTAGGGACATGGATGAAACTGGAAACCGTCATTCTCTGCAAACTATCACAAGGACAAAAAGCCAAACACCGCATGTTCTCACTCATAGGTGGGAATTGAACAATGAGAACACATGGACACAGGAAGGGGAACATCACACTCCGGGGACTGTTGTGGGGTTGGGGGACTGTGGAGGGACAGCATTAGGAGATATACCTAATGCTAAATGACAAGTTAATGGGTGCAGCACACCAACATGGCACATGTATACATATGTAACAAACCTGCATATTGTGCACATGTACCCTAAAACTTAAAGTATAATAATAATAAAATAAAATAAATGCTCATCATCACTGGCCATCAGAGAAATGCAAATCAAAACCACAATGAGATACCATCTCACACCAGTTAATATGGCGATCATTAAAAAGTCAGGAAAAAACAGGTGCTGGAGAGGATGTGGAGAAGTAGGAACACTTTTACACTGTTGGTGGGACTGTAAACTAGTTCAACCATTGTGGAAGTCGTTGTGGTGATTCCTCAGGGATCTAGAACTAGAAATACCATTTGACCTAGCCATCCCATTACTGGGTATATACCCAAAGGAGTATAAATCATGCTGCTATAAAGACACATGCACAGATATGTTTATTGCGGCACTATTCACAATAGCAAAGACTTGGAACCAACCCAAATGTCCAACAACACTAGACTGGGTTAAGAAAATGTGGCACATATACACCATGGAATACTATGCAGCCATAAAAAAAGATGAATTCATGTCCTTGTAGGGACATGGATGAAGTTGGAAACCATCATTCTCAGCAAACTATCACAAGGACAAAAAACCAAACACTGCATGTTCTCACTCATTGTTGGGCATTGAACAATGAGAACACATGGACACAGGAAGGGGAACGTCACACACCAGGGCCTGTCGTGGGGTGGGGGAAGTGGGGAGGGACAGCATTAGGAGATATACCTAATGTAAATGACGAGTTAATGGGTGCAGCACACCAACATGACACGTATACATATGTAACAAACCTGCACATGGTGCACATGTACCCTAAAACATAAAGTATAATAATAATAAAAATAATAATAATAATAATAAATAAAATTTAAAAATCAGATACACAATTCTGTCATAAGTTGACTTGGGAGGTAGGATGCCTATAGATAAACATAGCTTGAGAAATAATGTGACATGTGACCGCTGTGGTGCACACTGGATTGCCCACCCACATCTGCCTTTAAGGAAGTACCTGTAGCCCCAGCAATAAGCCCTTTTATGAATTGCCTCAGTTCATGATCATATTCACCTCACTCAAGGTCGTATTCCTTCTTAGGATAACCTAGATTTAATGACTGAACGATGTGGGACTATAAAGGCCTCACTAAACTTTAAAGAACTCTAGATGTTATTCTAGTGCCTTCATATTTTATCTGGTCAGCTTAGGCTTTTGAGACTCTATTGCAGCTTGACTTTTTCCTCTGCCACTCTATATTTTTTTCTTTCTTTTTTTTGATTCCAAGGACATGACTTAAAATACTCTGTATGCCTACTCTAACTCTGACAACCTACTTCCCAGGAAATCCAATCTGTGGCATCATCAAATGTAATGGATTGAATGTTCATTTTCCCCAAAAACTCTCATTTTAAAATCCTAATCCCTAAGATGATGGTATGAAGAGGTGGGACCTTTGGCAGGTGATTAGGTTATAAGAGAATGAGATTAGCAACCTTATGAAAGAGGCCACGGAGTAATCTCTTACCTTCCACTATATGAGGTAATGGTGAGAAGAAGGTAGCCGTCTATGAGAAAGCTGGCCATCATCAGACACCAAATGTGTCAATGCTTTGAAGCTGGACTTCCCAGGTTCCAGAACTGTGAGAAAAAAAGCTCTGCTGTAAATAAGCCACCAAGTCTATGGTATTTTGTTATTCAGCCTGAACAAACCAACACATCCACTATATCAAAAATAAAAGACATTTTCTTTGTCGGTTACTGCTATTATTTGAACATGATTGAGAAATCAAGGACTCTATTTTTTTTTCTAACACTCTTTAAAGGCTATGTCCCATCCTCCTTCCCTTTATTCTCTCTTTTCTTCTCCCTTTCCCATTGTCTGTCCTATCACTCCCTTTTTCCCACTTGGTTCGAGATTACTGAAACAAGATTGAACAGGAGCCACCTTTATCCCAGGACTATTAGAACAAAACTTATTATAGCAAAAGCAACTTTCAGGACCTTGGGCAGCAGCATCTATAATACCCCTCCCCCAGCCCCAACATTTTATTCTCTCAATAGCTGTGCCAAGCAGGATCTAGAATATACTTTGCCAGTGAAGTAGAAGCTGTTGAAGTAACTTCTGCAATAGGACAGGTAGATTAGAACTCTGAGTTGGTATCCAACTTTAACTGTTTATTATTAATATTTTGTGCTTGTATTTCTCATGCATCCTCTAGCCCTGACAATGTCACTACTTTTCCTTAGCAGTATATTTTAAGCTTCCTCAGGTATTATATTTATGTATTAATAAAATTGGTCATATGGGTGTCTCTGTTGAACAAGTTGTATTGAATCACTGCAAACCATTCATGATCCTCTATGTACTTTGTTCCCTGGCTTATCTAACAAGTAAACACAGCTGAAAGGTAAACAGATACCTTTATATATTCTATATAAAGCAGTTACATTTCTCACCCTGACTAATTTTAAAATGTAACATTTGCCGTATTCCAAAAATTATCTATGGAATATATTTGGAACTTTCTTTTCCTAGTGCATCTTTCAAGCAAATATTGGCTTTTTAATTTAAAATTTCAATCTAGGAACTGTCTGTAAAACTTATCCCATAGTCTTTGCTTAAACTTCAGTGAAATGCACCCAAGAGAAAGAGAGAAAGCACCCTTAAAATTACTAGTGTATAAGCTCAATGAGGGCAGAGGTCTTACTCTTCTTGTTCACCACTGTATCCCTAGATCTTCCAGGAAACTGAATGTTTAGAAAAACAAAACATAACAAAAAACCCTTAAGTCAAGTTGAAAAGAGGCTCTGATTGTAGGAAATAAAGCAAGAAAACTCCTTCCAAGAGAAGTTCCTTCCCACTCAGAGGGAGGAAATCGAATTTCTGTGCCAATGATGTGAACCCAGAGTTTTCATAGAGTGCAAACTCAGAGTAAAGAACAAAATAACTCTGTCCTCCACAAGGAGCATTTGTGCTTCCCCTGACAAAGTGCTGCCTCAGACTTCAGAGAAGATATTACTTCTGCCCAGGGGATTGGAAACTGTCCTGGAGGGCAATGAAAATTAACTTGAGGCACTGTTCTTATTGATTCTCTTTCCAAATGCATTAAGAAATGTTTGGAATGACTTGCCTTGAGTAGAGGGACAAAAAAAAGATGTCTTTTGGGAGTTTCTGCTGCCCCTATGCCTTGGGTTATAAAGACAATAAATATAGTAAAGTCAAGTTAAATAGACTCTGCTTCAATACAAATAATAATAATAATCGTAATAATCATGGCAAAACAATGGCAAGAGGAAAATACGAATTACAATAACGGCTTTCCTATTTCTTTCTTTTGGAATGGGAATGTCTATCCTACACCTATCTCACCATTGTATTGTGGAAGTAGATAACCTTTCTGATTTTACAGGTTTAGAGGTGCAGGGAAATTTCCCTCAGGTTGAATCATACCTTGAGTCTCATACGTCTGATTTAGATGAGACTCTGGACTTTAGACTTTTGAGTTGGTGCTGAAATGAGTTAAGACTTTTGGGGCTATTGGAATGCGATGAATACATTTTGCATGTGAAAAGGACATAATTTTGAGGTTCAGGGGTGAAATGCTATGGTCTGAATGTGCCTCCCAAAATTATATGTTGTTACTTAATCACCAATATGATAGTATTCAGAGGTAGCACCTTTAGGGGATGGTTAAGTCATGAGGTCATGACTAATTCCTCAGGAATAGGATTAGTAACTTTATAAAAGAGGTTGAAGGAAGCACCCAGTTCCTTTTATGACCTTCTGTCCCTTCCTCCATGTGAGGACACAGTGGTTGTTCCCTCTAGAGGGCACAGCAACAAGGTTTCCAAACATCTTTGGAAACAAAGACAAGGCCTTCTCCAGACACCAAACCTGCTGGCACCTTCATCTTGGACATCCAGCTTCCAGAACCATTAGAAATAAATGACTGTTCTTTATACATTACCCAGGCTCAGGTATTTTAATATAGCAGCAGGAACAGACAAAGATAGCATGAGTTACCAATACTGAAACTTTACATATACTCTAAGAAAAAGTGAGTAAGCAAACACATTATAAATAATTAAAGCCAGGTTTCTCACTGTCAGAAAGAATTGACAATGTAGAAAGGAGGAAGGCAAGAAAAAACTCTGTGGTATGAAGCTCAAATCTAAGGTATTAGTGTGACCTCATAGTTTTTAATACAGATAGATGATTGATAGATAGATAGATAATAGATAGATAGATAGATAGATAGATAGATAGATAGAAACAGAAAGAGATATAAACATTTGAGCAAATGAAATGCATATATATATTTTTTCTAACTATGATCTCTGAAAGAATCTATATGCCATGACATTCCAATAACAATTAGCACACTTAGCACTCACATCTTGGTTTCTAATTTTTCTGGGGGGAAACCAGTACTCTACCAGCATGTCATAGTCATGCGGTGGCAGAGTATAAATGTGCTTTAAAAATTATAGTGTTACATCAAAGGAATCCACAAACCAATGTGAAGAAATTCCTAAAAGCCTAATCAAGGCCAATCTATACTATAAATACAAAAGTTTCTAACTGGTTTAAACCAGTTTAATGCTTTATAACTCTAATAGATGAAAATAAACATCTGAGAATTCATACTGACATAAATTTAATAATATGAATAAAGAAATAAATAGGGTAGAAGGAAAAACTCTTCCTTACAGTAGAATTCTAATTAATAAATGTAGAAGGGATAATATAAATAGAAAATCACCATCTGGGGACACCACAGTAATACTTGTTGCAAGGAAGAACCATTAACAGATAATAAAATTAATGGATAAAAGTATGATGAGAATCAGATTATTTTCACAATCTCAAAATATCTACCCACAAAGTAATTATTAAATACAAAGGGTAAATTGTAACTTTACAGGGGAGGAATCTGTCAGACACACCCTTACACAAGTGTTCTCATAAAATTGTTAGTAATAGAACATCAGCATTTTGTACCTCCTGATAAGATACACCAAGAAGGTCACAATATTGCTTTGGTGATGACTTTTTTTTTAACCAAAAACGCACACCTGAATTTAATCATGGGGAATATGATATAAATCTAAATTGAAAGGATATTTTACAAAATAACAGGCCCATACTCTAAAAATATCAAGTCATGAGTAACAAAGAGAGAGAGAGAGGAAGTCACACATTGAAGGAGTCTGAGAAGACATGAAATCCAAGTACAATGCAAAATCTAGACTGGATCCTGGACTAGAAAAGGGACAATTGGTGAAATTTACATAAGGTCTGTAAGTTAAAAGAGACTATTGAATCTGTATTAACTTCCTGGTTTTGACCATTTTTTAAATATGTATACAGAAAATTAACATTTAAGGAATCTGAATGAATAGATGGGAATTATGCAAAATTTTTATAAGTCTAAAATTATTTTAAAATTGAAAGTTAGACTTTTTTTTTTTCTTTGAGACAGGGTCTCACTTTGTCACCCAGACTGGAGTGCCGTGGTGTAATCTCAGGTCACTGCAACCTCTGCCTCTGAGGCTCAAGCGATTCTTCTGCCTCAGCCTCCTGAGTAGCTGGAATTACAGGTGTGTGCCACCACACCCAGCTAATTTTTGTATTTTTAGTAGAGATGGGGTTTCGCCATGTTGGCCAGGCTGGTCTCAAACTCCTGACCTCAAATGATTCACTAACCTAGGCCTCCGAAAGTGCTGGGATTACAGGCTTGAGCCACCTTGCCTGGCCATATTTATTAATTAAATGACTTTTTAAAAGTTATTAATACCGCTCTCCCAGATATCTTGCTTTAGAACCCCTTGGAGATAAATAACTACTACTTGGTATAAAGTATAAAATTTGGTATAAAGTATACAATTAGGTAGCTTCTAATAGGTATATATATATATATATTTTACATCTTTTTTTGTTGTTGTTGTGTCTAAAGTCCAAGAACACAGGCATATGTTGGTTTTATTTATTGCTAAGTCCTCAACACCTAAAAGATTCATCATTGGAACCATTTTAATATACATTCATTAAACAAGTTAGCAGTAGATGTAAGTTTATCTCTTAGTCCTGTCTTTTGCTCACTGTGATTTTTAAAAAACTTGCTTAACTTTGCAGAGTCTTGGTTTCCTCATCAGCAAAATGGGCATATCCTTGCCTACCTCTTGGAGTTATGGTGAGGATTAAATGAGGTGGCATGCAGAAAGCATGTAGCAGAGTCCCTGGTACACAGTAAGCACTGAATTAGTGCTGATTCTCCTTTAACTATCCATCAAAACCATTCTAGCTATTTTAAAGGGATCGTATCTCTTGTTAATTTATCCAGATTGAGGAGTACTCCTGAATTGGAGTCTGCCAAGTTATTTTTAAAATAGTGACTTGCTTGCTTCAGATAAAGTTCTCATGACATGAAATTTATTTTAATTTTCTTTCCCCAAAGTTAAAATGCCTCAGTGACCCTTAGATGTGAATACTTGGGAATCTAACATTTACCAACAAGGTATGGCATATATAAATCATGAAATATGCAGACACCTTTCATCGCTGATTTTGCAAGTACTGTTTACTTTACAGACTTCATTGGTCCCCACAAAGTGTATGAAGAACATGGTGCTCCTTCACATATACATGAAGTCAGAGTTTTATGATTCTGTAGGTTCTGGCTTACAAAATACTTTCCATCCAGGACCATTTGAAGAATTGGGAGATGGAACAGAGAACCATCATTTATCAGGAACTTCCTCTGGAATGAGCCTGGTAATTTACACTTAATCTTTCAATTAATCCTATGAAATTTAAATGATGCCCATTTTATAAAATTCAGGAAACTAAATGTTAAGCAGGTTAAGTGACCTAGCAGCATTCTAAAACACTAGAAGATAAAATTGATGAATTGATAATTAAAACATAAAAATATAGATACTTAAAGTAAAAGCACTTGAATAGAAAAAAATTAGTTATTAATCATAGTCTGTATTCCTCACATCAATAAAGACAGGAAATTTGTTTTTTCCCACACCTTTGCACAGACCTGTATGTCTCTTCTTCATTAACAAAAACATTTATCACGGCCCTACTGTGCCTGTGTTTAGGGGAGCGCCATGCTGCTTACAAATGTCATAATGATCCCCTCCATTTGATATACTGCAGCAGAGCCCCGCCTAGGGCAGCTTTTGACTCAGGGCTCTACAAGTAACAGAAATATTTTTAAAAGATGGTGATGATTGTGAAAAAAATTTACCCCCATCTTTCATTGTCCTTTTCATCTCTCTTATTAATGAACTTCCTTTACCCCAACTCACCTCCATACTAGCCAGTAGAGATGGTTTGAGCTGAACACTCCAGGTAAAAGATCTGTAGCCTGTAGCCTGTAGCCTGTGGGGAGGGTGGATAGGGAGTAGCTTTTCTGTGCAGGAGCTGTGCACTCCCCCGCCCTCTGTCCTCCCTTCACACTCGGCCTCGCTGATCTGAGGCTGTTTTTCCTACTGCTTACCTTGAACATACAGCTGTTATTTATAGCCTTCTTTTATAGTTCACAAGGCCCTTTCCACATCCTAGCACATTCCATATGCACAAGCAGCCTGTGAAGTAGTTATTATGAGCTGCATTGGGTAGATGAAAACATGGAGCCCCAGGAAGCTGATAACTTTGTCCAAGATCAATGGTTCACAAATGGACAGGCAGGACTTGAACTTGAGAGTATTGCTCTTTTTAACACACCATGGCCCTCTGATTATAGCTACCTTACAATCAACCTACAGCAGGCATCACAAACTCATCTAAATGTCTGGTCTGGCCCCAGAAAGCAGGTGAGTTTTCAACACAGCCCTTTGTCTCTCTCTCTTCCTCTCCCTGACAAAAGTATAAGTTTCAGGCTACAGAAAAGTTGAAGCTAAGAAAGATATTTTAAAGGAGCAATTATAGCCACTATGCCTCCAGTTGGCCTCTTGGTTTTAAGAGTAGTTTCAAATTGATTGTCCCGGGCTTTATTCGGGTCTTATTTTTCTGTTTCTTGCAAGAGAAAAGACAAGAAAACTCATACACAAATAGACTGAATTGTAAGTCACACAAGGAGATAGTTACAGGCTTCGGCTCTCCAGATCTATCCTATCCTCACCAGGGAGAGGATGAAAGGAAACTGCTAGAAGTAGGAAAGAGACCAAATTGAAGAGAAACTGCTCAGCATTCAGGACCATTAAAGATACCAAGGGAAATTCTGATATCCTTGCCCTGGTAACCTTTGGGGAAAAAGAGAGTTTAGCTGATGAGATAATTATTCATGCTTGAGCTATTTTCCCCAGTACTAAATAATTAGTTCTAATGAGTTTTCCAAGGGAATATTTTTTTCAGCACTGAAGAAAATGAGGGATGGGGTCACAGAGAAAATCCGAGCAGAAGTTGAATAAAGGGTTATTGAAAGAACTGAAACTCGAGGAGCTTCAACTTCACATTCAGTCTGCCACTCAGAGACAGGCTGGCCTTTGGATAGGACCCCTCTGCCACCCAGCTTCATCAGGTCAAAGTGCTTCAGAGGCACTGAAAGTGAAGAATGACGTACTTTATCTAACACATCCTCATTTCACCTGGCAACTTGGCCACTAATTCACTGTTTGAACAATTAGCAGGAATAGCAACTGTGATGGAACCCATGGAGAAGATATTAGTTGAAGGAACAGATTGTAATGAATAATCCAGCCTTTGTCATCACAGCCCTAGGGAGAACTGTGCACATTGGCTCTTGCTAATCCTGGAAATAATGATTTTTTATTCAACGGTCTTACTTAAGAGAAAGCAAATTTTCCACATAGCATTTTGAGTGGGGCTGATTGGGCTCAGCATTGCCTTTTGAAGCAAAATAGCTTATGAGATCTCTGAGTCAGATGTCTGGTGGATTTTGCATAAGCCTTCTGTGTATGAAATAGAAGAGCCACTGGAAAGCCCTTTATGTGGGCCACCCTGCTCAGTAGGTAAACGGCTTATGTGATCCCAATATTACAGCTAGCACCAGTCACTGGGAGCTGGAGAAATGAGACCAGTAGCACTTATTAGACTGTCTGACTTCTTCAATTCAGCTCTTCATTTTTGATTTCAGTCCTTAATTAGTGAAAGTGTGTCCTTGGAGAAGGTATAAATCAGCCCCACAGATGAATGCAGCACAGAGGCATGGGAACACAAAGAAAGCAGACTGTGACCATCTTAGCATCAGAGGGAACATGGACCAGACTTACTCCCCTTGTACTTCCTTATAAGGGTATGGCTGACCTTGGTAATGACTGTGAGGTTTAGTTTAGTTCAGTTTAGCAAACATGTATTGAGCTCCATTATCTGCTGGGATCTGAGCCGGGATCTGGCAGTAATAGTATAAGAATAGATAAAGATAATGAGTTAGCACTTTCAACTTGCTGGACAAGACCAAGAACATCGAATGTGCTTTCTCATTTGATCCTTACAACAACCCTGGAAGAGACATCCTATTAACATCTGGGGAGACTGAAGATTAGAGCCACTAAGTGCTACCCATGTTTATATATCTCATAAAAAAGAGGGACCAGGATTCTATTCCAGGTCTGATTTCTTAGCATTGTATGTAGTCCTTGTGGCAGATCACTCCTTGTTCACCAAAATCCATTTTTATATCTTCCTAAGCACACAACAAAACTACATTTCCCAGCATTTTTTTTGCAACTACATATAGTCATATGTGCTTTCTTATGGGTGGATTATAAGTAGAAATGGGCTGTTCCACTAACCTCAAGGCTTTAAGGAAGATATATGCCTCCTCCAGGAATTTTTTTCTGAGTCTATATGTTGAATACCAATGCAAAAGAGTGCTAGGGGATAGTAGATGAAAATATAAAAGGAACCTGGGCCCTTGAATCACTTCATGATGCAAAAACACATATCAACCAGGAATACTCACTTTGGACTGTTAAATAAACA
Source organism: Nomascus leucogenys (assembly GCF_006542625.1). Classification (NCBI taxonomy): domain Eukaryota; kingdom Metazoa; phylum Chordata; class Mammalia; order Primates; family Hylobatidae; genus Nomascus; species Nomascus leucogenys. The sequence continues at coordinate 80,879,524 of NC_044396.1, forward strand.
AGAAAAAAATGTTACTCTAATCAATACACTGCCCAATGTAAATTTAAATAAATCATAGCTTCTATCTTTTAGTCAAAGCTAGTGATCAGATGTTCTTATCTTTTGTATATTTTGACACCCAACATCTATTTTTTGGTTTTGTTCTCTTGGTTTTGTCTTGTTTTCCTCTCAGAAATGGGAAATGAGATGCTTTCTCCCATCAAAGCCTTCAGTACCTGGAAGGTAAATTCAACAAATTTTATAAAAGGAATATTTGAGGAAATAGCAATACTAGTATTGGATAAGACAAAATAGAAATAGGGTAGAAGAGCTATTATTTTCAAATGAATGGTTACCAAATGCAACACACTTTAGCCTTAGTCTCTGTGTTCCTAAGAAGCAAAATTGGGACCAGTGGATAGAACATTTAAGAAGTCAGGCTTTAGTTTATTTTGTGAAATATATATATTCTATTTGGCAAAGTGCACAAAGGTAAAGAGGGTACCTTCAGAAGATAGTGAGTTCCTTATCATCAACTGTCTTGAAGACAAAGTAAGGTTGGATGACCACTTAGTACAAATATCGTGGAGCAAATGTGGACAGTGAATGAAGACTTTCAGGGCAGCTAGTGTGTCCTTCAATCAGCAGACCTGTGATTCTAAGAACATTTGATTTTGTGAGTCTTAAAGTCATAGTCCATAATTCCATATTTCCAAATCTCTAGGTTTCCTTCTGATATAACTTTCGACGTGAATGCATTCCTCTGAAGACAAAGGAGAATATAATGGATAGATTCTCTTGGCTCAAGGACTGCTTTGGTTCAAATCCCAGCTCCATTCTCTCTAGATGTGTGCCTTGAACTAGTTGTTTTGTTTTTCTGTACTTCAGATTCCTCATCTGTAAACGCAGATAATAATACCTATCAGATTAGGTTTTTGTGAAGATTAAACTAGCTTTGTGTTGAGCACTTTGAACCACCCATGACACATCATAAGTGCAGAATAATGTGAGCTATAATTATCATTGGTTAAGTGCCATTTATGCTAGATGTTTTCTTGTCTCAACACTGGCCAGTCCATTGTTCTATTCTCCTACTCTGCACTAGAATAATAAACACAGATGCGTCCCTCTGCCCTGGAAACATTTCTTCATTCTAATAGGTAGGTATGTAACATCAAAGTCAATGACCCTAAGGAATGACTGTTCAAGTTTTAGGCAGAGTCATAGTAGGCTATGAGGAACCACTGTGAATTTGAAAGAAGCATCTGAGAGATTAAGATAGTTAGGGATTTTAGGAATGAACATGTGTCCCTATCTCTGGTCCTCAGACTCCGCATCTATAATATAGACCCTCTGGACTCCAGCATTTCTTAGCTCCCCTCTGACTCTCCTTAAGCCGAGGTGCAGCTCTGTTCCTGATACAGCTGACACCATTACAGGGACTTTGCCAAGTGTAAGGACTGAGGAAACACTTGGCCATGGGGGCCCATTTTGTTGACTCAGATATGTGTCCTCTTTATTTGTATTGAAATGAAAACCTAGGGAATAGCATAATTGGTCAATAAGGAGAAACTGTCAGAATGAGAGCAGAGCTAAAGAAGTTGCATGTCTCTGAAACATCTAGTTCACATCTTCAAGAGGTGTTTACACATTTCTTGAAAGAAGTTTCCCTACCCTAAGTAGCCCATCTTCCAAGGCTTTGAAGCAATACCTGCTTTTTTTTTTTTTTTTTGCTTTATTCAGGATTTATTTAATAAACACCTGAACCTATGTTACCATAAAGTTTTATTTCCTAGCAGACATTACAGTTTTATATTACATTTTCTTTTCTTTCACATTCTAGGTTGCTGTTCCCCCCTCAAATTCTCACTTCCCTCTCTTTCTCTCAGTCTTTCTTTCTCTTTCTTTCTTTCTCACTGAGTCACAAGTCACAAGTTAGTCCTCCAGAATCCAGAAATAGACTTCAAGGCACTGTATCTAAAATGGTCTGGAGCCAGAGGATGAGTATGACAGACACCAAGAGTTAAGTTTAGGCATTAATCCCAAAGGTTCAGAGGAAGAGAATAAAATAAAATTAAAAAAAAAAACTGACAATGAGAGGCAAGGAACATTAGGGACAGAAGTAAATAGAGGGCCCTAGTAATTACTCTAACAGACACAGAGTTTCTAATATTCATTTTATTGGTCTCTAGATGCTTGAGTTTTGAGTGGGTCAGCACTGGTGATAATTCAAATGTTATGGATGATGTGCTATTTATTCATTCATTCAACACATATTCAGTGAGCACCTATTAGGTCCTAAGGATATGATGGTGAGCAGAGGCATTATATCCCTGTCTTAATGGAGCTGATATTCTGGGAAGGGGATGGCAACCAATGGGGGACAATGAAATAAAGTATGTATATGGAGATCAGGTCTCTGAAGGCAATAGAGGTTAAGATGATGGGCTGACTGGATTTAGGTTGGGTGTGTTCTAGATGGGTGGATCAGATGTGGAGACTTTCAAGCTGAGACCTCAAAGATGAGAGGAAACCAAAGCAGAGGTAAAAGCACTCTAGGGAGAGAAGGGCAAGTGCAGGTCTTTGAGGCAGAAATAAATACACATGTCACTCAAGAAAAGCCAGCAATGTGAGTGGATTGGAATATGGTGAGGGATGAGGAGCTGGCACCAGTAAGAAACAGAGGGGATAGAGCAGTGCAATGTACACAGGGCTTGGCCAACTCTGGGAAAACTTGTACTGAAACATTCTGTCTCATTTCTTTCTCTTTCTTTATATTATTTAGTTTTGCTCAAAGTGAAACTTTTGTATTTGGCTTTTATTTACCCTTTATTTTCTTTCTCTCTCTCATTGCCTTTCTTTCTATCTCCTTTCTTCGCAGGGATTTGCATTAATTTATTTCCCCCTCCATCTACAAAATTAATAACTGTAAGTTACTGATCAGTTACAATGAGGACAATACCTGGAAGGCATTCCTCCACTTCCCCAGTGTTTGTGGATCTGACCTGTAACAGAAGCCCTGTTGCCACTGCCTCTGACATGGAATTCCTCTTTTCCACTAAGCCTGAAGTCTTACCTCTCCTCTAAGTCTCAGCTGAGTGATTGACTTCCCTTTACTGGGTATTGCAGTTAGTAATTCGTGACCTTTCCTATTGGGGTTCTGATTTCACAAACATGCATTTGGCTCTTTGATGCATAATATCTCATCTATTGCTCACAATGGCCCTTTAAGGTCAGTATTATTTCCAGTTTTGCAGAAAAGTAAATGCCCAGATGATTGCTCAATATTACACAGGTAGTAAGCTGCAGAAATGGGTTATAAATGCAGGTGTTGTATAATATTAGGTTGGTGCAAAAGTAATTGCTGTTTTTGTCATTACTTTTAATGGCAAAAACCACAATGACTTTTGCACAAACCTAAATACCTTTGATGTTCTCTCTAGCTCACACTTAAATCTTACATTGCATTTCAATATCTTATTTATTTATTTATTTATGTATTTATTTATTTATTTTTTGCCAGTCTATCCAGTTTGATAGTCGATCTCAAGAGTGGACACTGTGCTGTCTCTGCCACTTTTCTTTCTTAGCACTGAGCCTTCTCCATGAATCCCTCTCTCCCTTTTTCTCGTATGCTTGGTTTTCCTGCAGCATTTAGTAAGGTGATGAGCTCTCTGAAATCCTTGCAACTCACCAAGAAACATTAATTGCATCTTTCTCTGTGTTCCCCACATGGCTTCTACCTCCTCTATTACATCACTATAATCATTTATTAAGCTTTCTTTCTTTTCCAGTTAGTCTTTAGCCCATGTTGTTCAAGGATAGAGAGTAGCTAGCCATGACTCTCAAGTAATTGTAACATGGCTGGTATGACTACACAACTGGATTTTAATTTTATTAAAATTTCTTAAGTTTTTTTGTTAAATCATAAGTCACATATAAATTGCAACTGTGACTTGCTTACAGATAAAAGAATTTAGAAAAAATGAACAAAACATTCTGTATGAATCAACTTACTATATAACATTTACAATCAAAAGTATTATATATTTTATTACTGTTTGTAAATTCCATCTACACATTCTTTATATCAGTACAATTTGTGTATGTGTTTCTTTTTCAGAGAGCTAGATGTAAATATTTACCGGTACACCACTAGATATAGACTATAATATCATGTGACTGAAAAATCAGAAGACCAAGGTGTTAGCTTTGCCAGTAACTAGTAGCATGAATAAGGAAAAGTTGCTTACTTTTTTTTTGTCCACTTTGGCAAAACTACAAGTAGTAAAGCTCTTCCAACTGAAAATTTCTATTTATTGTATAAAGCTTATCTCAGCCCCAGTTTAAAGACAGGAGGTGAGAATATTAGGTTGAACAGATATAGAAGACTATCATCATGAATTTTGCTTACCTCCCTACATTCTATATTAGGTTAAATTTAAATTTAAAAACTGAAGCAACAAAAGCCAAAATTGACAAATGGGATCTAATTAAACTAAAGAGCTTCTGCACAGCAAAAGAAACTACCATCAGAGTGAACAGGCAACCTACAGAATGGGAGAAAATTTTTGCAACCTACTCATCTGACAAAGGGCTAATATCCAGAATCTACAATGAACTCAAACAAATTTACAAGAAAAAAACAAACAACCCCATCAAAAGGTGGGCAAAGGACATGAACAGACACTTCTCAAAAGAAGACATTTATGCAGCCAAAAAACACATGAAGAAATGCTCATCATCACTGGCCATTAGAGAAATGCAAATAAAAACCACAGTGAGATACCATCTCACACCAGTTAGAATGGCCATCATTAAAAAAAACAGGAAACAACAGGTGCTGGAGAGGATATGGAGAAATAGGAACACTTTTACACTGTTGGTGGGACTGTAAACTAGTTCAACCATTGTGGAAGTCAGTGTGGCAATTCCTCAGGGATCTAGAACTAGAAATACCATTTGACCCAGCCATCCCATTACTGGGTATATACCCAAAGGACTATAAATCATGCTGCTATAAAGACACATGCACACGTATGTTTATTGCGGCACTATTCACAATAGCAAAGAGTTGGAACCAACCCAAATGTCCAACAATGATAGACTGGATTAAGAAAATGTGGCACATATACACCATGGAACACTATGCAGCCATAAAAAATGATGAGTTCGTGTCCTTTGTAGGGACATGGATGAAACTGGAAAACATCATTCTCAGTAAACTATCGCAAGGACAAAAAACCAAACACCGCATGTTCTCACTCATAGGTGGGAATTGAACAATGAGAACTCATGGACACAGGAAGGGGAACATCACATTCCAGGGACTGTTGTGGGGTGGGGGGAGGGGGGAGGGACAGCATTAGGAGATACACCTAATGCTAAATGACGAGTTAATGGGTGCAGGAAATCAACATGGCACATGGATACATATGTAACAAACCTGCACATTGTGCACATGTACCCTAAAACCTAAAGTATAATAAAAATAAATAAATAAATAAAAAATAAAAACTGAAGCAGTGTATTTTCATTAGCCACAACTTTATTATTTTTCTAAGAAAATGTTTCATTTTAACTGTTGCAAATTTAGCATTTGAATTGAAATGTACTGTAAGTATAAAATACATAGGGATTTCGTAGACTTAGTAAGAAAAATAATGCAAAATATCTTAATTTGTTATATTGATGACATGTTCAAATGCTAATATTTTGGAGATATTGAGCTAAATAAAATATATTATGAAAATTGTTTTAATTGTTTATGTTATGTTTTTTAATGTGACTACTAGAAATTTCAAAAATTATATATATGGCTCTCCAGGTACTTATATTGAACGGTACTGCTATTGACACTCCAAAGACAGGGACAACGCTTCATTTGTTTTTGTATGTTAAAACTCTATGGCGCCAGGTGCATAAGTGCTCACAATAAGTGGTATGAATGAGTGAGTCAATTATTTGAATCACCTTTTAGTATTTTGCAAGCTGACTTGCATATAGAAGGCAATCAATAAGCATTAGACTTTCAGTTGATCACTGATCTAGATTTAAAAATGTTTCCCAAAGGAAAGCATTCTTTTTATCCCTTTCCTTTTGACACTATTTGGGACTTCCAGGTCTTTTGTTATTTTTTAGAAGGAATATAAATAAAAACTCAGAAAAATTAAAAGAAAAATAAGAGTCAAAATCTTGAGTTGCTACAGTAGAAACTCAGAATTTTCTTTGCCCTTATTATTAAAGCAAAATATGAACTTTTGAGGAACTTACCATTTACCTTTATTACCTGGTTCTAACATGCATTTTTTTTTTCAAATTTTAATTTGTCTGACAATTAGGCTGCCTCTTACAAATAAGGAATATATTTAATGTGGTAACAGTGGTCATTTTACTTACTTTTATCCACAAAAAGCATTTATTAAATCAAAGTAGTTTCTTATGATCATTGGCATTATAGAATCTTAGAAATAAGGGTAAGATCAACAGAATTCAAGACCAGTATGTTTGCATAAATATAGAATTACATTTTTGAGGCAGCAGATTTTTCAAGTGATTTGTTCTTTCAGGGATCCTCTAGGATTTGTGTGTGATGAGTATTATATATGCATGTATATATGTAAGCTTAGTTTAGTGTGATCTAAAGTAGATCAATGAAAGCTAGGAGGAAGACTTAAAAAGAGCTGGATAAGTTTAATTGGTGCAGACTTGTTAGAAGGAATGACTTGGTTGCTTTAGAAATCCTTTTGGTGTATTTCCAATGGACAAAGTTCAAATTGGAGTAAGCATCTTTAGAATCTGATTCTTCGGGTGTGGTGGCTCACGCCTGTAATCCCAGCACTTTGGGAGGCCGAGACAGGTGGATCACAATGTCAGGAGTTCAAGACCAGCCTGGTCAACATAGTGAAACCCTGTCTACCAGAAATACAAAAAAAATTAGCTGGGCGTGGTGGCGGGTGCCTGTAAATCCAGCTACTAGGGAGGCTGAGGCAGGAGAATTGCTTGAACCCAGGAGGTGGAGGTTGCAGTGAGCAGAGATTGTGCCGTTGCACTCCAGCCAGGGTGACAATGTGAGACTCCATCTCAAAAAAAAAAAAAAAAAAGAATCTGATTCTTACCTGCTTCTTGATCTCCTGCCACATTCTCTACTTCAGACTCTATGTTTGAAAATACCCTGTTATTTATAGTCTTCAAATGCATGTAAAGATTTCAAACTATTTTTTCTGATCATATTCTCCCTGTCCTGGAAGAGCCTTTCCTTTGGTCAGGCTGTTAGAAAATTCTTTCTGTTGCTTGGAGAAAAAGTTCAAGCTTTACTTCTTTTATGAAGCCTCCTCTGAGATCTTGGATTAGACTCACCTGGAACATATTTCTATTATAGGGCATCTGTAAGTCATTTTTTTCACATCTATCTAACCAAAAAACTTTGAGTTTTTTGAGAACAGGAGCTTTGCCTTTTTCACATTGCTATCTCTAGAGCAATTGTTCCCAAACTGGCTTCACAGTAGAATCACCCAAAGAGCTTAAAACAACCAATCAACAGACAAACATAAAAAAAAAAAAAGGAAAAAATAAAACAACAACAACAATGACAAAAAAACTACGTCTGAAACCCACCCGAGACCAGGTAAACCAGAATTTGTAGAGGTAGAGCCCAGAAATCAATACTTTTCAAGTACCCAGAGTGATTTCAATTGCAGGTGGATTAAGAAGCATTGGTCTGTATGTATATTCACTGAATTCGTGCATATTCATTTATTTGAATTGGATTGAAGACTAACGGGAACTATAGTAAATTATAGCGGAAATTTAGAATAAAGCAAGCCATCTACACATTACAACAAAAAGATTTCTTATTTGCACTAAGATATCTAAAATTCCAAATTTCTGAAATGCAATATTCTAAATATCACCTACATTATAAGCATTGAAATAATAGAACTGAGAATATTTTCATCTGTGAAGTTAAGGCCTAAACTCTTTGGTTTCTAAAACTCTTTTCAAGTCTAAACAAATAATATCAAAATCACAAAACTTATGAGTTGGAAAGGTCTTAATGATTTTCCAGGTCTCTTATCTTACAGATGACTTCATAACTTCTTGTACGGAATGCTTCATGGTTTTCAAGGCACTTTCATGACAATTATTTTCAGAAAAACCCACTAGGTGGATTGATCACCCTGCTTAGCAGATAAGAAAACTAAGGCTTGCAAGAATTATGGGATGGACAAAAAAGCATACAGATAATTATGTCCTATCTTCCATGTTATTTGTATGTCCAAGAGGAAAAAGAGAAAGCCAAGGAAGCTCTTGATGTCTTTTAATAACAGAAATATGAGGGTGTCAATTTTTCATTTTCAGTGTGGATACAGAGAAATGATGAGATTCATTATAAGCACCTTGCCATATTTGTAACTTTCTTCTCTTCTTCAAAGTGTTCTCTTCCTTGTCCCTACTCCTCTCCCACTCCATTTATATCACCAAGATCTAATCATGACTTTCTTATTTCATTTTTCCTACCTCTTATCAAAATACACTTATCAATACCTATACATGTACTTTGCAGGTGACACATGTACTTATTCTCCTGTGATACAACTCAGAGGAGCCACATAACAACTTTTGCAGAAGGTGTTATTATTTTTAGCACAACTTTATAGAACAGGAATCCAAGGCCTAAGGAAGTGAATTGACTTAAACACAATCAAACACTAGCTTCTCATAGAGCTGAAGCTCTAACTCAAGTCTTCTGATCAGAAGTTTGAAGTTCCATCTTTTCTCTATTGTTCCATACTGTCTCATGAAAGAGCAATAATTGAGAAGACACACACTTGGCTTTGAGAAGATTTTTGGTCAAATACAAGTAGTGGAGCCAAATTGCAGGTCTCAGAAGATTTGTAGGATTATATGGGCCATTTAGACATACATGTAACTAGAATTATCATTTGGCCCTATGTGATAAATTATTTTATCATTTTCAAATATTCACTCCCCTCTCCTTGTAGAAGGAAGATATTTCCCACTCCACTGATATTGAGCCTGGCTGTTTGACTTGTTCTAGCCATTAGAATGTTAATCGACTTTTTACACGCCAGGCTTTAGTTTTAAATGTGACTATACAGCTTTTTTTGTCTTTATGCCTTTTGCCATGAGTGTGGCATGTACCAGATGTGGGCTGTTCCCTCACGTAGGACTCCAAAGTGCTAAGACATGTGGAGCATGAGCAAGCAGAATTGGAGCAGTTACTGACACGTAATCTGATCCAAAAACAGAGAAGAAAAAGTTTGTTGCCAGGGATGTTGGCTCATGCCTATAATCCCACTTACTTAGGGTGGCAGAGATGGAAGAATAGCTTGAGACTAAGCATTCAAGGCCAGCCTGGGCAACATACAAAGACTCCTATCTCAAAAAAATAAATAAATAAATAAAATAAACAAAAGAAACAAAAAAATGGGAAGTCTGTGGCTATAAGCCATTAAAATTTCAGGATTGTTGTTAAGCAGCAAAACTGACTTACACAGCCTACTTCTCAAGCAGATCTTCAAACTATATGATAAATGTGAACATAAGCTATTTTTAAACATTGACTTGGTTTATGAATATAGGAAAGTGACATCACTATTCTGTAATCCCATTTGAAACGTTAACCTTTTCAGTTATGGATGAGAATTAGGAATAAAAAGTAAAGAGTAGGATGCATCTTCTAGTTCTTAACAAATGTTAATTAAGGCTTCTTGGCTGCAAAGCAAGCATTATGAAATGTGAAGCTTTCTTAGGAATGATAAGCTTGAAAAAATCACCATTATAACCAGAGCAGTTTGAGGCTGAACTTAGTAGAAGATTAAAATTTCCTTTTAAATCATCCTAAATTTTAAAACTATATCATTAGCATGGTATTATCCATATGCTTTCCTCGACTGTTTAATTACAGAGGAGGCAGTTAAGCAGATCAAGAGACTCTATTAACAGACAAACCCAAAAGCAAATATGATGAAATGTAATTACAGGGAGTAAATGATCTGGAGTCTCACAGAGCCTCCCAGAACTCTAAGAATATTCTAAACATGATTTATGCCACCACAAAGTGAACCCACACTTACCATCCATTTTCCCCACAATCTGCTTCCTGTACTAGATAGAGAAAGCACACACATTCAGATAAAATAACTGTCCATTTGCACAATGATATAGGACTTTTAAAGCCCCTTCCTGCTTCCTACTCATAGGATTTTATATTATACTTGGTAGCTCTAGAAAGGTTTTATTTCTATAACCTATAAAATGTTGGCCACACACATGACTAAGATGTCAAGACCCCTAAAATAGTGAGGGAAATGCTAGAGAATTAATGTGATTCAGGTACTTGAAGGAAACGTCCAGTCATCCAACTCATGGCATTCAAAGGTCATATAATTTGAAGGGCTAGGTCTGGGCTGATGTTAATAGGGATCTCCTGCAGTGACATATTCAGGTAGATAGACAGACTCACAATTCCATGAAAATCTGTCTGATTTGAAAAGTAGTCTCTACAAACAAAGGGTAGGCTTCAATTTATTAGATGTGGTGGTATCTTGAATACAGGGCACAACACCGAACAAACAATTCTCAATTCCTACATGGCTTCTAGGTATAAGGCTCTTATGCAGCAAGGCTTGGTGTGAATTAGCTCATGCTCTGGATAGGAGTTGGTCTATAGGCAGATTATGGAGTACTCAGAGTTGGGTGGAGCTGGAGATGGACAGAAAGAACTAAAGAACAGTAAAATTAAAGCTAAGTCTTCTGTTTACAAAGGGGGAAAATCTTTGTTCTAGACTCAATCCGGTCAAGTATAAACGTACTGGATTTTTATTCCCTCCTCTTTCTCATACTCCACTATATTCCTATAATTCAAACAGATTCAACAAACATGTAATAAACTCTGATTTTCAAACACATTCACATGTTACTTAACCTTTACAACTGTCTTGTGAGGCTGCTTTTATAACACCTGTTTGTGGTTTAAAAAAAAAAAAAAAAAACTGAAGCACAGAAAGATTGCCCTAAATCACAGTTAAGTAATGTCAGAATCAGAATCTATATACACATCACTGAAATCCAAGTTCATAACCATGATATAAATGGTGACTTACATCTGCATAGCAAGTTAGAATTCTTAAACCACTTATCAATCCATAATCTCATTGATCCTACTAGTGATTTAGTCAGGAAAAAACCAAAATATATATTAACAGTATCTATTATTTCATTGCCTTCTGCCTAGTAGTGTGCCATGCACATAGAAGGCACTCCATAAAAGTTTCTTGACTTTCAAGTCAGAAAGTTAGAGGTTATCTAATTGAAAATTATACTTTTAAAAACTTCCTTTTGGTATGAAATGAACTTCTATGATAGTATTAATTTCGGAGTTTCCTGGCTAAGAAAAAGTATTTGAAATAGGGTTAGAGTCCATAAAATACCATCTTATAGTCAAAATACATTATAAATTTTAAATTTTCTTTTCAATGCACCAGATAAATATATAAGCTTCAATGTATGCCATCAGAGGATTAAGAAGAAAACCTTGGATTTCAGAAACATCATCTCAGTTTTGAGTCATCTTCTGATAGACTTTCTTTTTTTTCTCTGAGACAGAGTTTTGCTCTTGTTGCCCAGGCTGGAGTGTGATGGTGCATTTTGGCTCACTGCAATCTCCACCTCCCAGGTTCAAGTGATTCTCCTGCCTCACCTTCCCGAGTGGCTGGGACTACAGGCACGCACCACCATGCCCTGGTAATTTTGTATTTATAGTAGAGATGAGGTTTCTCCATGTTGGCCAGGCTGGTCTCGAACTCCTGACCCTAGGTGGTGATCCCCCTGCCTCAGCTTCCCAAAGTGCTGGGATTACAGGCACAAGCCACCGCACCTGGCCCTGATAGACTTTCTAACACACATCCAGATAGAACACATTTCTCTTCTGACTCGTTCATCCAATTTGCTCTGTTCCTTTATTTTAGTAGCTAATGACCAGTTGTAAGTATATATGTATACTCGTTAGGTCTTCCAGATAACACAGACCTAACTTATTTGTCAAATGATAAAAAGAGGAATAAATGAATAGCTTAATGGTTGGATCAATGACTAATAAACTTGTGCATATCGTTTGTGCTCATTGTGAACACATACATATTCCTATACATGTATATTATATGTACATATATTTGTGCATTATATATAAGCATACACTTAAAAGTAGAATACAAAAAAATTGTGTTAATTGTACTAATATCAGTGAGCTACCTTATGCTTCCATTATTATAATTGTTATGTTTCTAAAAAGTTTAGCTTAAATTGCTTTCACACATCAGTTTTAAATGAAAAGGGTGAGGTTACAATAAACATGATAGTAAAATCATAGGATATTAAAATTGGAAGAGACCATTAGGTTTCCCTAATTCAGCTCCTTACTTGAGAATGTTTTGTAATGTATACTGGGAAAATAGCTGTTTGTTCACTATTTAAATAATATGTTCATCCCCATCAAAGGCAGCCTGTTCACTATAGGGCATTAGAAACTTATTGCTCACATTGAACTAAATCAGTCTATTTGTAGCCCTCATCTGGTGGGTGTAGTTATCTATTAAGAAGGAACACAACTTCTTCTCCATATTTTATGCAAGGGTTTTTCTTAGTTTTCTATTCAACAATAAACTTTTCTATTTCCTTTACTCCTCGAATATCATTTATTATATAAATAATTTGTTTAAAAATTATTTTTATGAATTAATAATTACTTTATAACATACTTTGTATGTTTGTCTATGAAACAAATGAATTACAAGTTTGCAATTACTTCAAAATATCTTCTTCATGCTAATCAATGAAATTTTTAAATCTTTAAGAGGCTACATCCTATTCTTAAATTCCCCTTATTCTTTTTAATTGTAGATTTCATTCTTTTTAAATTGCACATTCTTAGGGAACCCTTTTTATACTTTTCTCAGGGCTCAGGGTAGCAAGCAGAAACTACCACAGGTGTTTTTAAGAAGAAAGATATTTAAAACATAAATAGCTGCTTGTACACTTCCTGGAAAGACCTGAGGAATAGTCTCAACAGTGAAGTGACCTGCTAAGGTAAGCATTCTGACACAGGAAGGGAAAGGATAGCCCACTGCTACTGAGTTCAAGAACAAACTGCCGTGGCTCTGATCAAGATCAGGAAGCTGCAATCAAGAAGTCAATGCCCATGCCAGCACCTCTGCATGGACACCGGAACTCAGAGTCCTTCCTCCTCCACCACCACAGCTGATTTTCAAGATCAAGAAGCTGGAGAATCGACACCGATTCCTCCACAGCCTTGCTTCCTAGCAAGAAATATTCCAAAGCTCTAGGAATATGCCCTCTACTACAATTTTGCCTTCAAAACTTGCATAAGTGCATTGAATAAGTGAGAATTAACTTCCATGCGAACCTGAGTTTGAGAATGTCGGAAAGGTAGATTCCAGCCTTCTAGGTTCAGAAGCATAGGCTGATACCCTTAGAAGATGGTGAGAATGAATCCAAAGTGCCAACTGTTCATATCCTGAGAAATACCTAAGCTTTCAGTATTGCTAGAAATATGCAACTAACCTTTATTGAATATCAGATATATTTGAAATATTATATTAGCCACTTTGTACACACAAGTTCATTCAATCTTCAAGATCCTGTTGTTTATCATCATCATCATTTTGTAGAAAACAATACAGGCTCAAAGAGGCTACGTATATTCGTTCAGGTCCACATTGCTACTAAATGGTGACCCCATGGTCTCATTTGTCCCTTCTTCCTTCAAGTTCAAAAATATTTGTCTTCCATCTTTTTCTTCTGAGGAGGAACTTACTTAGAGTGTTGTAAAGCATCCTGAGCCATCACTGGGCAGTTTGAACTGCTATAAAGTTCTTTATTATTACTGTACCTAAACCTCATTTTTCTACACTCCACTCCTTGGAAACAGATTCAATGATTCTAGTGTACATTTTACAGAGTAACACTATGTGTGGATGTGTGCTTTATCAGTTTTACTCTTTTTCTTTCCTTTTTTGGATGTTCTTCCAGACTACTTTGAGCTAGGATTACAATTAATGCTATAAATAAACAAGCTCCACCAATGTTTTCAGCCAAAGTCCATGTTTACGAGACAACTTTTTATTATGAAGTATGGTTGTTCTTAAGTTATCCAACCAAGGCAAGGCAAACGTATAAGGGAATTCGAGGAGACAATGCGTATAAAACAAACCATTGATTTCTTTTGTAAGTTATTCAGAGAAGATGTATTGTATCTATTAGAGGTTATAGCCCACTGCACTGTAAGCTTTTCCAAGAGAGAAAACAACAACAATGATTTGTTCCCTGGAGAAAAATATGCCCACCACTGACTGGTAGAATGAGCCACATGATCACACGCTTTTTCTCCCTGCAATTACAGTGCAACAAATGTTCTAAACTAATCAGCAAACAAATGACTGCTACAATCTGCTTCAGCAGCCCACATTTCAGAGGGAATATTTAAAGCCTTGGTCTTTTCTAGGCAAATTCTTTTGAACTTGTGTCCTAAGCACAGAGCTGTTAACAGTTTCCCTAGATAAATAAGATCCTGATGTGATGGTAATACCATCACCATGATATATTTATTGTTCAATTTTCCTAGACCATTTCAGGCAATGAGTTTATAGAGCAGTCACATTATTGCTTATGTGCAATAGGCTAGCATACGTTTTTTACATGTTTGTCACCAACAAGAAGATGCTGTTTCATTCTTCTGTACTAGAAACTGTTACTCTCTTTAAATTGGGGAAAAGTAAACAATAGAGATGAAGAGCTCTTCAGTTGGTAAAGGAGAGTTTCCCAAATCACTCTGTTCTGTTCTTTAGGTTTACAACCCATTTACATTCTCCATTACAAGTATATATCCTTACAAGTATATAGGTAAATAATACAGCTCAGTGAAATTAAGTGACTAAAACCCATGCTGCCTGATACTGAGATAGCCAGTCTTGCATAGAGAAACTAGAGTTAAATGGTGTCCATGCTTATCACCAAAGGAAAATGTGAATATTGAGAGCTAGATCTGCATGAGTTTACATTTAAGTGAGAGCTTCCACTATCCCAGAATTCTTGATATTTTTATTGGGTTAGGAGAAAAATGAACTTTAAAGGTGTGTGTGTGTGTGTGTATGTGTGTAAAGTGGAAGAACAGAGTTCACAGAATAAAGCTTCAGTAGAAGGTGGAGGTGGTAACTGACACCTCTGAGAAAAGGAAGCTCAAGGGACACTAAAAACAATCCCATCTGCCTTTGTGAAAGAGTGAATCTGAATGAAGGAGCAGTCAGGTTAAGAGATTTTAGAACCACTACAGGAGGGAGGAGCCAAGATGGCCAAATAGGAACAGCTGAGGTCTACAGCTGCCAGCGTGAGTGACACAGAAGACGGGTGATTTCTGCATTTCCAACTGAGGTACCGGGTTCATCTCACTGGGGAGTGCCAGACAGTAGGTGCAGGACAGTGGGTGCAGCACACTGTGCAAGAGCCGCCGAAGCAGGGCAAGGCATCACCTCACCCAGGAAGTGAAAGTGGTCAGGGAATTCCATTTCCTAGTCAAAGAAAGGGGTGACAGATGGCACCTGGTGGGTCACTCCTTCCCTAATACTGCGCTTTTCCAGTGGGCTTAAAAAATGGTACAGCGGGAGATTATATCCGGCACCTGGCTTGGAAGGTCCTACGCCCATGGAGCCTCACTCATTGCTATCACAGCAGTCCCAGATCAAACTGCAAGGTGGCAGCGAGGCTGGGGGAGGGGCACCCGCCATTGCCCAGTTAGTTGTTTGATTAGGTAAACAAAGCAGCTGGGAAGCTCGAACTGGGTGGAGCCCACCACAGCTCAAGGAGGCCTGCCTGCCTCTGTAGGCTCCACCTCTGGGGGCAGAGCACAGACAAAGAAAAAGATGCAGTAACCTCTGTAGACTTAATTGTCCCTTTCTAACAGCTTTGAAGACAGAAGTGGTTCTCCCAGCATGCAGCTGGAGATCTGAGAACAGGCAGACTGCCTCCTCAAATGGGTCCCTGACCCCCAAGTAGCCTAACTGGGAAGCACCCCACAGTAGGGGTGGACTGACACCTCACATGGCTGGGTACTCCTCTGAGACAAAACTTCCACAGGAATGATCAGGCAACAGCATTTGCAGTTCATGAAAATCCGCTGTTCTGCAGACACCACTGCTGACACCCAGGCAAACAGGGTCTGGAGTGGACCTCTAGCAAACTCCAGCAGACCTGCAGCTGAGGGTCCTGTCTGTTAGAAGGAAAACTAACAAACAGAAAGGACACACATACCAAAAACCCATCTGTACGTCACCATCATCAAAGACCAAAGGTAGATAAAACCACAAAGATGGGAAAAAAACAGAGCAGAAAAACTGGAAACTCTAAAAATCAGAGTGCCTCTCCTCCTCCAAAGGAATGCAGTTCCTCACCAGCAACGGAACAAAGCTGGATGGAGAATGACTTTGACGAGTTGAGAGAAGAAGGCTTCAGATGACCAAACTACTCCGAGCTACAGGAGGAAATTCGAACCAATGGCAAAGAAATTAAAAGCTTTGAAAAAAAATTAGATGAATGGATAACTAGAATAACCAATGCAGAGAAGTGCTTAAAGGAGCTGATGGAGCTGAAAACCAAGGCACGAGAACTACGTGACAAATGCAGAAGCCTCAGTAGCCGATGTGATCAACTGGAAGAAAGGGTATCAGTGATGGAAGACGAAATGAATGAAATGAAGTGAGAAGAGAAGTTTAGAGAAAAAAGAATAAAAAGAAATGAACAAAGCCTCCAAGAAATATGGGACTATGTGAAAAGACCAAATCTACGTCTGATTGATGTACCTGAAAGTGAGGGGGAAAATGGAACCAAGTTGGAAAACACTCTGCAGGATATTATCCAGGAGAACTTCCCCAATCTAGCAAGGCAGGCCTACATTCAAATTCAGGAAATACAGAGAATGCCACAGAGATACTCCTTGAGAAGAGCAACCCCAAGACACATAATTGTCAGATTCACCAAAGTTGAAATGAAGGAAAAAATGTTAAGAGCAGCCAGAGAGAAAGGTCGGGTTACCCACAAAGGGAAGCCCATCAGACTAACAGCGGATCTCTCGGCAGAAACTCTACAAGCCAGAAGAGAGTGGGGACCCATATTCAACATTCTTAAAGAAAAGAATTTTCAAACCAGAATTTCATATACAGCCAAACTAAGCTTCATAAGTGAAGGAGAAATAAAATACTTTACAGACAAGCAAATGCTGAGAGATTTCATCACCACCAGGCCAGCCCTAAAAGAGCTCCTGAAGGAAGCACTAAACATGGAAAGGAACAACCCATACCAGCCACTGCAAAAGCATGCCAAATTGTAAAGACCATCAAGGCGAGGAAGAAACTGCATCAACTAACGAGCAAAATAACCAACTAACATCATAATGACAGGATCAAATTCACACATAACAATACTAACTTTAAATGTAAATGGGCTAAATGCTCCAATTAAAAGGCATAGACTGGCAAATTGGATAAAGAGTCAAGACCCATCAGTGTGCTGTATTCAGGAAACCCATCTCACATGCAGAGACACACATAGGCTCAAAATAAAGGGTTGGAGGAAGATCTACCAAGGAAATGGAAAACAAAAAAAGGCAGGGGTTGCAATCCTAGTCTTGGATAAAACAGACTTTAAACCAACAAAGATCAAAAGAGACAAAGAGAAGGCCATTACGTAATGGTAAAGGGATCAATTCAACAAGAAGAGCTAACTATCCTAAATATATATGCACCCAACACAGGAGCACCCAGATTCATAAAGCAAATCCTTAGTGACCCACAAAGAGACTTAGACTCCCATACAATAATAATCGGAGACTTTAACACCCCATTGTCAACATTAGACAGATCAAGGAGACAGAAAGTTAAAAAGGATATCCAGGAATTCAACTCAGCTCTGCACCAAGTGGACCTAATAGGCATCTACAGAACTCTCCTCCTCAAATCAACAGAATACACATTCTTTTCAGCACCACACCACACCTCCTCCAAAATTGACCACATAGTTGGAAGTAAAGCACTCATCAGCAAATGTAAAAAAACAGAAATTAAAACAAACTGTCTCTCAGACCACAGTGCAATCAAACTAGAACTCAGGATTAAGAAACTCAAAACCGCTCAACTACATGGAAACTGAACAACCTGCTCCTGAATGACTACTGGATAAATAATGAAATGAAGGCAGAAATAAAGATGTTCTTTGAAATCAATGAGAACAAAGACACAACATACCAGAATCTCTGGGACACATTCAAAGCAGTGTGTAGAGGGAAATTTATAGCACTAAATGCCCACAAGAGAAAGCAGGAAAGATCTAAAATTGACACCCTAACATCAAAATTAAAAGAACTAGAAAAGCAAGAGCAAACACATTCAAAAGCTAGCAGAAGGCAATAAATAACTAAGATCAGAGCAGAACTGAAGGAAATAGAGACAAAAAACCCTTCAAAAAATTAATGAATCCAGGAGGAGATGTTTTTTTGAAAAGATCAACAAAATCGATAGACCACTAGCAAGACTAATAAAGAAGAAAAGAGAGAAGAATCAAGTAGATGCAATAAAAAATGATAAAGGGGATATCACCACCGATCCCACAGAAATACAAACTACCATCAGAGAATACTATAAATACCTCTATGCAAATAAACTAGAAAATCTAGAAGAAATGGATAACTTCCTCAACACATACATCCTCCCAAGACTAAACCAGGAAGAAGTTGAATCTCTGAAGAGACCAATAACAGGTTCTGAAATTGAGGCAATAATCAATAGCTTACCCACCAAAAAAAGTCCAGGACCAGATGGATTCACAGCCAAATTCTACCAGAGGTACAAAGAGGAACTGTTACCAATCCTTCTGAAACTATCCCAATGAATAGAAAGAGAGGGAATCCTCCCTAACTCATTTTATGAGGCCAGCATCATCCTGACATCTAGGCCTGGCAGATACCAAAAAACCAAAAAAGAGAATTTTAGACCAATAGCCTTGATGAACATCGATGCAAAAATCCTCAATAAAATACTGGTAAACCGAATCCAGCAACATATCAAAAAGCTTATCCAACATGATCAAGTGGGCTTCATCCCTTGGATGCAAGGCTGCTTCAAAATACACAAATCAATAAATGTAATCCAGCATACAAACAGAACCAAACACAAAAACTACATGATTATCTCAATAGATGCAGGAAAGGCCTTTGACAAAATTCAACAACCCTTCATGCTAAAAACTCTCAATAAATTAGGTATTGATGGGACGTATCTCAAAATAATAAGCGTTATCTATGACAAACCCAGAGCCAATATCATACTGAATGGGCAAAAACTGGAAGCATTCCCTTTGAAAATGGGCACAAGACAGGGATGTCCTCTCTCACCACACCTATTTAACATAGTGTTGGAAGTTCCGGCCAGGACAATTAGGCAGAAGAAGGAAATGAAGGGTATTCAATTAAGAAAAGAGGAAGTCAAATTCTCCCTCTTTGCAGATGACATGATTGTATATCTAGAAAATCCCACTGTCTCAGCCCAAAATCTCCTCAAGCTGATAAGCAACTTCAGCAAAGTCCCAGGATACAAAATCAATGTACAAAAATCACAAGCATTCTTATACACCAATCACAGACAAACAGAGAGCCAAATCATGAGTGAACTCCCATTCACAATTGCTTCAAAGAGAATAAAATATCTAGGAATCCAACTTACAAGGGACGTGAAGGACCTCTTCAAGGAGAACTACAAACCACTGCTTAATGAAAGAAAAGAGGATACAAACAAATGGAAGAACATTCCATGATCATGGATAGGAAGAATCAATATTGTGAAAATGGCCATACTGCCCAAGGTAATTTATAGATTCAATGCCATCCCCATCAAGATACCAATGACTTTCTTCACAGAATTGGAAAAAACTACTTTAAAGTTCATATGGAACCAAAGAAGAGCCCGCATCGCCAAATCAATTCTAAGCCAAAAGAACAAAGCTGGAAGCATCACGCTACCTGACTTCAAACTATACTACAAGGCTACAGTAACCAAAACAGCATGGTACTGGTACCACAACAGAGACATAGATCAATGGAACAGAACAGAGCCCTCAGAAATAATGCCACATGTCTACAATTATCTGACCTTTGAAAAACCTGACAAAAACAAGTAATGGGGAAAGGATTCCCTATTTCATAAAAGGTGCTGGGAAAACTGGCTAGCCATATGTAGAAAGCTGAAACTGGATCCCTTCCTTACACCTTATACAAAAATTAATTCAAGATGGTTTAAAGACTTAAATGTTAGACATAAAACCATACAAAACCCTAGAAGAAAACTCAGGCAATACCATTCAGGACATAGGCATGGGCAAGGACTTCATGTCTAAAACACCAAAAGCAATGGCAACAAAAGCCAATATTGACAAATTGGATCTAGTTAAGCTGAAGAGCTTCTGCACAGCAAAAGAAACTACCATGAGAGTGAACAGGCAACCTACAGAATGGGAGAAAATTTCTGCAACCTACTCATCTGACAAAGGGCTAATATCCAGAATCTACAATGAACTCAAACAAATTTACAAGAAAAAAACAAACAACCCCATCAACAAGTGGGCAAAGGGTATGAACAGACACTTCTCAAAAGAAGACATTTATGCAGCCAAAAAAACACACGAAAAAATGCTCATCATCACTGGCCATCAGAGAAATGCAAATCAAAACCACAATAAGATACCATCTCACACCAGTTAGAATGGCCATCATCAAAAAGTCAGGAAACAACAGGTGCTGGAGAAGATGTGGAGAAATAGGAACACTTTTACACTGTTGGTGGGACTGTAAACTAGTTCAACCATTGTGGAAGTCAGTGTGGCAATTCCTCACGGATCTAGAACTAGAAATACCATTTGACCCAGCCATCCCATTACTGGGTATATACCCGAAGGATTACAAATCATGCTGCTATAAAGACACTTGCACACGTATGTTTATAGAGGCACTATTTACAATAGCAAAGACTTGGAACCAACCTAAATGTCCAACAACGATAGACTGGATTAAGAAAATGTGGCACATATACACCATGGAATATTATGCAGCCATAAAAAATGATGAGTTCATGTCCTTTGTAGGGACACAGATGAAACTGGAAACCATCATTCTCAGCAAACTATCACAAGGACAAAAAACCAAACACTGCATGTTCTCACTCATAGGTGGGAACTGATCAATGAGAACACATGGACACAGGAAGGGGAACATCACACACCAGGGACTATTGTGGGGTGGTGGGAGGGATAGCATTAGGAGATAGACCTAATGCTAGATGACGAGTTAATGGGTGCAGCACACCAACATGACAGATGTATATATATGTAACAAACCTGCACATTGTACACACGTACCCTAAAACTTAAAGTATAATAATAATAAAATAAAATAAAAGAGATTTTAATGCTCCATGAGCCAGAAGAACCCCATCTCTGGTGCCTGGTCTCTGAGAACACTTAGCAGTGACTGGATTCCCCCTATACATGCTCTCTCCATTACTCCAGCAACTAGAGCCCACTTTTATGGCAGGAGAAGAGCGGCATCCAGGGTGATGCTGTGTTGGGTCCCACACATAGCTGGGGACTTGCAAATACCATTTGACATCTGCTTTTGCTCTGTATAGCATACTCCTGTGTGTATATTTCTAGTATACACCAGGGTTTAGTATCTGCTGTTGAGATAGGGGAGACACTTCTGGTGAAAAAAAAAAATAAGAATGAATTATTTAGGGAATTTCAGAGGTAAGCTACATAAGCAAATGGGTATATATATATATATATATATGTATATATACATACGTGTGTATATATATATGTATATATACATACGTGTGTATATATATACATAAGCAAATGTGTATATATATATATAATAGAGGTAAGCTGCAGAAGCAAATATACATATGTATATATATATAATAGTTCTCTGGCTTGCTTAAACAAAATAAAAGTTAAATAATTAGCTGTAGAGAAGAAAGAGCTCTAGAATAGGTCTAGGAATCTAGTTGGAAAGATCCAATGAACAGTTATTTCAGGACAACATGGATGAGATAAATCTATGATGGGATTTCAGCATTCGTACCACTCCATTTAAGGAGAAAGCACTTTATTGATGTAGCTTGGATGCCCAGCCCACCCATTTTCTGGAAGAGGTCAGGCCAACTTGATTGTCTTTCCATGGTACTATAGTGTAGGGCAAGCTTGTCCAACCCATGGTCTGTGGGCTGCATGCAGTTCAGGATGGCTTTGAATGTGGCCCAACACAAATTTGTAAGCTTTCTTAAAACATTATGATATTTTTCTTTTTTTTCATATTTTTTTTTAGCTCATCTGCTGCTGTTAGTGGTAGTGTATTTTATGTGTGTCTCAGGACAATTATTCTTCCGATGTGGCCCAGGGTATCCAAAATTGGAAACTCCTGGTATAGGGGGAATCCCTCAAGTGACACACAATGCATTGAATAAGAAAAGGGGTAAAGGATGCTAGGTAGAAACAGAGAAGACATCATGGTCATTAGAGGAGTGGAAGATATGGTACTTAGTATAACAGATGAGGCAAGAAAATAAAAGCAAAACATAAAAACAAAAGGAAAAGATGAAGTATAAAAAGAAAACCAAGAAGACAAAAAGAGAAATAAAATAGCTAGAAAAGTAGAAAAGAATAAAGAGGAAAAAGCCACTGAAAAGATAACCATTTACTCTAATCCTTGGTCAATGCCTGACATCAATATTATTACTTTCTTTAACTGAAGAAATTGAGGTTTGTTGAATATGAGTGACTTGCCAATAAGCACACAGAGTAGAGTTGGCAGAATTGGTCAAAACCAAGAGTTTTTCTATTGTAGAATTTTCCCCTTGCAATCATCTTTTTGTCCAGAGACCATGAAAGAGATCTCCACCAAGCCCAAAAATGTTTTAATAATCAAAGAGAATTACCCATTTTTTACAGTTATGGTGTACTAACTGGAAGGCAGGCCACACTGGTCAAAAACCAACTCAATTCTATTCTGTATTAAAGGACAAGCCATGTGCTGCTGAATTACAGGGACAGGGAAGTCAGATGTCAAATTGGGAAGGGCTAGAGGGAATCAATGCAGTAGAATTTTAAGACTGAGTTCTCTAGGTGGCAGCCAGCAGAAATAGACTGTTTCTAACTTAAGGAAATTTATAGCCCTAGGGGACTGCATATCAGAGGTTAACTCACATACATGCCACAGGTTAACGCTATAAAACGGTGGTTTGGAATCAAGAACACAACTGGACATGCTCAATGTACATATGGCAAAATGCTACAAGATGCCATTTATATATTGAATGAAATAATCAGAAACCCAATGACCTCTACATCCAAAAAAAAAAAAAAAAAAAAAAGAGCCAACTATTAAAAGGAAGCAGGAAGTAGGGCTCTCAGTAATGTCCTACAATGAGATCTTCCAGTTTTGGGTCTTAGAGTAATCCAAGATCCATATGCACTCATGGTGTAATATCGCTACCACAAAACTAATATAAACTGGGCTTTCAACTAAAGAAAACAAATGTCCACAATTAAGGAAAAAAGAGTCTACCACCCTTGCAGGAGTCCTGTTAATTAGCTACAGTTATGTCCCTTAAATGATTTGAACAATAACACCCTTCTGGTGTCATAGTGCTTTATCTCCTTAAAGTGTGATTTCTAGGCCGGGCACGGTGGCTCACGACTGTAATCCCAGCACTTTGGGAGGCCGAGGTGGGCGGATCATGAGGTCAGGAGATCGAGACCATCCTAGCTAACACGGTGAAACCCTGTCTCTACTAAAAATACAAAAAATTAGCCGGGTGAGGTGGCAGGCGCCTGTAGCCCCAGCTTCGCGGGAGGCTGAGGCAGGAGAATGGCGTGAACCCCAGGGGGCGGAGCCTGCAGTGAGCCGAGATCGCGCCACTGCACTCCAGCCTGGGTGAAAGAGCGAGACTCCGTCTCAAAAAAAAAAAAAAAAAAAAAAAAAAGTGTGATTTCTAGCCAAGTACCTAGAATTGAATGAGAGTCCTCTGTTAGGAAGAGCAACACAGAAGAAGAAGCTACAATGAGCATAAATTCAACCCTGAGGAAGTCTGATTTACTGCATTTTTTTGGAGGCTACAGTTGGTCTCCAAGCAACTGGGATGATTGAATTGGCTCTGTGAAGTCTCAGCTGCCCTCCTGCTAATGTTGAGGGATAATCCACACATATTTAGAAGAAGAGACCCAGAGAAAGCATGTCATCCAACCCCATGTTTTCTGAGAAAATAGAAAATCGAGGAGAAGCTGCTTCCTGACCACTGTAGAAACAGAGGCTAGAATTTTGACTAACTTGAAATTCAGTGCTCTTTCTATTACTTGGCTCTTTCAGCAACATCCTCTGCCTTGAATGTACAGCAAACTACCTGGTTATTGCTTTTTCTGAATACAACCAAACATATACATGTGACTGGCTTCACAGATTAACCAAGCAGAAGTCAACACACCAGATTTCTTGATTATATTATAGAAAATTCTTCCTCTCCTGTTTAGCATATAAAGGCACTGTCTCTATTTCATCAGACTATACTCAATGCAGATTTTCTACAAATGTCCAAGGCTCCAAATAAACCTGATTATATCCAATGGAATATAGGTAGTTTATCTAATGAAAAGCAGCAGGGAAACTAATGGAAGTCAGGAAGTCATTTTATACTGAATAGGCAAAAACTGGAAGCATTCCCTTTGAAAACTGGCACAAGACAGGGATGCCCTCTCTCACCACTCCTATTCAACATAGTGCTGGAAGTTCTGGCCAGGGCAATGAGGCAGGAGAAGGAAATAAAGGCCATTCAATTAGGAAAAGAGGAAGTCAAATTGTCCCTGTATGCAGATGACATGATTGTATATCTAGAATACCCCATTGTCTCAGCCCAAAATCTCCTTAAGCTGATAAGCAACTTCAGTAAAGTCTAAGGATACAAAATCAATGTACAAAAATCACAAGCATTCTTGTACACCAATCACAGACAAACAGAGAGCCAAATCATGAGTGAACTCCCATTCACAATTGCTTGAAAGAGAATAAAATATCTAGGAATCCATCTTACAAGGGATGTGAAGGACCTCTTCAAGGAGAACTACAAACCACTGCTCAATGAAATAAAAGAGGATACAAACAAATGGAAGAACATTCCATGATCATGGATAGGAAGAATCACTATTGTGAAAATGGCCATACTGCCCAAGGTAATTTATAGATTCAATGCCATCCCAATCAAGCTACCAATGACTTTCTTCACAGAATTGGAAAAAACTACTTTAAAGTTCATATGGAACCAAAAAAGAGCCTGCATTGCCAAGTCAATCCTAAGCCAAAAGAACAAAGCTGGAGGCATCACGCTACCTGACTTCAAACTATACTACAAGGCTACAGTAACCAAAACAGCATGGTACTGGTACCACAACAGAGACATAGATCAATGGAACAGAACAGAGCCCTCAGAAATAATGCCGCATATCTACAACTATCTGATCTTTGATAAACCTGACAAAAACAAGAAATGGGGAAAGGATTCCCTATTTAATAAATGGTGCTGGGAAAACTGGCTAGTCATATGTAGAAAGCTGAAACTGGATCCCTGCCTTACACCTTATACAAAAATTAATTCCAGATGGATTAAAGACTTACATGTTAGACCTAAAACCATAAAAACCCTAGAAGAAAACCTAGGCAATACCATTCAGGACATAGGCATGGGCAAGGACTTCATGTCTAAAACACCAAAAGCAATGGCAACAAAAGCCAAAATTGACAAATGGGATCTAATTCAACTAAAGAGCTTCTGCACAGCAAAAGAAACTACCATCAGAGTGAACAGGCAACCTACAAAATGGGAGAACATTTTCACAACCTAGTCATCTGACAAAGGGCTAATATCCAGAATCTACAATGAACTCAAACAAATTTACAAGAAAAAAAAACCCCATCAAAAAGTGGGTGAAGGACATGAACAGACACTTCTCAAAAGAAGACATTTATGCAGCCAAAAAACACATGAAAAAATGCTCATCATCACTGGCCATCAGAGAAATGCAAATCAAAACCACAGTGAGATACCATCTCACACCAGTTAGAATGGCCATCATTCAAAAGTCAGGAAACAACAGGTGCTGGAGAGGATGTGGAGAAATAGGAACACTTTTACACTGTTGGTGGGACTGTAAACTAGTTCAACCATTGTGGAAGTGAGTGTGGCGATTCCTCAGGGATCTAGAACAAGAAATACCATTTGACCCAGCCATCCCATTACTGGGTATATACCCAAAGAACTATAAATCATGCTGCTATAAAGACACATGCACACGTATGTTTATTGTGGCACTATTCACAATAGCAAAGACTTGGAACCAACCCAAGTGTCCAACAACGATAGACTGGATTAAGAAAATGTGGCACATATATACCGTGGAATACTATGCAGCCACAAAAAATGATTTCATATCCTTTGTAGGGACATGGATGAAATTGGAAACCATCATTCTCAGTAAACTACCGCAAGGACAAAAAAACCAAACACTGCATGTTCTCACTCATAGGTGAGAATTGAACAATGAGAACTCATGGACACAGGAAGGGGAACATAACATTCCACTCCAGGGACTGTTGTGGGGTGGGGGGAGGGGGGAGGGACAGCATTAGGAGATATACCTAATGCTAAATGACGAGTTAATGGGTGCAGCAAACCAACATGGCACACGGATACATAGGTAACAAACCTGCACATTGTGCAGATGTACCCTAAAACCTAAAGTATAATAATGAAAAAATAAAATAAAATAAAATAAATGAATTGGTTTTGTTTCCTTTGGGTTTTGATTTCAGCAGAGGTAATATTTGGAAAGCCAGCCTGATCTCTGTATGGCTACTTCCTGCTGTAAAGTATTAATGTGTCCCCATCTCTTATTCCACTTGCCCTCTCCCCAATCCATTTATCTGCCTAGATCTCTTTCAATATTCAAAACTTCTCTTAACGGTCACTACTCCAAAAAAGCCTCCCTGGTCCTCTTTGAGTAGGGCAGAACTTCCTTTCAGACCCTCCCATTTTCCTTCAATGGACTTGCTTCAGTTTTGGATTTTTATGTAGTAGCTGTATTTAGTAATTAATGTTCCTTTTTGTTTCCCCAAGATTACAGTCTGTGGGAGGAAAAAGACTGCATATCTCTAGTACAGCACTATTTCCCCAGCACCTAGCACAGTTCCAGGAGTAGAAGTAGTTTCAGATAGGGCCAGGCACAGTGGTTCACGCCTGTAATCCCAGCATTTTGGAAGGTTAAGGCAGGTGGATCAGTTGAGGTGAGGAGTTTGAGACCAGCCTAGCCAACACGGTGAAACCCCATCTCTACTAAAAAGACAAAAATTATCCAGGCATGGTGGTGCATGCCTGTAACACCAGCTACTCGGGAGGCTGAGGCAGGAGAATTGCTTGAACCCAGGATGCCAAGGTTGCAGTGAGAAGAGATTATGCCACTGCACTCCAGTCTGGGGGACAGAGCAGACTGAGTGAAAGAGTAATTAAATCAATTAATATGTATGCTTGGACACATTTTCTTTCAAGCAATAGAAAATTGTGTCTCACAGCAAATTTTTTGCTTTTATTTTTTAATTAAATAGATTAAATCACTGCAGGTAAGTAAGTAGAAAGATCAATGATAGACCCAGTCACAAAATATTTATAAAGCCATATATTTTGAAGTAATGTTTATTCTATGTATTTATCTTTAAAGATAACATTTATGTATGAGGGATATTAATAAGTTATTTCAAGAAGATTTATTTATTCAGCCACTCCGTCATTCAACATTTCCTTGGTAACTTATAGTGTCAGGCTTAATATTGGGCTGCTAAAAATACTGAAATTAATAGACTTGCTTTCCATATTTGGGAGCTCACAGTTTGCTTTTGCCATAGAAGAGTAAATTCATCATAATAGCAGTTGATGAGGGTACTATAGGTCCTATACTATAGGTACTATATGTCCTATAGATAAGGGAGGGCAGAGATGGAACACAGACGAGGGTCTCCCCATCGTTCAGTCTAGAGGTAGAAATGAAGGTCAGCTATTTCCATGAACAGCTGATGCTTAAGAAGGGTCTTGAAACACAAAGGAGAGTTGTTACAGAAATTGAGGAGGCAGGGGTGTTCTAGGCATGATGAAAGGCAAGGAGGATGAGGAAAACTTGGAAAATCCTATGATCCATAAGCTTATTGGTATGAATTAATTCCAAGGAGATGTGTGGTGTGAAGACAGGAGAGAATAGAAAGGGAACTAAATCTGACAGAAATCTCTGTGCCAACATGATGATGATCTTTAATGTGTATGTGGCCATTGGTCTGGTGCTTGCTCAGTTCCATTGGTTTCTTTCAGCATGCAGTAACAGAATACAGCATAACTGTATGTAGACACTAGTGTCTGGTGAGCAAAAGCATTAAGAACTTAGTTCCATTTAGTGAGCACCTAAAATGTGGACATTCAGTCATAATCCTCACAACCACCTCAAGGTGGCTGGTATTTATCCTATTTTACCAAAATAGGAACTAATGTTAGGGTAAGTTACACAAGATTCTTGAGGTCACACAGTGGATTAGGGACAGGGCAAGAAAGAAATCTCAGGTTCATAGTAAATCCAAAACTCATGCTCCCTTTTCTTCTCCTCAGTGGTGATGAGTCAGCATCACACTAGGGATGGTTCCGATTATTCTAGGCTAAATCTGAATACATATTTGCTTTATTTAATCACCCTACACAGAGGTTTCTTTTCAGCACAAAGAAGTGCCATTTGAAACCATCCAAAAATAGTTCCTTTTTTCTTTTGAGAATTAAGTTATTGGATCACCCTAATAAAAGCAAAGCAACAAACCAGAAAGATGTTCAGATTTTTCTCTTTTAAAACTAGGATCAAACAACATAAATAATCCATGGAGGATGTAGGATCCAACTAACCTAATATCTTCCAAGTTGATCTTCTCTCTTTCTAAACTGGTTACTTTCTCACATTAATTATATTTGGCACTGCCTCCCTCAATGTATCCACTGGCAGTGCATCCACTGATTGGCACTTAAGATGAAGAGCCTCATGAGGTCAGGGATGTAGGATAATGACTTGAACTATATTCAACTTTGGAAGTTCAAAATTTTTTAAATCTGCCAACCTCACAATTGGGACTAAAAGGTCAGAAGATCCATCATAAAAGAAAGTGAGCCTGCCAGAACTTTAATCAATTCACCAACAGGGCCTGAAGAAGACTGGATGGAAGCAAAGGGGAGGTGTGATACAGGGAATAGTATAACAGCTAGCACTTGAATATAGGTTGATCAGCTCTCCTAGTGGGGTTTGTAAGTAGTTAAAGAACAAGGTGTGATCATTAATTTTATATGTCAACTTGGCTGGGCCATGGGGTTCCCAGATACACTGAGGGAGGCAGAATGTGGGCTCAGTCACCACCAGACTCACTTTTTGGTGATATCAAACTTTGGATTCTGACCCAGCCAGGATCCCTGTTGTATGAAATCTTAAAGTCATAGAGTTTGAGTGCTAAAGGGGTCTTATAGGACTGATGTCTTCTGTTCCCTTAACCAATGACACATCATAGTCTTAATTAGAAGCCGAATTGCAACAGCCACAAATACTGAGTTACAAAACCCTTACTGTGTGCCAGATGCTGTGTTAAGTACTCAGAAGCTTAATCTTATGAGGTAAGTTCTATGAGGTATATGTAATTAAAATCCTATTTTAAATGATTTTAAGATGTCAAGAAAGGTTAAAATAATTGCCTAAAATCACTTATCCAAAATGAAGAAAAATTCTGGTTTGCCCTCTTGCCAAATCCAAAGAAATCTCTGTATTCTATTGACTCTGGATATAAAGAATTTCCCATAGTGTTTGACACACAGTAAGCTCTTTTAATAAACCATTACCATCTCATATAAAGCTAACTGTATCTGTAAATTTCTGAAGAAAAGTGGCTTTTCTTTTTCTGCTTTTTATTCTTATTATTGTCTCCTAAATGCCAGGAGGTCGAGTGCAAATACTTGCTCAGTTGATGAGATTTTGATGCTACCCACCTCTGAAATGGTCAAAAGTACATATTACAGGTTGCCTTTGTGTATTAAGTAGTCAATTCTGGAGTGGATAATAGCTATGATATGTTCTTACTAACTTTTTTCTTTTTTTTTTTGAGATGGAGTTTCACTCTTGTTGCCCAGGCTGGAGTGCAATGGCACGATCTCGGCTCACCTCATCTTCCACCTCATAGTTCAAGTGATTCTCCTGCCTCAGCCTCCCGAGTAGCTGGGATTACAGGCATGCACCACCACTCCAGGCTAATTTTGTATTTTTAGTAGAGATGGGGTTTCTCCATGTTGGTCAGTCTGGTCTTGAAATCCCGACCTCAGGTGATCCGCCCGCCTCGGCCTCCCAAATTGCTGGGATTACAGGCGTGAGCCACCTTGCCCAGCCACTCTTACTAATTTAATCAATAGGAAACAAGAGAAAAACCTTGCTCAGGTTTGCAAGATTTGATACCCACTAAGTTCTACAGAACTCAGAGTTCAGGTGCAATAAAGGAGTAACTAAAACAAAACTTAAAGAGTAAAATAAATTACTGACTGAATATTTAGGGAGTCTGAGATACTTAATTTAGCAAACTTCCCCAACTGTGATGTAAGTCTTGCTCACAAAGATTAAATAAATATGTTCTCACATTATGTTTTGCATCAGTTTGCTGAACTTGCACAGAAGTTCATAACAAAAATAAAACCAAAAGTGACAAAAAGGCAATCTAAGCAATATTCCGTGGGTTTCTTGCCCTGTTGGGGACCTTTCTTGCATAGGAGATATGAAGTCTTTTCCTAGCCATATGTACTACAAGTTTTGTCCTTGGCCTTTGTTATATATGCCAAATAGAATTAACGTGAGAAAGTGAACCAGTTTAGAAAGAGAGAAAATCAGCTTGGAAGATATTAGGTTAGTTGGATCCTGCATCCTCCATGGATTATTTATGTTGTTTGATCCTAGTTTTAAAAGAGAAAAATCTGAACATCTTTCTGGTTTGTTGCTTTGCTTTTATTAGGGTGATCCAATAACTTAATTCTCAAAAGAAAAAAGGAACTATTTTTGGATGGTTTCAAATGGCACTTCTTTGTGCTGAAAAGAAACCTCTGTGTAGGGTGATTAAATAAAGCAAATATGTATTCAGATTCAGCCTAGAATAATCGGAACCATCCCTAGTGTGATGCTGACTCATCACCACTGAGGAGAAGAAAAGGGAGCATGAGTTTTGGATTTACTGTGAACCTGAGATTTCTTTCTTCCCTTGTCCCTAACCCACTGTGTGACCTTAAGAATCTTAGGTAACTTACCTAAATCTTAGTTCCTATTTTGGTAAAATAGAAAAAATATCAGTTACCTTGCAGTGGTTGTGAGGATTATGACCGAATGCCCACATTGTAGGTGCTCATTAAATGGAACTAGTTCTTATGCTTTTGCTCACCAGCCACTAGCGTCTACATAAGAGTTATGCTATTACTATACTATGCAGTATTCTGTTACTGCATGCTGAAAGAAACCAATGGAACTGAGCAAGCACCAGACCAATGGCCACATACACATTGAAGATCATCATCATGTTGGCACAGAGATTTCTGTCAGATCTAGTTCCCGTTCTATTCTCTTCTCTCTTCACACCACACATTTCCTTGGAATTAATTCATACCAATTACTTGATACGACCAAAAAGTGAGTCTGATGGTGACTGAGCCCACATTCGGCCTCCCTCAATGTATCCATGGGCAGTGCATCCACTGATCGGCACTTAAGATGAAGAGCCTCATGGGCCAGGGATGTGGGATAATGACTTGAACTATATTCAGTTTTGGGAGTTCAAACTTTTTAAAATATGCCAACCTCACAATTGGGACTAAAAGGCCAAAAGATATATCATAAAAGAAACTGAGACTGCTAGAACTTTATCAATTCACCAACAGGGCCTTAAGACTGGATGGGAGCAAAGGGGAGGTGTGATATAGAGAATATTATAACAGTTAGCACTTGAACATGGGTTGGTCAGCTCTCCTAGTAGTGTTTGTAAGTAGTTAAAGAACAAGGTGTGATAGTTAATTTTATATGTCAACTTGGCTGGGCCGTGGGATGCCCAGATTAAACATTATTTCTGGGAGTGTCTGCAAGGGTGTTTTGAATGATATTAACATTTAAGTTGGTGGATTCAGTTATGTAAATTGCCCTCTTCAGTGCAGATGGGCATCACCCAATCCCTTGAGGAAGTGAACAGAACAAAAGAACTGCTTGAGCTCAGTCATCTCATCTCACATTCTGCTGACATCTGACTGGAAATTATATACCATCAGCTCTCCTGGCCCTCAACCTTCAGTCTCAGACTGAAATACACCCATAGCTTTCCTAGATCTCTAGCTAGCAGACAGCAAATCATTGGATTTCTCACCATCCATAATCATATAAGCTAATTCCTCTCAATAAAATATGTGTGTGTATATATATCATCTCCTATTGGTTCTGCTTCTCTGGAGAGCCCTGCCTGACACACAGGATATGCCACTAAATACACTAATACTTGGTAATGCACCCACCATGGGGATAACAGAGGGTGGGAACTTGTCCCTTCCCACTCTGTAGAGAGGCTGATTGGGAGATGAGAAGCAGAGAAGCCAAAGTGAGAAATAGAAATCTACCTCTGCTTGGGTGGAAATTTCTGCAGTTGATGCTGTCACCAGCTAAGTGAGCTCCTCAGGACAGAGGATGGCAGAGACACTACATCAGTATCTGAGAAGTAAAGGCAATGCTGAGCCCCACAGCCCAGCAAATAGCAGGAGCACATGCTTCACATTCTGATACCAGAATAACCTACATCTGGTTAGATGATAAATACCACCTTTTTACCTTTGTGGAAAACAAAATTAAATAATTTTAGCTAAATACTAACCATAGTAATCACAACTATACAGCTATAGTTTATTGAGCATGTGCTATGTGGCAAATACCATGTCAGACACTCCATATAAAGTATTTATAAGTCATTTGGGGTTTTTTGTTTTGTTTTGTTTTGTTTTTTTGTTATTTTTTGAGATGGAGTCTTGCTCTGTTGCCCAGGCTGAAGTGCAGTGGCATGATCTCAGCTCACTGCAACCTCTACCTCCCAGGTTCAAGCAATTCTCCTGCCTCAGCCTCCCAAGTAGCTGGCACTACAGGCATGCACAACCGTGCCCAGCTAACTTTTGTATTTTTGGTAGAGATGGGGTTTCACCAGGTTGGCCAGGCTGGTCTCAAACTCCTGACCTCAGGTGATCCATCCGCCTCAGCCTCCCAAAGTGCTGGGATTACAGGCGTGAGCCACTGTGCCCAGCTTATAAGGCATTTCTAATTCTCATAACAACTCAAGTGTTGCCAATCCAATTTTAAAGGTGAGGAAACCACAACTTTGGGAGATCTAACTCTTTACCCATCACATGGCTAGAACTCAAATACAGATCCAAAGTGTCTTGAATTCTCACCCTTTCCACTGTGATATGGCAGCAAGAAGAAGGAAACATCCCATGCATCATAGACATTTCCTGGCCGCCATTTTCACCCTTGATCCAGTTCTATTGCCTAGGAGTGTTACTGCCACGTGCCTACAAGCAAGGAATGCCATTTCAGCTCGTGAAACTATTTGATGTTGGGAAGTCTGTTTGCTTTGGCCTATAACATTGGAAATGAAAGAGTGGTCTGGATAAACCAATGACTGATATTGCTTGTTTGTAAAAGATGTGACTTACAGGCCAGATTCCCCACTAAATCAACCAACCAGACAGCAAGCCCTTCACGTTAATCATGACTAAAGAGAAGCCTTGTTTGTCTAATACAGATTTAGAGCTATACGAATTAGAGGCAGGCTGGTTGCATTCAAGAGTAATTAATGAATGAGAAAATGGGGTATTTATCTCAGTCTAGTATAGCACCCCTGCCACTTCCAAGATGGTATAATGATTGGAAATAACCTAGAAATATATCTCTTCTGACTCTTAGTTCAGCAAAATCAAGAAGGCTAGAAAGTGGTACAGCTGGAACTAGAATTCCAAACCCATTATGTATTTCACTATGTCACTATATAGCAGTAATAGTAGTAATACAATAACAACAATAAAAGTAGTAATAATAATGAGAAGATGAGGAGGAGAAGCAGATAAGGGGGAGGAAAATGAAAAAAAGAAATTATGACTGTCATTTAATGAGCATTTTCTACATGCACCGGGCTAAACCCTTTATGTGTATGATCCCATTGAATCCTCACAAGATCACTGAGAAGTAATCACATTAAGCCCTGTTCAGTGAATGATGAACTTGACTCTGGGAGTTTATGTGATTTGTCCAAAGACACACAGCAAGTGAGTGCAGGGCTAGGATTTGAAACTTAAAACAAGGATATGCTGACCCCCAGATCCTCTCATGCTAACCTCTTCTAAGTATTGCTCAGAATGATAATAGCCCCTGACCTCAAGGGTGTCTCAATCTAGTGGGGGAAAGGTTTTAACTCCATTACATTCTAAAGGGAGTGTGTCTCTGGAAAATTCTTCTAGTTTCTCAGGACCATTTTTTCATCAATAAATGGAAATAATGCATAATTTGGCTGTCACTTCTTGTCGGTAATGTCAAGTATATTACACAAATACAAAGCTACTTCATCATTACTGTATTAGTATTAGTAGCATTATTCCTCTTATTCTTATTCCTACAGCTCTCTTGCTGAGCCAAGACTGGAGTTATGTAGCAACGTCACAATATCCCCCTCTACTTTTCCTCTTTTCAGGGAACTGGAATGCTACTGTCACTTATGTATATGACCGTTTCTGTAGGTGCACAATGTGGCGCAACTGCCAGATAAGTTTACCATGGAAATGCTAGCCTGCTGTTTGCACCCTGAAGAAGTTCCTTGCTGATGATGAGCAAGTGAGCGCACCTCTGTTTCGTTGCTTTCTCACCCTTAGTCACTTTATGCTGCATTTATTCTTTTGAAAAAGATATACCATGGACACTGGCCAATAATAAGTATCTAATGTATGTACCTATGTCCTCTGTTTTATTTTCCCCTCACGAATGGGCAGTAGCCATGAGAATGAGACACAAGGAGGTGGAAGTGACAAGACACAGAGGAAGATTGTGGTTTGTCCATGTCACTAACCAACTAAAGGAACTCTAATGATCTAGTGAGCAGGGGCTACATCAGTCTTGTTCATCACTTTATATTTAGTGTCTGGCCTAGTACCTGGCATAAGGGGTGTGGAGAGAGATCTTAATAAATAATTGATGATCTCATGAATCAAAATAAAAATAGTCAACACTTAGGGCGTGTATAGGTTCAGTGGGTAAGGCACTGCCCTAAGCATTTTACATGTGGTTTCTTATTTAATTCTTTCTGTGATTATTCTTCCATTTTACAGATCAAAAGTGGAAACTTAAAGAAGTCAAATAACTTAGTGAAGGTTAGCTAATGTCAGACAGAAATTTAAATCAAGACTGACTGACTCTAGTGGGGGCTTTTAACGACTGTGCTCTACCACCTCTCTCATCCAACTCTATAACTTTATAGAGGAAAGGGAGAACTGAAGACATGTTGTGACTCACCAGAGAAATTTCATGGCTTCAAATAATGCCTATGTGTAGGTGTTTCCTGGAACTGCAGAAATCTATGCCATGAAAAGGGAGAAAGAAGAAAAGCACAGTTCCATAAGGGAAATACATAGGAAAAAGTTTTCCTTGGAATCAATGGGTGCATTACTGAATTTTCTAAGTTATCAGAGGCTTTGGCAAATGGAAAGGAAAGTCTAAAAGGAGCCTTGGAGGAGGAGAAGTCAGATCCCAGAAGTTTCAAAGATGATTCATTACTTGTACAACCCAAAAGGGATGTCAGAAAGTGCCCACAGTGATTAAGTTGTGGGAACACTGATTCCAAGAGCGCTGGGCTGACTTGAAGACAGACGTTTTTATAGCAATTTAAGGCTAAGGATGAGTGAATACATTGAAAGCTTTCAGAGCAGGGTCATGTATGATGTATTCAGGAGGTGGGGGGAAGGCCAAGAACAGCCAAGTTTCACTTGGTTGTAATTCCACTCTGTGGTCCAGGAAGAATTAATGTTTCCATATAATTTATAAATAAATGGTGACTGGAGACAATATAGCTAGATGGAGGTAATGAGATTATGTCCTACACAGGACAAACTTGGAACATGAATGAGACAACTTAAAAATCATGTGCAACTATGGTGGTAGAGGTGGAGGCTTATCCCTGAACAGTTTTGTCAATATGTAAACATTTTTTAAGAGGAGAAGAATGATTGACTACATTATCCAATTTCCTGTTGGTAACCTAGAGTCCCATTTCTTCAGGGCCCAGTTAAACATCTGAGGCCCTCTATGGAGTTTTTTTTTAATCCACTCAATATCCAATGTCACCTGGCTCTTCTGACTCCAGTCACTCTAGGAACCTGTGTCTCTAATTGAGCATTTCACACGGATGGCATTAGATCATGCATCTAATGGACATGACTCTCCCTTCCCTACTAATCAGTTGTGATGCTTTAAGAATAGAAGCTGTATCTTGCATGTCTTTTTAATTATACAAGAAGGAAATAATGGCATTGCTAAATGAGCATGGAATCTAGATGCACACAGAGCAATTCTCAAATAATGTTCTGTCCTATTGTTGCATAATTTTGAGCAAGTGAAAAAGAGAATACTTGTAGATACCCTAATGTATGACTACGTATCTATGCCCAATATCACCTTCTAGAAATCCAGGGCCTCAAGTCACTATGTTTAGGCCAAGTACAATTTCTCTGTCCCCAATCATGACCAGGAATGGGTGT
Organism: Nomascus leucogenys; assembly: GCF_006542625.1. NCBI lineage: Eukaryota > Metazoa > Chordata > Mammalia > Primates > Hylobatidae > Nomascus > Nomascus leucogenys. The sequence continues at coordinate 80,916,555 of NC_044396.1, forward strand.
CATTTGCATGTGGGATATATGATTTCAAACTGAGAGGGCCATCATAGAAGCAGCATGTTAGGGAAAAGGTAAATCACAACTCAGGAAGATTAGAAAAGCTAATCTACATTTGAAGAACATAGATGGGTCAGAGGGAAGGGAATCTTGGCTCAATCAAGGGGAAAGTCAGGAGAGAGCCTAAAATAATGCTCTGAATCTAACAGTTTTGTATCAGTGATTTTTTGAGTGACAGCACAAATGAATCCTCTACTCTGGGTGCATCATACTTGTGTTGTCATCTACTGGGGAGCTTCAGCTTCCTCATATGCAAAAGAGAATGAGAAAGAATATCTGCCTCACCAGATGGCTGTGGGCATTGTGTAAAGTAACATAAGTGGCAGCACTGAGCAGAAGCTGAGTCTCTTTCTTTTGCTTACTGTCTAATAAAGTGTTTATGCTCAAAACATGTTAATTGAATGCATGACTATGTGAATAAAAGAGCTAATTAATCCTTGCTAGGGTCTTGGACACTGTCTCCTCTTCTGCCTTAAAATTCCTCTTCCCAGATTGTAGATTTAGGAATTGATGTATTTCTTAATTGCCTGTCAGTAACACAAAAGGTTAATTTTGTGTCCCTGCCAGCTCTGGTGATTGAAACATAGAGAAAGTGGCAAGGAGTATCTTGAAAGAGCAGGGCCTGAAGGTTTGCGACATTCTGTTTAGTTATAATGAGTATTTCTTTGGCAGGGATGATCTGGCAGGCCATTGGTAAATGGGGAAATGATGTCAATAAAGTGTAGAAGTTGTGCTGATCCCTGCACAGTTTTTTCAATATGTGGGTATTTTTGAAGCAATCAAGGACAACAAGTAAAGAGAAAGATCAGAAGTAAAAATTGAAAATCTATGGAAGGGACTTTCTTTAGTGCAAGTGGTAGCTAATTTATTGGCTTCCAGAGCTGCAGGCTTTCCACTATGTTAACCTAACATGGAGGGACATTTGTGCAGACAAAGAACTACGATGACATTTCCTTCTGAATTGAAACAATGAATGAATGGAGAAAGCTACATCTTGGATCAGACTTTTAAGATTGATCATTGTGCACTCTAATAGAAGCAAATGACCTTCAAAGACCTACATTGCTAAGAAAGAGGCTTAAGCCCCATATTTAAGGGGACAAATATTGACTGTAATGTAGGAAGAAGCCAGTAGAAATCTAACTGTGTATTATGTTTCCAGTTGGAATAGTTATTGTTTTTATTAGGGTTCTAGCTAGAGTCTCTTATAAATTTTGAGTCATCTTCCTCTAGTCTGATTTTTCTCATAAGGTTTGTGATTTTTTGTAAGCATTTTTGTAGAACATGAGTTTTTTGGGGAAATACATAGTGTCATAGAATAAATGTTACGAATACTGTAAGAGAGACATCAGAAGATCCCAGGGCTGGTGTCCTCTGTGGGGTTCTAACTGGTTAGGATTCCATCCAAGGACTTTTCCAATTAATGACTAGGAATGGCAAGCTGAGGAAAGAACCAAGGGGTGAGAGAATGTGAGATCAGACCATGGGGGCAGGAGGAATAACGGGACTAGAAGTCCATGCAGAACCTATGGTGAAGATGAGGTGAGTAGAGAATTTCAGGAGCCAAGGAAACTTGAAAAAGAGGCTCAGCCAATGTTGCTGTTATAAATATAATTTTGTCCTCCACACCCCAAATGTATTTGTTGAAGCTGTAGCCCTTAATGAGACTATATTTGGAGATAGGGCCTTTAAGGGGCTAATTAGTGCTAAATGAGATTATAAAAGTAGGGCCATGATCCCATGGGACTATTGGCCTTGTAAAAAGACAAAGAGATACTAGAGACCCCTCCTCTCTGCAGCACACAGAAGAAAGGCCATGTGAGGACAAAAGGTGGTCATCTGCAAGTCAGCAAGAGGACCTTCACCAGAAACCCATCCTGGAGACATCATGATATTAAAATTCCAGTCTCCAGAACACTGAGAAAATAATATTTCTATTGTGTAAGCCACATAGTCTGAGATATTCTTTTATGGCAGTCTAAGCAGATTAATACAGTAGCTCCCCCAGGTTAAGTGGCATGGATTAGGTATCAAATTCAATACACCCATGTGGGCTGTCCCTACAGGGGGACCTGGACACTGTGGCAATGTTCCATGGACGGAGGAGGGGGACAAGAATGAGTCTGATGTGACCTCTGCATCTCTGCATTCCAAGATCCCCTATCTTGTGGAATAGAGTGGGGGCATAACATAACACACCTATAGGTGAGAAAGAAGAATAAATAGGTCCCATGTGAAGGACACTCACATAGTGCTATAGGGTCTCAAAAAAAGAGGAGCACCCTTCCAATAGCAGTGTTAATAAAGGATCTATAGAGAAAATTGCATTTAAAGGCTCTATGCCTTCCTTCATAAGGCCATAGGCCTAGTAGTCAATTTTCCACATATTTACCTAAAATATATGATTTATGCATGTACTTTATTTCACTTTTTATTGAGGTATAATTTACATATCATCACGTGCTATGAATGTATACCTCAATGGATTTTTACATGTGTATATCCTCACATAATTACCAGCCAGAATAGATACAGAACATTTGCAGCATGCTGAAAACCTCCTTCACAGATCCTCCCACGAGACATGACCTCAATCGTCAGAGACCTCAATCATTTATCATAGATTAGTTTTTAACTTCATTTTGTTTCAGACTTTCACATAATAATTTTATGTCTGTGACTCTCGACTATGTCGGTGTCTACTGTAATAGCTTGTTCTTCATTCTTATGCAGTTTTCCGTGTGTGTGTGTGTGTGTGTGTGTGTGTGTGTGATCACATTAATTCATTCTACTTTTCATGGAAATAGGAGTTATTTCTACTTTGGGACTATTATCAATAAAACCATATACAAAAATTACTTGGGCAGAAATGAATGCGTCTTTTGGTGAAAAACCCAGCATATTTATATGCGTAAAACCAAGGAGTATTCACACACGGACACCAGGGAGCTAAATTGCTGAATCCTAAGATGTATGCCTGTTTAGCTTTAGCAGATCCTGCCATTACATCTTCAAACTGAATGTACAAATTTATAATCTCATTCTCAGTCCATAAACATTCCAGTTGCTCCATCTCCTTAACATTATCAGTATAATTCTAGCCATTCTGGAAGAGGTTTAAAAAGTGTTTCAAATATTGAATATTTAGCATAATGGTCACATTTCATATGTGTTATGATAGATACTGCTTCAAGCATTAAATGGATTCATATATTTTCCTGGTTTGCTTATGTGCAGGATATTTTCAGGCACATTTGTCAAAGAGCACTTTGGTCCTAAATGACTAAAAATATTCCATAGTATTAAAAAGTCATCCAAAAAGAAAAAGATCCCGAGAAGACTAAAAAAATTCTTAAAAGAGACTTCAGCCTGTACTTGTGGAGTACTACATACATGATATATTTGAATTTTAGATAAATGTTGTATTATGTGAATTGAACATTTGCTAGCCCTATGATATCCAAATATACACCACCCAGGGACAAAAACAATGTTTGTTACTTAGTAGGTGTGAGTCATTCAGAAAATATGTGCTAATTGCCTTAAGAGTATTACTTTTAGGCAGAGTGGTGCACCTCTGCAAGATAAATGAGTTTCAAATGAAATTGGGAGAGAGGGGTTAAATTAAAGCACTCCAGCAAAAGGGCTTCATTTTCCATTTTGCCTCCCAAGTGTCTCAGTAGATAAATACCAGCTGATTACCAATGAGTAGAGTTGCTTCCTCAGTGGAATTTTGAGGATTGATTAATATGTCTCAGAAAGCCAAATCAAATATCACGGGAATGGCTTATGAAGAAAAAATTATCCCGGGCCAATTTTCCACCAGTACCAAAGTTGATGTTGTCTCTCCAAAAATGGGTTTTTCTGCAGGTTGGTGCTGTTAAGACACTCATACCGGTGTCCTAGCTGAGCCACACTTTCCTAAAATAAGCAAATGTTGCTGAAGCTTGACTACACACCAAGCACAAGACTAGAAGCAGGAGACAAATGAAAGAATCATGGTTCAGATTTCCAACAGCTCTCATTCTAGGATAGATTGTAAACCAAGCACTGTGATGTACAACCAGCATAAGTGTGTGCAGGGGAGGCTTGGAGAAGCTGGAAAACTATTTGCTGTTAGTCAGAATCACTGTGATTTGACTCCTGCCTCTGATGCTACTTACAAGCTGAATGTCCTATGAGTTATTTAATCCCTTTAAAATTTATTTTTATTTGCTTCACAATGATGGTGATGACACTTAGAGATGTTGCATATAAAGAACCTGGTACAGGAAAGCCATTTGATCCACAGTTGTTCATATTTTCCCATCCGGATGGGACAATTCAACGCTGGTCATGACTTGCACGGGATGCAGCTCCTTCCACTGTCAGGGGGAGCTTCACAGCCACTAAATCCTCTGACATTTTTATTTCACCCCTAAGCTTTCCTGACTTTGCAGGAAATTAGATGTGGGTTTTGAAGGATGCTGTAAACACTGGGCCTTTTTAGGTGGCTTTCAAAGAAGCAGGAAAATACAGGAAGTCAGAACAAAATTAAAAGGACATAAACTTTAAGCCATTGTCAATTTCTGCCGTTGTATCAAACTGGGCTGGATTTCCTGATAGTTCACAACCCTCCCAGAAACAAGGATTATCTTGTAGAATAGATATATCTAAGAATGCATGCTGGTAGGAAAACAGGGCCATATGAAAACAGGGCCTGGGGCCATACGAAGTATCAGTTCAAAATCCGAAATCAGAATCAAAACCTACAACTTTCCTAATTTCAGATTCAGAGCAGATAATTGTCTTCTAACCTGGTATTATTTGGAGCTATGTGGGAGGCTGAATAATGCCTCCCACTTCCACCCCAAGGATGTCCATGTCCTAAACTCTGAAATTTGTGACTACGTCAGGCTACATGGAAAAGAGAAATCAAATGCAGATGGAATTCAGGTTGCCAGTCAGCTGACCTCAAAGTAGGATTAGCCTGGATTGTATGAGTATGTCTAACATCAATGCAAAGGTGCCTAAAAGTAGAAGAGGGAGGTAGGAAAGAAAATCAGAGGGGAAGGTGACTATGGAAGAAATGCACAGAAAGATGTGGCATTGCTGACTGAAGATGTCAGAGGGCCATGAGCCAAGCAATGTAGGTGGTGTCTAGAAAAGAAAAAGGATTCTGACCAGGACCCTCCAGAAAGGAACACACTGCCACACTACTGCATTTATTCCTTGATTTTAGCTCAGCAAGACCCATTGTACACTTCTTTTTTTTTTTTGAGACGGAGTTTCACTCTGCTGCCGAGGCTGGAGGGTAGCACTGCAGCCTCTGCCTCCTAGGTTCAAGCGATTCTCCTGCCTCAGCCTCCCGAGTAACTGGGATTACAGGCACTCACCACCATGCATGGCTAAATTTTGTATTTTTATTAGGGTTTCACCATGTTGGCCAGGCTGGTTTCAAACTCCTGACCTCCGGTGATCCACCCGCTTCGACCTCCCAAAGTGTTGGGATTACAGGCATGAGCGACTGTGCCTGGCCCCCATTTTACACGTCTATCTCCAGAACTGTATATGTGGTGGCTTGTGACAGCAGCCATGAAAAACAGATACCAACTGCAACCACAGAATGGAGCAAAATGCTGTGATTTACCAGACCCTAAACTGATCGTACTTGTGAATTATTCACTGGCCTGGAAGTCATACCAAAGCATGGTCACTGGTTTTCCTAACAACAAAACCACCCCTACATTTACTATTATTAGTGTAAAAGCATTTTATTAACAACTATGATTCATTTATAAAACATAGTTATTAGGAACAGTGAAACATGTTGTTAGGCATTTGCTATTTGCTGAGCCCAGTGTTAAATTCTTCACCAGCATTATTTCATGTAGTCCTCAAAATCACTTTAGGAGCTAGCACAGGCTTTTTCTCTGTTTTACAGATACGGATTTTTATTATTATTATTATTATTTATTTATTTTTTTTAGACAGAGTCTCACTCTGTTGCCCAGGCCTGAGTGCAGTGGCACCATCTCAGCTCACTGCAAGCTCCGCCTCCCGGGTTCACCCCATTTCTCCTGCCTCAGCCTCCCAAGTAGCTGGAACTACAGGGGCCCGCCACTGCACCTGGCTAATTTTTTTGTATTTTTAGTGTAGACGGGGTTTCACCGTGTTAGCCAGGATGGTCTCGATCTCCTGACCTCATGATCCACCCGCCTCGGCCTCCCAGAGTGCTGGGGTTACAGGCGTGAGCCACTGCGCCCGGCCCAATAAGGATTCTTATATGCACATGGCCATGAGAGAAATGAGAAATGAGACACAAGTATATCCAACTCCTAATCTGCACTCACTCTCAACATTTATTTTATTTTATACTCTTTTAAAACAAATAAATATATCAATTTTCAAAATTTCTTTTTTTTTTTTTTTTTTTTTTTGCAACAGAGTTTCGCTCTTGTTGCCCAGGCTGGAGTGCAATGGCACGATCTCGGCTCACCGCAACCTCCGCCTCCCAGGTTCAAGCAATTCTCCTGACTCAGCCTCCCAAGCAGCTGGGATTACAGGCATGCACCACCACGCCTGGCTAATTTTGTATTTTTAGTAGAGACAGGGTTTCTCCATGTTAGTCAGGCTAGTCTCAAACTCCTGACCTCAGATTGTCCGCCTGCCTCGGCCTCCCAAAGGGCTGGGATTACAAGCACAACCTACTGCACCCAGCCTCAAAATTTCTAAACCATGACATGTACAGGAAATTTCTATCTGAAGAGTTCTCTGATACTGAGGAAAAAAAAATGTTCATATTCAGACCCAGGTAAATGCAAGTTCAGTATGAAACATCCCAACTTTTGTGAGAAAAAAAAAACAAAACAGATTATTTTTATTAGGCAAGAATTACTCTAAAAATCTTTTGAAAACAAGCATATCTCAATGAATGTAAAACATATTTTTTTATTCCCAAAATGTTCATTAAAACAGGAACTTTGGAGAAACTGGCATAATAATGCGTTTCTATAAATCAAGGTGTCAGCCAGAATTAAACTGGTCATTGGATATGAAAATGCTTTGTAAATTGTTCCTTTTGTATGTATTGGTTACTTGCTATTTTTCAGAAAACGCTAATAGTAACAGCATACATTTCTGTAGCCTTTGGAATGTTTAAAGGTCTTCAAAGTAAGCACTCTCACTAATTAATTAATCAGGATCTCAAAGATGGGCTGGGCAGGGATCTTCATAAATAAAGAACAGAGGCTTTGCATTTAGTTCCCTTTGAAAGACTCTTACCCAAAGGCAGCCATGCGCCATTACTGTGTGAAACACAGGACACTAAAGATGGATGAGACATGGATTCTTCCCCAAGGAGCTTGTCTAATGGGAACAACTAGAGCACAAATAATTCCAATATGATGGAGAAAATGATAATATTAAATGACTTTGCCCAATGCCACACAGAGAGAATTAACCCCAATTTCCTGGCTTCTAATCCAATCTCTCTCTCTCTCTCCCTCTCTCTCTCCACACACACAGACACACACACTCACACATGCCACATAAACACACAATCTGTCTCTCTCTGTCTCTCCCCTGCACATACACACACACACACATGCACTTACTTTCTCTCACTCACTCGCTCTCTGTTTCTCTCTCTCTTTCCCCTACTCTCTCTCTCTTTCTCTATCTCTCTTTCTCTCTTCAGCCCTTTCTTTCCTCCATAGGATCATCTTGCTTCTGTGCACACAGAAGGAGGCAAGCACCTCTTTGTCTTCTCACAACTCTCAAGATTGAAGTTCACCTCCAGGAAGGGATGGTTCTTGGTTCTTTTCTTCAGATGTCCTCAAACTGCTTAATGCAGTTATAAGCAATGACAAAAATGAGTTGAGGTGCAGCTGAGTCTCATTCCTCTCTGCACTTATCAGTATGCTAGGCAGTTAGCAGCCCATATGAGCTGATCCACTAATTCATTTAGTAAACAGTTATTTAACATCTACTATGTTGTAGGAAATGTGATAAGAGCTGATGGTATAGAAATAACTCCACTAATTATAATAGCTATTGCCTAGAGTGTATTTATTACACACTAAGCATTCTTGTAAATATTTTGCATGAGTTAACAATTTATTCTGATGAGAAACATACCGTTATGATTGTCATTGTACAGACAAGAGAACTGAGAGAGAGGTTAGGTGATTTGCACAAGACACCATTGGTAAGTGAGTGAGCCACAATTCAAACTCGAGAATTCAGCCTGATCTCACATACTTAACCATTATACCATTGAGAATATATGTGTGCCTGGTGATTTCCAGGGTATTATCTGTGGCCCACTGGTGGGTCTCCAGGATCTTTTGGATAAGGAAGGAATGGATACAATTCTTTGTTATTGCAGAGAGTCCTTAATCTATTATCAAATAACAACGGGAGAAGCATGCTGTGAAGTATTTTGCCCCTTGTAATTGAGTGAAATCCAAAATGTTAGAGAAACACGGGTTTAGAGAGGGAGGGATGGCATTGAGACATCACTAATGTGTTGTCTTAAGCACTTTGAAAGAGATCTGTAGAAACTTGGAAGGGATGCTCAGGGCTGCTAGAAGAAGATGACTTGTGGACAGATATTTAAAGATTTGTAGGAGCTAGACTAGCTTGGGGGAAAGTAGTTGAGGGGGAAGTGTGTTTCGGGGGGAAAATAGCAGATATAAATACAAGTAAGACATGAGATAGTATGACAAGATCAGAGATCTGCTTTCAACTTTTAGTTCAATGTTGCTAAAATATTAGGTGGAAGAAAGACAACAGTAAAGACAAAGTTGGAGGGAGAGTAACAGCCACATCATGAAACACCTTCTGTGGAGGGAATAGCTGAAGTTGTCATCAGCATAAAGTTACTAACAAACTATCAAAATCTCTATTGTTTGGCATTTTCGCCTCCAGAAGCAAACAAGAAGAATGAGGCAAGAAAAGAAATAAAGACTTCTCAATAGTCACAGGGGCCTGCTGGTACCTTGGGTTATTTTGCAAGGTGATTTTATTCCGCAGCTCTTAGTTAAACCAAAAAGTTGTTGTCTAGTCCCAGTTGGAAAGTGAGAGTTGTGTGCATTTACTATTCTAATACTATAACAACTCAAGAAATTACAACAGAAGGTCTTTGCTGTTAGATCTTATTTTTTAAAAAATATGTTTCAAATTTTCTGCAATGTACTTTATACACTGTTGTGCAATAGGTTAGTTGAACACTGCCCTTGGAATCACAGTTACTGCTCACTTACTGAGTCCCACACTGGGTCCAGTGTCTTGTAGACATTCTTTCATTGATGTCCTAAAACAAGCTTGTGACATACGTAATATTAGCTGAAGAAAAAGAAATTATCCCAATTTTAAGATTCAAAATGATGGTGTTGAGCACCATTTCATACTTACTGGCTATTTAGATATTCTTTTAGAAATGCCTAAAGTTTTTATCTATTTAGTTAAAATTCAGTTATTTGCTATTCTTGTCAATTTTTAGGAGTTTTTAAAAGTATATTCAGGTTAATGAACCTAACTTTTTACTGTATAATTTTTATAATGTCCAGTTTATCGATTTTTAAAATTTGTAGTGGGTTCCTTTTGTGGTTTTCTTTTTCTTTTATTTTATTTTAAATTCCAGGATACACGTGCAGGACGTGTAGGTGTGTTACATAGGTAATCATGTGCCATGGTGGTTTGCTGCACCTATCAACCCATCATGTAGGTATTAAGCCCCACATGCACTAGCTGTTTATCCTGATCCTTTTGTGCTTTTCAAGCAATCTTTGCCAACAATGAGATTATGAAGATAATTCTCCTATATCTATGTTTTATTCTAGGAACTTTAGAGTTTTACTTTTCACATTTAAGTCTATGACTCATCTTAAAGTTTTGGTTCCGGTGTCAGGTAGGAGATCATATCAATTTCCTAGGGTTGCAATCACAAATTATCACAAACAGAATGGCTTAAAACAAAGGAAAATTATTTTTCACAGCTCTGGAGGCTAGAAGACCCTAAACAAGGTGTTGATAGGACACACTACCCGTGAAGGCACTAGGCCAGGATCGCTTGTTATCTTTTTTTAGTTTCCTGCTGGCTCCAGGTACTGTGTGGCTTCTGGAAGTATAACTCCAATCTCAGCCTCTATATGTACATGGCTGTCTCTTCCATTTTCTCCCTTTGAAATCTCTTATAAAGACAGTTGTCATCCAGAATGATTTCTTCTCAAGACCCTTCACTTAATTACATTTAGAAAGACACTTTTCCAACTGAAGTCACATTCAGAGGTTCTGGATAAACATATCTTTTAGGGGTCTAGTACTCAACCCACTGTAGATGTTACACAAAGCTTTCAGAAAAATGGAGAACAGGAACGTGCCCCAATTCATTTTATGAAGATGATACAATTCTAATACCAAAAGCAGAAAAGAATATGACCTCTCATCCCCCGCAAAAAATGTAGACCCATATTTCTCGTAAACATATAAGCAAAATCCTAAATAAACTATTATCAAATGAAATTTAGAGATATAGTAAAAAATACTACATCATGACCAAATGAGACTTATCCTGAGATTATAATACAGGTCTATCTTTTTAAAAATTAATCAAGATAACTAACCACAAGATAATTTTGATAATCATCAAAATAGATGAGAAAAACAACATGATATAAGTATACACAGAAAGGCATTTAATAAAATTCGGCATGTTTTCAAGATGAAATTCTCAGGAAACTAGGGATAGAAGAAAGCTTCCTTAATCTGACACAGGGTAACTACCAAACAAAACAAAATAAAAACCTAGCATGACACTTTGTAGGGAAAAACTGAACGCTTTCACCCTAAGATTGAGAACATACTAAAGATTTCTATTATTGCTATCTCTAACATTATAGAGGAGATTCTAGCCATTTCAGTAAGGCAAGAGAAAGGGGGAAAAACATACAGATTGGGAAAAAATAAAAGTAAAAATGCCTTCGCTCACACATAATGCACATATACTTTTATTTTATAGTATATTTAAAATGCTCAAAAGAATCTACAAAAGATAAAAATTGTTAAGATAATTTAGGAAGGTTGCTGAATGAAAGATCTGTGTACAAGTATTGATCATATTTCTGTATATTAATAATGAACAATTAGAAAATTATTTAACTTTTACATGCTCATAAGACTGTAACAATGAAATAATTTGAACGAAAACTTTTCCTCTCCTACTTTGGTCTTTTGGCTTACTTTTTTTTCTTTTTCTAATTATGGATTTTATTTGAATTTTTTAGTAGAGATGGGATTTCACTGTGTTAGCCAGGATGGTCTCGATCTCCTGACCTCGTGATCCGCCCGCCTTGTTCTCCCAAAATGCTGGGATTACAGGCATGAGCCACCGCGCCCAGCCCAGGCAAGCAATTTATTAACCTGCCAGCTGCCCCCTTAACAATCATGGGAAGCAGCCCCAAGCTTACAGAATTAGGGGTTTATGTTGGGGAGGGGAGTTTCAGGGAGTTCTTTGGTATGGCCACATCCCGGGGTTGTTTGCTGGTTAATTTTGCCACAGAGCACCTTGTGACATTTATTACAGGAGAGTGTAGGTAAAAGTTTGTTTATGCTTCCCACCACTTCACCCTGTGCGGCATAGATGGTTTGTAATTGAGGTTTGCTTATTGAAGCATGGTCTGATAAGTGGTCTGCTGGCTTCACCGTGGCACCTAGATAATGGCTTAGAAATGTAAAGAGGCTTGGGGAAATGGTGGGTGGCATGGAGAAGAGTTGAGGAGCATTAGCGGGAGTGGTGGGCAGCACCAAGAAGCTTTCTTGGGGCAGTTTGTCCCTGACAATGATGTTTGGAGATGGGACTTTCAGGAGGTAATTAGAATTAGATAAGGTCATGAGGGTGGGGTCCCCATGATGGAACTAGTGGCTTTATAGGAGAGGAAAAGAAACCTGAACTGACCCACGTGATCTTGCCCTCTCACCATGAGATGCCCTTCACCATGTTTTAATGTAACAAAAAGGCCCTCATCAGATATCAATACAATGCTTTTGGACTTCCCAGCCTCCAGAACTGTGAGCTAAATACATTTATTTTAAAAAAATAAATTACCCAGTCTGTGGTATTTTGTTAAAGCAACAGAAAATGAACTAAGACAAGAGGTTTATGTAACTCAGGAAATTATACTGCCAGATTCAACTCAGGTATTCTGGGTCTACAGCTCTTACTTTAAATCATTAACACAAAACTACAACCTCCCCCCTGTGACCCCCGCCAGCCATTTAAAAGGAATATATCACAGAGCATATTATTCTAAAAGTATTTATATCAGTTTATAAAATCATTATGACATTTATAGAAACAGGAAGGCTCACAGGATACCCCCAACTTTTTGATTTTTGTCAGAGTTAAAAACTTCTTATGATGTACGTCAGAGTTTAAAACATTGACCTACAATGGTTTATTTACGTGCTGTTCCCTAAAAGTTCCCTCAATCATACCAATCTACTGGGCGAGGTGTGATAGCCCCAAAACAGGAAGTGGTCAACTCTCGTGTTGGTAAAAAGAATTTACCAACAACAGTATAGGTTTGAAAAAGGAAAGTTTATTAGAAAGGAGGAAAGCTACAATAGACTAGCGGGATGCCTCGGCGAGAGGACTGAGCGCCCCCTGGTGGTTATCTCATCGGGGTATTTATGGAGCTTAAGGCGGGAGCTTAGGGTTGTAAAATGAGTTTCAGGGATACATCGAGACTTTAGTTACTTATAAAAGTTGAAAGAGGCCTGGAACCAGATGCGACCAAGTGGTCTTTGTTGCTTTCTATTAAATACCTAAGATAAGGAGTTTTGCCTCCGAATAGTCTGTCTGGTGGTCACCACGTGATTTTCACTCTCCTTACAATGTTTATGTTCTTTCCTTATCAGATCAAAGGAACTTTTGCTTATTATTTGATTGTTGATCCTTCACTTGTGCCAAGATTGTGTTTCATCAAACATCTCTTTCTCTCCCTTGCATAGTCAACCAAGGCCAAAGTATTAGTTTCCAAGGGCTGCTGTAACTTAGTACTACAAACTGGATGGCTTAAACCACAGAAATTTACTGTCTCACAGTTCTGGAGGCAAGAAGTCCAAAATCAAGATGTTGGCAGGATTTGTTTCTTCTGAGGACTGTGAAGGAGAATCTGCTCCATGGCCCTCTGGCTTCTGTTGGTTTGCTGGCAACCTTTGGTGTTCCTTGGCTTCTGCTGTATCACCCCAGTCTTTGCATCATCTTCACACAGTGTGCTTCCCTGTGTGCATCTGCGCACAAACTTTCTCTTTAAAAGGACACTAGTCATATGGGATTTGGGCCCCACCTTTACTATAGCGTGACCTCATCATAACGAATTACATCTACAACAAACTTATTTCCAAATAATGTCATGTTTTTGAGGTACTGGGTATTAGGACTTCAAACAGGAATTTGGGAAGAGACACAATTCAACTCATAACAGGAACCATAGTATTTATTTATTCAGTTAACAAAACTAGCATTTTTCCCACCCTATATAATTAATAACTTCTGGCATAGGAAGGACATCTGGAGTCAGTTACTCCAGAACTACAAATGAGAAAGAGAAATGGGTTTCAAAGGAGAAATTAGATTCTGTTACCAGATAAAATATGGAATAAATGTTGGGCATGCATTGACAACAGAATTTTTATACTCTTGAACATTGTCTCGTATGTCTTTCACTTTCTAATTGAGGGAAGGCTGGATTCCCTTCTTATCACGTCACTTAGCTTCTGCTAAGCTCATAAATATTTTTTATTGATGAGGTTAGTAGTATTTTGTCTAAAATATCCACTGCTCTTTCTTGCAGAATGCTAATATTTGTTCCCTTCTAGGAAGTGAGGCTTGTGCACGTGACTTGCTTTGGCCAATGGAATCGGAAGTATCATGTGCAACTTCTGGCCAGAGGTTTTAAAAGACACTGGTTCTTTTCCATTTTTCCTCTGCAATAAACATGGCTACATCCAGATAGAGCCTGGACGTTTAAATGAAGACATGGAGCAGAGCCACCATCAACCCGTAGTGGAAAAACAGAAACTTTGAGATTTGAGGTAAGTGACTTCACTTTGATCACTGTCAGGATTTGGTGAACTTTTTGTAAGAATTTACACCTTATTAGATCTTGTGGGTGCCCCTTCCAGTTCCAGGGTCCTAAATTCAAATGCCTCTGGGAACTGAACAGGTAATTTCACATGATTCTAAGGCCAATGGTAATTGTACTAGGGACAGCTAGGATCTGAGGTGAAAAGAGTGCATACCCCTGGCTAAAAGCATGTCGACTTAAATCCTTTTCAAAAACTCCGCCAAACCAAACCTACTTTCTGCAAGAAATCAGTCCTGGGACCACCAGTTGACCTCTCCAGCTACACTGGGCAGTTCTCTCAGTGCAGTCCAGGGTGGCAATTCCTACAAGCTTATAGGGATTAGTTCTTAATAGACTAGAGCCTGAATTGGAGCCTGAATTCCAAGTAACTACCAAGGATCTTTCTATAGGGAGATCAATGCTAATGAAGGGCATTGTATAGAGCTACAAAGAATGGAATTTAAGCCATCACAATACAATAGCATGAATAAACTTTAATTTTTTTAAATTATCTGTTCTAAGACAAGGAAACAAACAAACAGGTTTTCCTCAAGGAAAGAACATGCCCCAATAGCTGGCTTCCTTTCATTTCATCCTGAAATCCTTGTTTAAAATAACTTAAATCATCGGAGAAGCACTAAACTTCTCTTTAGAGCTAATCTGTTCAGCAATGCCACAGAAGAATGCAGACTGAATAGCAAGTCTGAGCAGATTCCCTAGGACAGGAGCTCTTGAAAGGACAGGGGAACTGTTTTCCTCAACATAAAAGGGAATGGAACACATTTGCTCCATTTTTTACTTTTCTGTTCTGAAATATGAGAAACACTTTCAAAGAGTTCCTTAGGAATCCTTAAGAATAAACTATTTCTGTCCCCACACACCCATTTCTCTTTGTGGAAATCAGATTACACCCTCCCAGTGACTTCTCAGAAGAAAATCAAAGCATACAACTCCGGAAACATTCAAAATAGTCTCCCTTCCTCAGAGCGCGCTGGTAGCTGTGTGGATCCAACGGCACTGTGGGAGTCTGAGTTCATATCCTGGTATGGCTAGGCAGATGACATCACTCTTATTTTCCATAAAGAGTTGTTCCATATGTGCTGCTTGCTGAGAAAAACACACATATGTGGCAACTGTAGATGAAATATACGTGCAATGTGAGCCCAGTCCAATTCGCCTTCTTAAAAGAAACAGTGACACTATTTAAGCTCTGTTTAAGCAATACTGATAAAATAGCATTTTCTCTTCTGAATTTAAAAACAATTCCCAAGCCTGCATGGAATCAATTTCCTCAAATAGTTATAAACCTTTTGTTAAGTCTTCTTAACATAATAGGTTAGCTTTACGTTTGGGAGTCACTAGATATAACAGAAATAATAGGTTATGTTTTCTAAGAGCTTGTAGCATGCTGGGGTCGCCTCCTCAAATGGTGTGCTTCCCACTTTAGAGGTGACAGAAACTCAGTCTCAGAGAGGTTATATAAATTGTGCAGTTACGCTGCTGATACTGGGGTCTGAGTTTCCATCCCTGGCAAATCTGAAAGCAAACCTGGAGCTCCTTCCACCTGAGTGTGTTCAGAAAACAATGAAATGGTGAAAGACAAGGAGTCGTTTTTGGTAACATTGTTTTGGAATGGGATTATGTGCCAAACTTCTTCTCTCTGGAATGCTTCAGAGTCAATCTGTTCCGTCAATTTTTTTTTTTTCATTTCATTCTGAAGGCAGGCTGGAGTAACAGAAGCAGACACTTTGAAGCCCTTTAGAAGCAAAATAGCACATAAAGTGAAGAAGTCACAGTGACTGCTGTCGTTCCGAAAGCGCAGACTGCATTTCCAAAACGATTTGATCTTGTCTGAGTGAACCCGGACGATTACAAATCTGTGTCACTGGCAATACCATTAATTCCTGGAGAGTTTTACTAATATCTTTTCTCAATCTTGTCTGCCTTAAAACCTTCCCCAAGGTACTGGGTGAACAGAATTCTTTTCCTTTATAATTGTTGTAATCTCCCGTTTTCTCACTGACCTCCCCTGTTCCCCCAAAACCTTTCTAAATCTTCCTAAGTGACAAATTAAAGGATTTGCCCCTGGTGCTGTCTCTGACCCTTTAGAAGCTGAATGACAATTGTTTCCTCTCTTTTCTTCCTGACTCCTCCCCTTATCCCTGTCTTGGGAAGTTGAGCTTCTTCCAGTGAAGTCTTTCCCATCAATCCCAGGGACCTCCTCTGCTCTGTTTGTCTACAATCAGGAGATTGGGCATTTCTTCAGAGTTTAAAATCAGGTTTTGCAATTTGACTTTTGGGGACTGGGAACAGAGTGCGGTATGGGGATATTTTTTTAATAATGCTTTGGTCTCTTACCCAGAGAACTGTCACCCAACCCCACTCTCCAATCCCCAGGGGAAACTGCCAATATTACCATAGGAAGGATCAATAGAGTTGCCTCAGCAACAGTAATCAGCCATGAAAACATTTTTCCTGGCTGTTTGGATACATTGAGTGGACGGGGAGCAGAGGTTTGTCCTTCCTGTCTTTCACAGAGTCCATGGATAGGAGTTGAATGTATTCACCAGATCCAGTCCCCTGCAATGGGCACTAGGTGAGGTCACAGCCTGAAGAGGATCTGTGAGAAGCCTGATTTCACTTGAGGTTTCCTAAGGGAGCCTTTGAAATATGCTGCCACATCCTAAAAGTTTTCAAGAACATTTGTCAGGAGCCAAATTTCTAGGAGTCAGAAATTTATATTTAACAGCCGACTCCTCTCTGGTCATTTGCTGAGATCTGCACCACTTTTTCTACCATAGAAAAGAAAAGAATCAGTTGGAATCAGGGTGGAAGAATAAGACTTGGCTGTTAGCTGCAAAGACAAGGAGCAGGCAGAGTAGATGGTGGGGTTTTTTTCCCCCACTCATTGATTCCAGCTTTAGCCCAGCACAAGTTTATTTTTAAAAATGTGGATGCTCCATTTTCAGAGAGTGATCTAAAAATATATGCCTGCGTGCCTGTGGCTGTAATGTGTATATAAATCCAAAGCCACAAAAGAAAGTGATTATACTATACTCAGGAGCTCAGATGCATCACAAAGCAGAACTGGAGGAGCCCTCCCTACCTTCCTCATCAGGAAAGAACATATGTGCACATTATGTACATGTATATATTTTCAGAGTGAGTTTCATGAATGAGTAAGATAGGTTTTCTATGCAGAGTAATTTAAGGACACCAAGAAAGGCTGTTTTTCAAGTATGATCCCATATTGGCCCTCTATGCTGTCTAAAATGACACCCTTGGCAAAAATAAAACTATAAGAATGAAAGCAAACATTGATTAGGGGTACTGTTTCCACATGTTAGGCATCATGCTTAGCCTTTTCAGGTTTTACTCCCTTTACTCCACATTAGAACAAAGTAAATCAGGTACTGATATTATTATGATGTAACAGATGAAGAAACTGAAGTTAATGAGATTGAGTAAGTTGTCCAAAGCCATGCCCACAGAAGGAAAATGTTTTCTGATTCCACAACCCATGTCGTTAACAACCACATGATGAGAGGCAGTGTGCACGGTGGTTAAGAATGGGCCCAGCTTCTAGCGCCAGGCTGCCTGGATTTGAAACTGAAGTCTGCCTAATACCAACATTTTCATTATAAGCAAGCTATTTAACCTCTCTATGCCTCAGTTTCCTTCTCGGTAAAAAATAAGGATAATCATTTGACTCAGAGTTGCTGAAAGGAATCAATAGGTTAATTGATGTAAAGCTCTTAGAGAATGAAAGGCATCAGGGACTGGCAAAGTTTTACTTTCTGCATTGCACAGCCACCCAAAGCCTAGACTGCATAGAGAATGTGCTTTCTTTACAAATGAGTAGAGTACTAAAAGCTACAGACTCAGACAATCTGCTGTTGAGGCTCAGAAAAGCCAATATGCCAAAATGAAAGCCTCATAAGCAAAATTTCTCTTTGAACTTCTGCCCTCCTGTCTGTCACCCCTTATTCTCTCCTGAGGAATAGTAATTAGAATTCCTCTTCCCCAGGATGGGTCATAGAAACCAGAACCCCTTTCCCCCAAAGCCAGTTAGAAAGCCTGAAAATATTACTCTAAACTTCCCTCATCTTTCTGTGTAACAGCAGGCCATTAAGAAATTGAGAACTTTATTCCAGAGAAGTCCTACCCCATACCTGGGAGGAAAAAAAATAAAAAGCTACAACAGAGAGGCCAAGAAGAATCTGGACAGACAGGCCTTGCTGGGTTTCCTCACTCAACTATCATTAGCTCATAACCTTTTTGTCCAATCACATTTCTACATGACTGTCCTGGCTTCATTGAACCTAAGCATAAAATCATACAGCTTCTCCTGTATCTTTGGGTCTTCAATCTGAAGGCCATTGTTGCATAAAAGTCTAATCAAATCAATTTGTTATCCATTTCTCTTGTTAAACTGTCTTTTGTTATAAGAGTGCCAGCCACAACTTTAATGGTGGGAAGGAAAGGGATAATCTTCTTTCTGCCCCTAGACAGCCATTCATGTTAATATAGATTGTTTCATTTAACTAGCTCAGATGAGAACAATGAAAGATTGAGCATATGATATGGGGCTGGGGAAAATTAACTCCAGTGTTTGGAGTAGTGATAACGGAGGTTGGGGGGAAAATGGAGTGGTATGGCTAACTAAAGGGCTGTGATATCGTTTAGATATTTGTCCCAACCCAAATCGCATGTTGAAATGTAATCCCAATATTGAAGGTGGGGCCTGGTGGAAGGTGTTTGGATCGTGGGGGCGGATCCCTCATGAAAGGTTTAGGCCATCCCCTTGTTGATAAGTGAGCTGTGGGTCTGAGCTTCCCACAAGATCTAGTCGAGATGTTTCTCCTCTCTCTGTCTCTCTCTCTCTCTCTCTCTCTCTCTCGCTCCCGTTTTTACCATATGATGTGCCTCTTCTTCATTCACCTTCTGCCATGACTGAAAACTTCCTGAGGCCTCCCTAGAATCCAAGCAGATGCCAGCACCATGCTTCCTGAAAAGCCTGCAGAACTGTGAGCCAATTAAATCTCTTTATAAATTACCCAGTCTCAGGTATTTCTTTATAGCAGTGCAAGCATGGCCTATCACAGGCAGCACAAAGGCCCTGGGCCCTTAGAAGGAAGGAGAAAGAGAGTAAGAATTAGCATAGAAAGGCATCGGCAAAATTCTGTAAAGAGCCAGATGTTTTCTACCCTGCAGGCTGAAATAAAACATCATACACTTAAAAATTTTTGAAATCTGCTTTTTGAACCAATCTTTAATCGGCCATTGAAAAGGAACCATTTTTTATTTTCATAATTTTTTTTTGCCTGGGAGCTGAAAGGGAGACTCAGTGTAGACAAGGAAGTCACTGGGCTGAGTAAGATGGAATCTGCTGCTGCCCTACTCCTCTCCACCCAGGCAACCTGAACTTGCTGGGGAATCCAAGAGCCAAACAGGGAGATTCTTACCACCCAGAAAGGGACAAGATTTGTGCTTTACCTGAAAGAGGGACCAGGAAAGACTTCCTATGGGCCATTTCCATTGATTTATGGGGAGACTATCTCTGATACAACAGAAATATTTTTAGTGGTAAATATCATTTATTGCACATATATGTTGGTAATCCTAGTGCTGGATAAACCTTGCTTTTAATAGCAATTTTCTCTTGAGCAAGCAGTTCACCATGTTTGAGCCTCAGTTTCTTTAGTTGCCAAATGAGGACACAATGATGATGTCATTATTAGAAATACATAACACAATTTTTTTTTTAAAAAAAGACATAATTGCTGATAGAGAGGAGGAGCTCAATAAATGACAGTTCTTTCTATTTGGCACACCAAGTCTCTGCCCTTGACTGAAGAGGTTACAGATACATTATTCCAATAGTTAAGCCAATTATTGCCAATATTTATTAAGCCACTGCAAAAAACCCAAGAGTGAACTGGGCACCAAAGAAGCAGAATTTAATCTCTGCCTTTAGGAAGCTAGTAGTCTGGTGGAATATGCTTCAAGTACAATGCAAGGTATTTTTTGAAGTAAATGTAGAATTGTATGCTACGAACATCTAGTACTTAGATTTTAGGAAACAGTGAATGCAAATGGAGCTGAGGTCAGCAGAGAATCCTTCAGGGAGGCGACGCTAGTGCCTAAATCCTGAAGGGTGAGCATGATCTGGGTGGGTGGGAAGGTGAAAGAAGGCAATGTTCATCTTTAACCCACCATTACATGAGAAATGACTCACAAAATAACCTCACCTAACCTCAAAGGAGGCCACAGTGTTATTCATTTTTTTGGAAAGAGAGCTAAAGTTTCCAAGGCATTTTGAACAGAGAATTGGATACTACACCTTTTTATGATTCAACCATTTCCAGATATGATTCCATTAAGTGCCTTTTTAAGACTTCTGCTATCACTCTCTGAAGCTCAGGGAAAAGATTCTTTGTGGTTTGACATCCCTTTTCATTTACTCTGGAGGAAAACTTACCATGAAAATTTCCATATGTTCATCTTCTCCTGTACATATTTATGTCAACAGTTTCCTTTTTAACAACTTTCAAAATGTATGCTCTTTCCCAAGTTATTTTCCCTAAAAGTAATTCACCAGTAACATAATTCATAGATTATGGGGACTGCACAAAGTTATAGAGGCAGGTGTGACATTTCTACTTGGTAAAAGTCATTGTCCCAGAACATAACAAGGGACAAGATTTACCCAGTGGCTTGAGGTATTCACTTTGTTCTATTATGATCTGTGATAAACTTATCACTGCTGAAGCAGGCTGTTGGTTTCAGCAAGAAATTGTTACCATATATATTTGTGATATAAAATCCATCTTAATGAAAAAACATAGCATATGGGTGGGCAAGAGAGGCAGTCAGTAAATGCAAAATCATGAGATTGGAAGCTATTGATTTCCGTACTCCCTCCACCCCCAGTTTCTGTGAAACTGAAATAAGAAGCAAAAATTAAATAACATGAGAATATTTGAAGTTGCAAATATCGAGGCAGGAATTTCCTAAAGAAGCATTACAGGCTTTTTATAATGAGATAGTCAATCCCATTATCCCAAAGAGTCCAGTTTAGTTTTGGCATTTGCATACACTGCCTTAATAGTCTGGTGTAATTCTGAATATATGTTTTAATATGTACATGTATGGTAAGCTAAAGAAGAGACAGCATTTAACAAAAGTATGGTTTGACCATGTTCATACTCCCTAATAGCCATAATCAAATATCTCCTCATTCTGTTGTGTGCTTCTTTCTTTCTATCTATCTATCTATCTACTTTAAGTTCTGGGATACATGTGCATAACTTGCAGGTTTGTTAGGTAGGTATACACGTACCACAGTGGTTTGCTGCACCCATCAGCCAGTCATCTACGTTAGGTATTTCTCCTAATGCTATCCCTCCCCTAACCCCTCACCCCCGACAGGCTCTGGTTTGTGATGTTCCTCTCCCTGTGTCCATGTGTTCTCATTATTCAACTCCTAGTTACAAGTGAGAACATGCAGTGTTTGGTTTTCTGTTCTTGTGTTTGCTGAGAATGATGATTTCCAGCTTCATCCATGTCCCTGCAAAGGACATGAACTCATCCTTTATTATGGCTGTGTAGTATTCCATGGTGTATAAGTGCCACATTTTCTTTATCCATTCTAGCATTGATGGGCATTTGGGTTGGTTCCAAGTCTTTGCTAATGGGCCACATACATGCTTAACCAAGGAGACTCCTCCAAGGCATCCTATGTCTTTATGCCTTTAGACCAAACTAAATGTGTATTGGAAATAGAGATGGATCAACACCGGAAAAGTCAGACTGTGATCTGAGAACATCATTTATGATCTAGAACATCATTTATCCCTCTGCCACGTTTTCATTCTTGAAATGAAGAGGTGGACTAGAAAACCTCTAATCTTCCTCCATCACTGATTTCTAGCTAAGATTAAGAAGAATCAATGGAAATTAGCATGGACCATCTACAAAGGAGAGCTCTTTATGTGCTCCTCACTGCATGAAGCACGGCTCAAGCATTTTCCCACTTTCAACTCATTGGGCTGTTGTCCAAGATAAATGAGTTGCAATGTGGAAAGCACTGAACACATAGTTCTCTAAAATTTAAAAGAAAAAAAAAAGGAAGAGAGAAAGGGGCCCTATCAAGCAGGTACTATTATTTTCCCTGTTTTATAAAAGGTAGGTAAAATGAGGTTGTAGATAGGTAAAATATTCTGCCCAAGGCCACCCAAATAACATGGCATGAAGCCATGACTCAAATTTAGTGCCCTCAAATCCAAAGTTCACATCGAATTGGTGTTTATAAATCTGAAAATAAGAGTTGCATAACCACAGAGCAAAGAAGATGCCCAACTCTTCCTGAACAACAGAATAGGTTGTCAAAAATTTTAAAGGTATTGTGTTTTGGTGATGCAAGTGGAAGAAGAACCAAAAGTAATGGTAAGCTAGAACAATTAGAGATGGATTTGGGATTTGAATTTTCAAGATGGATGTGTCCCAGGTTCATGCATTGCTTGAGCAGTTAGTTACATTTAGTGTTTGTTTCTCATTTTAGTTCACATACCTTTCAAATAAGAAGTATATGAAGTAAAAACTTGGATTTGCTATGTTTATAGTCTTATTAAAACTTTTAATAAAGTTGTTTCCCATGCAAAAAAAAAAAATGGCCAAGATTCTGATCTCACAAAATATAGGTTTCCTCCCTTGCTTTATTTCTTGATCCATTCACCATTCCATTTATTTATTCAAAAGCACAACTATTAAGCAAAGCTTTAGGGATACTCAGAAGAGAAAGGGGGATGTATTGCTGGGGAATTAAGGAAGGTTTTTCAAAGGAAATGCAGGTTGAATTTGGTATTGATGAAGGAGAAGGAGTTCACTGAATATCCAAAAGGGAAGCTAGTCAGGGGTTGGCATTTCAGACAGTGTTCTGGGGATGATTATAAATAACAGAAGAAGGCTTTTTTGAGATGGTGAAAAGTTCAGGAGGTGGTTGAAGGCTACGAGGATAGGATGAGAATTTCTTGCTATGAAGGAGTGAGAGAAGGACACCATGCGATGACAGACAAAGTAAGTTTTGAACCATACACTAAAGGGTTTGAGTTGAATGGAGAATTTATGTTAGAAGGTAAATCGAAAGGGATTTTCAAATGAAGGATGGAATCATTCCACTGGGCTCGGATGAGGGGAGTTCAGACTGGTTTCCTGGTTGTAAGAAAAGGAATTCATTCTATGCTGTAAAATGTTATTCCAATGATAAATTCTCTCACTAGTATATCCACTTTGAAAAATAACGTTATGAACTTCCCTGCCCTGTAATTCAGGAACTATAGAGATTTAGATCATGCATCTTTGAAGTGTTCCCCACAGCATAATATTGGCCACCCAGCCTGCAGCATCTGCTCCGTCTGTGTCCAGTTTCCTTCTCTTGCACCACGGCCGATGCAGCTCTTCTTTTTTGGTGTACATCAAATCCAGAAGCACACCACTTCTGCCCCCTTTTCAGGCTGGCTTTCTCCATTCTTCTCATTCTCGCTCCTTCCCCTCTTTCCTGCTTTCTTTGTACTCATTTTCCTCCCACCCTCTGTTCTTCCCACTTTCTGTCCCTCCTTTTCTTCCTTCCTTCCTTTCTTTTAAAATCAAGTGAACACAATTATCCCCGTTTTCCAGATGAGGAAACATAAAGAAATGAAGTGACTTGCCCAGGGTTTCTGATCTCTATTCTATCTGCATTCTCCTGAACTGCCTTTACCCTACATTTTAGAAATGGATTTTAAGGGCAATTTTTAGAAATCAAAAATAAAACTAAATTTTAAAAAACTAAAATTTCTCAAAGAACTTACAATATTTCACAGGTAGGACAAAACTATATGCCAAAAAGAAAGCTTCAGATTTCCATATAACATGCCAATTCTGTATATCACCATATAATTATTATTGATCAGAAAATATTAAGAGTTTTTTTACTACTTTTTAAAATTAAAAACTGTGGTTTCCTTGTAATATTGTGACTCATAAGATAATACTGAATTTAAAAAAAGTCTACCACTATATGACAAATACACGGTTTTCATTTTCTCATATTCCCATCTTATTCCATTCAAATATGTTTTACATGAATAAAATCATACTATTTATAAAATCTTGCTTAATATTTTTATGCTGATATCTTCAATGTGGAGTGTTCACATTTATCATATTTAAAACGTATACTTTACTACCTAATAAACTTATGGATTTAATTATCCTCCTATTGTTGGATATTAGGTAGGCATAATAGTTTTTGCTCCTAGAAGTAGCACTGTAGTGAAAATTTCTTACGTATGCCATTCAGTCTTGCTAAATTGTTTAATTAAAATAAATTTCTCACTAGACTATAAACTTTTTCAAACAGTTTTTGCCTTGTTTGTTTTTGCAGATCAAGTGCTCAACTGGGGCACACAATTAGGACTTTTTGAATAAAATAAATAAAACAATTCTAAGATTCATAATTATTGGGGCAAAAGATATGAATAGCTTTCTGGCTTTTAATATTTGTTAAATATTACCTAAAGAGTCATACAGTTTCCAAAGACTTTAGCAATGTACAAGTTTCATCACAATAGGACAGTACTGGCTGTTAAAATTTTTAAAAATTTTATGAATGTCGTTGTTAGTAAAAGAAGTTGCTTTAATTTAGAAGCCTCTGATTAGTTTTTTTCTTTCAACTTTTTGTTGTTGTTGTTTACTAATTTTTCTTTTAAGAAATTATGTCCTTATAAGTGAGAATCTCCTTAAAGTGTTTTTCATTAGCCAACATTTTTGTCTGTGAAGAGGAAGGAGAAAGAAAAGAAGGAGGAAGAAGAGAAACTTCTAGCCCAACTTTTCTACTTCAGGGAGTAGATTTTAAATGTGTTTCATTCAGGACTGCCATCTTAACTAGACCCAACGGCATGAAATTTAAAAGCATATCAAGTTTACCTTTTCAAAGGAGATGCTGCTAAATGAAGTTAGGATATTCATGTATATTCAGAACTTTCAAACTTTGCTCCCAGCATCAAATGCCAAAATACTATACAGCACATAAACATCTTTGTTCTGCTGAAAATGATATTGCTCGGGTCAAAATGTCTCTATGGCATATTTCTAACTCAGGAAATTGTTCAGGGAATTAATGTGAACTACACTTCCAGAAGCTAAAATGAAGTGCCTTTGCTTTGGAAAAGCACAGAGTTTCCCTTTGTTTATAGGTATCCTAACTTTACATTTTACTTTAGTGTCTTATGAGGAATTTAAGAGATATATTTAGACATGGAAGCTCTTAAGTGTCTATCAACTTCATTATTTATAAGAATAAAACTTCTCTAAGAGGAAGGAAAAAAAACACGAATTTAGAATGTCCCTTGCAGGAATCACTAGGTGCTTTCATTGTTATTTAATCTTCACAACATTTGAGGTATATATTATTGTCACACAGAGAGATTAAATAAATTGACTAGGTCACACGCTTATTATATGAAAAGGCTAGACAAACTCTCTCTGACACCAGAGGTTTACACTTTTCATTGACTGCCATGTTGGACACAGTTTTAGCTTCTAAGGCCAAATGATCTGAAAATTTGCAAAGATGACTGATTAAAAGCAGTAGAATAGGTTACTCAATAAGATGAACTATGCCATTTTTATCTGTCTATACAGCATAAACTATGAAACTGTCCAAGGAAATCCCATTAAATTCCACCCTCAAAATATATTTTTCTGTTCTGCTTACATTGTTTTTTGCCAACCATTTTGTTTTTAACATTCAACATCATAGAATGTTAAATTAGAAGAGGTTTTAAGGGTCATCTATTCCAACCACCACATTTTAGATATTGCAAAATGATGGTTTACAAACTTTCTCATAGTTACATATTCTTATGATAATTGAATTTGAGACTAATATTGGTAGAAATAATTTCTTTGTGTAATATTTTGAACCACAGAAAAGTAAGTTCATAACTATTTTTCTAATGAGTGAGTGAATAAATGAAAGATTGCTTATTTTCCCTGTTCCTTTTTTGTTTTGTTTCCAGACATATACATAGATTTTTTTAAGGCACCAGACCCTGTCACTTTAGCTACTCAAGGAGAAATGCCCCTTTTGTAATTTTGCCTTTTTCTCATGCTGATGGGATGTTAAAAGAAACAATGCAAAAATCCTTCTTCTGTTTAACATGAAGGCTTTATTATAGAAATCTGACTTAGGTACGTCATCTCCATGACGACCTGTGGGAGGCATTGCCTTTAAATCCACCTATATAGAATAACTGTAGTTCTTCTGAGCAGTTGACTTACTTTTACCTAATAAGAGCTATGATTTTCACACTTAAACTATTTGCATCTTTATATTGACTGCCAAACAATGTGTTAATGGTAAAGGTATTTACAAAGTTTTTATCATAAAATTAATTATGATAAAATATGAAAAGTAGAAAAAAACACATTGTTTGGCAGATTTCTTAAAGTTTCTGAGGTCAAAGAGATGATGTGAGTCTGGAACTTAAAAAGTGTCTGTCTATTTTTTACCTAAGGCAAAGTATAGGAAAATGTATTATCTCTTGAAAATTAATAATAAAATATTTTCCAGAAGCATTGCAGCAATTCACATTTGTGAGAGCATCATTTATACTAGAGAGCTAGGAATCTTTATTGTCATTGTTACTATATTAATTTTAGCATTGTTATCATTGTTACTAAGATGCAATAACATATGCCATTATTTACATTGATTTATTTTAGGCTTCAAGATAATTGACCAAAATACCAAAAGATATTCAGTAAATAAGTATTTTATGAAGGCTTTCTTTTGTGTCAGGCAAAGTTCTAAGGTCTCTGCTTAGTCCAGCAACCCAGTCGTCATTTGTAGAGTAATTTAAAAATTCTGATCAAATGAGGGTGAGTGCTTTTAGTGGATTCACCAATTTGGTCAACAGGCAGTTAATAAAAGGTTCCCATGTGACAAGCACTAAGACAGGGACCAGGGCCACAGTAGTGAGTAGTGGTTTTATTGGGATTCAGTATGACTCATAACTGACATTGGTTTTAGTCCTATAGCTTTTTATTGTTTTCCTTCTCCTTCATCATGTAAAAATAGACATTTCTCAATATAATATTTCCAAGTTTAATTGATTATGATATGGAAGCTGCATAGTACAAAAACATAATTATTAAAATTTGGAATGAAACACTTGCTTTACTTTTTATGTTTGTTCTGTTTGACCTTGGGAAACTACTGTTGTGTGCCAAGCACAGTGCCAGTTTTTGCCAGCTTGCTTGTATTTTTCTGCTAATAAGCTTATAAGAAAAAGCTACAGACATTAACAAGGAGTTTAGAGGCATTTGTAAAACTGGCTAACACAATGGTACCTACATCAAATGGTTGTTGGAGTGATTGAATAAGATACAGGCATTGACAAGAAGTATAAAGGTTTCAATACGTTTTTCCTGTAGTTGCTGATCCTTAAATGGGAAAAAGATTGTCTCATTAACTTCCTGTAATAACAAAGCACAAGGAGAGGCTGATGAATTATCGCCCACCTGCCTCCCTTACTGAGTTCTCCTGTAACAGCTAAGGAGTCTGGTACTGCCAACTCTGTTCCTACTGCCTGCAACCATGACAGAAAATCACAAGCTGCTTTCCTATGTAAATGCCGCTTTCACTCCCTGACTCCAGCATATTTACGAGACAAACCTCCTGCCCCGTTTAAGAAGCCTCCATTCAGCATGAACTGCAATCAGAGACTGGAAACAGGCAGAGGAAGCGTCATAGCAAAAGATGTTTTTGCCAGGGGGAATCTATTGAAGCCAGGGTTTTGTCGCTTTTGACAGAGAGCTTAATTAGCCTTTAACTCTTTAACCACAATGTGATCTTAAAGTATGGAGATGAAATTAACCACCACTGCTCTGAGTCACATGGAAGAAATTAAAGTAGCGTCCTCCTTCACTAATCCTCTTTCAAGGCACAGTAGTAAATATGCATTATATTTAACAATCACGCTCCCCTGGAGCTAAGCATGGGTCTCGGTGAAAATAAATACTCTCTAATGTGTCTCAGAATGCTACCCTAGAATCACAAACAAAAAGTCTTGTGAATGCATCCCTAGCAGAATGCACTGCCTAATGACAAGGACTGGGATCAATATATAGGCTTTGAGAGTTGATTTGTTATCTAGGGTTTATAATTCATTTTTGGTTGCAAAACAGAAGCTCAGTTAGGTGTGATGATCACTTCCCAAGTCTGACGCTTTTCCAGTCTTGGAGACAGTTGTAGAGAGAAGTGTTGGGAGTGCTGGGTTCTAAGGCACAGAGATGACATTGATGAGTGTCCTGGCTATATAGTTTACCTACTGCACATCTGATTTCTGTAATATGACAACATGCATTTAGTTAATTATATATGTTTTTTCATTATACATATACTTTTTCATATAGATTTGTAATATATAGTTCATTCAGATACATAAATGTATAAATATAAAATATATGACTATATAAACTTGCACATAAATACATATATATGTAAATGTATACATCTAAACATACACATACATAAATATATACACAAATATATAAAAATATCTTTGCATAAATAAAGCATGGATATATCTATTTCCTTGGATGTGGAAAAGGATTGTAGGGGTTAGTGCTTTATTTATTTCCTCATGAAATCACATTGCAAATATATATCTCATTGCAGTGAGATATATTTGCATCTACTATGGTTTGGATCTGTGTCCTTGCCAAATCTCATGTTGAACTGTAATCCCCAATGCTGGAGGTGGGGCCTGGTGGGAAGTGATTGGATCATGGAAGCAGTTTCTAATGGGTCTGCGAAACAATGAGCCAATTAAACCTCTTTTCTTTATAAATTACCCAGTCTCAGGTATTTCTTTATAGCAATATGAGAACGGACTAATACAGCATCTAGCTTTGCATCCTAAACGTGTTACTCACTAGCTTTGTGACCTTGAGCCAGGTATCTGTGTAATAGGGATAGAAATAGCCATGAGATTATAGGGTCTTCATGAGTCTTATACATTATAGCGTTGTCGTGAGCTGATGTGCATAAAGCGTTTAGCACAGAGCTAGGAATATAGTAAGTGCAAAATAAATTTTAGCTATTACTATATATCTATATCGCTATTTCTCTGTATATATAAAACCATAATTAAATATTAGAATCCTCTGAATACTGTGCTTGAAAAGGGACTCTATTGCTTTTCTAAAGGACTCTTCAAACATATTGATGTAGTCCAATATGAGGGAGATAAAATCCAGAAATGATGTGACTGTGTTAAGGTCACAGAGAAGCTGTGGTCTCTTGGTAAAAGGAAGGTCTCCGGAAAAATTTGGGATGGTTGGTTTAAGAAAAGCTCAGTGGAATTGGTTAATAGGTTGTTGAATGAAAGGGAATTGATTTAATCCTTCTTCTGACACTACTGCCTCTATTGTCTCCCCAACTCACACATGGATGCCCACACATGCAACCGCCCCAAGAAACAAACTCACCCCCACAACACACACAAACACGTACCTGTTCACTCACATATTCACGTGAAAACACATACACACCCAGAGTCTGCTGGGCGCAGAAGCCTCACGGACTGTTATTTTTCATTTCCACCTTGCACGCTACACACGGAGTCATCAAGACTTACCTTGTTTTGAATGGTAGGTCAATCCTACCAAATCAGGGTGCCTTGGATGCTCCTTTTTCCTACTCTTTGCCTGACCCATCTATTGAGCTTTCACTATATTAAGCTGTTTACAGGTATTGTTTCCTTTAAAAATTATAACCACCTAATCAGGTAGAGGGGAGCCACTTACCAATTTTTTTTTTTTTTTCACTCATAGAAGTTAAGCGAACTGGCCCTATCCCAGAGCTATTTGTTGGCAATACCACGATTCAAAACCAGTTCTGTGTCACCTCAAAGTCCATGCTGTATTCCAGGGTTTCCTAAGCTGGGGGTCTCAATTCATGAATATATTAAAGAAACCCGATTAAATAAGTTTCAGCTAGCATCTAAAGAATTGAAACAGAATGGAAGAAAAGAATGTGAGTGTATTACACACAGGAAGTGTTGGTTAGTGCAGTTTTGTAAAAGTTGTCTAAATATGCACATGTTTGTGTGTTCTGGAGAGCTACATAAAATAGATTTTGTATTATAGGACTCAATCAGAAGAATGTTGAAAACTACAACTCTGCTCTATACAGCTGGGGTCAGTCCAGTCTTTCAGCACTAGAACTTTACTGGAGCCCATCAGCCAGAATAAATTGCTTCCGCATGTGTGTTCCCCAAGCACAGCGAACATTCCTATCCCATAACCCTAATCAAATTGCACTTTGGTTTCCTCCTCAAATAGTGTCTATGTATATGTGACTCCTTCCTCCTGTGCCTTTCATCTCTGCTTCCCCTGGTCTAGCGCAGCAACAGGGAGAAAATGAGCACTCAGTGAGTGATTATTGCCTTCGCCTTGATGAAATTAAAAACTCGTTTAAGAGCTGATTTCTCCAATTTTTGTATCTACTGGATTTCTCTCTTTTATAGCCTAACCTGAGACTATTTTACTTTGCCTTAGCATCTACAGCAATGACAGGCTAAAGAAGAAAAGAACAAGAAGGAGGAGGAGAAGAAGAAGGAGGAGGAGGAGCAGGAGGAGGGGGAGGAGGAGGAAAAGAAGAAGATGACAGAAGAAAGGAAAAAAGAATAGCATATGCAAAATTATTAATTTGGGTAAGACTTTAAAAGAAAGTGAAACTTAGTACTATTTATTTAATATAAGTTTTGATATTAAAAATATAAGAATTTATCCATAGGCCCACAAAGTCCCAAGAGCTGATAATTAATAGCTGGAGGAATTTGGTTATATCCAGAGCAAGGACATTTTGGGCTATTAACCAAGGAAGACAACATCAGAGGAGAAAATAATGAGAAATTTCCACCCCCTCTTCCTGAACTATCCTTTTGCTAGCACACAAAACCAGGCCAAGCATTGCCTCCTGAGGCTAGAGAGAGTTTGATTGTACTTTTTTGGCTGTTTATGTGGTTTTACTGCTTTATATTTTCACATGCCTTTGTGGAAGGGAAGAGGAAATATAGTCCTGAGAGTTTGTTCTCACGAAGAGGAAGCCACAGCAAATCCTGATAGAGGCAGAAACCCCTTGGGTCATATTTTCCCTTGCTCTGTTGTAGGAGGAAAATACTTGACTGACTGGGTTCATCTTCTCACATAAATAAGGAGTTCTTTATTTGGAATCAGTGTTGACCAACTAGGGCATTGGAAAGCACAGTATATTCTCACTTAGTGGCTAATACAATCCACTGGAGTGACATGAATTAGTTAGTGGTACACAATTCTCAGAGAAAGTCACTTTATGAGTTCTTCTATTTATATTTTTCTATTATTATTATTACACTATTGTCTTATTCTATACTGTTACTTTTTAAGCGCCTCTTATTCTACTCTCTAAGGTTAGACCTATAAGCCTTGTCAGAACCTAGAGCTTAACATGGAGACAGGATACAGGGTACATAGAGGTTGGCACTGTTGTAGATCCCATGACATTTTGTAAACTATGATCAAAAACAGAGAAATTGACACTGCAAAATATGATCCTACACATGTAGATAATTCACTTGGCCAGGCATGGTGGCTTACACCTATAATCTCAGCACTTTGGGAGGCTGAGGTGGGCAGATCACTTGAGGTCAGGAGTTCGAGACCAGCCTGGCCAACATGGTGAAACCCCATCTCTACTAAAAACACAAAAAATTAGCTGGGTGTGGTGGTGGGCGCCTGTAATCCCAGCTACTCAGGAGGCTGAGGCAGGAGAATCACTTGAATCCAGGAGGCGGAGGTTGCGGTGAGTCAAGATGTCACCACCGCACTCTAGCCTGGGCAACAGAGTGAGGCTCCATCTGAAGAATAAATAAATAAATAAATAGTTCACTCAAATAAAATATAAGATAACAAAATTATGTGGAAAGTATTTCTATTCAAGTCTCAAACCCTACATTATCTTAACCTATTTGCTTAGATAAGAAAAATATACTGGTCTAAATTAAACCATTTCTTTGATAAGAAAAATATGCTGGTCTAAATTAAACCTGAGAGAACCTTGGGAATATAAATATGCCAGAGCACACCCCTTCTTCCCATCTCCCACTGCGATGAGTTACTACCTCTTAATTCAGGGTGAGTCTTCTCCTTCTTTCCATCTTGACCATTACTTTCTTGGTTCGGATTCTGTCACCTAATTACAGCAGTTCTTGAAAAGTAGAGGATGTTCTCTGATTGGTGGTAGAAATAGAAGTAAGAGAGATTCAACCACAAGAAAAATTTTACATGCCATTGCTGATGTTGAAGACAGAAGGGCCATGTGCAAGGACTGGAGCTGGGAGAGGCCCCCAGCTGACAACCAACAAGGAAGACCTCAGTCTTACAACCATGAGGAACTGAATTCCGCCAATAACAGGAATTGAAAGAAGAGCCCAAGGTCCAGATGATAATGTGGCTAGCTACCACGTTGATTTCAGCCTAGTAAGACCTTAAGCAGAGAAGCCAGTTACACCATCTAGACTTCTGACCTCCAGAGCAGTGAGATAATAAATGGGTATTGTTTTAAGTTGCTAAGTTTGTGGTACTTTATTATACAACAGTAGATAACTAATATACCAGCACATAGAAGTCTGTGCACAGTAGCCATTCCTCTTTCAGGAACAGGAAAATTTCAGCTAATTGAAGATTTACCATCTAACCAAAATATACAACTAGTGGATAACTAAGAAAATGCTAGATGGACTGGGTGCGGTGGCTCACTCCTGTAATCTTAGCACTTTGGGAGGCAGAGGTGGGCGGATTGACTGAGCTCAGGAGTTCAAGGCCAGCCTGGGCAACACAGTGAAACCCTGTTTTATTAAAATACAAAAGAAATTAGCCGGGTGTGGCAGCAAGTGCACGTAGTCCCAGCTACTAGGGAGGCTGAGGCAGGAGAATTTCTTGAACCAAGGAGACAGAGGTTGCAGCGAGCCAAGATCACGCCACTGCACTCTAGCCTGAGTGACAGAGCAAGACCCCATCTCGAAAAAAGAAAAAGAGAGAGAGAAAGAAAATGCTAGTTGTAGCAAAGTTTACTAAATTAATATGCTTATATTTCTTTTCTTTCTTTCTTTTTTTTTTTTTTTTTTAAGACTGAGTCTCACTCTGTCACCCAGGCTGGAGTACAGTGGCACTATCTCAGCTTACTGCAACCTCCGCCTCTGGGTTCAAGCAATTCTTCTGTCTCAGCCTCCCAAGTAGCTGGGATTACAGGCACCCACCACCATGCCTGGCTAATTTTTTTCTTTTTTCAGTGGAGACGGGGTTTCACCACGTTGGCCAAGCTGGTCTCAATCTCCTAGCCTCAGGTGATCATCTGCCTCGGCCCCCCAAAGTGTTGGGATTACAGGCATGAGCCACTGTGCCCGGCCTATGCTTGTATTTCTAAAGCCTGAAGTTCAAAACCACATGCTAGTTGGAAGAGGCCAGATCCTAGGCCAGGTAAAACTCAAAACCAAAGACTCTTCATTCTCTACTGTACCAGGAGAGTTGGCCACTTTTACAGACCTGGAAGTTAGTCTTATATTAGGATTAAGTCATTATCTCTCAATTCATCTATCACAAACATATACATGAATAATAATATAAACAATAACATCCTCTTATAGAACTTCAAATTTTGCAAAGTACTTTAATAATCTTCATGTTATATGCCCACAATTGTCAAAGGTGGTGTTCAACTCCCGTAATTTAGGTAGACTAGGAGACCAGGATCTCCACTATTAACTTCCTCAACCACCTCCCTCCTCACCTGTAATGGCTTTAATTCCCAAGGACTCTTATTCAAGAACAACATTTCCTACATATCTGTGTGATCTTGGCCAACAAGAGTAGGTAACACTTGCTACGCCCTTACTATGTGCCAAGAATGAGTCTAAATACTCTACTTCTATCAACTCATTTATTGCCTTCTTTCATTTTGCCAATTGCCTAAGAGTTAGCTATATTTTTGCAGAGTAAAATAATATATAGCATTAATGGGGTGCTTACTGTTCTAAGTATATAGTTGTATTAACTTAGTTTATGCTCACAACATTGTTAGATAGGTCTCATTGTGCTTCTCAGTTTTTAAGATGAGTAAACTAAATCACAGAGTAATTATGTAATTCACTTAAGATCATGGAGCAAAAGCTAGAATTCAAACCCAGGCACTGGGGTCCCAGAGGTCTCATACTTACTTTTCAGGTCATGTTGCCTGAGCTTTATTCTCTTTATTTGTAAAACTGGCTAACGCAAAGGTATCTACATCAAATGGTTGTTGGAATAATTGCATAAGATATTCACTTGAAAATATTTTGGCCGGGCACGGTGGCTCACGCCTGTAATCCCAGCACTTTGGGAGGCCGAGGTGGGCAGATAGCCTGAGGTCAGGAGTTCGAGACCAGCCTGACCAACATGGAGAACCCTATCTCTACTAAAAATACAAAATTAGCCGGGCGTGGTGGCACATGCCTATAATCCCAGCTACTCGGGAAGGCTGAGGCAGGAGAATTGCTTGAACCTGAGAGGCAGAGGTTGCGGTGAGCCGAGATTGCGCCATTGTACTCCAGCCTGGGCAACAAGAGCGAAACTCCATCTCAAAAAACAACAACAAAAAAGAAAATGTTTTGTAAGTGCTAGAAAATAACATGTAAGTACTAGATATTATTGTAACTATGGGGATCAGTAAAACTAGAAACCAATATTGACTGTTGAGTACCCAGTGAGTTCATGTGAAAAGACAGGATTAACATTTGTTGAATGCCTACCAGCTGACAGTGGGGTTTTTAAAAACTCCTATTGCCTTATTTTGAGATTTTTTTGATGGCCAATGTATAAAAGAGCAAACAAAAGTTCAGAGATTTAGTAATATGTCTATATGACTCATCTGGAAAACAACACAGGCAGAATTAAAAGCCGAGTGTGACCATGTCTGAGACCTACTTTCTTTCTATTTCACCATGATGATTTATGAGAACAAAGGAGATTGTCTCCCTATGGAATGTGGTCATGAGATGCTCATTTTGCTTCTCTTCTTTAAAGTAAATGATGAATAAAGTTATCATATGGAGTACTGTACTATTGAAAATAAAATATTCCTCTGTTTTCTGAGTTTTCTCATCCTGAAAGCCAAATTTCTCAACCAGAAAATTTCCATTTTATATATGTCTCCCATTTTGAGATTTAAGTTTTAGTTTATCTAGATCATTTATTTAAAAACTGCTGGACCCATTTTACATACTTGGGTTTCAGACCTTGTGCTGACAAATTGCCAAGGAAGGGAAATGAGTCTCAAATGTAGCCAGATTCCAAGGATGGGCAGAGTAACACATAGGAAATGCCTTCAGAAGTTCTTTGTCCTAAATCTAAACATGAGTTTCCCATCAAAACTTGGATTCAAGTCCTCACTCTTGTTTTTACTGTGTGTGATTATAAACAAATAACGTAATTTTCAGAACTTCATTTCAGAAAATAGGATTATTATATCTGCTTTATATGCCTCTATGCAATACATAGTATTAAATAAAATGTGGCTGTCACATAGTAAATGTCCAATAAATGTTCATTTTCTTTCTACCAGTTCCTTTCTAGAATAAAGCTTTGGGTAACTAGAAGTGAAATCAAATTCTTTGCCATATTCCTGGGAGTCAGGAGTGGCAGATAAAGATATGCCCATATTGGAAGGCTAGAGAATGCGAACAGTTAGCTTTCTTTGGGCTTAAGTGGAATATATCAGTTAGGACCCCTGGTATATACATTACATAAAAGAATAACTTTTAAATGTCATTAATTCTGGAGTTAAAAGGAGAACAGTAGTTGGGCCAGTGTGATGGCTAAAATAATGATGATAGATGGAGTAAGATGTGGTGTCAGGAATTTAACTTTATTTTCATCCCCTTAACAGGGACTTGATGGGAATTGTCATGTGTTTCTTGAGTATGAAGTCGTTTCTTTCCTTGCTCCTGTATGCTATTCACACAGAGGCCACTCCAGGGAAAAGCACATTCTCGTTCATGAAATAAACTTCTGGCCTGAATCCCTGTCTTCTTTTTTTCTCATTAGATGATGGGGTCTGTTGGCTAGCATTTATTAAGAAATCAGTGTGATTTAGAGCAATCAGAGGATGCTCCGATCAAATTTAACTTCTTCCAGTTCTTTGAACAGCACAAGCCCTTTTTTGCTTCGGGGCCTTTGCACATGCTCTTTCCCCTCTCTGCCTGGGAGTGCTTCCCTTTCCCCATGCTGCTTCAGGCGTTGTTTGTTCAGAGAATTGTTCTGTGACCCCACCCATCTTTCTGAGACACCCATCTTCCCAAGACTAGTTTGTGTCCTGTAGGTTTCCAGGCATTTAATATTTCACTTTCTCAGCACTCTGTGTCATTCTTTGTTCACTAGATTCCTCCCCTGAGTATTATGTAACTTCAGCGAGGACTTGATCTGTCTTGTTCACTGCTGTATCTCTGTGATCTGCACCATGTGCAGCACATACCAGGCACCCAAAGAAATGTTTCTTAAATGAATTCATAAAAGAATGACTGAATGAAAATGAATGAGTCAAGTTCTTGTGATGTAGCAGAAAGAATATTGAACTGTGAAACAGAATGCCTCAGGACCATTCTTAGCTTCAATTTTAACTAGCAAAGTGACATCTAGGCCACTTTAATTTCTTATGCTTAAAGAAGCTTATATATTATTATCTCAAAAGGTTGTGAGAATTAAATCAAGTGCCTTGTGTATTGGTGTATGCTTGGTGAAAAGTGAGTGCTTTCCCACCGTGAGTTTAATCATGGATGGAATTATGTGATCACTAGGGTTTCAAGAATCGGCTGTGTTACTGAAAATCATTGGCCGAAACACCATCTCCTGGCCTACTGACCAGGTAGAAGCTGTGAAAGAACTTAATCATGAGGAGCTATTGGGAAGGTGGGAATCTGAAGGTGGGACCTATGTCCTCAATTTTTCCTTTTGGCAGGGAATGTGGATCTGGATGGGGGCATGGATGGCACCTCTCAGTGAGACAGGCCTCTTTCGGGAAGGCACCTGCTTTGGCATCAATGACCCAAGTCATAAAGATTGTTTATTTTCTAGTTTTCTGGGCTTCAAAGCAACATATATGAAGTGCCATAGGCTGGAGGGAAGCACGTACCCTTTCTCTATCCCGCAATGGCTTTTGTGCTACAGGGAATCCTGAGAAGTATTGAGGAACTCTTTGAGGTTCTTTGGAAATGTGAATATTATATATCCTCATTAGCTCCTGCTCCTGGCACTGGGCTGGAGGTTCTTGGATATACCTGCCAATGTGTTGTGCTGTGGTTACTTTCCATTGAAATACCTCAAAAAAATATTGCAAAGACAAAATTATAGATCCAGAAGCTAAAAACTTCTGGCAGCTCCTTCCTTGAGAGACCCCTTGCCTAATTATCAATTCCAACCATAGTGCATGAAGGAACTGGATGCTAGATCCTTATTAAATCATGCTTTTATGGGGGATAGGTAGGACCTGTAGGACACACCACTGAAATGGACCCTGGCAGGCAGGCCCCTACAAAATGCTCTTTGGCTAGCCCAGACAATGGGAAGATGTGATTTCCTGCTTGTTGTGGAGGCCTTGGAGTCTAGGCATTGTTTTGTTTATTTTCTGCTCTGCTATGGGATTTTGGAAAATCTAGAGCATTTCTCTACATTTTATGTGACACTAATTAGACTACAAACCTGTCACATGGAGGGAGATTGGACTTTGAGGTGAGACTAAACTGAGCTTAAAGCCCATCTTTCTATTTATCAGTGATGTGACCATGGACTCATTACTTAATCTCTCTCAGCCCATTTCTTCATGCTATAAAAATGTCTACCTTTGGGGGTTGTTTTGGAGTTCAAATGAGTCATCATATGCAAAGGGCCTACAAGTACCTACCAACTAGTAAACAAGGTATCCCTTTCCTTATTACTGCTGTTTATTTTTTAAAAAGTGAATGAGAGAATTATCTAGAAAAGTAATGTTTTTGTGGATATAAGTTTATCGAGGGCAATTGTTTTCCATCCAAATATATTTGAATATTCTTGAGTCTCAAGTAAATTTAATATTTATAACATATTATAAATATAATATGCAAATATAGGATACAAAATAACATCTGAGGGGGTGGCTGGCAATTTATGACACCAGGAATAATAGAGGTAAAACCTTTAACATTTTGTTTTTATAATTTATAAGTTTTTCATATGACTCACAATAAAATCACATATTCAGTGGGATCAATAATCATGAAACCTGAGACAACAGAAGTAACACCGATGGAAGAGAATAAAATTGTAAAAAAAAAAAAAAAAAAAAAGGATTATATGGTGACAGTGCTTGAGCTTTTGTCAGGTATTGAGCTTCCAAATAGCTGAACCAAAAAAGGGAAACATGAAGAATTATAAAAAGTCTCAACTTTTATGCAAGGAACCCCATTTACATTATCTCATTTAAGAGCCACAAAATACTTACAAGGTTAAAAAATGAAGTACACTGGTGTTAAGTATCTTTTCCAGCTTCCATAGCAACCAAGGGCAGACCATTGTCCATCTAACTAGAAACTCTATACTCTTTCCATAGCATTGTGCTCAGAATGAGGGGAGTGTCTCGCCCTTTCCCTGCTGCCTCTGTCTAACAAAGATGTGACTCTGATCATCATATAGAAATATAGAATTCCTAAAACCAATATAGAATGCCCAAAGAGCCTAAATAGCCAAAGAAATCCCAAGCAAAAAGAACAAGGCTGGCAGCATCACATTACCCAACTTCAAACTATACTATAAAGC
The DNA here is from genome assembly GCF_006542625.1 of Nomascus leucogenys. NCBI lineage: Eukaryota > Metazoa > Chordata > Mammalia > Primates > Hylobatidae > Nomascus > Nomascus leucogenys. The sequence goes on from NC_044396.1 coordinate 80,955,632, forward strand.
TATATTAACCAAAACAGCATGGTACTTGTACAAAAATAGACATATAGATTAATGGAACACAATAGAGAAACCAGAAATAAACCCAGACACCTACAACCATCTGATGGTCAACAAAGTTGATTTACAAAATCAATAGGGAATGGACTCCCTATTCAATAAATGGTGCTGGAATAACTGGCTAGCCACATGCAGAAGAGTGAAACTGGGCCCCTACTTTTCATCATATACAAAAATTAACTCAATGTATATTAAAGATTTAGATGTAAGACCTCAAACTATAAAAATCCTAGAAGAAAACTTAGGAAATACCATTCTGGACATCAGCCTTGGGGGAAAAAAGTGTATGACGAAGTCATCAAAAGCAGTTGCAACATAACCAAAAATTTACAACTGGGAACTAATTAAACTGTAGAGCTTCTTTACAGCATAATAAACTGTCATGGGCATAAACAAAAAATTTGCAGAATGGGAGAAACTATTCACAAAATTTGCATCTGACAAAGGTCTAATATCCAGAATCTACAAGGAACTTAAACAATTCAACAAGCAAAAAAACAACCCCATCAAAAAGTGGGCAAAGGACATGAACAGACACTTCTCAAAAGAAGACAGCCAACCAACATAGAAAAAATGCTAAATATCACTAATCATCAGAGAAATACAAGTCAAAACCACAATGAGATACTGTCTCATGCCAGTTAAATGGCTGTCATTAAAAAGTCAAAAAATAATACATGCTGCAGAGGCTGCAAAGACAAGCAAATGGTGGGAATGTAAATTCATTCAACCACTGTGGAAAGGAGTTTGGAGATTTCTCAAAGAACTTAGAACTAACCTTCAATCCAGCAATCCCATTACTGGATATATACCCAAAGGAAAATAAATGATTCTACCAAAACTACACATGCACTACTATGTTCATTGCAGCACTACTTACAATAACATACATGGAATCAACCTAGCTGACCATCAATGGTGGATTGGATAAAGTAAATGTGGTAGGTAGAAAACATGGAATACTACACAGCCATAGAAAAGAACAAAATCATACCCTTGGCAGCAACATGGATGCAGCTAGAGTCCAGTATCCTAAGTGAATTAACACAGCACAGGAACAAAAAAACAAATACCACATGTTCTCACTTATAAGTGGGAGCTAAACAATGGATACATATGGGCATAAATATGGGAACAATAGACATTTGGGACTACTAGATGGGTGAGAGAGAAAGAGCAAAAGTTGAAAAATTACCTATTAGGTACTATGCTCACTATCTGGGTGATAAGATCATTAATATCCCAAAACTCCACATTACAAAATATGTTTTATACAGCTATACATGTAACAAAACTGTACATGTACCCCCTGAATCTAAAATAAAAGTTGAAATTATAACAAAAGAGAAATATAGAATCTTTAGCATATTTACTGCCCACAGTCTGCGGACGCAGAATGGAGGGGATTCAGTGTCATGCTACACATGGCTTAACCTATTCAATTTACAACACTCCTTTAACGTCAGGATGATCACAAACCCCATTTTATGAATGTGAAACTGAGACACAGACCAGTTGAATGAGTTGTCAGCTATCACGTCATAATCTAATAGGTGACATAGCCCATGTGGAAGCCACACCATTTGGTTCTAGACCCCAGGTCTCAATTACTACAGTAGATTACCTTAGTAAAGCCTGTGACTTTGATCCCATCTACCTATGAGAAATAAGGAAGCCCGTAAGGCCGGGAAATGCTGGGAAGAAGCAGAGTGGAAATCTAAGACCCCAGTTGAGTTCAGGGTCCTTCCACATAAAAAGCATTTAGTTGTGTGGTTTGAACCTGAATCACCTGCTAGGGAGGCTGGAAATGCTCTGATCAGTTGCCAAGGATCCAAAGCCTTTAGAGAAAGGGAGACTAGACCTTAGGATAAAACAGGCTCAGAGGAGTGAGGAGTGAGGTGTGAATGCTTTCTGGTGGAGGAAAGAACATCTTCCCTGGGTATCCTAAAGTTCCTTCTCTGGGATTTCCAGGAAGTAAAGAGTACATATCCAAAGCCAGGATTCTTGGTTCCATTATCTGAGTACACTTACATGTGGTAATTAACATTAATATATCAGTATGATTGCCAAAATCTTAAAACCAATGGCTTAATTCATTGCTTAATGAAAAGAAATCTTCTACCAATAGTGTTCCATCCAACTTATCCTTTCTGAGTCATTCTGATGATTACATCTGTGGAAATTTCTGGATCTCTCATAGTGATGATAATATGTTGATTGATGATTGATTGACTGATTCACAGTCTTGTTGCAGAAATGTTTTAAGCAGCTTCCTTAAAACATAGCAAGTTACTGTAAGTTGGCCCAAGGTAGAGAAGAAAAAAAAATTTTTTTTTAAAGGAAAAAGATTCAGAATGACCTTCCAAATTGCTAGGGAGCAATCATAAATTATTTTAAGCATTACAGCAGTCATTGAAAAACAAGAACAAAATAAAACAAAAAAAAAGATAGTCACACAACTTGATGTGTACATGGTAGATAGAAACGTGCACTAGGTACTTAACATGACTTTTCTCTAATCCTAACAAAATCTTTGCAAGATAAGTAGCATCATCTCTGTAACTACAGTAGGAATTAGAACAGAAGTCTAGCTCAGTGTTCCACTGATGTAGTATTTGAAGCCAAATATATTTAGTTCCTGAGTCTGTGTTCCTGTCAAAGAAAGATACTGTTTCTCTTCATTGTGCGTGGAGAAGCTTTAGTGAACCTATAACCTAGTGGGTTTTTTTTTCTACCTTCCTTTGCAGAGATTCTAGGGAAATGTATGAAGTTGCAAAGTGGTTACATTACAGGAGGGCAGCCAGCAAACCTGCCAAGTTGAGTGTGTGTGTGTGTGTGTGTGTGTGTGTGTTCAATACTTACATCAGGGTGAAGTTCAAAGACATGCAACTCTTGCAAAAAGCCAAGACACAGGTCTTTTATACTGAACTCCTTGCAGTTTCTTGAACTAGTTTCTCAAGTCTGTTATCTCCACCTGCCACCTCCCTGTGTTCTTGTGAAAGAAAACCCCTCAACCCATATGTTATAAGCTCAAATGAAGCCTTTCTGCCACATACTCTCTCTTACCAGCAGATTCTGTATCTTTTTGTTATACTTGTCTGGACAGTCATGATTGATACCTGCATACTGCCCTTCTAATCCCAACTGTGTAGCTCCATAGCAATCTCACTTCTGAAAGAGCTGTCTTTACATTTTACACTTGTGAGAGGCAAACTTTTCTGTCTATAGAATAAATGTTGGCGCTTCACCATGCTTTCTAAGTTGTTGCCTATTTTTCTTTTTTTTTTTTTTTTTTAAGTTTCCACTATTCTCACTGGGAGAAAACTGAACCAATAACCTAGTTCAAAGGCATGTTTTAAAAGAAGCAATCAAATGAACATTTATGAGATAGCTGTTGTTACTTTTTGTGTTTTAGCTGCTTATTTTCCAATTCCTTTCTGAGGAGCATCCCCAGCGGAGATTGACCCCTATATCATTGCATATATGACCTAGTTCAAGGGGGTTCCCATGGTCCACCTTTTCACAAACAATAGAGGTAAATGGGTTATGAGGCTAAGCTATGACTTCAGTTAGCCAATGAAAGTCTTGCTGCCAAGTACATGGGACAGTGAAGTTCAGATTATTACAGTAGTGGTCTCAACAGCATCTTCCTAAGGGTAATGAGAGTGGTGTTGTCTGAGGCTATGGAGATGTTGGATAAGGTCCATCTCAACACAATCCCCTATACCTTCTTACCATGAATCAAACATTATGTTACTGTCTTTAATTACTCAACTCAATTTTATGTATGTGTCAGTTACCCTAATAAACTATATTCTCCTTAAAGTTAAAAGTTGTGTTTTCTTTATACTGTTTCTTACCTCCAGAGGTTGGCACAGCACTGGGTGGGGTTGAGTAGTAATGTGAAGAACAGGGGAAACAGCCATCAGTGCAATGGCATGGAGGTGAAAGACAGTATAATCTGGTCCAGAATTCAAGTGGAATAGAAGAGAGGCCTTCTCAGACCCCACTCTGAAATTCATTTTCTCTGTGGGGTAGATTAATTGCAAAAATGACCCAAATTCTTTACCCTTCCTATACCCTCGCCCTTTGCCATATAACTCTGCAGTGCCTCACACTCTAACTCTGGGTGTAACCATCTGACTTCTTTTTGACCATGGGGTATTAGCGTGCATGACACAAGCACAGGTTCGAAAGTGTTTGTACAGTTGCTCTTGGTTGCTGTTGTAGTTCTGCCACTGCTGTGAGAACATATCTGGACTACCCTGAAGGATGATGTAGGACAAGTTGTCCTTGATTGTCCTGGTTGAGGCCATATTAGGTCAGCAGACGGCCTGTCAATCCAGCAAGTCTAGACAAGAGCAGCAGAACTACCAGACAACTCATGGCTGAATACGCACTATGGGAAAGCCCAGGTAGCATCAACCAACACTCCTCTCCAGTCCTCTGAACCCTACAGACACAGGAGCAAGATAAACATTGATTGTAGTATGCCACTGAGGGGTGTGCTTGCTTGTAGCACAGGATTTTGTGGCAGTAAATAACTAATACATCCTATAAAGAGCATATATAGAAATAAACAGAAGAATGGCAAAATGCTATTGAAAAGCAAATGCTGGGCAGGCAGCTAGTCTCATTCAGCAGCGTAATGACTCCCTTAAGCTCACCAGCCTGAAGCACGCATGACTAAAATTAGTGCGTCAATAAATTTACCTATTACTACACATCATCAGCTACTCAGGGACACTTGTCAGCTGTAGCAACTGAAACATTAAAGGTGCACATGGCTGGAATTTAGTGTTTGTGGGGCAGAGAAATGGTACGAGATGGGGCTGGTGACACAAGAAGGAGCCAGACAGAGATGAGTTTGGATGCTTTCCTGGAGTTATCAGGATGCTCCAGGGATTAATGAAGTCAGTCAAATAAATGAGATATTCTGGGAGTGATGAACATTTCCTGGTATTAGTCAAGTGGGGGTGGGTCCTTCTTCTACCTTCGTGAAAAACTGGCTCTGTTCTTTGGTGAAAATGCCATCTGCTACTGCAAATTTTACTGGCCTTGTGGGCTTTTATTTGAAGAATATTTGCCAGGTTATGTAGCACATAATCACAGACATAGGGCATCTTTAAATGGTGTAATTTTTCAAGGCAGAAAAGCCTTCTGTTAGAAGGAAGATGGGAAGAAGACCAAATTAAATAACAATTATGAATAATACCCTACTCAGCCCTTAACAAAAGGCTCTGGATTTTATAATATGTTCCTGCCAAAGGCCATGTGTAATATTTCCTTGTTAGTAGCTCCCAACCACTATGAAATCCACAAAACCTCTCCCAGCTGTTGAAGACTTATTCTCTGTCCTTTCTCATTCTGGGACACAGCCATAAGGTTTAGAAAATATGACTAAGTTTCCCAACTTGAATGACACTAATGGTAATTTTCGAAGGCTTTGAAGAAAGATTTAAGAAAACCACAGTGCATGTCTACTTAAAAACTGTTCTATTTAATGGTTTGTAGTGTTCCAAAGGTTGGGGGTGAGACCTAGCTATTTAATAAACTGGCTTCCAATGACCTGACTAATGCTGGGATTTAATTAATAATCAGCAGAAATAAAATTACAGTAAAACATTGAGGTTTGAAGCATTAAGAAGAAATTGAGCCAGTAGGTAAATTTACTTCTATTTTTTAAAAGCCCTTTATAGGACTTTAAACACATGTGGGAAAGTTATGAATTCTCCTGTTAACATACATGAGGTAGTACCTAATTCTGCTTGAGTCAAATTTCTCTTGAATAGAGAATAAAAATATAAGGCTTGTGCTATTGAGAATAACACCAAATGAGGAGAAAGTACCTTGAAATTAAGAAAACCTGTGATGCATCCAGTCTTCATTTATTTGAAGTATCTAACCAGTTGTTGGGGATATCTACTGACAGCAAACTTGTATAGTGCCCATGACCGAGCCAGGCAATATGCTAAGCACGTGTATTAACTTATTTAGTTATTACAACAATGTTTTAAAGTGGATACTCTTTTTATCCCCAGTTTTAGATAAATATGTTAAGGCTCAGAAAGGTTAGTTATGTTGCCCAAGATCACACAGTTAGGAGATAGCCATCAAGCCCATGTCCAGATGATGCTAGAACTCATGATTTAATCACCACACTTGATTATTAACACCTTTTGACACTACCTTTGTTCAGGAAGCTAAGTACTGATGACCCTTTAATTCCAAAATATGGGGTAGGGGATGTTTTTTATTGACTCTTGAGAACATTCTGATTATGATGAAGCAGTTACTGAGAATACATGCAGGGCAGTCAAGAGGACCTTTAATTTGTATCTAAGTATTGGTGTTTCTTTATACTTTGCTATAAGTACTTAGCAATTCTTGGTTAGTTAAATTTGTTCCTAAATTGGCAAAGCATTATCTTTAATAGAAAAGGCATAATTACCCAGAAGGCTTACTATATTGCTACTCACGCTTAAGAAAGCTTAGCCAGTTAGCTCTTGAAGCAATGGAGCAAGAAACTTGTGGATACTTTCTCCAGTCTTGCAAACCTAAATCAATAATGTAGTCATAAATGCCACAGAGAGTGCCAAGAACCTTGAATTTACAGGGCCTGCACATTCAGAGGAGCCATAGCAGAGGTCTTTTGCGATTAGTACACCTTTTCCTTTTATCAGTAGGAGTGACCGCTGACATGTGTGTCCTTGTATTATTGTATCATCCAAAGTTAAGAGTGCTCTCCCTTGCCTTTGCTGACACTCTTGAATACCTTGGAAAATTTATGCTTCTTTAATGATGCCAGCCCTTGCATTCAGAAGAATGTGAACCTATTAAGAGTTGACACCAGAGGTGTTTTAATATAGATTTTATGAATATTTAGGAATGTCGAGGTCAACAGGTCAGGAGAGGATTGCCATTGGGAAGATGGTTTGTTACAGATCCCAAGAGGAGCAGGCATGCTGTACCAGGTGAAACTATTCAGGGGAAATACTAGGGCCAGTCAAGAGGCAGAGGGAGAGGAGGAACTGTGGACAAAAGCCCTAGTGTGATTTCAGTAGGAAGAAACAGACAAGGCAAGGTAAGCAGGTGTAGGATTGGCTTGTTTGAATAATTTCAGTGGGCTCAGGGTTGTAGGCACTATCCCTAGTTCACAGGTACCTGGCCCTTAGGTAATCAAGGCAGGTGGATAATGGCAAGGAGTGTGGTGGGCTGTGGGCTCTGAATTGGTTTGCTTGCATTTGAAAGGCATGCTCCTGGGCTCTAGAAATTGGCTAGCTCTGGCAGGGGCAGCCCCTCTAGGGTTACCAAGGTAACCAAGGCCCCAGATGTTAAAGCATTAGAATACAGAAAACAAAAGACAAAGTTAATACAAACAGAAACTTTGAAGTGTTCATTTTTCTAATGAGAAACATGGTGTGTGTGTGTGTGTTACACACATGTACACACTTGGGGGTGTCTGTATGCCTATGCTGTATTAATTTGTTTTACAGCATCACCTGAAGTCTTAGAATTGTTAGTGATTCAATATGCATTTCCAGGAAATGAGGATTCCACATGCACTGTGTTATAAATAGCATGTGTGTCCCTATCCAACTTTTATTGGCTTGGCCTGGGTCCAAGAAATCTAAGGAACACAAGAAGTGTTTTATGAACTCTTCCTCCATTTCTAGGAAGTCATTGATTCTGGTTGGAGTTAGAGGTTCTATCATAGAGATAATGATTTTAACCTCTTATTCTGACTGGCTCAGCTAAACTGACAGCTGTGGTCATTATTGAAGGTGGGGAATAGAAACAGAGGGAGGGGGCATTCGTTAGATAACAGCAGGCGGCTCATCCTCCTCTATAGTATGACTGAAAGTTATTCTTAAGAGTTGAGATTTAAATTAACCAATTACTTCCATAAGAATATTTATTTATTAACTTGTACATTCTAACATTAAACTAGGCACCTTGAGGTTATCCAAAGAGAAACTAAACAGGAAGCTTATAGCTCTAAAAATAAGTCTTAGTAACAGCTTCCTGAAGGCAAAAACCATTTATTCATTTGAAAATACATTTGATAATTCAATCTCTTATTAAACCTTAAATATTTCCTGAACTTTGAGAAAGACATTATTTTGAATTGCTGCTGGGAACTCCAGAAAACCACAGAGATGGTAAAGACTATATATGTATTTGGGAAACAAGAAAATCAAGATGTGGGGCTCCAGAATCATATATACCCAATCTCAAATTTATCTATAGACCTCACTAGTCCTAGAACTTTGGGAAAATTGCTTAGATATCTAAGATTTGTTTCCTTCATCTATTCAAGAAAGTAGTATTTAAAACAAATCATAGTGGAGGAAAGAATTGATAAAATTAGAATTATCAGAATAACTGAAAAAATTATGTGAATTACTCAACACTGTGCCCAACTCATATTAAATACTCACAAATTTCTTTTATCATTATTAACTTTGTGATGAATGCAATGTGTTAAAGTAGAAATCTATTAAGTGTTGACACCAGGAAAGTAGGTCTGAGTCTCAACGCTGATTCTGCCCCTGCTAAGTGTGTAATCCTGAGTATGTTACTCAACATTTCTGAATCAGAAATAATCAAACCTGCATTTCAAAGCTGGAAGATAATGAATGTGAGATGCCCATAACTTATTATTTGTTGATTTCCAAAATAAGCAATAGCTGTAACTATTAGTGTTATCTAGTGATTAACAATCTTAGACTCAAGATTATCAGCAATGCATTTCTGAGGGAGAAGAACATAGGGCAGGGAGGTGAGAGAATCCTTTTGCTTTTTACTATGTTCTGTTTTTCTTGGCGTGCTGGAGCAGAGGTCACTGGTCGCCGTCTGTACAGAATGCCTGTGGTTCCACCCACCCAACCCAACATGCTTTTCGTCCAGTCTCCAGAACCCGCGTTGATGTCTGTCTTTCTGGCTATTTATGACCACAATTGGAGAAAGTCCAGTCAGCTGGGGGAGGCTTGTGTGTAACTGTGTGTCCCTGGGTACTTGCCAGTGGACTCATTTCGCTGGAGGAATGTGTAATATGTGCTGAGATTCCTGGGGCCTCAGAGTGGGAAGACAGTCACTCAGGGCCAACGGGACCTGGAGCCTGGCGAAGAAGGGCAGGCAGCAGGCTGTGCAGCCAGGTCTTTACACGGAGGGTGTCACAAGGGTTTGCTCTATTCCCAGTGGGAGGGACTGAGAAGGGTCCGTGAATAGAGCCAGTAACAAATAAGACAGTAGAAAATTAAAGGATGAGAAATGAATCTAAACTCAGATGACCTGGGTTTGAAATAGTTCTACCACTTCCTAGCTGTGTGCTTCTGTACAAGCATCTTTCTCTCTCTGGATCTGTAAACTGGGGATCATAGAATAACGAGCATCACACATTCATTTTGAAGATCAAATCAAGCACTTGCTCTAAGTTTACTTGATCATGATTGACAATTTTGCACCAAAAAGCACAATCCACGGATGTGTTTTTCTTGCCAGTGAGTATTCCAGAGAAAGATATGCATGAATATTTCTGGTGAAAATGTAACTTATATTTAAATTATATTGTATGTTTTATATATATATATATATATACACACATACATACATACACACACACATATATGTATCTCAATACATTGATACCTAAGAAATACAAGATACTTATGCAATTCTATTCAGAAATCCAATAACTGCTGTTATTAGTCTGTTCTCATGCTGCTAATAAAGATATACCTGAGATTGGGTAATTTATAAAGGAAAGGAGGTTTAATGGACTCACAGTTCCACATGGCTGGGGAGGCTTCATAATCATGGCAGAAGGCAAAAGAAGAGCAAAGGGATGACTTAAATGTCAGCAGGCAAGAAAGTGTGTGTAGGGGAACTCCCCTTTATAAAACCACCAGATCTTGTAAGATTTATTCACTGTCACGAGAACGGCACAGGAAAGACCTGCCCCCATGATTCAATTACCTCCTACTGGGTTACTCCCATGAGATATGGGAATTATAGGAGCTACAATTTAAGATGAGATTTGGGTGGAGACACAGCCAAACCATATCACCTGCGAATCTGGCCCATAGAAATAACAAAACACTGTCATCTATAAGTATATATGGGTGAGTATTGAGATGACTGGCTGGTAAGAAAAACATGATTTATATTATAAGTTTATATGTATAAATATCTTCATTATGGCATTATTACCATCAACAAAATAGCCATCAACAGAGACTGGTTGAATAAATTGTGGTATAATTAGATGGATAGCAGTGAACTAGTTCCTAACTCTGTTTTGAGGCTACTTCCCTTTCCAGCTACTACTCTCTTTCTTCATTCTCTTTTGAAGAAATCTTTAAAAAAAAACATGGTCTCTGCTGGGCTGGGTGGCTCACGCCTGTAATCCCAGCACTTAGGGAGGCTGAGGGGGGTGGATCATGAGGTCAGGAGATCGAGACCATCCTGGCTAACACAGTGAAACCCCGTCTCTACTAAAAATACAAAAAAATTAGTCGGGTGTGGTGGCACCTGCCTGTAGCCCCAGCTACTCGGCAGGCTGAGGCAGGAGAATCACTTGAACCCAGGAGGTGGAGGTTGCAGTGAGCCAAGATCGCACCACTGCACTCCAGCCTGGGTGACAGAAGGAGATTCTGTCTCAAAAAAACAAAAACAAACAAACAACCCATGGTTTCTGCTCTCTGATTTCAACTCTTCTTTTCCCCATTCTCTTAAGCTCCTATCATCCAGCAAGGCTACTCTTGCACAGGTTATTAATGCTGCACCCGCAGTTAGTTCTGAGAACTCACTTAGAATCCTCTGCAACATTTAATGGAGTTGATCACTCCTCCCTCTGGAAACACTTTCTTCACTGAGCTTCCAGGAAATTTAAGACTCTTGATTTTCTTGCCACATTATTGATTGCTCCTTCTCAGCATCCTCTTCTGGTATTTCCTTTTTGGCCCCACCTTAGTGTTGAATATCCCAGGGCTCAGGCCTTGGTGTTCCCTGCCCTATCTAGACTCACTCTCGCTTGGTGACCTCATCTAGGCTTATGGCTTAAATAACAACTATAACTACTAATTTATATTCAGCATACAGCAGGGGCTTAAGTATTTGTAGAAGGAAGGAAGGAAGGAAGGAAGGAAGGAAGGAAGGAAGGAAGGAAGGAAGGAAGGAGGGGAGGGAGGGAGGGACAAAGAAAGAAAAATTGAAGGAAGGAAACAAAGAAAGAAGTTAATATTGTTAACTTGAAAAAGTGGACACTAGAGGTATTAAAAACCTAACTATAAGAGCATGAATTCTTGAGCCCAGGTAACCTGAGTTCAAACATAGAATCTTTCACATCCAAACTATGTAATTTTGGGCAAGTTATTTAATTTGTTGATGCTTCAGTTTTCTCGTCTGTAAAATGGGGACAACAACAACAACGATCTTATTTGCTTGGAGGTAGTTCCTAGACCTAAACATGCTATGACATGTGAAATACTTCAAACAGTACCTGTATAATAGAATGCCTTGTACAAGAATATCCTAATGACTTTAAAGTGGTGAAAAGCTAGTTAAACAAGATTCCAATGCACAAATCATCAAATGAAATAATTCTATACATTTCTGGATCTTTATTTGAGACAATACCTTAGGCAGTGTTAACAAATGAGTTATGTGTTGGGAAAATATATTTTTAATATTTAAAATTAAAGAGAAATTAATTTCTGAGATACGCCTCAATTCCAAATTAGCAGAATAAAGCAGAAAACTATAGTAGAAAAATGGGCAAAGTGACCAGGCAATTTACAGAAATGGCAGCACAGGTGTCTGAAGAGTATACAAAGATATGCTTGAGCTCATCGGAAATCACAGGAATGAATATTAAAACGAAATACTACTTTACACCGATTGGAATGGTAAAAAATAGAAATATTGAGACTATCATTTGTTGTCAGGACTTTAAGAGATAGGAAACTGTCTCTCAGACCACAGTGCAATCAAACTAAAACTCAGGATTAAGAAACTCACTCAAAACTGCTTAACTACATGGAAGCTGAACAACCTGCTCCTGAATGACTACTGGGTACATAACGAAATGAAGGCAGAAATAAAGATGTTCTTTGAAACCACTGAGAACAAAGACACAACATACCAGAATCTCTGGGACACATTCAAAGCAGTGTGTAGAGGGAAATTTATAGCACTAAATGCCCACAAGAGAAAGCAGGAAAGATCCAAAATTGACACCCTAACATCACAATTGAAAGAACGAGAAAAGCAAGAGCAAACACATTCAAAAGCTAGCAGAAGACTAGAAATAACTAAAATCAGAGCAGAACTGAAGGAAATAGAGACACAAAAACCCTTCAAAAAATTAATGAATCCAGGAGCTGGTTTTTTGAAAAGATCAACAAAATTGATAGACCCCTAGCAAGACTAATAAAGAAGAAAAGAGAGAAGACTCAAATAGATGTAATAAAAAATGATAAAGGGGATATCATCACTGATCCCACAGAAATACAAACTACCATCTGAGAATACTACAAACACCTCTATGCAAATAAACTAGAAAATCTAGAATAAATGGATAAATTCCTAGACACATACACCCTCCCAGGACTAAACCAGGAAGAAGTTGAATCTCTGAATAGACCAATAACAGGCTCTGAAATTGTGGCAATAATCAATAGCTTACCAACCAAAAAGAGTCCAGGACAAGGTGGATTCACAGCCGAATTCTACCAGAGGTACAAGGAGGAACTGATATCATTCCTTCTGAAACTATTCCAATCAATAGAAAAAGAGGGAATCCTCCCTAACTCATTTTATGAGGCCGGCATCATCCTGATACCAAAGCTGGGCAGAGACACAACCAAAAAAGAGAATTTTAGACCAATATCCCTGATGAACATTGATGCAAAAATCCTCAATAAAATACTGGCAAATCGAATCCAGCAGCACATCAAAAAGCTTATCCACCATGATCAAGTGGGCTTCATCCCTAGGATGCAAGGCTGGTTCAACATATGCAAATCAATAAAGGTAATCCAGCATATAAACAGAACCAAAGACAAAAACCACATGATTATCTCAATAGATGCAGAAAAGGCCTTTGACAAAATTCAACAACTCTTCATGCTAAAAACTCTCAATAAATTAGGTATTGATGGGACATATCTCAAAATAAGAAGAGCTATCTATGACAAACCCACAGCCAATATCATACTGAATGGGCAAAAACTGGAAGCATTCCCTTTGAAAACGGGCACAAGACAGGGATGCCCTCTCTCACCACTCCTATTCAACATAGTGTTGGAAGTTCTGGCCAGGGCAATTAGGCAGGAGGAGGAAATAAAGGGTATTCGGTTAGGAAAAGAGGAAGTCAAATTGTCCGTGTTTGCAGATGACATGATTGTATATCTAGAAAACCCCATTGTCTCAGCCCCAAATCTCCTTAAGCTGATAAGCAACTTCAGCAAAGTCTCAGGATACAAAAATCAATGTACAAAAATCACAAGCATTCTTATACACCCGTAACAGACAAACAGAGAGCCAAATCATGAGTGAACTACAATTCACAATTGCTTCAAAGATAATAAAATACCTAGGAATCCAACTTACAAGGGATGTGAAGGACCTCTTCAAGGAGAACTACAAATCACTGCTCAATGAAATAAAGGAGGATACAAACAAATGGAAGAACACTCCATGCTCATGGGTTGGAAGAATCAGTATCATGAAAATGGCCATACTGCCCAAGGTAATTTATAGATTCATTGCCATCCCCATCAAGCTACCAATGACTTTCTTCACAGAATTGGAAAAAACTACTTTAAAGTTCATATGGAACCAAAAAAGAGCCCTCATTGCCAAGTCAATCCTAAGCCAAAAGAACAAAGCTGGAGGCATCACGCTACCTGACTTCAAATTATACTACAAGGCTACAGTAACCAAAACAGCATAGTACTGGTACCACAACAGAGACATAGATCAATGGAACAGAACAGAGCCCTCAGAAATAATGCCACATATCTACAACTATCTGATCTTTGACAAACCTGACAAAAACAAGAAATGGGGAAAAGATTCCCTATTTAATAAATGGTGCTGGGAAAACTGGCTAGCCAAATGTAGAAAGCTGAAACTGGATCCCTTCCTTACACCTTATACAAAAATTAATTCAAGATGGATTAAAGACTTACATGTTAGACCTAAAACCATAAACACCCTAGAAGAAAATCTAGGCATTACTATTCAGGCCATAGGCATGGGCAAGGACTTCGTGTCTAAAACACCAAAAGCAATGACAACAAAAGCCAAAATTGACAAATGGGATCTAATTAAACTAAAGAGCTTCTGCATAGCAAAAGAAACTACCATCAGAGTGAACAGGCAACCTACAAAATGGGAGAAAATTTTTGCAACCTGCTCATCTGAAAAGGGCTAATATCCAGAGTCTACAATGAACTCAAACAAATTTACAAGAAAAAAACAAACAACCCCATCAACAAGTGGGTGAAGGAAATGAACAGACACTTCTCAAAAGAAGACATTTGTGCAGCCAAAAAACACATGAAAAAATGCTTATCATCACTGGCCATCAGAGAAATGCAAATCAAAACCACAATGAGATACCATCTCACACCAGTTAGAATGGCCATCATTCACAGGTCAGGAAGCAACAGGTGCTGGAGAGGATGTGGAGAAATAGGAACACTTTTACACTGTTGGTGGTACTGTAAACTAGTTCAACCATTGTGGAAGTCAGTGTGGCGATTCCTCAGGGATCTAGAACTAGAAATACCATTTGACCCAGCCATCCCATTACTGGGTATATAGCCAAAGGACTATAAATCATGCTGCTATAAAGACACATGCACACGTATGTTTATTGCGGCACTATTCACAATAGCAAAGACTTGGAACCAACCCAAATGTAAAACAACGATAGACTGGATTAAGCAAATGTGGCACATATACACCACAGAATACTATGCAGCCATAAAAAATGATGAGTTCATGTCTTTTGTAGGGACATGGGTGAAACTGGAAATCATCATTCTCAGTAAACTATCGCAAGGACAAAAAAACAAACAGTGCATGTTCTCACTCATAGGTGGGGATTGAACAATGAGAACACATGGACACAGGAAGGGTAACATCACACTCCGGGGACTGTTATGGGGTGGGGGGCGGGGGGGAGGGATAGCATTAGGAGATACACCTAATGCTAAATGACGAGTCAATGGGTGCAGCACACCAGCATGGTACATGGATACATATGTAACAAACCTGCACATTGTGCACATGTACCCTAAACTTAAAGTACAATTAAAAAAAAAAGAATATACATTGTAAGTAATGCTTTAGAGAGTAAAAAAGTAAATCTCAAAGCAGCCCTGAACTCATGAAATCTATGAAAAAATGGGAGCATTTGAAAACTCCAATAAGACAAGAAGACCATTCTTACCGTCCATTTTCGCTACAGACAATATGAAGAATAAAGATATGATAATGATTAGATGAATACTAATTAAATAATTGAATGGAATGGTTTCAATTTTCAAACTTGTTTACTATTTCTTATAATACAAATCTTTAATGGTCAGAGCTCATGGAGGTAAGTGCAGCACTAGAAATAAAGAAGACATGATGTACTTTAACAAACCAAACCATAACTTATTCTTTCATAGCACACAGCTAAATAGCACAGTTTCTTTTGTATCACTGAGATGACCAGAGTAATAACACTTGTTACTGACTCTAATGATTATATTCATGCCCTTCTATTGAGACCTTTAATAACTATTTTCTGAGGGAGAGCTCATTTTAAAAGGGGAATGATTTTATAATAAATATCTTATAAAGCTCTCTCTGAGCTCTTCTTAAAATTCGATTTATTAATGGTGGACTTTAATACAGAGACCTCTGTACCTCTAAAAGGAGGAGGAATTATATGGTCTAGAAAGATATAGTTAGCTACTCTATAAGTGCACAGTACTATCTCTTTGTGTTTAAATTTGTACATCTCTGTTTATGAATAATTTTGATCATCTTGTTATGCACGTATTCACTTTAGTTTTCTTTTCTGTAACTTGCCTGTTTGTATCTTCAGCCTGGTGTATTTGGGGGAGGAAGTGTTCTGTTGAATCAGCAGAGGATTGATTTCTGTTGTTGATATTAATCATTTTTTAAATTTTAAACACGGGGCAAAGCTCCCATTAAATTTATAGCTTATTTTTTACTTTTATGACATTAATCCTTCCAGATTTCAATTTTTTATATGTAGTGTTAGAGGAAGATCTGGATTCATTTTTCAAATGAAAATGAACCAGTAGTGTTCATGCTATCTACTAATTTGTCCTTTTCCCATTAATTTCTTGTGCCAACTTTATCATGTATTTAGATGTCATATGCTAATGAGCCTGTTGCAGAGCTACTTATTATCAAATTAGTCAATTTGCCTGTTTCTACACCAATAAAACAGTATTTATATTACTACAGTCTTACTATATGTCTTGATATCTGGTAGAGGCAAGCTTCCCCTTTTCACCATTTTTAAAGTTAATTTAGCGATTTTTAGTCAACTTAAACTTTTAGAATAGGTTTACTAAGTATGTTAAAATCATATAATTAGAATGTCTATTAAGCTTGCATCAAATTTGTATCTTAATCTGGAAAGAATTAATATCTTTAAAATGTTATCCAGTCTAAAAGCATGGAAGCTTTTCCATTTATTCAGATTACTTTTTATGTCCTGTTTGGAGTTTTAAAGTTTTGCCCATAGGAATCTAATAATTCTGGTTAGTTTAATTTCTAGGAAACTTACTATTCTGCTACATTATGTAATATTTTATTTTCAAACATTTTTAGTTGCTCATTTCTTGTGTAAAGAAAGAACGTTGATTTCTCAAGAGTGATATTGTATCAGGAATCATTGTTGAACTCTTATAAACTCTAACAGTTTATCTATTGATTTCATTACTTTTTAACCAGTAGAAAAAAATCATCTTTAAGGATTATATCTTTACTTACATATTAATACCTATTTTTTTTCATTTCCTTGCTTCATATATTATTGCTGATGAGATACGCATTCATGTCTTGCTAATGATACTAGAAGATTTGTGGCCAAAGTTTGCCAATCATTTGTTTTATTTGCTTATTAGTTTGTTTCATTATGTAATGTCCATCAAGTTGAGAACATTTCCATTTATTTCCTATTTGTTTTTGTTGTTATTGTTTATTTGTTTAACCATTAATGGGGCTGAAGCTTATTATGTTCTTTTTCAAAATTAAATGTATCCATTGATTTTTCTTCTTTAATCTTTATAAATTTAGCTAAGTTGTGGTGAATTTACTGATGGAGTCTCTGATCATTGTACTTGATCAAGATGTATTATTTTGAATGCATGATCAGTTTTATTTAGCAAATGATTTCTTTCAATTTATACAATTATGGTTATAAGTGAAAAGGGCAAAAATTAGAAAGCTAACACCAGACATGGACAGATGTTCAGATAAAGGAGACTTAATACACTGCCGACTAATGGATGTATACATTCTAATAACCCTAAAATTTCTCTGAGATATATATTCCACACAGCTCTGTAAGTAATTTTGCTTGAAGCTACTCACTGCAGTTTATTTGTGTTGACAGAGTTAGAAGCCTCCTGGGTATCCATCACTTGGAGAATGAATAGGTAATATATGTTGGATATACAATATGGCAAATTTTTCAGCAATAAAAATCAAACCATAAAGGAATATTTTGGAAACGTAGCAGAGTAGGAAGCAGCAGGAATCTGTCTCCATACCTAGACAACAATTACAATGGCAGAATATATCTAAAGTAACTACTTTGGAACTCTGAAGTCTATTGAAAGCTTAAAACTTCCAGAGGAAGACTTGCTTCATAAATTGCTGTTCATTTCAGCCAATTTCCGCTATTAGCACATTAGCAGCTACCCACGCCCCATCCCTCAACCCCATGGTGGGCAGATGTGAACTTGTTCCTGGAGCAGCTTGCAGATAGCTTAAAGGGGAAGGAGTGGGCCAAAAGAACCCTAGTCTTTAAGTACTAGGTAACTGTGATTTGATAATTGCTGCTTCTGACCACAGAAGTCCAGACAATGAGGCTGTGACCATTGTTTTTACATCTCTTCTCATTGTTGCAAGCTTCTTCTGCTCTGGCTGAAGTGATTTCCAGAGAAGTTAAAGAACTGATGCTATCCCCCTCATTTCATTTTTTTCTTCATCTTTTTTTGAGAGTCAGACATTGAAGAGTAGAATATACAAAAGCAACTTCATATATAAGAAAATTTAGAAAGTCACCATGCATGCTCAGGGGTAGGCCCAAGCTCAGAAAAGACCTGAGAATACCTTAAGCTTACAACTTAGACTGATCTTTCACACAGAAACAGCCTATAACTATGAAGAAACAAAAACAAAACAAAACAAAACAAAAAGCAGCACCCAAAAAAATCTCAAGGTTAATAAAAAACTGAAACAGGAAAGTATGACCCACTCAAAAGAAAAAGTAAATCAATAAAAAATGTCTCCAAAAAAGACCTAATGACAGAACTACTAGAAAAAGACTTTAATACAACAGCCTTAAAGATTCTCAAAGAACCAAAGGATGACACAGAGAAAGTCAATAATAAAATGTATGAACAAATAAAAAATGTCTAAAGAGATATAAAACCTAACATAAACCACACAGAACAAACATTCTGGAGCTGAAAAATTAAAAAAGAAAATGAAACTCCACTGGAATATTTTAGAGATAGATTTGAGCAAGCAAAAAAACTATTTCAAAGATGGACAAAAAAATTGTCAAGTTTGAGAAACAGAAAGAAAAATGGAGGAAGAAAACTGATCAGAGCATCAGAGCATACATGACCTGTAGGACACCTTCAAGGAGACCGACATAGATGTTATGGCATTGCCAGAAGGGTAACAGAAGGTAAAAGGGGGAGAGATAATATTTAAAGAAATAATGTCTGAAAACTTTTCTAATTTAATGAAAGACATGAATATAAACATCTAAGAAGCTCAATAAACTCCCACTCCAAAAAGAATGAACTATAAGAGAATCACACTGAGAAACATTATAATCAAGCTGTCTAAAGTCAAAGAGAGAATTTTGAAAGCAGCAAGAGAGAAGTAACACATCACATACAAAGGATCTTCGATAAGATCATCAGTTGATTTGTCAGAAACTAGAAGTCCAGCAAAAAACAAAAAATGAACAAAAGAAACCTCTGTTATCCAAGAATCACATATCCAGCAAAACTATCCTTCAAAAGTGAGAGAGAAATAAGGACATTGCCAGATAAACAAAAGCTGAGGGAGTTTATCACTGCTAGACTTGTTCAAGAAGTGCTCAAGAGAGTCTTGCATTTTGAAATGAAAGAAAACTAGATAGTAACTCTAAATCATATGAAGAAATAAATATCTCAGTCAATGTAAATACCTGGGCAATTATTAAAACTAGTATTATTGTAATGATGATGTGTGGCACCATTTTTTTGTTTGTTGTCTACGTAATTAAAAAGACTAACACATTAAAAAACTAGTCTAAAAGCTAAGTACTGCATATTTCTCTTTCAACACTATTTAGGATTAGTTTACATTTAAAAATTAATAGTTTATGTTTTGGACACACAATGTACAACAACGAAATTTTGTGGCATTAATAACAGAAAGAAATGTGGACAGAACTGTTAAAAGAGCAGAGTTTTGTACTAAAAACTATAAAAAGGGCAGAGTTATATAAGTTAAGCTGGCATAAATTTAACTTAAGGGTATTACAACTTTAGGATTTTGAGTATAATCCTCATATTAACTACAAAGAAAATATGTAAAGAATTTACGCAAAAAGAAACAAAGGAATTTAAAAGTTTAATTACAAAAAATCAACTAAGCACAAAAGAACACAGTAATTCAAGAAGTGAGGGACAAAAAGCTGTAAGATATATAGAAAACAATTAGC
Organism: Nomascus leucogenys; assembly: GCF_006542625.1. Classification (NCBI taxonomy): domain Eukaryota; kingdom Metazoa; phylum Chordata; class Mammalia; order Primates; family Hylobatidae; genus Nomascus; species Nomascus leucogenys. The sequence continues at coordinate 80,975,676 of NC_044396.1, forward strand.
AAAATAACAGAAGTAATTCCCTCCTTATCAGTAATTACTTTAATTGTAAATAGACTTAATTTTCCATTCAAAAGACAGAGATTGACAAAATAGATTTTAAAAATTATCCAATTATTTGCTGTCTACAAGAAATTCACATTAGACCCAAAGATACAAATAGGTTGAAAGTGAAAGGATGGAAAAGAATATTCCATGTAAATAGTAATCGAAAAAAGAGTAGGGGTGGCTATGCTATTATCAAGCAAAATGGATTTTAAGTTTTTAAAAAGTTACAAGAGAGAAAAAGAACATTATATAAATAATAAAAGATGTAATACAGCAAGAAAATACAATTATATACATTTACAAAGCTAATAGCAGACCATCAAAATATATGAAGTAAAAATTTACAGAATTGAAGGGAGAAATAAACAATACTACAGTAATAGTAACAGAGTTTAGTACCCTACACTCAATATTTGATAGAGCTACCAGACAGAAGATAAGTAAGGAAATAGAGAACTTGAACAATGCAATAAGCCAAACAGATCTAACTCATATACAGAACACATTTTCCAACAACAGAAAATACATTTTTCTCAAGTGTACCAGGGACATTTTCATGATAGACTGTATGTTAGGCCACAAGTTAAACCTCCCCATATCTAAAAAGGTGGATATTCTCTGACCACAACAGAATGAAGTGAGAAATCAGTAACTGCAGAGAAACGAAAAAAATTATATATTTTCAGAAATTAAACAATAAAGTCTTACACAACCAATGGATCAAATGAGAAATCACAAGGTAAATTAGAAAATAGAGAAAAATGAAAATAAAAACACAATATGCCAAAACTTATGAGACACAGAGAAAGCTGTGCAAATGAAGAAATTTCTAGCTATAGATGCTTACATTATAAAATAAGAAACACTTAAATAAAAAGCAACTTTATAATTTAATGAACTCGAGAAAGGAAACAAACAAACCCAAAGGTAACAGAAGTCAGGAAGTAAAGACTACAGCAGAAATAAAATAAAACTGAGAATAGAAAAATAGTAAAAAACAATCAATAAGACTAAAAGATTCTTCCTTGAAAAACTGAACCAAATTAACATTTTTAATTTTATTAAGTTAGATGAACTAAAAATAAAAAGACTCAACCTACTAAAATAAGAAATGAAAGTGGGAACATGATTGCCAATTATACAGAAATAAAAATTATTATAAGAGTGTACTGTAAGTCTACACAAATTGAATAACTTAGATATAATAGGCAAATTCTTGGAAACACAAAACTAACCAAAAGGAAACCAGTTACTAACTCTTTCTATGAAGCAGCATTAACCTGATACCAAAGGTAGACAAAGATACTACAAGAAAAAAAGCTTCATCACCTTTATAAACATTGATACAAAAAATCTTAACAAAGTTCTATCAAGCCATATTAAAAATATTCACACTATTACCAAATGGAATTTATTTCTGGAATGCAAAGATGGTTCAACACATAAAAATGGATAAATGCAATATATCACATTAATATAATTTAAAACACATGTGACTATCTTCATTGATACAGAAAAAAGCATTTGACAATATTCAATGCCATCTTATGAGAGAAATACTGAACAAACTGAGAAAAAAAGGAAATGACCTAAATATAACAAAACCTATATATGTAAAACCCACAGCAAATATTGTACTCAATGCTGAAAACTGAAACCTTTCCTCTAAGATAAGGAACATGGCAAAAATGCTTGCTTTTACCACTTCTATTCAGCATAATAATAGAAGTTCTAGTCAGAGCAATTTGGCAAATAATAATAATAACAAAAGGCATTTAAATTGGAAAAGCAAAAATAAAATTATCTCTGTTAACAGATGATATGATCTTACAGGTAGAAAATCTAAAGTTTAAACAAACAAAAGCCAAGTTAGAATTAATAAAAAAATTCAGCAAAGTAGTAAAACATAAAATCAACATGAAAAAATCAGTCGCATTTCTATAAACAATCAACACTCTCATAAGTAAATATTTTAAAATTATATCTGTAATAACATAAAAAAGAGTAAAATAGTAATCAGTTAAGAAGGTAAAACACTTGCATAATGAAAAGTACCAAATGTATCTGAAATAAATGAAAGAAAACATAAATAAATTGAAAGACATTCTGTCTTCATAGACTGGGAAGACAATATTAAGATGTCAATACTGTTTGCTTTAATCCATTTTGAGCTGTCATATTAGCATACCACAGATTGGGTAATTTATAAAGATATAAAATTATTTTCTTAGAGTTCTGGAGGCTAGGAAGTCCAAAATCAAAGGGTCAACTTCTGGTGTCTGGTGAAGGCCTTTTGGCTACATCCTCAGATGTGTAAGGCTAGGGATTAAAAGGGACAAACTTCCTTCATCAAGCTCTTTTATAACAATGTTACTTCATTTGTGAGGGCAAAGCCCTCATATCCTAAACACTTCCCAAAATGCCCCATCTCCCAACACTGTTACATTTTAGATTAAGTTTTCAACATGTGAATTTGGGGTAACACATTTAAACCATAGTATTATTTAAAGTAATCTATAGACTTAATATAATCTCTACCAAAATCTCAAAAGCATTATTTACAGAAATAGAAATACCCATTCTAAAATTAATATGGAATTTTAAAGAGATCCTGGATAGGCAAGATAATCCTCAAAAAAAAGGAATAAAGCTGGAAGATTCTAGTCTGGGAAAACTGGATATCTATATGCAAAATTTGAGATTAAACCCTTTCCTAACAACAGATATAAAAATTAAATCAAAGTGCATCTATGACCTAAATGTAAGACCTAAATGTATAAATCTCTTAAAAGAAAATAAGACAAAAGTTTTGTAATATTATATTTGGCGATGCTTTCTTCGATATGACACCAATGGCCCAAGCACTAAGGCTAAAAATAGACAAATTAAACTTCATGAAAAAAATTTTAAAGTGCATCAGAAGACACTATCAGCAGAGTAAAAAGGCAGCCCACAGAATGGGATAAAATATTTGCAAATCATATATCAGATAAGTTATTAGTATCCAAAATATAGAAAGAACTTTAAAAATTAAACAATGAGAAGATAAACAACCTGATTTAAAAATGGGCAAAAGACTTTGATAGACATTTATCCAAGGAAGATTCACAAATGGTCAATTAGCATGAAAAGAGGCTCAACATCACTAACAGGGAAATGCAAATCACAACTATGAGGAAACCATGACTGTCAGGCCTCTGAGCCCAAACTAAGCCATCGTATCCCCTGTGACCTGCACATACACATCCAGATGGCTGGTTCCTCCCTTAACTGATAACATTCCACCACAAAAGAAATGAAAATGGCCTGTTCCTGCCTTAACTGATGACATTATCTTGTGAAATTCCTTCTTCTGGCTCATCCTGGCTCAAAAGCTCCCCTACTGAGCACCTTGTGACCCCCCTACTCCTGCCTGCCAGAGAACAACCCCCCTTTGACTGTAATTTTCCTTTACCTACCCAAGTCTTATAAAACAGCCCCACCCCATCTCCCTTTGCTGACTCTCTTTTTGGACTCAGCCCACCTGCACCTAGGTGAAATAAACAGCCTTGTTGCTCACACAAAGCCTGTTTGGTGGTCTCTTCACACAGACGCACATGAAATTTGGTGCTGTGACTCAGATCGGTGGACCTCCCTTGGGAGATCAATCCCCTGTCTTCCTGCTTTTTGCTCTGTGAAAAAGATCCACCTACGACCTCAGGTCCTCAGACCCACCAACCCAAGGAACATCTCACCAATTTTAAATCAGGTAAGCGGCCTCTTCTTATTCTCTTCTCCAACCTCTCTCACTATCCCTCAACCACTATCTCCTTTCAATCTTGGCGCCACCCTTCAATCTCTCCCTTCTCTTAATTTCAGTTCCTTTCCTTTTCTGGTAGAGACAGGAGATGCGTTTTATCCATGGACCCAAAAATCCTGCACCGGTCACGGACTCGGGAAGGCAGCCTTCCCTTGGTGTTTAATCATTGCAGGGATGCCTCTCTGATTATTCACCCATGTTTCAGAGGTGTCTGACCACACAGGGATGCCTGCCTTGGTCCTTCACCCTTAGCGGCAAGTCCTGCTTTTCTGGGGGAGAGGCAAGAACCCCAACCCCTTCTCTCCGTGTCTCTACCCCTTCTCTGCTTTTCTGGGGGGCAACAATGTGCCGATCCCTTATTTCCATGCCCTGACCTCTTATCTCTCCTCCCCAATCCCTTATTTCCATGCTTCTACCTCTTATCTCTGTGCCCCAATCCCTTATTTCCACACCCCAACCTCTTATCTCTGCACTTCATCCCTTATTTCCACACCCTGACCTCTTATCTCTGCACTCCAATCCCTTATTTCTGCACCCCAACCCCTTTCCCACTTTTCTGGAGGGTAAGAACCCCCGAACCCCTTCCCTCCATGTCTCTACTCTCTCTTTTATCTGTGCTTGCCTCCTTCACTATGGGCAACCTTCCACCCTCCATTCCTCCTTCTTCTCCCTTAGCCTGTGTTCTCAAGAACTTAAAACCTCTTCAACTCACACCTGACCCAAAACCTAAAGGCCTTATCTTCTTCTGCAACACCGCTTGGCCCCAATACAAAATTGACAATGGCTCTAAATGGCCAGAAAATGGCACTTTCAATTTTCCCATCCTACAAGATCTAAATAATTCTTGTCATAAAATGGGCTGAGGTGCCTGACATCCAGGCATTCTTTTACACATCGGTCCCTCCCTAGTCTGTTCCCAATGCAACTCATCCCAAATCTTCTGTCCTTCCATCCCACCTGTCCCCTCAGTCCCAACCCCAAGCATCACTGAGTCTTTCTAATCTTCCTTTTCTACAGACCCATCTGGCCTCTCCCCTCCTCACCAGGCTGAGCTAGGTCCCAATTCTTCCTCAGCCTCCACTCCTCCACCCTATAATCCTTTTATCACCTCCCCTCCTCACACCTGGTCCAGCTTACAGTTTCGTTCCACTGGGCCCTCCCCCACCTGCCTAGCAATTTCCTCTTAAAAAGGTGGCTGGAGCTAAAGGCATAGTCAAGGTTAATGCTCCTTTTTCTTTATCCCAAATCAGAGCACATTTAGGCTCTTTTTCATCAAACATAAAAACCCAGCCCAGTTCATGACTCGTTTGGCAGCAACCCTGAGATGCTTTACAGCCCTAGACCCTAAAAGGTCAAAAGGTCGTCTTATTCTCAATATACATTTTATTACCCAATCTGCTCCCGACATTAAATAAAACTCCAAAAATTACATTCCAGCCCTCAAACCCCACAACAGGACTTAATTAACCTCATCTTCAAGGTTTACAATAATAGAGTAGAGGCAGCCAAGTAGCAACATTTTTCTGAGTTGCAATTCCTTGCCTCCACTGTGAGACAAACCCTAGCCACATCTCCAGCACACAACTTCCAAACGCCTAAACCGCAGTGGCCAGGTGTTCCTCCAGGCCCACCTCCCCCAGGAGCTTGCTACAAATGCCAGAAATCTGGCCACCAGGCCAAGGAATGCCCGCAGCCTGGGATTCCTCCTAAGCTGCGTCCCACCTGTGCAGGACCCCACTGAAAATCAGACTGTTCTACTTACCTGACAGCCACTCCCAGAGCCCCTGGAACTCTGGCCCAAGGCTCTCTGACTCCTTCCCATATCTTCTTGGCTTAGCGGCTGAAGACTGATGCTGCCCAATCGCTTCGGAAGCCCTCTAGACCATCACAGACACCAAGCTTCGGGTAACTCTCACAGTGGAGGGTAAGTCCATCCCCTTCTTAGTCAATACAGAGGCCACCCACTCCACATTACCTTCTTTTCAAGGGCCTGTTTCCCTTGCCTCCATAACTGTTGTGGGTATTGATGGCCAGGCTACTAAACCTCTTAAAACTCCCCAACTCTGCTGCCAACTTAGACAATACTCTTTTAAGCACTCCTTTTTAGTTATCCCCACCTGCCCAGTTCCCTTATTAGGCCGAGACACTTTAACTAAATTATCTGCTTCCCTGACTATTCCTGGGCTACAGCCACACCTCATTGCTGCCTTTTCCCCCAGTTCAAAGCCTCCTTCACACCCTCCCCTTGTATCTCCCCACCTTAACCCACAAGTATAAGACACCTCTACTCCTTTCTTAGCAACCAATCATGCACCCCTTACCATCCCATTAAAACCTAATCACTCTTACCCCACTCAATGCCAATATCCCATCCCACAGCATGCTTTAAAAGGATTAAAGCCTGTTATCACTCACATGTTACAACATGGCCTTTTAAAGACTATAAACTCTCCTTACAATTCCCCCATTTTACCTGTCCTAGAACCAGACAAGCCTTACAGGTTAGTTCAGGATCTGAGCCTTATCAACCAAATTGTTTTGTCTATCCACCCCATGGTGCCAAACCCATATACTCTCCTATCCTCAATACCTCCCTCCACAACCCATTATTCTGTTCTGGATCTCAAACATGCTTTCTTTACTATTCCTTTGCACTGTTCATCCCAGTCTCTCTTCGCTTTTACTTAGACTGACCCTGACACCCATCAGGCTCAGTGAATTACCTG